>NC_135899.1:29359859-29954859 GCF_964194155.1 Cetorhinus maximus | reverse complement strand
CTCCTCCGTGCACCATCTCTTTCGCCACCCATTCATCCTCTCAATCCTCCAATTCCTATAATCACTAGCACGTGGCAGAGGGAGAAATCCAGAGATAACAACCTTTGAGGTCCTGCTTTTTAATCTGCTACCTATCTCTCGAAATTCTTGTCGCAGGACCTCATTCTTCTTTCTACGTATGTCCGTGGTATCAATGTGAACCACAACTTCTGCCTGTTCACCCTCCCCCTTCCGAATGCCCTGCAGCCGTTCTGCGACATCCATGACCTTGGCACCAGGGAGGCAACACACCATCCTGGAGTCACATCGACGTCCGCAGAAGCACCTGTCTGCACCCCTCACTATTAAGTCTCCTACCACTACTGCACTTGCAGCCTTACTACTAGCCGGTTGTGCAGCTGATCCGTGAACTTGACTCTGGCTGCACTTTCCAGAAGAACCTTCACCCTTACCGTTTTCCAACTCAGAGAAACGATTCTTGAGTGAGATGCACTCTGGGTCTTTCCTGACTAACTGCCTGCCTCCTTTCTTCTGAATGGTGGTCACCCATTCCCTTTCTGACTGCACTTCCTTAAACTGTGGAGTGACCACATCGAAAAAATTGCTATCCACATAATCCTCAGCCTCGAGGATGCACTTTTGTGTCTCCAGTTGACGCTCAAGCTCAAGCTCCGAAACCTGATGCTCAAGGCTGGTCAAGCCAGTGGCACTTCCTGCACATGTGGTCATCCAGGCTGCAAAGAGTGTCGAAAAATTCCAACATGCTGCAGACGTACAACACATGGGACTGAGCTCCCTTGCCATACTTGTTGTTTATTTTTATTTCAAAGACGATTTCCTTAAATAGTTTTGCAACAGCAAACTGACTGATAAACCAAACTTGCCCAATTGACAAAACTGTGACCTCGGCACTCTTCTCTGCAGCAGCAAGACATGGACAACAGACCCCATGCTACCTCAGATGTAATCTCAGCATCTCTTTGCATCAAGGTCTCTATCTGTGAGGTTGCGGAGCGTGCTAGTTCGATCAGCATTCCTTCATTGCTAAGCCAGCGTAGTGTGCATGCACTGGGCCACATTCATCGGATGGATGTGGGCATTTTGGAAAAAAAAAGACTTACTTAATTCGCCAGGGGGTCATGTCCCTCTTGCCATCCATACTGTTCAACTGGGGGAAACCCAGTTACAAGGAGATGTGCAGGGGAGATATGAAGATGGCAGATATTGACACTGACAACAGGAGACAGGCGAGGTGGGTGACAGTCGATGGCGAACTCAGGAGGCCCAACGCATTGTGTTATTAAATGGGAGGCATGCTTACCTGAATTTAATAACTTTATTTTGATTGATCGCAAATCACAAAGTCAGAATTAGTCGTTTGGTAGTACAGGCCTTGAGTATTGCTGGTAAAAGAGATATGTCTAAGCTTTTCGTCTTTCACTCATTAGGACATTCGCAGGAATACCAATATAAGGGGAAGGCAACAATTTATACTGTATGTGAAGGGAGTGCAGATTGGTTGGCAAGTGACATTGCCGTGGTGAAGGCACCACTGATGGTGACAGCTTACTGCCAATCATTGTTTGAAATTTTGAAAAAACCCTGACTGGTCCGAGCATTGCACCAAGGAACGAGTCAGCAAATGGCTGTCACTTATTTTCTTTAGCTCTTCAACCGAGCTTTTGACCATATGCCCAATTATTACCTACGTGGTGCAATATTAAATTTTGCACATTAGGCTCCACCTTGAGAAATTTCGTAACGTTCAAGGTGCTATATAAATACAAGCTGTTCTTGTTGTCTATGTTTTCGAAATGCACTGGTGCTGAGTGTTGAACTGGTCTCTGTCGTTCGAGTATTGTGGTCAGGGCCTGTACAAGTCTGTGCGCTTACAGCACACGGCTGGAAGCTGTAAACTTTGCACCTTTACAATACAGCGTTCGGGAGATTGACAGGTCTGAATCCTCTCAGTGTATATCTGAGGTTATAATTAGCCGGGCCCTTCGCGTGTGGTGCTGCTTATTTCCCCAGAACAATGTAGTTGCAGTGCATTAATGTACTGTTAATAACTGTGTGCTAATAGTTCAGAGAATTTGCAGCTCCCTGTTTTCACAATGCAAAGCTGGCGTTTGTGAATGTCTTTGCCTTACAGTACAGGACTGAATGTTGTAGAAGTTTGTCTCAATACGTTGAGTGCTCGGTGTTTTGCCGATCTATGTCGTTACATGAGAGTGCCTGGTGTTCTGCAGGTCTGTACACTGAAATGTGGTGCCGATGATGTAAGTGTTTTAGTGTTTTCAGTGCTATGTTAGATGTTGTAAATATCTGTCCTTACAATGCAGCGTTGTGGTTTGTAAAGGCATATGCCCTTACAAGACATGGGTGGCTATTGTACAGGCGTATGTCTCTTAATGTTTAAAATCTGGGTGATGCGAAGAACAGTTTAAAAGTTTTGTGCTGCGGTTGTGAACAGTACAATCATTACATTGCCTATGTTACAAACACTAATAATTTCGCGTTCAATGTTCTTTTACCGGTACATTTACTACTCAATTTGCTATGCCCAACTACTTCCAGCAGCATTTTCTCATTTTTGCTATTCTTAATCTCCAACCATGCTGATTCTACTACTTGAAGTTTGTCCAAGATCCTTTCTCATTAATGTTCTCATGTCGTTCTTTAATATCAGGGCGAACCCTCATTTTTTGTAATGATTTTTGTCTTATTGAAAGCTGAAGTACCCTGGAATATTTATTTTCCAACTTTTGACAACATGTAATTATTTATTTGCAGTGGGAATTAGATTTCAACCACAACTTTATTATTCGCCAGGACTGGCCTGAGCCCCGTTTATGTGGAGCCCGTCTTAATGGAGCAGCCCACTCTTCCCTGAGCTCTGGTGCCATTGCCGCATGTATCGAAACCCCTTTATTTACCACTCTTTGAGCCAATGTTTAATTTTCTAATCGATTTGACCCCATGCTAATTGTCTCGTGGCCCAAGTAACAATCCAGGGATAATTATTTTCGATATTCTTCATTTTTATTCCATCCTTATAGCTTAAACTCACGCAGCAGAACATTATTCCGCTCACTGGCATCTACCTGGGCCACAGAAATTACATTCTCCCCCTGCCGCTTCAAGTTCCTCCATAGCCGCGAAGAGCTGATCCGTGGCACTGAGCAGGCAACAGATTCTTCAGAGCTCCCGATCGTGGCTGATAAAATGGTATCTATCCCCCTGACTGTATACTATCCTATCACCAACACATTCTTTCTGGCTTCCCCCAGTTGAACAACATCCTGCATCATGGCGGCGTGGACAGTTTTCTCATCCACGCTATACCCCCTTTCCTCATCCACAAAGGTAGCAAGCGCCTCGTAATTGTTGGTCAAAGTCAAGGGCTGAGGCTTTTTCATCACTGTAAGTTGACTACCCATACCTGTCAGACCGGCAGTCACAAACTGCTGTCCCTGACCATTGCCTCACTATGAAGTTCTACCAAACCTCAGAGAAATAATGGCATCCGGAACAAAATGTCCTGATCTCTCTCGCCCTCCCTCATGCCGTTCCATGTCTGCAACTCAGACTCGACCTCAGCTTCTCTGAGCCTAATTTTCTCAGCTGCAGACGTTTACCGCAGATTTGGTGATGATGGATTCCACAAATTCCCCCACGCTGCAGTTACGGTAATCACTAAGCGTAATCATTTAATTATTAAAGTAGCCGGAAATTTATTTATCCTAAAGTAATCGATTGGAGACAAAAGAAGAACACTCACCAGACACTGGAAGCTGGAAAACTAATGAAAATGTGCATGTCCTCCTTCCCCGCACCCGACTTAACACGTTCTTCGGCGCACACAGACCTCGCCGCACTATATGTGTTCCGTAGCGTAAGGTTCTGAAAAGACAGACAAAAAAGCGATTTACTCAGAAAATACTTCACGAAATTCGACGTACACGGAGAAAACAACATGTTAAGAATTAAAATTCCTGCAGGAAGTGTGAAGTCCCGCCCTCAGGGAGCATGAAGATAGAAATGCAGCGTCTTGTACACGGGAGGTTTAGGAAAATTAGCCGAAGGGTCTTGGTGTCCATGTCCATAAAGTTCATAATGTAGAATATCACCCCGGTTACGTGGCTTTATAAATCGAAGACTAGTATATAAAAGCAAAAAGGTCTTACTGGAACATTAATGGAGGTTTTCTAGATAATAAGACATTTAAAGTGAGTAAATCGGGGGAAATTTTCTGGCGAGTCGTCAATAACTGGAGATCAAGGGCAATGATTCAAATCCATTGGGAACAGGTCTGGAGAGGTTGGGGGCAAACATTTTGTTTCTCGTTCGGGAATTGTTGGGAACTGGAACGCCCAACCTGAAGATATGTTGGAGGACGATGTCATAAATAATTCGAAAACGGAGTTGGAAGCGGCATTACAAAAGGAATTGCAATCACACGGCCGACCAAAAAACAAAAACAACGCAAACATCCAGATTCGCAAATATATACATAAAGGGAGAGGGGAGGGGGGGTGGGGGGTGGAGAGGCTGTTGGATTTGGGGGTTGGTGGGGTGGGGGGGTGGGGGGTACGGGGGGAGATGGTGTTGGTGCGGCGGGGTGGAAGAAGCCTATCGCCTTATTTGGCTTATTTATTTCTTGCGTTGTGAAGTTTCGAAATACACGCGTCTGAATAAAATTGAGAAATGCAGCTGATGTTTATGAAAGGTGTGTTGAGGCATGATTAATTCCAAAGGAACTTCGTGAAATGTTCAAATTAATACGACAGAAGGGCCGCATTTGGCAGAATTTGCCCATGCGTGGTGAAACTCGAATGGATTTTCATTCCATCGCCTTGAGCATTCGGCCGCGACTGCAGGCTGTAATACTTTGATAAGTTGATATTAAAATGGTGCTGATCTCTGCTCCCATCTCAGAAAGAAAGCTTCTCCTCTTGAATATCTATAATCCTCCGTTCTTCTAGGCAGCTGTTTTAAAACAAAGTTGCACAAGGAAATGAATAGAACTCTTAAAAACATAGCAACCAAACTGAATTGGACCGCGGTCAACAGCGTGACAGGAGAGGCCACTAAGCACTTTACTAACGCGAAATCGACAAGAGATGCTCCCGTGTATTTCTCACAGAACGCGTCATAACAACAATTGTGCTGCGAGTAAGCGGAACGATTCACTTGAGGTTGGGAGATGCATGTTCAAGGTGACAAAGAATGGCCGATAAAAAAATGAATGCCTCTTGAAAACTAATAAACAAGTTCTGCATGTGTGCTGCATAGGCAAACTCCCTACATTGTGTACTCTGGGCCTTAAACCTACTCCAGATATAAATCAATCTGACTTCTGCAAAGGAGAATATTTTAGCGAAAGCAATTTGTGGCTTCGACAAATAATGACAACGTAGAAGGGCTCGCCTGGGATTTTAATCTAAAACCTCTTGCATAACCACTGCAATGTAAGTTCCCTAACGAGAATAATGCCAATGGTCCAACCATGCTACTGACATTACAAACACACGGTCGACCAACAAACAAAATCAAGAAACACAGCCAGAATCGCAAATTCCCACAAAGACACAAATGGATTCAGCGCACAGCAAGAAGACACAATGCACAAGCACACGTAGAGTGACTTAAACATAAATAGAAAGAGAGAGAGGAAGAGTAAGGAAAAAAGGCTGTCGCCAATTTGGCTGATTTCTTTCATATGTTTCAGAAAGAAATTTCGTGAATACATGCAGCTGAATACCATTGAGAGAAGCAACTCACGTTCCTGAGAGGTGAATGTTATTACTCCGTGCATGGCATGATTCGTTCCAAAGGAGCTTCGTGAAATGTTCAAATGAATGCGGGAAAAGGGTCGTAGTTGGCAAAATTTGGACCAGCGTGGTGAAACTCAAATGAATTTTATTCCTTCGCCTTAAGTGCTCGGCCGCGAAGACAAGCTGATGCACTTTGGCAAGTTGATCCATTAAAATCGTGATGACCTCTGCTCATAAGTCTCAGATAGAAAGCTTTTAAACCTCCGTTCTTGGCAGCTGTTTTAAAAGTAATACAATTCTACCTCTTAAAAAGGAATCATCTCCCCGTCGGGGAATTGAACCCCGGTCTCCCGCGTGACAGGCGGGGATACTCACCACTATACTAACGAGGAATTAAGTGATCGGCAGTGTTGTGTAACTTCTACAGGAAGCGTCATAACAACACTTTTCCTGTGATTGAATAGAATGATTCAGCTGAAGGTGGCAGATGCATGACAAAGTTGACAAAGGCGGACAGATAGAAAGCGACAAGCAAAGAAAGACAGAGAAACAGTGACGGAGAGAGACAAGTCGAGACTGAAAGTACAGATGTTCGTGACTCCTCAGATACTGAATCAGTCTATGCCCAAATGCAGCCAGGCCTGGGCAATATCCAGGCTTGGGGTGACAAGTGCAAGTAACATTTGCGCCAGGCAATGACCATCTCCAAGACGAGTGAATGTAACCATTGCCCCTTGATATTCAATGTCATTACCATTACTGAATCTCCAACTATTAACATGCTGGGAGTTACCATTCACCAGAAGCTGAACTGGACTTGCCAAATAAATACTATGGCTACAAGAGCAAGTCAGAGGCTGGGAATCCCGAGGCGAGTAACTCATGTCCTGACTCCCCAACGCCTTTACACCATCTACAAGAAAGAAGTCAAGAGTGTAATGAAACACTCTCCATTTGCCTGAATGAGTGCAGCTCCAACAACACCGAAGAAGGTAGACAATATCCAGGAGAAAGCAACCCACTTGATTGGCATCCCATCCACCCCTGCTTGATTGGCACTCCATCTGCAAACATTCACTCCCTCCACCGCCGACGCACATTGGCAGCAGTGTGTACCATCTACAAGATGCACTGCAGGAACTCACTAAGGCTCCTTAGATAGCACATTCCAAACCCATGACTGCTGCCATCTAGAAGGACAAAGACAGCAGACATTTGGGACACTGCCACCTGGAAATTCCCCTCTAAGCCAATCACCACCACCGATCTTCTGTTGCTGTGCTAAAATCCTGGAACTCCCTCCCTAGCAGCACTGGGTGTACTTACAACACATGGACTGCAGCAGTTCAAGAGGCAGCTCTCCAGCATCTTCTGAAGGGCAATTAGCGATGTGCAACAAATGCTGGCCTAGCCAGATATGCCCACATTCCATAAAAATGAAGTGTAAATCAATATGGGTGTGCCTGCAGCAGGCAGAATCAGTTTCCTTATATTCAATATTGTTATTTCATGCTTAATTTTGGCAAATTGAATCACGGCAGCTCTGTGTCACAATCGATTAGCTGGTACGCTTGTAGTTCGACTTCTTCGGGGACAAATGTTTTTTGCTCTTTATGGTTCCTTGCCATACTGCTTTGTGTGTTGTGACTGCCAGATAATATTCCCAAACATTGTCACCTCTCATATTATCCATTTAGGCCTCACACACATGTTTTATGAATGTTCGCTTCAAATAAAAAGAGAAACTAAATCCCATCCAACCCATTAGAAGTATATAACATTATTGGGTTCAAAGGATTATCTCTCTCTCTTTGCATATAAAAGTCAAACACGCTATTTTTGTGGTTATTATATCGGAGGTATTAGAGGCAAAGACAACTAATCTGAACATGTCGTATCATTTTAATAGTGTTTTACCTGCAGCTAATGGCTAATTTTTGTTGATCGAAAATCAGAAACTGTAGGTGTTCCTCTCTGCCTGTGCCGGTCCTTGAAAATGGTGCCCAGCTGTGATCACCCTGAGTGCCCCTGCCCAGCGATGCCAGTCCCTGGGTATACCTGACTAGCTTTGGTTGTCAGAGCTGGAAAATGTTGAATGAATAACACACCATGGAAACAAGGTTTTGATAATATGTCTTTATGTCAACGCGAAACTCACCGTCCAAACAAAACTCGCTGCATTCACTGAAATGGAACTGCATTCCCGGAGGCGGAGGGCGACCACTTACCCTGAATATGGATCCTGACGAGATTGGCGCAGGGGAGGAAATTCGGAAGCTTTTTCAGCAGTTTAACGAAGTTGTAATGAATATTTTTTCCTTGTGACTTGCGTGGTTTTGAATGGTGTAATGTTTGCTGTCTACCTCAGCCATGAACATACTTAACAGCACACTCCACAGCCCTCTAAGGTAAAGAATTCTACAGATTCACTGCCCGCTGAGAGAAGAAATTCCTCCTCATCTCTGTCTTAAATGGGCGACCACTTGCTCCGAGATTATGCCCTCAGGTCCTAGACTCTCCCATAAGCGGAAACAACCTCTCAGCATCTGCTCAGACAAGCCAATTAAGAATCGTATATGTTTTAATAAGGTCGCCTCTTGTTCTACTAAACTCCAGTGAGTACAGGCCCAACAATCTTACTTAGTATTATGGAATAGTATTAGATGTTTATTGTTCATCTTAAGTTCAATTCAGTTTCTGAGTGATTTACATTGAAAACGAGGTTTTCAGACATGATGGTCCATTCACACATGATTCACAGGAGTTGTTAAACTTAGAGGAGAAATAAACAGGTATGTAAAAAACACATTCTCAATGAAGACATACCTACCCGAATAAATGAACAAAGAATAGACAAAACAAAAACAGAATTACCTGGAAAAACTCAGCAAGTCTGGCAGCATCGGCGGAGAAGAAATCAGTTAACGTTTCGAGCCTTCATGGCCCTTCGGCAGAACTGCAGCATAGTTTCAACAAGGGAGAAATTTAAATTGGTTTAAGGTGGGTGGGGGGGGGGGGGGGGGGGAAGAGACACATTGAGGGTGTGGTGTGAGCAGATAATCAAAAGATGTCACAGACAAAAGGGTCAAAGAGGTGTTGAAGGTGGTGGTCTTTGTCTGAGAAAAGTGCTAATTAAGAATGGAAAACAGGATATTCAAAGCACAGCTCTAGTGGGGGTGGGGTGGAAAGACTAAAGGTTTTAGTTTTAGATTTAAAAATAATGGAAATAGGTGGGGAAAGATGAATCTATATAAATTATTGAAAAAAAAGCGGGTGGGGGGGGAGAAAAAACGGGGTGGGGATGGGGGGAGGGGGAGTTTAAGATCTAAAGTTGTTGAATTCAATATTCAGCCCAGAGGGCTGTAAAGTGCCTAGTCGGAAGATGAGGTGCTGCCCATATCCCGCGCATCCTCCCTCACGCCTTCTCCTCCTTCCCAGAAACATGATAGGGTCCCCCTTGTCCTCATTTATCACCCCACCAGCCTCTGCATTCAAAGGATCATCCTCCGCCATTTCCGCCAACTCCAGCATGATGCCACCACCAAACACATCTTCCCTTCACCCCCCTTGACGGCATTCCGTAGGGATCGTTCCCTCCGGGACACCCTGGTCCACTCCTCCATCACCCCCTACTCCTCAACCCCCACTTATGGCACCTCCCCATGCCCACGCAGAAGATGCAACACCTGCCCCTTCACTTCTTCTCTCCTCACCGTCCAAGGGCCCAAACACTCCTTTCAAGTGAAGCAGCATTTCACTTGCATTTCCCCTAACTTAGTCTACTGCATTCGTTGCTCCCAATGCGGTCTCCTCTACATTGGAGAGACCAAACGCAAACTGGGCGACCGTTTTGCGGAACACCTGCGGTCTGTCCGCAAGAAAGACCCAAACCTCCCTGTCGCTTGCCATTTTAACACTCCACCCTGTTCTCTTGCCCACATGTCTGTCCTTGGCTTGCTGCATTGTTCCAGTGAAGCCCAACGCAAACTGGAGGAACAGCACCTCATCTTCCGACTAGGCACTTTACAGCCCTCTGGGCTGAATATTGAATTCAACAACTTTAGATCTTAAACTCCCCCTCCCCCCATCCCCACCCCGTTTTTTTTCCCCCCCCCACCCGCTTTTTTTTTCAATAATTTATATAGATTCTTCTTTCCCCACCTATTTCCATTAGTTTTAAATCTAAAACTAAAACCTTTAGTCTTTCCACCCCACCCCCACTAGAGCTGTACTTTGAATATCCTGTTTTCCATTCTTAATTAGCACTTTTCTCAGACAAAGACCACCACCTTCAACACCTCTTTGACCCTTTTGTCTGTGACATCTTTTGATTATTTGCTCACACCACACCCTCAATGTGTCTCTTCCCCCCCCCCCCCCCACCCACCTTAAACCAATTTATATTTCTCCCTTGTTGAAACTATGCTGCAGTTCTGCCGAAGGGCCATGAAGGCTCGAAACGTTAACTGATTTCTTCTCCGCCGATGCTGCCAGACTTGCTGAGTTTTTCCAGGTAATTCTGTTTTTGTTTTGGATTTCCAGCATCCGCAGTAGCTTTTAGCTTTTTGTTTTTATCAGAATAGACAAGCATGTAAATCGATTTGAAAACAGCAGAGTCCTGAAATGAACTTGCATTCAAAACAGAATCAAAAACAGATCTAAATGAGCGCTGCTTTGTTTACTGATATTGAGAACTTGAAACTGCCGTTCCCTGGTGGTCTAGTGGTTAGGATTCGGCGCTTTCACCTCCGCTGCCCGGGTTCGATTCCCGGTCAGGGAAGTGCGCGATTTTAGTGAGAGGGGAGCTTGTCATATTGACTGTTACAGCGTACCTTAATTGTTTTCACCACTATTCATTTACAACATTTTGCTGCACACTGAAGAAAATGCTTCCTAAAAGGCCAAAGACTTTCCGTATATCAGGTGAAGCTACTCAAGGCTGTAATAAAAACTGAAGTTGCTCGAAAAACTCGGCGAGTCTGACAGCATCTGTGGAGAGAAAGACAGAGTCAACGTTATACGGACTGGAAACGTAACACACACACTCTCTCTTTCTCTCCGCAGATGCTGTCAAGCCTGTTGAGTTCTTCGAGCATTTTTTTGTTTTTGTTTCAGATTTTCAGCATCCGCAGTATTTTGACTTTATCTAAGTTCTAAAAAAATCTCAGCAAGTCTGGCAACATCTGTGGAGAAAGAAACAGTTAACGTTTCGAGTCATTATGCCTCTTCTTCGGACCAGTAGTAACTGCTACATGAGGTAAACATCCAACCTTTTGGCCTCGAGCCAGATAAACTGCGAAGAAGCTAAAGTTCACTCACTCGCTTTTACAAACAGATTTTAAACATTAAGGGAATCAAGGGTTATGCGAACAGTCAGGAAAGTGGAGTTGAGGACTATCAGATCAGCCATGGTCTCATTGAATGGTGGAGCAGACTCGATGGGCCCATTGGCCTACTTCTGCTTTAATTCTCATGGTCTTACACATACATTGAGAAATAACATAGGTGTACACAAATCTCCTCAGACTAATGCAATGATACGTCCACAACCTGTTTCCAAATATCACAATATTATCCATAAATGGATGGTGCCAAACTGATATAACCCAATACCGAGAGACCACAACAGCCACGTAAAAAACCGCTATATAAATACCAGTTCGTGTTTGTTTTTCAGAAACACTAAGAGAATTCATTGATATTCTTCTAAACAATTTTCCGTATTCCTTCTGTCATCTCGATTTGAGAGGCTACAGAGTAACAAGAGCTGGTGGATTCCGTAGGTTGGATAGAAATAAATTACATCCTCGAACTGTGTGTGTGCAGGGCACAAGAGGCCAAAATGGAAAGAAAGGTAACAGTCGAAACAGAGCCCGTCAGTAAGAATGTGGGAATTCCACTGAGGGCATAGATTACAGGCGCCAGGTGAGAAAGCAGCGTAATATTTTCTCAGTTGTGAGAAACAAGGGACCGGCTGGCAGAGAATCAAAGGGAAATTGCGCCCCATTGATTGAAATGGCGCGCTCTCTCTTTTTCTCTCCTGTGCAGCCTTTGTTGCAAGAGACTTGGAACAAATGAATAAGTGTCTTATGAAGTCCTTACCTGAATGAGGATATACTTCTGTTAGGGATAATGAAACGAATGTTCAGATGCAAAAGCGAGATCAACCGCAGGCGATGGAAATCTGAAGGAAAAATAGGCAATGCTGGGAATGCTCAGCAGAAAATGCAGCATCCGTGGAGAGAAACATAGGTAATGCTTCAGGTCCGGGACCCATAGGTGCTGCCTGACCTACTGAATATTCTCAGCATTTTCTGTTTTCATATGACTCGATTCACTCTTGGGTTCGGAGGAGAGATTGAGGAAAACGAGCCCATACTCTCTGGAGTTTAGAATTATGAGTGATGATGAGAAATTTCTTCATTCAGAAGTTCGTGAATCTTTGAAATTCTCTGCCCAGAGTGTTGGAAGCGCTCAATATATTCAAAGCTGAGATCCGAAAACTTTTGAATACTGAGGAGATCACGGGATATGAGAACAGTCTTGGGTTAATTCATGAGCCAGGGTTGGATGAATATTTAATTACACAAATAGATCAAGAAGAGGGAAACAGAGAGAGAAACAGACGGACATTCAAAACGTGTCAGATAGAGAATGCAAGACAGGGATTTGCGTCACAATTCTGTCGCTTCGCTAGGTGAAAGTGGCAAAGAGGAAGTCTTCCTGAGAAACAAAGATCAGCTCAGAAAGGAGGTCAGAAAGTAAGGCGCACACAAAATAATAATACGCTAAAAATAGATAAAATTTAATACGAGGAAGTAAGGCCTGAAATTATGTACTTTGTGATGGCATATTTGGTCTGTGCATTATAAATGCGATATTTTTGTCAAGTTTATATGAGCACAGAGGTCTTGGTCTCTATTTACACAAAGTTCATAATATAGGTGCAAAATCATATTGCTTTTTTGGGTTTATAAATCGAGAAATAGCAGAAAGAATACTGTCACGAATTTGACTGATATTTTCGTATTTCCCGCAGAAAAGTACAAGCAGGTGAATCATAATGAGAAAATAAGAGACGGACTGGAAGATGCATTTTGACCAAAGTGAGCAAGCGAAGGTGCGTAGTCGGCAGGATTCGAACCTGCGCGGGGAGACCCCAATGGATTTCTAGTCCATCGCCTTAACCACTCGGCCACGACTACTGATTTGACCGTAGCACATCAACAGCACTAGCAAACCTTGGCCCAACAATGTTGGTTCGCGTTCCGGGTCAGGCGCAATTCGTCCACCTTGTACAGGCCCCACTTTCGCCAGAAACAAACCCAGTGATCGACGAAACTAAAGCCCTCCTCCGTGCACCATCTCTTTCGCCACCCATTCATCCTCTCAATCCTCCAATTCCTATACTCACTAGCACGCGGCAGAGGGAGAAATCCAGAGATAACAACCTTTGAGGTCCTGCTTTTTAATCTGCTACCTATCTCTCGAAATTCTTGTCGCAGGACCTCATTCTCCTTCCTACGTATGTCCGTGGTATCAATGTGAACCACAACTTCTGCCTGTTCACCCTCCCCCTTTCGAATGCCCTGCAGCCGTTCTGCGACATCCATGACCTTGGCACCAGGGAAGCAACACACCATCCTGGAGTCACATCTACGTCCGCAGAAGCACCTGTCTGCACCCCTCACTATTAAGTCTCCTACCACTACTGCACTTGCAGCCTTACTACTAGCCGGTTGTGCAGCTGATCCGTGAACTTGACTCTGGCTGCACTTTCCAGAAGAACCTTCACCCTTACCGTTTTCCAACTCAGAGAAACGATTCTTGAGTGAGATGCACTCTGGGGCTTTCCTGACTACTTGCCTGCCTCCTTTCTTCTGAATGCTGGTCACCCATTCCCTTTCTGACTGCACTTCCCTAAGCTGTGGAGTGACCACATCGAAAAAATTGCTATCCACATAATCCTCAGCCTCGAGGATGCACTTTTGTGTCTCCAGTTGACGCTCAAGCTCAAGCTCCGAAACCTGATGCTCAAGGCTGGTCAAGCCAGTGGCACTTCCTGCACATGTGGTCATCCAGGCTGCAAAGAGTGTCGAAAAATTCCCACATGCTGCACGTCGTACAACACATGGGACTGAGCTCACTTGCCATACCTGTTGTTTATTTTTATTTCAAAGACTATTTCCTTAAATAGTTTTGCAACAGCAAACTGACTGACAAACCAAACTTGGCTAATTGACAAAACTGTGACCTCGGCACTCTTCTCTGCAGCAGCAAAACATGGACAACAGACCCCATGCTACCTCAGATGTAATCTCAGCATATCTTGGCATCAAGGTCACTAACTGAGAGGTCGCGGAGCGTGCTAGTTCGATCAGCATTCCTTCATTGCTAAGCCAACGAAGTGTGCATGCACTGGGCCACATTCATCGGATGGATGTGGGCATGTTGGAAAAAATAAAAGACTTACTTAATTCACCAGTGGGTCATGTCGCCCTTGTCATCCATACTGTTCAACTGGGCGAAGCCCAGTTACAAGGAGATGAGCAGGGGAGATATGAGGATGGCAGATATTGGCACTGAGAACAGGAGACAGGTGAGGTGGGAGACAGTCGGCGGCGAACTCAGGAGGCCCAACGCATTGTGTTATTAAATGGGAGGCATGCTTACCTGAATTTTATAACTTTATTTTGATTGATCGAAAATCACAAAGTCAGAATTAGTCGTTTGGTATTACAGGCCTTGAGTATTGCTGCCAAAAATGGATATGTCTAAGCTTTTCGTCTTTCACTCATTAGGACGTTCGCAAGAATACCAATATAAGGGGAAGGCAACAACTTATACTGTATGTGAAGGGAGTGCTGATTGGTTGGCAAGTGGCATTGCCATGGTGAAGGCACCACTGATGGTGACAGCATACTGCCAAGCATTGTTTGAAATTTTAAAAAAGCAGCTGGACCCTGACTAGTCCGAGCATTGCACCGTGGAACGAGTCAGCGAATGGCTGTCACTTATTTTCTTCAGCTCTTCAACCGAGCTTTTGACCATCTGCCCAATTATTACCTACGTGGCGCAATATTAAATTTTGCATATTAGGCTCCACCTTGAGAAATTTCATAACGTTCAAGGTGCCATATAAATACAAGCTGTTCTTGTTGTCTATGTTTTCGAAATGCACTGGTGCTGAGTGTTGAACTGGTATCTGTCGTTCGAGTATTGTGGTCAGGGCTTGTACAAGTCTGTGCCCTTATAGCACACTGCTGGAAGCTGTAGATTTTGCACCTTTTCAATACAGCGTTCGGGAGATTGACAGGTCTGAATCGTCTCAGTGCATATCTGAGGTTATAATTAGACGGGCCCTTCGCGTGTGGTGCTGCTTATTCCCCCAGAACAATGTCGTTGCAGTGCATTAATGTACTGTTAATATCTGTGTGCTAATAGTTCAGAGAATTTGCAGCTCCCTGTTTTCACAATGCAGAGCTGGCGTTTGTGAATGTGTTTGCCCTTACAGTTCAGGACTGAATGTTGCAGCACTTTGTCTCAACACGTTGAGCGTTCGGTGTTTTTCCGGTCTATGTCGTTACATGAAAGTGCCTGGTGTTGTCCAGGCCTGTGCACTGAAATGTGGTGCCGATGATGTAAGTGTTTTAGTGTTTGCAGTGCTATGTTAGATGTTGTAAATATCTGTCCTTACAATGCAGCGTTGTGGTTTGTAAAGGCATATGCCCTTACAAGACAGGGGTGGCTATTGTACAGGCGTATGTCTCTTTATGTTGCAAATCTGGGTGGTGCGAAGAACAGTTTAAAAGTTTTGTGCTGCGGTTGTGAACAGTACAATCATTACATTGCCTATGTTACAAACGCTAATAATTTCACGTTCAATGTTCTATTACCGGTACAAACACTACTCAATTTGCTATACCCAACTACTCCCAGCAGCATTTTCTCATTTTTGCTATTCTCAATCTCCAACCATGCTGATTCTACGACTTGAACTTTAGCCAAGTTCTTTTCTCATTAATGTTCTCATGTTCTTTAATATCAGGGTGAACCCTCATTTTTTGTAATTATGTCTGTCTTATTGAAATCAGAAGTACCCTGAAATATTTATTTTCCAACCTTTGACACCATGTAATTGTTTCTTTGCAGTGATAATTAGATTTCAACCACAACTTTATTATTCGCCAGGACAGGCCTGAGCCCCGTTTATGTGGAGCCCGTCTTAATGTAGAAGCTCACTCTTCCCTGAGCTCTGGTGCCATTGCCGCATGTATCGAAACCCCTTTATTTACCACACCACTCTTTGAGCCAATGTTTAATTTTCTAATCGATTTGACCCCATGCTAATTGTCTCGTGGCCCAAGTAACGATCCAGGAATAATTATTTTCGATATTCTTCATTTTTATTCCATCCTTATAGCTTAAAATCACGCTGCAGAATATTATTCCGGCCACTGGCATCTACCTGGGCCACAGAAATTACATTCTCCCCCTGCCGCTTCAAGTTCCTCTCTAGCCGCGAAGAGCTGCCCTTATCCGTGGCACTGAGCAGGCAACAGATTCTTCAGAGCTCCCGGTCGTGGCTGAGAAAATGGTATCTATCCCCCTGACTGTATACTACCCTATCACCAACACATTTTTTCTGGCTTCCCCCAGGTGAACAACATCCTGCATCATGGCGGCGTGGACAGTTTTCTCAACCACGCTATACCCCCTTTCCTCATCCACAAAGGTAGCAAGCGCCTCGTAATTGTTGGTCAAAGTCAAGGGCTGAGGATTTTTCATCACTGTAAGTTGACTACCCATACCTGTCAGACCGGCAGTCACAAACTGCAGTCCCTAACCATTGTCTCACTATGAAGTTCTCCCAAACCTCAGAGAAATAATGGCACCCGGAACAAAATGTCCTGATCTCTCTCGCCCTCCATCATGCCGTTCCATGTCTGCAACTCAGACTCGACCTCAGCTTCTCTGAGCCTAATATTCTCAGCTGCAGACGCTTACCGCAGATTTGGTGATGATGGATTCCACAAATTCCCCCACGCTGCAGTTACGGTAATCACTAAGCGTAATCATTTAATTATTAAAGTAGCCGGAAATTTATTGATCCTAAAGGAATCGATTGGAGACAAAAGAAGAACACTCACCAGACACTGGAAGCTGGAAAACTAATGAAAATGTGCATGTCCTCCTTCCCCGCACCCGATTTAACACGTTCTTCGGCGCGCACAGACCTCGCCGCATTTTGTGTGTTCCGTGGCGTAAGGTTCTGAAAAGACAAACAAAAAAGCAATTTACTCAGAAAATACTTCACGAAATTCGATTTACAGGGAGAAAACAACATGTTAAGAATTAAAATTCCTGCAGGAAGTGTGAAGTCGCGCACTCAGGGAGCATGAAGATAGAAATACAACGTCTTGTGCACGGGAGGTTTACGTAAAATTCGCCCAAAAGTCTTGGTGTCCATGTCCATAAAGGTCATAATGTGGAAAATCATCCCGGTTACGTGGCTTTATAAATCGAAGACTAGTATATAAAAGCAAAAAGGTCTTACTGGAACGTTAATAGAGGTTTTCTAGATAATAGGACTTTTAAAGTGAGTAAATCGGTGGAAATTTTCTGGCGAGTGGTCAATCGCTGGAGATCAAGGGCAATGATTCAAATCCATTGGAAAAAGGTCTGGAGAGGTTGGGGGCAAACATTTTGTTTCCCGTTCGGGAATTGTTGGGAACTGGAACGCCCAACCTGAAAATATGTTGGAGGCCGATGTCATAAATAATTCGAAAACGGAGTTGGAAACGGCATTACAAAAGGAATTGCAATCACACGGCCGACCAAAATGCAAAAGCAAAGCAAACATCCAGATTCGCAAATATATACATAAAGGGAGATTGGAGGGGGTGGGGGGCGGGGAGAGAGAGGGGGTGCTGGATTTCGGGGGCGGGAATGTGTTGGTGCGGCGGCGGCGGGGTGGAAGAAGCCTATCGCCTATTCTTGCGTTGTGAAGGTTTGTAAATACACGCGTCTGAATAAAATTGAGAAAGGCAGCTGATGTTTTTGAAAGGTGTGTTGAGGCATGACTAATTCCAAAGGAACTTCATGAAATGTTCAAATTAATACGGCAAAAGGGCGACAGTTTGAAGAATTTGCAACTGCGTGGTGAAACTCGAATGGATTTTCAGTCCATCGCCTTGAGCATTCGGCCGCGACTGCAGGCTGTAGTACTTTCACAAGTTGATATTAAAATGGTTCTGCTCCCATCTCAGAAAGAAAGCTTCTCCTCTTGAATATCTATAATCCTCCGTTCTTCTAGGCAGCTGTTGTAAATTAAAGTTGCACAAGGAAATGAATACAACTCTAACAACACAGTGACCAAACTGAATTGGACCGCGGTCTCCAGCGTGACAGGAGAGGACACTCAGCACTTTACTAACGCGAAATCGACAAGAGGTGCTCCCGTGTATTTCTCAAGGAACGCGTCATAACACGATAAAAGCAAAAAAATCGCGGATGCTGGAAATCCAAAATAAAAACTAAAATACCTGGAAAAACTCAGCAGGTCTGGCAGCATCTGTGGAGAGGAGCAGACTTTACGTTTCGAGTCCGAATGACCCTTTAACAGAACAGTTCTGCTGAAGGGTTATTCGGACTCGAAACCTTAACTGTGCTCCTCTCCACAGATGCTGCCAGACCTGCTGAGTTTTTCCAGGTATTTTTGTTTTTGTTTTGCGTAATAACAAAAATTGTGCTGCGAGTAAGCGGAATGATTCACTGGAGGTTGGCAGTTGCATGTTCAAAGTGACAAAGAAGGACCGATAAAAAATGAATGCCTCTTGAAAACTAATAAACAAGTTCTGCATGTGTGCTGCATAGGCAAACTCCCTACATTGTGTACTCTGGGCCTTAAACCTACTCCCGATATAAATCAATCCTACTTCTGCAAAGGAGAATATTTTAGCGAAAGCAATTTGTGGCTTCGACAAATAATGACAACGTAGAAGGGCTCGCCTGGGATTTTAATCTAAAACCTCTTGCATAACCACTGCAATGTAAGTTCCCTAACGAGAATAATGCCAATGGTCCAACCATGCTACTGACATTACAAACACACGGTCGACCAACAAACAAAATCAAGAAACACAGCCAGAATCGCAAATTCCCACAAAGACACAAATGGATTCAGTGCACACCAAGAAGACACAATGCACAAACACACGTAGAGTGACTTAAACATAAATAGAAAGAGAGAGAGGAAGAGAAAGGAAAAAAGGCTGTCGCCAATTTGGCTGATTTCTTTCATATGTTTCAGAAAGAAATTTCGTGAATACATGCAGCTGAATACTATTGAGGGAAGCAACTCACGTTCCTGAGAGGTGAATGTTATTACTCCGTGCATGGCATGATTCGTTCTGAAGGAGCTTCGTGAAATGTTCAAATGAATGCGGGAAAAGGGTCGTAGTTGGCAAAATTTGGACCAGCGTGGTGAAACTCAAATGAATTTTATTCCTTCGCCTTAAGTGCTCGGTCGCGACGACAAGCTGATGCACTTTGACATGTTGATCCATTAAAATCGTGATGACCTCTGCTCATAAGTCTCAGATAGAAAGCTTTTAAACCTCCGTTCTTGGCAGCTGTTTTAAAAGTAATACAATTCTACCTCTTAAAAAGGAATCATCTCCCCGTCGGGGAATTGAACCCCGGTCTCCCGCGTGACAGGCGGGGATACTCACCACTATACTAACGAGGAGTTAACTGGTCACCATCGTTGTGTAACTCCTACAGGAAGCGTCATAACAACACTTTTCCTGTGATTGAATAGAATGATTCAGCTGAGGGTGGCAGATGCATGACAAAGGTGACAAAGGCGGACAGATAGAAAGCGACAAGCAAAGAAAAACAGAGAAACAGTGATGGAGAGAGACAAGTCGAGACTGAAAGTACAGATGTTCGCGACTCCTCAGATACTGAATCAGTCTATGCCCATGCAGCCAGGCCTGGGCAATATCCAGGCTTGGGGTGACAAGTGCAAGTAACATTTGCGCCACACAAGCCCCAGGCAATGACCATCTCCAAGAAGAGTGAATGTAACCATTGCCCCTTGATATTCAATGTCATTACCATTACCATGACCATCTCCAAGAAGAGTGAATGTAACCATTGCCCCTTGATATTCAATGTCATTACCATTACTGAACCTCCCACTATCAACATGCTGGGAGTTACCATTGACCAGGAGCTGAACTGGACTTGCCATATAAATACTATGGCTACAAGAGCAAGTCAGAGGCTGGGAATCCCGACGCAAGTAACTCACGTCCTGACTCGCCAAAGCCTTTCCACTATCTACAAGACACAAGTGAAGAGTGTGATGAATCTCTCTCCACTTGCCTGAATGAGTGCAGCTCCAACAACACCGAAGAAAGTAGGCAATATCCAGGACAAAGCAACTTGATTGGCATCCCATCCACCTCTGCTTGATTGGCACTCCATCTGCAAACATTCACTCCCTCCACCACCGACACACATCTACAAGATGCACTGCGGGTACTCACTAAGGCTCCTTAGACAGCACATTCCAAACTCATGACTGCTGCCAGCGAGAAGGACAAAGACAGCAGACATTTGGGACACTGCCACCTGGAAATTCCCCTCTAAGCCAAACACCACCCTGACTTGAAAGTATATCGCCGATCCTCTTCTGTCGCTGGGCCAAAATCCTGGAACTCCCTCCCTTACACTACATGGACTGCAGCAGTTCAAGAGGCAGCTAGCCAGCATCTCCTGAAGGGCAATTAGCAACCGGCAACAAATGCTGGCCTAGCCAGAGATGCCCACGTTCTATAAAAATGAATTTTAAATCAATATGGGTGTGCCTGCAGCAGGCAGAATCAGTTTCCTTATATTCAAAATAATTATTTCATGCTTAATTTTGGCAAATTGAATCACAACAGTATCTGTGTCATAATCGGTTAGCTGGTATGCTTGGTAGTTCGATTTCACTCGGGGACAAATGTTTTTTGCTCTTTATAGTTCCTTGCTATACTGCTTTGTGTGTTGTGACTGCCAGATAATATTCCCAAACATTGTCACCTCTCATATTATCCATTTAGGCCCCATGCACATGTTTTATGAATGTTCGCTTCAAATAAAAAGAGAAACTAAATCCCATCCGACCATTAGAAGTATATAACATTATTGGGCTGAAAGGATTATCTCTCTCTCTTTACACATAAAAGTCAAACAAGACATTTTTGTGGTTATTATATCGGAGGTATTAGAGGCAAAGACAACCAATCTGAGCATGTCGTATCATTTTAATAGTGTTTTACCTGCAGCTAATGGCTAATTTTTGTTGATCGAAAATCAGAAACTGTAGGTGTTCCTCTCTGCCTGTGCTGGTCCTTGAATATTGGTGTCCAGCTGTGATAAGCCTGAGTGCCCCAGCCCAGCGATGCCCGTCCCAGGGTATACCTGACTAGTTTTGGTTGTCAGAGCTGGAAAATGTTGAATGAATGACACACCATTGAAACAAGGTTTTGATAATATATCTTTATGTCAACGTGAAACTCACTACCCAAACAAAACTCGCTGCATTCACTGAAATGGAACTGCGTTCCCGGAGGCAGAGGGCGACCGCTTACCCTGAATATGGATCCTGACGAGATTGGCGCAGGGGAGGAAATTCGGAAGCTTTTTCAGCAGTTTAACGACGTTGTAATGAATATTTTTTCCTTGTGACTTGCGTGGTTTTGAATGGTGTAATGTTTGCTGTCTACCTCAGCCATGAACATACTTAACAGCACACTCCACAGCCCTCTAAGGTAAAGAATTCTACAGATTCACTACCCGCTGAGAGAAGAAATTTCTCCTCATCTCTGTCTTAAATGGGCGACCCCTTGCTCCGAGATTATGCCCTCAGGCCCTAGACTCTCCCATAAACGGAAACAACCTCTCAGCATCTACTCTGACAAGCCAATTAAGAATCGTATATTGTTCAATAAGGTCGCCTCTTGTTCTACTAAACTCCAGTGAGTACAGGCCCAACAATCTTACTTAGTATTATGGAATAGTATTCGATATTTATTGTTCATCTTTAGTTCAAGACAGTTTCTGAGTGATTTACATTGAAAACGAGGTTTTCAGACATGATGGTCTATTCATACATGATTCACAGGAGTTGTTAAACTTAAAGGAGAAACAAACAGGTATATAAAGAAAAACATTCTGAATGAAGACATACCTACCCGTTTAAATGAACAAAGAATAGACAAGCATGTAAATCGATTTGAAAACAGCAGAGCCCTGAAATGAACTTTGCATTCAAAACAGAATCAAAAGCAGATCTAAATGAGCGCTGCTTTGTTTACTGATATTGAGAACGGGGCTTCGCCATTCCCTGGTGGTCTAGTGGTTAGGATTCGGCGCTTTCACCGCCGCTGCCCGGGTTCGATTCCCGGTCAGGGAAGTGCGCGATTTTAGTGAGAGGGGAGATTGTCATATTGACTGTTACAGCGTACCTTAATTGTTTTCACCACTATTCATTTACAACATTTTGCTGCACACTGAAGAAAATGCTTCCTAAAAGGCCAAAGCCTTTCCGTATATCAGGTGAAGCTACTCAAAGCTGTAATAAAAACTGAAGTTGCTCGAAAAACTCGGCGAGTCTGACAGCATCTGTGGAGAGAAAGACAGAGTCAACGTTATACGGACTGGAAACGTAACACACACACTCTCTCTTTCTCTCCGCAGATGCTGTCAAGCCTGTTGAGTTCTTCGAGCATTTTTTTGTTTTTGTTTCAGATTTTCAGCATCCGCAGTATTTTGACTTTATCTAAGTTCTAAAAAAATCTCAGCAAGTCTGGCAACATCTGTGGAGAAAGAAACAGTTAACGTTTCGAGTCAATATGCCTCTTCTTCGGAACAGTAGTAACTGCTACATGAGGTAAACATCTAACTTTTTGGCCTCGGGCCAGATGAACTGCGAAGAAGCTAAAGTTCACTCACTCGCTTTTACAAACAGGTTTTTAAACATTAAGGGAATCAAGGGTTATGGGGAACACTCAGGAAAGTGGAGTTGAGGACTATCAGATCAGCCATGATCTCATTGAATGATGGAGCAGACTCGATGGGCCGGGTGGCCTACTTCTGCTTTAATTCTCATGTTCTTACACATACATTGAGAAATAACATAAGTGTACACAAATCTCCTCAGACTAATGCAATGATACGTCCACAACCTGTTTCCAAATATCACAATATCATCCATAAATGGATCGAGCCAAACTGATATAACCCAATACCGAGAGACCACAACAGCCACGTAAGAAACCGCTATATAAATACCAGTTCGTGTTTGTTTTTCAGAAACACTAAGAGAATTCATTTATATTCTTCTAAACAATTTTCCGTACTCATTCTGTCATCTCGATTTGAGAGGCTACCAGTAACAAGAGCTGGAGGATTCCGTAGGTTGGATCGAAATAAATTACATCCTCGCACTGTGTGTGCAGGGCACAAGAGACCAAAATGGAAAGAAAGGGAACAGTCGAAACAGAGCCCGTCAGTAAGAATGTGGGAATTCCACTGAGGGCATATATTACAGGCACCAGGTGAGAAAGCAGCGTAATATTATCTCAGTGGTGAGAAACAAGGGACTGGCTGGCAGAGAATCAACGGGAAATTGGCTCCAAGTACAAAACTCGCTAAATACCAGTGGGCATGTACGAAATATAATTTCAAAGTCCCGAATGCTAGCCGGTCAAACCTATTGCTGCTATTAAGGAGTTAAAAGGTTCCCTAGATTTTTGTGCAACAATCAAATCCTACTGCTTCCTTTGTGCCCCATTGATTGAAATGGCGCGCTCTCTCTTGCTCTCTCCTGGGCAGCCTTTGTTGCAAGGGACTTGGAACAAATGAATAAGTGTCTTATGAAGTCCTTACCTGAATAAGGATATACTTCTGTTAGGGATAATGTAACGAATGATCAGATGCAAAAGCGAGATCAACCGCAGGCGATGGAAATCTGAAGGAATAATAGGCAATGCTGGGAATGCTCAGCAGGAAATGCAGCATCCGTGGAGAGAAACATAGGTAATGCTTCAGGTCCGGGACCCAAAGGTGCTGCCTGACCTACTGAATATTCTCAGCATTTTCTGTTTTCATATGACTCGATTCACTCTTGGGTTCGGAGGAGAGATTGAGGAAAACGAGCCCATACTCTCTGGAGTTTAGAATTATGAGTGATGATGAGAAATTTCTTCATTCAGAAGTTCGTGAATCTTTGAAATTCTCTGCCCAGAGTGTTGGAAGCGCTCAATATATTCAAAGCTGAGATCCGAAAACTATTGAATACTGAGGAGATCACGGGATATGAGAACAGTCTTGGGTTAATTCATGAGCCAGGGTTGGATGAATATTTAATTACACAAATAGATCAAGAAGAGGGAAACAGAGAGAGAAACAGACGGACATTCAAAACGTGTCAGATAGAGAATGCAAGACAGGGATTCGCGTCACAATTCTGTCGCTTCGCTAGGTGAAAGTGGCAAAGAGGAAGTCTTCCTGAGAAACAAAGATCAGCTCAGAAAGGAGGTCAGAAAGTAAGGCGCATACAAAATAATAACACGCTAAAAATAGATAAAATTTAATACGAGAAAGTAAGGCCTCGAAATTATGTACTTTGTGATGGCATATTTAGCCTGTGCACTATGAATGCGATATTTTTGTCAAGTTTATATGAGCACAGAGGTCTTGGTCTCTATTTACACAAAGTTCATAATATAGGTGCAAAATCATGTAGATTTTTTGGGTTTATAAATCGAGAAATAACAGAAGGAATACTGTCACGAATTTGACTGATTTTGTCGTATTTCTCGCAGAAAAATACAAGCAGGTGAATCATAATGAGAAAAGAAGAGACGGACCGGAAGATGCACCGTGATCAAAGTGAGCAAGGGAAGGTGCGTAGTCGGCAAGATTCGAACCTGCGCGGCGAGACCCCAATGGATTTCTAGCCCATCGCTTTAACCACTGGGCCACGACTACTTACTTAGCGCCAACAACATCAACTGCACTAGCAAACCTTGGCCCAACAATGTTGGTTCGCGTTCCGGGTCAGGCGCAATCCGTCCACCTTGTACAGGCCCCACCTTCGCCAGAAACATACCCAGTGATCCACGAAACTAAAGCCGTGCTCCGTGCACCATCTCTTTCGCAACTCATTCATCCTCTCAATCCTCCAATTCCTATACTCACTAGCACGTGGGAGAGGGAGTAATCCAGAGATAACAACCTTTGAGGTCGTGCTTTTTAATCTGCTACCTATCTCTCGAAATTCTTGTTGCAGAAACTCATTCTCCTTTCTACCAATGTCCGTGGTATCAATGTGAACCACAACTTCTGCCTGTTCACCCTCCCCCTTCCGAATGCCCTGCAGCCGTTCTGCGACATGCATGACCTTGGCACCAGGGAGGCCACACACCATCCTTTAGTCACATCTACATCAGCAGAAGCACCTGTTCGCACCCCTCACTATTAAGTCTCCTACCACTGCTGCACTTGCAGCCTTACTCCTACCCGGTTTTGCAGCTGATCCGTGAACATGACTCTGGCTGCACTTTTCAGAAGAACCTTCACCCTTACCGTTTTCCAACTCAGAAAAACGATTCTTGAGTGAGATGCACTCTGGGCCTTTCCTGACTACATGCCTGCCTCCTTTCTTCTGAATGCTGGTCACCCATTCCCTTTCTGACTGCACTTCCTTAAGCTGTGGAGTGACCACATCGAAAAAATTGCTATCCACATAATCCTCAGCCTCGAGGATGCACTTTTGTGTCTCCAGTTGACGCTCAAGCTCCGAAACCTGATGCTCAGGACTGGTCAAGCCAGTGGAACTTCTTGCACATGTGGTCATCCAGGCTGCAAAGAGTGTCGAAAAATTCCCACATGCTGCACGTCGTACAACACATGGGACTGAGCTCACTTGCCATACTTGATGTTTATTTTTATTTCAAAGACGATTTCCTTAAATAGTTTTGCAACAGCTTACTGACTGAAAAACCAAACTTGCCCAATTGACAAAGCAGTGACCTCGGCCCTCTTCTCTGCAGCAGCAAGACATGAACAACAGACCCCATGCTACCTCAGATGTAATCTCAACATCTCTTGGCATCAAGGTCACTAACTGAGAGGTCGCGGAGCATGGTAGTTCGATCAGCAGTCCTTCATTGCTGAGCCAACGAAGTGTGCACGCACTGGGCCACATTCATCGGATGGATATGGGCATGTTCGAAAAAAAAAAGACTTACTTAATTCACCATTGGATTATGTCCCCCTTGTCATCCATACTGTTCAACTGGGGGAACCCCAGTTACAAGGAGATGAGCAGGGGAGATATGAAGATGGCAGATATTGACACTGACAACAGGAGACAGGCGAGGTGGGAGACAGTCAATGGAGACCTCAGGAGGCCCAACGCATTGTGTTATTAAATGGGAGGCATGCTTACCTGAATTTAATAACTTTATTTTGATTGATCGAAAATCACAAACTCAGAATTAGTTGTTTGGTAGTACAGGCCTTGAGTATTGCTGGTAAAAGAGATATGTCTAAGCTTTACGTCTTTCACTCATTAGGACATTCACAGGAATATCAATGTAAGGGGAAGGCAACAATTTATACTGCATGTGAAGGGAGTGCTGATTAGTTGGCAAGTGGCATTGCCATGTTGAAGGCACCACTGATGGTGACAGCATACTGCCAAGCATTGTTTGAAATTTTGAAAAGGCAGCTGGACCCTGACTGGTCCGAGCATTGCACCGAGGAACGAGTCAGCGAATGGCTGTCACTTATTTTCTTCAGCTCTTCAACCGAGCTTTTGACCATATGCCCAATTATTACCTACGTGGCACAATATTAAATTTTGCATATTAGGATCCACCTTGAGAAATTTCGTAACGTTCAAGGTGCCATATAAATACAAGCTGTTCTTGTTGTCTATATTTTCGAAATGCACAGTTTCTGAGTGTTGAACTGGTCTGTCGTTCGAGTATTGTGGTCAGGGCTTGTACAAGTCTGTGCCCTTACAGCACACTGCTGGAAGCTGTAAATTTTGCACCTTTTCAATACAGCGTTCTGGAGATTGACAGGTCTGAATCCTCTCAGTGCATATCTGAGGTTATAATTAGCCGGGCCCTTCGCGTGTGGTACTGCTTATTCCCCCAGAACAATGTAGTTGCAGTGCATTAATGGACTGTTAATATCTGTGTGCTAATAGTTCAGAGAATTTGCAGCTCCCTGTTTTCACAATGCAGAGCTGGCGTTTGTGAATGTTTTTGCCCTTGCAGTTCAGGACTGAATGTTGCAGCAGTTTGTTTCAACATGTTGAGTGCTCGGTGTTTTTCCGGTCTATGTCGTTACATGAGAGTGCCTGGTGATGTCCAGGTCTGTAGACTGAAATGTGGTGCCGATGATGTAAGTGTTTTTGTGTTTGCAGTGCTCTGGTAGATGTTGTAAATATCTGTCCTTACAATGCAGCGTTGTGGTTTGTAAAGGCATATGCCCTTACAAGATAGGGGTGGCTATTGTACAGGCGTATGTCTCTTAACGTTCCAAATCTGGGTGGTGCGAAGAACAGTTTAAAAGTTTTGTGCTGCGGTTGTGAACAGTACAATCATTAAATTGCCTTTGTTACATACGCTAATAATTTCGCGTTCAATATTCTATTACCGGTACATTTACTACTCAATTTGCTATGCCCAACTACTTCCAGCAGCATTTTCTCATTTTTGCTATTCTTAATCTCCAACCATGCTGATTCTACTACTTGAAGTTTAGCCAAGATCCTTTCTCATTAATGTTCTCATGTCGTTCTTTAATATCAGGGCGAACCCTCATTCTTTGTTATTATGTCTGTCTTATTGAAATCTGAAGTACCCCGGAATATTTATTTCCCAATCTTTGACACCATGTAATTATTTCTTTGCAGTGGTAATTAGATTTCAACCACAACTTTATTATTCGCCAGGACTGTCCTGAGCCCCGTTTATGTGGAGCCCGTCTTAATGTAGAAGCTCACTCTTCCCTGAGCTCTGGTGTCATTGCCGCATGTATCGAAACCCCTTTATTTACCACACCACTCTTTGAGCCAATGTTTAATTTTCTAATCGATTTGACCCCATGCTAATTGTCTCGTGGCCCAAGTAACGATCCAGGGATAATTATTTTCGATATTCTTCATTTTTACTCCATCTTTATAGTTTAAATTCACGCAGCAGAACATTATTCCGCCACTGGCATCTACCTGGGCCACAGAAATTACATTCTTCCCCTACCGCTTCAAGTTCCTCTCTAGCCGCGAAGAGCTGCCCTTAACCGTGGCACTGAGCAGGCAACAGATTCTTCAGAGCTCCCGATCGTGGCTGAGAAAATGGTATCTATCCCCCTGACTGTATACTATCCTATCACCAACACATTCTTTCTGACTTCCCCCAGTTGAACAACATCCTGCATCATGGCGGCGTGGACAGTTTTCTCAACCACGCTATACCCCCTTTCCTCATCCACAAAGGTAGCAAGCGCCTCGTAAATGTTGGTCAAAGTCAAGGGCTGAGGCTTTTTCATCACTGTAAGTTGACTACCCATACCTGTCAGACCGGCAGTCACAAACTGCAGTCCCTAACCATTGTCTCACTATGAAGTTCTACCAAACCTCAGAGAAATAATGGCACCCGGAACAAAATGTCCTGATCTCTCTCGCCCTCCATCATGCCGTTCCATGTCTGCAACTCAGACTCGACCTCAGCTTCTCTGAGCCTAATATTCTCAGCTGCAGACGCTTACCGCAGATTTGGTGATGATGGATTCCACAAATTCCCCCACGCTGCAGTTACGGTAATCACTAAGCGTAATCATTTAATTATTAAAGTAGCCGGAAATTTATTGATCCTAAAGGAATCGATTGGAGACAAAAGAAGAACACTCACCAGACACTGGAAGCTGGAAAACTATTGAAAATGTGCATGTCCTCCTTCCCCGCACCCGATTTAACACGTTCTTCGGCGCACACAGACCTCGCCGCATTTTGTGTGTTCCGTGGCGTAAGGTTCTGAAAAGACAAACAAAAAAGCGATTTACTCAGAAAATACTTCACGAAGTTCGACGTACAGGGAGAAAACAACATGTTAAGAATTAAAATTCCTGCAGGAAGTGTGAAGTCGCGCGCTCAGGGAGCATGAAGATAGAAATACAGCGTCTTGTACACGGGAGGTTTACGTAAAATTAGCCGAATGGTCTTGGTGTCCATGTCCATAAAATTCATAATGTGGAAAATCATCCCGGTTACATGGCTTTATAAATCGAAGACTAGTATATAAAAGCAAAAAGGTCTTACTGGAACATTAATGGAGGTTTTCTAGGTAATAGGACATTTAAAGTGAGTAAATCGGGGGAAATTTTCTGGCGAGTGGTCAATCGCTGGAGATCAAGGGCAATGATTCAAATCCATTGGAAAAAGGTCTGGAGAGGTTGGGGGTAAACATTTTGTTTCCCGTTCGGGGATTGTTGAGAACTGGAACGCCCAACCTGAAAATCTGTTGGATGTCATAAATAATTCGAAAACGGAGTTGGAAACGGCATTACAAAAGGAATTGCAATCACACGGCCGACCAAAAAACAAAAACAACACAAACATCCAGAATCGCAAATATATAAATAAAGGGAGATTGGAGGGGGTAGTGGGGAGGAGGAGGAGGGGTGGGGGGGGGGGGGCGAGGAGAGAGAGGGGGTGCTGATTTGGAGGGAGGGGATGATGTTGGTGCGGCGGCGGCGGGGTGGAAGAAGCCTATCGCCTATTCTTGCGTTGTGAAGTTTCGTAAATACACGCGCCTGAATAAAATTTGGAAAGGCAGCTGATGTTTTTGAAAGGTGTGTTGAGGCATGACTAATTCCAAAGGAACTTCGTGAAATGTTCAAATTAATACGCCAAAACCGCCGTAGTTGGAAGAATTTGCCCCTGCGTGGTGAAACTCGAATGGATTTTCAGTCCATCGCCTTGAGCATTCGGCCCCGACTGCAGGCTGTAGTACTTTCACAAGTTGATATTAAAATGGTTCTGCTCCCATCTCAGAAAGAAAGCTTCTCCTCTTGAATATCTATAATCCTCCGTTCTTCTAGGCAGCTGTTTTAAATTAAAGTTGCACAGGGAAATGAATACAACTCTAACAACACAGTGACCAAACTGAATTGGACCGCGGTCTCCAGTGAATACAGGCCCAACAACCTTTCTTAGTATTATGGAATGCTCTTAGGAGTTGCTGCTTTGTTTACTGATATTGACAGCTGTAACTCTCCGTTCCCTGCTGGTCTAGTGGTTAGGATTCAAGTTGATCCATATCTGTCGCTGACGAAACATGTCATTCCCACTCTGAGTAACCCCTCCACACCGAAGTATATATTTGTGGGAACTCTCGCGTGTCAGACAATACTGAAACGCTGCACGATGTGACATCTTAACATTTTGGCCTCAGGCCATTCAGGAGGACAGTAAAATGCTGAATCCTCTGCACTCACTTGAGCAAACGTTTCGACGATCAAAGCCACAGAAGTCAAACGGGAAACGTATGTCCATTTCTTTTTTTTTAAACTTCTGAAGAAACTTCTGAACTTCCTTCTCTGAATCTTCGGAATGACATCACTCTCAGACGCATTCTCATGGAAACCGGCCTCCTCTCGCCTCCAGGAAGCAAATCGGTGAAGGGCGGAAATTTGTACAGCATGTTTCGCGTTCCCATAGCCACTTACTTCTCAAAATCACATTCCCAGAAAGCGACAAATTCAACATGTTACAGCTTTGACTGGAATACCCAGGAAATATTCTACCTCTAGGCAGGCATTCACCGGGAGAGCACAGTTGGGCACTGATACCTCGGGCTACCTATGGCTACCTACGGCTACAAAAACTGGACAGCGATACCCGCGCGATGCAAAGCTGGCGGGAATATTCAGGGATAAGCACAATTTGGAGAGGGATTCCTCGGGTCTAAACTTCAGATTTTTCAGAACAGAAGGTTCAAGTAGATGCAAGTAAAGGTGCAAGGTGCAAGTAAAACCTATTACAATTGTATAACACCTGCTTTGCTTTGCCTTCACTAAAACACCTGCACAATATCCACAAGAAATGTAGCTTCTGAGAGGGTGGTGATATATTTCCAGTTCTTTGTATGTACATAGGCAATTTCCAATAGTTTATTTGAACCCAACAACTTAATATATTTCTCACGGCTTCATTTTAATTGAAATTACGATGCCCAACAGCTTGACGTGATGCATCTAGACTGTGGGAGGAGAGAGTTAGCATGGTTTCTGCTTCTCATTCTCAGCCCACACTGCTGACCTACAGCAATGTGAAAAAGAGAGCTAAATGTATAAACCTTCCCCTGTCATTGCACAGCCTGCTCATGGGCAAGTCCTCAGTTGCGCCTCTTTGCAATGACCATGGAAATTCGGTCCCTCACAGCCACAGGCTGCACAAGGAGCAGGCTGGTCCCCAAACATGCAGCGTGCAGGTCCACTGGCATGTAGACTCATGGACCAAAATTGCAGCTATTGGTGAATAGATCCATTGCTTTGTGGATACTTCGGGAGAGTTGAAGTCTTTAGGATTACACGTTATCAACAAGTTCTGGACTGGAGCCCAAAAGTAGGCTGGTGCCTAAATATAGTATTTCCGACAACTCCTGCTGCCAAGCTGGTGCCAAACATAGTTCTTTATATTGCATTGATTCAATCAGAGACGTCAAGAGTAGCACTCTGCAGATGGGGCAGTCCAGGATCTACATAAGTTTTGCCTAGGCTTGAGTCCTGGAAAGCGGACGCTCCATTATCAGTGCAGAGTGTTAACTTAATGCAGAAAACAACAACTGTGAGCGATAAGCTCAACTCGACTGGCATGGAGAACGAGTGCTACGGGATGTCTCCGCCAGTGGGTTGGACCATTGTATCTCTCTGGTCAGCCGCCGCCCATCTCAACTTGCGCAGTACCTGACTACTAAAGTGCTGACACACCACAGTCCATCTGCTTCAATGGGTTCTTAAAGGTTAGAGGCTGTCTTAACAAGTCGACATAATCCATTGCGTCAGGCAAACGAACAAAACAAAACTGAATGATAGGAGATGCAACTCTTCTGTTGGCAAGTTGGAATGTCAGGACGATGTCCATCGATCTGACAGACAATTTGATTTCGGTCAATAACACATGCAAGGTTTCTGTGGTCGACATGGAACTTGATAGCCTGAACAGCGACATGAACAGGCGGCCCAAGGAGAGACTAGGCTAGCCGAGAATGGATCACTGAAGGAAAAGATTTACACGTTCACCTGGTGGCGGAAGCGTTCTGTGGAATCGTGTGAGCAAGGAACTAGGCTTTGCTGTGAGGAACTTGCTACTCTCGACGAAAGAACCCTCCGCAACTGGGGCAGAACCTGTTTTCTCGATTCATCCTACTGATGGAATCTGTGATTTCAAAGTTTGTTTTATTCTTTGTGGAAGACCCAAAGTGAAAAATCAAACAAAGAAAGGAAACTAACCCTCCCATTTTCTAAGGAAACAAAAAGTAAAACTGACGTTTGGATCTCAAAACCTCTGGCCAGACTGAAACTTGTCACTGCTATGTAAAGGGCTGCAGAAGCATCCTGGTTCGATAGTAGGAGTATATGGAGTCAAGTGGCACAATGGAGGAAAAATGAAGAAGGCGGAGGCCAGATCCAGAAGCTGATAATAAGTTCCTACAGTTGTTTCATTCATAAACACAGAACAGAGGCGCGAAATGGAAGATACTTCGAGACACCATCTACGATGCCGGGCTCTCAATATGTGAGGAGCAAGAGCAGGAAAAGATTGATTCCTCCGATGCTAAAGTCACTGAGGTGGTTTCTGCAATGAAAGCCAATTAGTCCACTTTGAATGCCCTCAGAGCTGTTTGAAGTAAAGTCCAACATACTGCTAGGCGGTTCATCAATGACTGCTGATGACAACTCTGCCAGATTAGTGAGATATCCTTCGAAACAGTGAATGTCAGGAGGTGGCGGACGGGAGTTGTGTGTGTGTCGGGGGCGGGTGGGGAATGGTTATGGGGTGGGAGGACGCGTATATGAAGGGGTCAAAAAGGCAACCGGTCCACCATAAAAACAGCAAATAATTACTCAAATGAATGTAAAGGCACCACTGACTGCAATACATTGTTGGAGAGACGGTGGAACACTACCTTGAATAGTATTTCAGGGAGAACATTGTCACCAAGGAAGATCTAGCACCCAGAGAAATTCTGCCTGTCTCAGTAGAGCCGGATATCGAATCCGAACTGGAGGAGATTACGAAAGGTACTCACCCACTTGGCATGGGAAAAGATCCAGGTGTTGATACCCTACCGCCTGAACACAACAAACAGAAGAAATTGGCATTCCTGCTGCAACTGCATGAAGTTCTCTCTCTGCTGGAGGGAGACAGTGATCGAGGAATTGCACAACCCAAATATTTTGACCTTGGACAAGAACAAGGGCGTCGACAGCGATTGCAACAACTATCAAAACATCGCCCTGCTGAGCGTCATGGGACAATTATTTACCCATATTGACCTTGTCAGACTCCATTATCAGGTTTGACAACGTGACGCTAGTGTGTGTTGATAGCTGCACATTTCAAGGCTGTATAATCACCAGCAATCTATCGCTTGATGCTAAAATCAACACACATATCACAAAAGTTGCAGCGGTTATGTTCAAGCTGATTGAGTGTTCTACAGGAGCAAAGTGACTGAGAACACAAATTTTCCCAACTGCCAAAGCTGTGACCTCGGCGCAGTCCTCTGTAGTAGTCAGACCTGGATACCACATGCCAGGCAAGAAGAAATTTTGAATAGTTTCTGCTTTCGCTGTCTCAGACGTAACCTCGGCATCTCTTGCCTGGCCAAGGTCACTAACTGAGGGGACCTAATGCGTGCTAATTCGATGAGCATACTCTCATTGCTAAGGCAAATAAATATGCACGAGTTCGAACACCTTCATCGGATGGATGTGGCCACATATAAAATAAAGATTTGCTGTATGATGAATTGAACACTGGGCAACGACCTCCTGGGCGTCCATACCTCCGCTACAAGAAATGTGCAGGCGAGGTATGAAGATGGCAGATATTGAGATTGACACCAGGAGACAGGCAAGCTGGGAGACAGTAGCTGACGGCCATAACTTCGAGAAATTCAAACCATCGCTTTATTAGATGGGAGGCGCCTCCCGGTTTAGAACTTTGGAAAAGGAGGTGTAGAAAGCAAGGAAGCTGCCGCTATTGGAAGTTAGAGATTTGTGATAATTTTATTTAGGTAATAAATGAACTTCAGAGCTTTCTTTAGCAGATGATGGAACAGAAGAAAATGAAATAATCCAAACTCAGGCAGTAACAGAAGTGGAATTCTAACTAGCTGTGCCTCAGTGCTCACACTCTGGTCTTTGATTAAGTGGATCACAAGAAAGAAATTGACCTCTCATTGTGAATTAGCACCCTGGATGCCTGGATCAACTTAAACAAGTAGCTGAGATTTTACTTCTATTCTTTCATGGCATTAGGGCTTCCCCGGCAAGGCCAACGTTTATTGCCCCACTCCATTTGTTCTTGAGAAGTTGGTGCGGAGCTGCCCTCTTGAACCATTGTAGTAAATCTGTACTACCATAGTTCCTGAGTAATACTCTGTGCTACAATGTTATTGAAAATGTCAATTGGAAGGTTCGGCCCACCAGGGATTTGAGCGTTTTTTGCTCCATCCATGATTCGCCTCTGGTCCTCTTGTTTCACGAAATTGCCTTGTAACTGAGAGTGAGGTGAAGAAGAAATGAACGGGCGAAACGAGCTGGCGTGTGAGATGTCTACAAAGTGGCACATCACCACATGTACCATGAAGAGCAGCACAACTTTCTTTCTAGAGCCAGAAAACGCGCTGTGAAGATAACTGTCCCGAGGATGCCGGGATTTCAACAGGGTGACTCTGGGGCAGAATTCATCATGTGTTTACCGAGTTGTTAGAAGCGGCTGCTGTCAGGCATTTTAATATCGGTTCCTTTGAACTCACCGGTTCCCAAGACAATTTGATTCTACGGTTTTTTTTCAACAGCGAGCGGTGAGTTTTCAGAAAATGAAAGCGATCCATGTAAAGCACATCAAGGTCTCCACACTGTTACAAAGGCAAAGGCAATTACAATCTGCTTCAATGAAATGAAAGCCCAGGCCTTAATGAAGAAGAGCTCGCCCAGAAATAGCGTAAGCCATTGAGACGACTTTGAACTTGTAATAATTTTCCCATGACTTTTCCACCTTACTTCCCCGACAGCTTTTCCATTTTCTGAAGGCTCCAAACGAAGTTCAATGACAACCGTTGGAACTAAGATTTCGTGCTGGATATGAAGCCGAGATTTTTGAGCTATTGCTTACTAACAGCGCAAATCATACACTAAGACCAATATGCCCGCTAGCCAATACGGTTAACGACAACGGCTACGAGCTAACCATGACCAGCCCATGCCAATTTAATTCATTTAAGCCATAAGACATAGGAACAGGAATTAGGCCATTCGGCCCATCGTGTCTGCTCGCCATTCAATCATGGCTGATAAGTTTCTCAACCCCATTCTCTCGCCTTCTCCCCGTAACCACTGATCCCCTAACCAATCAAGAACATATCTATCTCGGTCTTAAATACACTCAATGACCTGGCCTCCACAGCCTTCTGTGGCAATGAATTCCATAGATTCACCACTCTCTGGCGAAATAAGTTTCTCCTCATCTCTGTTCTAAAAGGTCTTCCCTTTACTCCGAGGCTGTGTCCTCGGGTCTTAATCTCTCCTACTAATGGAAACATGTTCCCCACGTCCACTCTATCCAGGCCTTTCAGTATTCTGTAAGTTTCAATCAGATCCACCATCATCCTTCTAAACTCCATCGAGTATAGACCCAGAGTCCTCAAACGTTCCTCATATGTTAACCCTTTCATTCCTGGGATCGTTCTCGTGAACCTCCTCTGGACCCTCTCCAGGGCCAGAACATCCTTCCGGAGATAGGGGGTCCAAAATTGCTCACAATATTTTAAATGTGGTCTGACCAGAGCCTGATAAAGCCTCAGCAACACATCCCTGCTTTTATATTCTAGTTCTCTCGAAATAAATTTCAGCATTGCATTTGCCTTCCTAACTACCGGCTCAACCTGCAAGTTAACCTTAAGAGAATCCTGGACTAGAAGTCCCAAGTCCCTTTGCACTCCAGATTTCTGAATTCTCTCCCCATTTAGAAAATAGTCGATGTCTCTATTCTTCCTACCAAAGTGCATGACCTCACATTTCCCCACGTTGTATTCCATCTGCCACTTTTTTGCCCATTCTCCTAACCTGTCCAAATCCTTCTGCAGCCTCCCCGCCTCCGCAATACTACCTGTCCCTCCACCTATCTTTGTATCATCTGCAAACTTAGCCAGGATGCCCTCAGTTCCTTCATCGAGATCATTAATGTATAAAGTGAAAAGTTGTAGTCCCAACACTGACCCCTGCGGAACTCCACTAATCACCGGCCGCCATCCTTATCCCCACTCTCTGCCTCCTGCTAGACAGCCAATCTTCTATCCATGCTAGTACCTTGCCTTTAACACCATGGGCTATTATCTTACTGAGCTGCCTTCTGTGCGGTACCTTGTCAAAGGTCTTCTGGAAGTCCAAGTAGATAACATCTATTGGTTCTCCTTTGTCTAACTTACTCATTACCTCCTCAAAGAATTCTAACAGACTTGTCAGGCATGACCTTCCCTTGATGAAACCATGCTGACTTTGCCCTATTTTATCATGCAATTCCAAGTATTCTGAAATCTCATCCTTAATAATGAACTCTAAAATCTTACCAACGACCGAGGTCAGGCTAATCGGCCTGTAATTTCGCGTCTTTTGCCTCACTCCTTTCTTAAACAGGGGGGTTACATTAGCGATTTTCCAATCCACTGGGACCCTCGCTGACTTGAGTGATTCCTGAAAGATCACCACTAACGCCTCCTCTATTTCTTCAGCTATCTCCTTCAGAACTCTGGCGTGTAATCCATCTGGTCCAGGTGATTTATCCACCTCTAGACCTTTCAGTTTTCCTAGCACCTTCTCCTTGGTAATGGCCACCATACTCACCTCTGCCCCCAAACTCTCTTGAATTTTGGGGATGTTACTTGTCTCTTCCACCGTGAAGACTGACGCAAAGTACCTATTCAGTTCCTCTGCCATTTCTTTGTTCCCCACTAATGCTTCTCCAGCGTCATTTTCCAGCGGCCCAATGTCCCTTTTGCCTTTCTCTTACCCTTTAAATATCTAAAAAAAACTCTTGCAATCTTCTTTTATATTACTGGCTACTTTACCCTCATGTTTAATCTTCTTCCTCCTTATTTCTTTTTCAGTTGTCCTCTGTTGGTCTTTGTAGGCTTCCCAATCCTCTGGTTTCCCAGTGATGTTCACGGCATTGTATGCTTTCTCTTTAGCTTTTATGCTGTCCTTGACTTCCCTTGTCAACCATGGATGCCTCCTCCTCCCTTATGCTTCTTCTTCCTAGGCATGAATTTTTGCTGTGTCTCCCAAATTACTCCCAGAAACTCCTGCCATTGCTGTTCCACTGTCTTTCCTGCTAGGCTCATCTCCCAGTCAATTCTGGTCAGCTCCTCCCTCATGCCTCTGTAGTTGCCTTTATTCAACGGTAATACCGTTACATCCTCTCAAATTGCAGGCTAAATTCTATCATATTATGGTCACTTCCTCCTAAGGGTTCCTTCACCTTAAGCTCCCTGATCAAATCTGCCTCATTACACATCACTAAATCTAGAATTGCCTGTTCCCTAGTGGGCTCCACCACAAGTTGCTCCAAAAAGCCATGTAGACATTCCACAAATTCCTTTTCTTGGGATCCACTACCAACCTGATTTTCCCTGTCTACCTGCATATTGAAAACCCCATGATCACTGTAACCTTGCCTTTCTTACACGTCCTTTCTATCTCCTGGTGTATCTTGTGCCCCACATCCTGACTACTGTTCGGAGGCCTGTGCATAACTCCCATTATGTTTTTTTTTTTACCTTTGCAGTTCCTCAACTCTACCCACACAGATTCTACATCATCTGACCCTATGTCATTTCTTGCTATCGATTTAATTTCATTTCTTACTAACAAAGCAACCCTACCCCCTCTGCCAACCTGCCCATCTTTTCGATAGGATGTATATCCTTGGATATTTAGCTCCCAGTCCTGATCCCCTTGCAGCCATGTCTCCCTGATGCCCACCACATCATATCTGCCAATTTCATTCTGCGCCACAAGCTCATTTACCTTATTTCGTATACTGCGTGCATTCAGATACAACACCTTCAGTCCTGTATTTCCCGTCCCCTTTTTCATTGTCGTCCCTTTATCTGATGCGCTTAAAGTTAGATTCCTAGCGGTTTACAAACACTCTGTCCTATTTTGTGTTCTAGGGACTTTAATAGCCTCTCCTGGGCTTTCCTTTCTTTTCAGTTTTTTCATAATTTTCCATGAAGTTGAAACCACACACTAACCTGCTGCTTTGTTTCCCATTAGTCATATCTCTTGGAGTTTTACCCTTCCCTCGCTCCCCCCCCCCACCCCCCCCCCAACTTTCTAGCTTAAAGTCCCGGTGACCACCCTATTTACCCTTTTCGAAAGAACATTGGTCCCAGATCAGTTCAGGTGGTGACCGTCCCAACTGTACCGATCCCTCCTGTTCCAAAATTGATGCCAGTGCCCCACGAAATGGAACCCCTTTTTCCTGCACCACTCCTTTAGCCACGTGTTTACTTCCCTTATCCTCGCGTCCCTATGCCAACTTGCACGTGGCTCGGGTAGTAATTTCTCCTTGGTATGACAAAGTTACTTTCGCCTCTGAAGGAGGAGATGCAACGTTCTCGCTCCTGTTTGTTTGTCTGTTTGCAAACACTGCCTCTGAAGAATTAATCTACGGATTTCAACGAAACTTGGCATACAAATAGGGTATGGCACAAGAAAGAAGTTATTTTGTTTTGTGGAGTTGCAAATTCGGATCCTGGCCTTTATTAAATGACGCCTTAACGATAGAGCTTATTTAGAACGTCGTGTGCTGTTTTATTTGGAATGTTGTTGCTTCTTTTAGAATGTTTGTGTTGCCTCAGTTGCTGTGGTGGAATTTGTTGCAGCTGTCAAAATGTGACCTCATGTCGTTGAATATGGATTGGCATGAAGCCTTTCCAGTGAGATAGAACTCTGAATAAAAAAAATCTTTTTTCAGCTTTGTAGTTACAGAGCAAAAACCAGACAGAGACTAAAGCCTCAAGGAAGAGCAGCGTAATTGTACTAACGTTAAGTTAACACATCGCGGAAGTGGTTTATGCGCTACGAAGTTTCCTCTTCCCTGTAAGACTATTTGACTTTGGTCAAATTCTGAAAGTGTTTCGTTTATTGTGGAAAACCTCACTGAAATCGAGAATTTTTAAAAATTGCTTTTCCAACATTCCAGATGGAGGTTTGAGAACAAGGTTATATCTTTCGAGACAATGGTGGGAACATGGGAGATGTGGCGAATCTCTTCCGGTGGGTAGACTTTGCAGTCAATGATGCTACGTTGAATTATATATTCACATACCACATGTAGAGGCTATTTAGCTAATTGTTTCAATGTTGGCTCTTTGAAAGAACGATCTAATTAATTCCGCTTTGCTGCTATTTTACAAAACCCTGCAATTGTGGTAGCATTCGAACCTCTGCGGGGAAACATCGCCTTACCATTCGGCCAAGATTGGCTGCAAGTAGATTCGCGCTAACTTCCGCTTAAGACATTTCTCAGGAAGAGCACTTCCTGCTTTTTTTTTACTCTTCCCTTCTTCAAGGCAACTTTTTAAAAAAACAGGAATGTGCACAAGAAATGGGAGGACAATTCGTCAACTTAAAATGACGACCTCGGTGACAAGAAAGAGAACTGGTCGTTCGTGCTGATCCGAAGCTCCTGCAGATGCATCCGATCAGCAATAGCGCAGTAAAGAGATTTAGCTTCATTCACCAAACCCAGAGGGACAATTTCTATTAGAGTGTGAGTCAGGTCAGGCAGAAAGAGAGATGGTCCCAAAAGTTGCCAAACGAGAATCATGCCAATGGTCCAACAATCTGTACGAAAGCCATAGGCCAGCAGGAGAGGGAAATGATCCTTAATTTCACCTTTAATTATTCCAAGTGGATGTCCGCCTCTGGTCAGCATTATCCCGATCCCGGCCTGTCTCTTTCCCAGCCAGTCGCCCCGGACCCAATACATTCCCGACCAAGGTTTCAGTAACCTGCGAGCTACGGCGACTTTACAGGCGGGAGGACCCTTGAAATTCTCCGCGTGGCTTTCCCGCTACCGTATCGACACACGCCCGCCCCCAACATGTGGGTAATGTCAGGGCCAGTCCTGCCCAGCTTCCGTTTTGAGGCCTTTGGGGGGATATTAGGGATGGGAGCGGGAGCGGGGGCGTTTGGAGGGTGTGCAGGCAGCCCTACAAATCACACTGCTTGGGATTCTGGCGAGAAAGGGCAGCAGCTCCCTCATGGGCCCTCTTTCCCCATCGCCTCTGACCCCCATACCTTCCCAACGGACCCCGTGCTGCTTCGCACAACCAAACCCCACTCCGCTCTCGCTACCCTCTTCCATTCCGCAGTGCCTGCCCCAACATTTACCTCTGCCCTGTGGCCAGAAGCTGGACTCTTTATGTGGGTGGTCGTGGCACAATGTTTTTGTCATTGGATAAGTATTCCTGAATCCTAGGATAACGTTCCCCAGTCTTGTTTCGAATCCCAACATTCAAATTTGAATTGGAAGTTTAATGATGACCATGCACGCCATGCAGTTCACTATTACCTTTTAGTAAAGGAAATCTGCTGTCCTTACCTGGCCTGGCCAGACCCACAGCAAAATGTTTGACTCTAAAGGGCAATCAGCGATGGTGAATAAATGCTGGCCCAGCATTTATCAACATCCCATCAACAAATTTAAGCTATGGGGAATACTTGTAGTTCCAAGGCCGAGTCCAAGACTTCTGGGAGCAGAAGGCAGTATTCCTGTTGATTATAATCAACATCATGCAAAATATTCCAGAATGATCGCAACATCTTATATTACATTTCAGTATCGGGGACTGTTGATGACCATTGCAATAATCGCTGTGATCCTTTTCGATTTCAAATACACGGAAGCACTTCTTGACGATTTCTCGTTAGTATCCTTTCCTGTCACGCGGGAGACCGCAATCCAATTCAGTTTGGTTGCTCTGTTGTTAGGGTTGTATTCATATTCTTGTGCAACTTCATTTTATAACAGCTGCCTAGAAGAACGGAGGATTAAAGATATTCAAGAGGGGAAGCATTCTTTCTGAGATATGTGAGCAGAGGTCAGTACCATTTTAATATCAACTTGTCAAAGTACTTCAGCCTGTGGTCGCGGTTGAATGCTCAAGGCGATGGAATGAAAATCCATTCGAGTTTCACCACTCAGTGGCAAATTCTGCCAACTGCGTCCCTTTTTTCATATTCATTTGAACATTTCACTAAGTTCCTTTGAAATTAATCATGCCTCCACACACCTTTCAAAAACATTAGCTGCCTTTTTCAATTTTATTCAGCCGCATGTATTCACTAAACTTCACAACACAAGAAATAAATCAGCCAATTAAGCAACAGGTTTCTTCCATCCCGCCGCCCGCCCTCTCTCTCTCTGTCCCTTTCTGTATATATTTGCGATTCTCGCTGTTTGCGTTGTTTTTTATGTTGGCCGACCGTGTGATTGCAACTCCGTTTTCAAATCATTATTTAGTGAACTTTGTGTAAATAGAGGCCAATGCCTCTATGCTCACATAAATTTTACAAAAATCTCGCATTTATAGTGTACTGACTTTATTAGCCCTCCCAAAGTACATAATTTCACATATTACTTCCGCGTATTAAATTTTATCTATTCTTAACGTGATAACATTTTGTGTGCGCCTTACTTGCTGACCTCTTTTCTGAGCTGATCTTTGTTTCTCAGGAAGACTTCCTCTTTGCCACTTTCACCTAACGAAGCGATAGAATTGTGAAGCGTATCCCTGTCTTGCATTCTCTATCTGACACGTATTGAATGCCCGTCTGTTTCTCTCTCTGTTTCCATCTTGATCTCTCTGTGTAATTAAATATTCATCCAACCCTGGCTCCTGAATGTTAATTCAAGACTGTTCTCATATCCTGTGATCTCCTCAATATTCAATAGTTTTCGGATCTCAGCTCTGAATATATTCAGCGCTTCTGACACTCTGGGTAGAGAATTTCAAAGACTCACAAACTTCTGAATGAATAAATTTCTCATCATCACTCATTATTCTAAACTCCAGAGAGTATAGACTCGTTTTCCTCAATCTCTCCTCTGAATCCAAGAGTGAATCTAGTCATCTAAAAACAGCAAATGCTGAGAATGCTCAGTTGGTCAGGCAGCACCTTTGGGTCCCGGACCTGAAGCTTTATCTATTTTTCTCTCCATGGATGCTACATTATCTGCTGAAGATTCGCAGCATTTTCTATTTTTCCTTCAGGTTTCCATCATCTGCGGTTGATCTCGCTTTTGCATGAATCTAATGAATATTCGTTACATTATCTCTAACAGAAGTATATCCTCCTTCAGGTAAGGACTTCATAAGACGCTTATTCATTTATTCCAAGTCCCTTCCACCAACGGCTGCCCAGGGGACAGAGAGATACATAGAGAGAGAGAGCGCCATTTCAATCAATGGGGCACAAAGGAAGCAGTGGGATTTGATCGTTACACAAAATTCAAGGGAACGTTTTAACTTCTTAATAGCAGCAGCAGCTTGGATCGCATAGCATTAGGTACTTAAAAATTATTTTTCTTACGTGCCTAGCAGTATTTAGTGAATTTTGTACTTGGAGCCAAATTCCCTTCGTTTCTCTGCCCGCTGGTCCCTTCTTTCTCTCCGCTGGGAAAATATTACGCTGCTTTCTCACCTGGTGCCTGTAATATATGCTCTTAGTGGAATTCCCACATTCTTACTGACGGGCTCAGTTTCGACTGTTCCCTGTCTTTCCCTTTCAGCCTCCTGTGTCCTGCACACTCACAGATCGTAAATGTAATTTCTTTCGATCCAACCTATCGAATCATCCATCTCTTGTTATTGGTAGCCTCTCAAATCGAGATGACAGAAGGAATACACAAAATTGCAGAAGAATATAAAAGAATTCTCTTCCTGTTTCTGAAAAACAAACACGAACTGGCATTTATATAGCACTTTTTAACGTGACCGTTGTGGTGTCTCGGTATGGGGTTATATCAGTATGGCACTATGTATTTATGGATAATATTGTGATATTTGGAAACAGATTGTGGACGTATCAGTGTCTTATTCTAGGGAGATATGTTTATACCTATGTGTTATTTCTCAATGTATTTGTAAGACCATGAAAATTAGAAGCAGGAGTAGGTCACTCGGCCTATCAAGTTTGCTCCACCATTCAATGGGATCATGCCTGATCCTCAACTCCACTTACCTGACTGTTCCCCATAATCCTTGATTCCCTTACTGTTTAAACATCTGTCTACCTCAGCCATGACTATACTTAACATTATACTATATAACCCTCTGCGGTAAAGAATTCCACAGATTCACCACCCTCTGAGGGAAGAAATTCCTCCTCATCTCTGTTTTAAATGGACGACCCCTTACTCTGAGATTATACCCTCAGGTCCTAGGCTCTCCTACAAGCGGAAACAACCTCTCAGTATCTACCTTGTTAAGCCACTTAAGAATCGTATATGTTTCAATAAAGTCGTCTCTGATTCTTCTAAACTCCAGTGAGTACAGGCCGAACATTCTCAATCTTATTTAGTATTTTGGAATGCACTTAGTAGTTAAACCTAAAGGAGAAATAAACAGGCATAAAAAAAACATTCCGAATGTAGTCATACCCACCCAAATAAATGAACAAAGAATAGATCTGCATGTAAATCGATTTCAAAACAGCAGTCATGAAATGAATTTGCTCCCAAAACAGGATCAAAAGCATACCTAAACGAGCGTTGCTCTGTTTAATGATACTGATAGCATTGCATTCGTGTTCCCTGGTGGTCTAGTGGTTAGGATTTGGCGCTTTCACCGCCGCGGCCCGGGTTCGATTCCCGGTCAGGGAAGCTGTCCTTTATAAACAACTTGGATCATATCTGTCGGTGAAGAAACATGTCATTCCCACTCTGAATAACCGCTCCCCGCAGAAGGAAATGTGTGTGGGGACACTGGCGTGCCAGGCGCCACTGAAACTCTGCACGATGTGAACATTTTGGCCTTAGGCCAAATGAAGTCTTCAGGGAGAGAGTAAAATGCTGAATCCTATGCACTTACTTGAGCAAACGTTTCGACGATCAAATCCATAGAAGCCACACGGGAAACATGCCCATTTCTTTATATAAACTTCTGAAGAAGCTTCTGAACTTCCTTCCCTGAATCTCCAGAATGACATCACTCTCAGACGCATTCTTATGGAAACCGGCCTCCTCTCGCCTCCGGGAAGCACCATTCCAAATCTGTGAAGGGAGGAAACTTTGTTTGTACAGTGTGTTTCGCGTTCCCAAATCTCAAAATCACATTCCCAGAAAGCGACATTCGTGGACAAATTCAGCATGTTACAGGTCTGACAGGTATACCCAGGAAACATTTTACCTCTAGGCAGGCATTCACAGGGCAAGCACAGCTGGGCCAGGATACCCAGGGCTACCTACTGCTACCTATGGCTACCACAACTGGACAGCGATACACAACCGATACACAACTGGCGGGAATATTCAGGGATCAGCACAATTTTGGAGAGGGATACCGAGGGGTCTGAACTTCAGATTTTCGATCAACAGAAAATAATTAGAAGATTCAAATAAAACCTATTATAATCGTGTATCATTTGCAGATATGCTTCACTAAAACACCTGCACATTATCCACGAGAAATGTAGCTTCTGAGGGGGTGGTGGTATATTCCAGTTCTTTATATGTAATAATAGGCAATTTCCATTAGTTTATTTGAAGCCAATAACTTAATATATTTCTCACGGCTTGAATATAGGTGCATGGCGCATCTGTTAATTTTTTCTCTCATTTTATTTGGCATTACGCTGCCCAACAGGTTGATGTAATGCATCTAGCCTGTGGATGGAGAAAGTTAGCATGCTTTCTGCTTCTCATTTTCAGCCCACACTGCTGACTTACAGCATTGTGAAAAAGAGAGCCAAATGTGTAAACCTTCCCCTGTCATTGCACAGCCTGCCCATGGGCAAGTCCTCAGTTGTGCCTCTTCGCAATGAACATGGAAACTGGGTCCCGCACAGCCCCGGGCTGAACGCAGAGGGACGCTGAGTAGGCTGGGCCCCCAAACAGGCAGCGTGCATTTCCACTGGCATGTGGACTCATGGACCAAACTTGCAGCTATTGGCGAATAGATCCACTGCTTTGTGTATACCTCAGGAGGGTTGAAGGCTATAGGATTACACCTTGTCAACAAGGTCTGGACTGGAGGCCAAAGTATAATATTTAAGGCAACTCCTGCAGCCAATCTGGTGCCAAACATGGTGCTTTACATTGCATTGACTCAACCAGAGACGTAAAGGGTGGCACTCTGCAGATGAGGCAGTCCAGTATCTACATAGGTTTTGCCTAGGCTTGACCCCTTGAAAGAGGACGCTCCATTATCAGTGCAGAATGTTAGCTTAATACAGAAAACAACAACTATGAGGGATAAGCTCAACTTGACTGGCATGGAGAACGAGTGCTATGGGATGTCTCCGGCAGTGTGGTGGACCACTGTATCTCTCTGGTCAGTCGCCGTCCATCTCAAGTTGCGCAGTACCTGACTACGAAAGTGCTGACCCGCCACAGTCCATCTGCTTCAATGGGTTCTTGTAGATTAGAGGCTATACTTAATAACTTTACAGAATCCATTGCGCCAGGCAAACGAACAAAGCAAACTGAAAGGTAGGAGATGCAACTCTTCGGTTGGCAATTTGGAATGTCAGGCTGATGTGCATGGATCTGACAGACAACTTGAATTCGGTCATTAACACATGCAAGGTCTCTGTGATCGTCATGGAACTTGATATGCTGAACAGCAACATGGCAACTCAACAAGAGATCAGGCTTTTACACGTTCACCTGGTGGCGGAAGTGTTCTGTATAACCGTGTGAGCAAGTAAGCTTTGCTGTGAGTAACTTGCTACTCTCTATGATAGAAACCTCCACAAGTGGGGCAGAACATGTTTTTTACATTCGTCCTTCTGATGAAATCGGTGATATCAAAGTCTGTTTTATTTTTTGGGGAAGACCCAAATTGAAAAATCAAACAGAAAAAGGAAACTAACCCTCTCATTGTCTAAGGAAACAAAAAGTAAAACTGACATTTGGATCCCAGAACTTCTTGGTAGACTGAAACTTGTCAATGTTATGTAAATGGCTGCAGAGCCATCCTGGTTCGATCGTAGCAGTACGTGGAGTGAAGTGGCACAATGGAGGAAACATGAAGAAGGCAGAGGCCAGATCGAGAAGCTGATAATAAGTTTCCACAGTTGTTTCATTCACAAACACAAAGCAGAGAAGTGAAATGGGAGATAAGTCCAGCCACCATCGACAATGTCGGAATCGCAATATCTGGGAAGCGAGAGCCGGAAAAGACTGATTCCTTCGAGGCAAAAGCCGTTGAGGGGGTTTCTGCCATTGAAGCCAACTGGTCCACTTTGAATGCCCTAAGAACTGACTGAAGTAAAGTCCAACATACTCTAGGCGGTTCACCAATGACTACTGGTGATAGCTTTGCCGGATTAGTGAGATATCCTTCGAAACAGTGAATGCCAGGAGTTTGCGGACGGGAGTTATGTGTGTGTTGGGGACGGTTGGGGAATGGGTATGGGGTGGGAGGACGCGTAAATGAATTTCAACATGGTGACTCTGGGGCAGAAGTCAGCATTTGTTTACCGTGAGAAGAGGCTGCTGTCAGGCATTTAAAAATCGCTTCCTTTGAACTCACCGATTCCCAAGACAATTTGATTCTACGGTTCTTTTCAACAGCGAGTGGTGAGTTTTCAGAAAATGAAAGCGACCCACGTGAAGCACATCAAGTTCTCCATACGGTTACAAAGACAAAGGCAATTACAGCCTGTTTCAATGAAATGAAAGCCCAGGGCGGTATGAACAAGAGCTCGCCCAGAAAAAGCGTAAGCCATTGAGACTACTTTGAACTTGTAATAAATTTCCCTTGTCTTCTCCACCTTATTTCCGCGACAGCTTTTCCATTTTCCGACAGCTCCAAACGAAGTTCAGTGCCAACCGTTGAACTAAGGGTTCGTGCTGGATATGAAGCTGATATTTTTGAGCTGTTGCTTACCAACAGCGCAAATCATACACTAAGACCAATATGCCCGCTAGCCCATACGGTTAACGAAAACCGTTGTCAATTACGAGCTATCAATGATCAGCCCGTGCCAATTTAATCCATTTCTCCTTGGTATGACAAAGTTACTTTCGCCTCTGAAGGTGAGGATGCAATATTCTCGCTCCTATTTGTTTGTCTGTTTGCAAACACTACATCTCAAGAATTAATCGACGGATTTCAACGAAACGTGGTATACAAATAGGGTATGGCACAAGAAAGAGGTTATTATTTTGTTTTGTGGAGTTGCAAATTCGGATCCTGGGCTTTATTAAATAACCCCTTAACATTGACAGATGGAGCGTATTGGTTTTTTTAGAACGTCGTGTGCTGTTTTATTTGGAATGTTGTTTGCTTCTTTTAGAATGTTTGTGTTGCCTCAGCTGCTGTGGTGGAATTTGTTGCAGCTGTCAAAATGTGAGCAGAGTTTTCAGCTCAGATTGTTGAATATGGATTGGCATGAAGCCTTTTCGGTGAGATAGAATACTGAATAAAAAATATATTTTTCAACTTTGTAGTTACAGAGCAAAAACCAGGCAGAGACAAAAGCCTCAAGGAAGAGCAGCGTAATTGTACTAACGTTAAGTTAACACATCGTGGAGGTGGATTATGCGCTAAGAAATTTCCTCTTCCCTGTAAGACTATTTGACTTTGGTCAAATTCTGAATGTGATTCGTTTATTGTGGAAAAGTTCACTGAGATCGAGAATTTTTAAAAACTGCTTTCCCAACATTCTAGACGGAGGTTTGAGAACAAGGTTATATCTTTTGAGGCAATGGTACGAAAATGGGAGGTGTAGCGAACCTCTTCCGGTGGGTAAGCTTTGCAGTCAATTATGTTACGTTGAATTATGTATTCACACACCACATGTAGAGGCTATTTAGCTAATTGTTTCTATGTCGGCTATTTGAAAGAACGATTTAATTAATTTCGCTTTGCTGCTATTTTACCAATGCCGTGCAATTGTGGTAGTATTCGAACCTCTGCGGGGAAACATGACCTTACCATTCGGCCAAGACTGGCTGCTGGCTTCAAGTGGATTCGCGCTAATTTCCGTTTAAGGAATTTCTCGGGAAGAGCACTTCCTGCAGTTTTTTTTACTCTTCCCTTCTTCACGGCAGCTTTAAAAAAACAGGAAGGTGCACAAGAAATGGGAGGACAATTCGTCATCTTAAAATGACGACCTCGATGACAAGAAAGAGAACTGGTCGTCGTTGCTGATCCGAAGGTCCTGCAGACGCATCCGATTAGCAATAGCGCAGTAAAAGATTTGGCTTCATTCACCAACACCAGAGGAACAATATCTATTACAGAGAGTGACCCAAGCCAGGAAGAAAGGGAGGGGATTCCAAAAGTTGCCAAACGAGAATCATGTCAATGGTCCAACGATCAGTACGGCAGCCATAGGCCAGCAGTAGAGCGAAATGGTCCTTAATTTCAACTTCAATTATTCCAAGTGGATGTCCGCCTCTGGTCAGCATTATCCCGATCCCGGCCTGTCTCTTTCCCAGCCAGTCACCCCGCACCCAATACAATCCCGGCCAAGCTTTCAGTAACCTGCGAGCTACGGCGACTTTACAGGCGGGACGACCCGTGAAATTCTCTGCGTGGCTTTCCCGCTACCGTATCGACACACGCCCGCCCCCAACATGTGGGTGACGTAAGGGCCGGTCCTGCCCAGCCTCAGTTTTGAGGCCTTTAGGAGGAGTTTAGGGTTGGGAGCGGGAGCGGGGGCAGTTGGGGGGTGTGGGGGCAGCCCTACAAATCACACTGCTTGGGATTCTGGCGGGAAAGGGCAGCACCTGCCTCATCGGCCCTCTTTCCCCATCGCCTCTGACCCCCATACCTTCCCAATGGACCCCGTGCTCCTTCGCACAACCAAACTCCACTCCGCTCCCGCCAGGCTCCTCCATCCCGCCGTACCAGCCCCAACATTTACCTCTGTCCTGTGGCCAGAAGCTGGACTCTTTATGTGGGTGGTGACGGCACAATTTTATTGTCATTGGATAAGTGTTCCTGAATCCTCGAGTCATGTTCCCGATCCGCGTTTCGTATCCCACCATTAAAATTTGAATTGGAGGTTTAATGATAGCCATGCAGTTCACTATTACCTTTTAAGAAAGGAAATCTGCTGTCCTTACCTGGCCTGGCCAGATCCACAGCAAAATGTTTGACTCTAAAGGGCAATTAGCCTCAAAACCGAGGCTGGGCAGGACCGGCCCTTACATCACCAACATGTTGGGGGCGAGCGTGTGTCGATACGGTAGCGGGAAAGCCACGCGGAGAATTTCACGGGTCCTCCCGTCTGTAAACTCGCCGTAGTTCGCAGGCTACTGAAACGCTGGCCCAGGCAGCGACGCCCACATCCCATCAACGTATTTAAACCTATGGGGAATACTTGTAGTTCCAAGACCGAGACCAAGGCTTCTGGGAGCAGAAGGCAACATTCCTGCTGATTATAATCAACATCATGTAAAATATTCCAGAATGATTGCAACACCTTACATTACCGTTCGGTGTCGGGGACTGTTGATGACCATTGCAATAATCGCTGTGAACCTTTTCGATTTCAAATACACGGAAGCACTCTTGACGATTTCTCGTTAAATCCTCTCCTGTCACGCGGGAGACCGCAATCCAATTCAGTTTGGTTGCTCTGTTGTTAGGGTTGTATTCATATTCTTGTGCAACTTTATTTTAATACAGCTGCCAAGAAGAACGGAGGATTATAGATATTCAAGAGGAGAAGCATTCTTTCTGAGATATGTGAGCAGAGGTCAGTACCATTTTAATATCAACTTGTCAAAATACTTCAGCCTGCGGTCCCGGCCGAATGCTCAAGGCGATGGAATGAAAATCCATTCGAGTTTCACCACTCAGTGGCAAATTCTTCCAACTGCGTCCCTTTTTTCATGTTAATTTGAAAATTTCACTAAATTCCTTTGGAATTAATCATGCCTCAACACATCTTTCAAAAACACCAGCTGCCTTTCACAATTTTATTCAGCCGCATGTATTTACGAAACTTCACAACACAAGAAAGAAATCAGCCAAATAACCACAGGTTTCTTCCACCCCGCCTCACCCCCCACCCCCCCTCCGCCCCTCCTCCCTCTCTCTCTCTCTCTGTTTCTCTTTTCCTCTCTCTCTCTCCCCTTTTCTGTATATATTTGCGAATTTGGCTGTTTGCGTTGTTTTTGATGTTGGCCGACCGTGTGATTGCAATTCCTTTTGTAATGTCTTTTCCAACTCCGTTTTCAAATGATTTATGAAATCGGCCTCTAAAATATTTTCAGGTTGAGCGTTCCAGTTCCCAACAATTCCCGAATGGGAAACAAATTTTTTGCCCCCACCCTCTCCAGATCTTTTGCCAATAGCTTTGAATCTTTGCCCTTGATCTCCAGTTATTGACGACTCGCCAGAAAATGTTCGCCTATTTACTCACTTTAAATGTCGTATTATATAGAAACGCTCCTTTAATGTTCTAGCACGACCTTTTTGCTTTTATATACTAGTCTTCGATTTATAAAGCCACGTAACCGATATGATTTTCCACATTATGAATTTTATGGGCATGGACACCAAGTCCTTTCGGCTAATTTTACGAAAACCTCCCGTGTACAAGACGCTACATTTCAAAATTAATGCTTCCTGAGCGGGCGACTTCACACTTTCCGCAGGACTTCTAATTCTTAACATGTTATTTTCTCTGTGTACGTCGCACTTCGCGAAGTATTTTCTGAGTAAATCGCATTTTTGTTTGTCTTTTCAGAACCTTACGCTACGGAACACACGCAGCGCGGCGAGGTCTGTGTGCGCCGAAGAACGTTTTAAGTCGGGAATTCGGTGCAGAGAAGAAGGACGCGCACTTTTTCATTAGCTTTCCATCTTCCAGTGTCTGGTGAGTGTTCTTCTTTTGACTCCAATCGATTACTTAAGGATCAATAAATATTGGGCTACTTTTAATAATTAAATGATTACGCTTAGTGATTACCGTAACTGCAGCGTGGGGGAATTTGTGGAATCCATCATCGTCCCGAACAACAAATCTGCGGTAAGCATCTGCAGCTGAGATAATTCGGCTCAGAGAAGCTGAGGTCGAGTCTGAGTTGCAGACATGGAACGGCATGAGGGAGGGGGTGAGAGATCAGGACATTTTGTTCCGGGTGCCGTTATTTCTCTGAGGTTTGGTAGAACTTATTAGTGAGGCAATGGTTAGGGACAGCAGCTTGTGGCTGCCAGCTTGACAGGTATGGGAAGTCATTTTACAGTGATGAATACGCCTCAGCCCTTGACTTTGACCGACAATTACGAGGCGCTTGCTACCTTTGTGTATGAAGATTGAGGGTAGAGCGTGAATGAGAAAACTGTCCATGCCATCACGGTGCAGTATACTGTTCAACTGGGGGAAGCCAGAAAGAATGTGTTGGTGATAGGATATTATACAGTCAGGGGGATAGATACATTCTCTCAGCCACGATCGGGAGCTCTGAAAAATCTTTTGCCTGCTCAGTGCCAGGGTTAAGGGCAGCTCCTCGCGGCTAGAAAGGAACTTAAAGCGGGAGGGGGAGAATGTAATTTCTGTGGCCCAGGCTGGTGCCAATGATCGGAATAATGTTCGTCTGTGAGTGTTTAAGGTGTTAGGATGGAATTAAAATGTAGAACATCGAAGATAATCACCCTTGGATTATTGCTTGGGCCACGAGACAATTCGCATTGGGTCAAACCGATTAGAAAATTAAACATGTGTCTCAAAGAGTGATGTGCGAAATAAAGGGGTTTCGATACATGCGACAATGGCACTAGAGTGGAATGGAAGAGTGTGCTGTTCCATTACGATGGGCTCCACATAAACGGGGCTGAGGCCATTGTGCTGGCGAATAATAAAGTTGTGGTTCAAATCTAATTACCATTACAAAGAAATATTTACATGGTGTCAAAGTTTGGAAAATTAAAATTCCAGGGTACACCAGATTTCTAAAAGACTAACATAATTTCAAAGAATGAGGGTTAGCCATGATAGTAAAGAATGACATGAGAACATCAATGAGAAAGGATCTTTGCTCATAACTTCAAGTCGTAGAATCAGCATGGTTGGAGATTAAGAATAGGAAAAGTAAGGAAACGTTGGTGGGAGTAGTTCTGTGTGGCAAACTGAATAATTGTTGTACCGTTGGTCGAACATTGAAGTCGAAATTATTAGAGCTTGTAATTAAGGTAATTTAATAATTGTACTGTTCACAACCGCAGCACAGAACTTTTAAACTGTTCTTCGCACCACTCAGATTTGCAACATAAAGAGACATACGCCGGTACAATAGCCATCCCTGTCTTGTAAGGGCATATGCCTTTACAAACCACAGCGCTGCATTGTAAGGACAGATATTTACAACATCTACCACAGCACTGCAATCACAAAAACACTTACATTATCGGCACCACATTTCAGTGCACAGGCCTGGACAACACCAGGCACTGTCATGTAACGACATAGACCGGCAAAACACAGAGCAACATTCAGCACTGAGCTGTAAGGGCAAAGACATTCGTAAATGCCAGCTCTGCACTGTGAAAACAGGGATCTGCAAATTCCCTGAACTATTAGCACAGAGATATTAACAGTACATTAATGCACTGCAACGATATTGTTTTGGAAAAAAAAGCAGCACCGCACGCGAAGGGCATTTGTTTCTTTGAACATACCGACTTCATATTTTTCTAATGGGTTTGATGTACGTAATTTTAATTCCTTTTAATTTGAAATGATTTTTCATAAAAATCGTTGGTTACGGAGATAACTGGTCAGCATCAAAGTTCTCAAAATATTTGTTTGGAACCAAAGTACATGAAACAAAACTGCGCAGCTACGAAGGGACTCGGAACTATGCAGATGGTCTCGTCCCTTGTGGGATGAAAACACCAACCCTCGGGTTAACAGCCGAATGCGATAACCGATTGCGCCACAGTGGCTGCCGTGGTTGTGTGGGTGATGAAGAATCAAAATCAAGTCACACTGACAAACCACTTTTGGAACAGCTGCTGCCATTGTTTCAAACTTTCATTGCCCCATCTGCCACAAAATATTCGACAATACACAAGCAAAGTACTGAGAGTGTTGGAAAGGTCATCTTGGCCTGAAACGTTAAATCTGCTTCTCTCCACAGGTACTATCTCACCTGCTGAGTATTTCCAAGACATTTTTTTGTTTTTATGCTCAGTATTCGGATAGTCGTGAAGCCAATGTTAGGCAGGACGTGAACGCAATTTAAAGCTAATTCGCTCTGAAAGGTTTCATGTTGCTGCAGCAGATCAATTACATTCTCATGATCGTCTTACTCAGAGACCAGAGGACCAGCATTGAGCCACTGTAAGTTAGAATACTACTTTTGTTCTTGTTCAGAGTTCAGCAGCTCATTTCTTACCTAAATAAAATATCACAAATCTCCAGCTTCAAATAGGCGAGCTTTCCTCAATTTCTACACTCACTTTCTAAAAATTTCTAATCTGGTGGCAGCCTCCAATCTAATAGTACGATGGCTTGAGCCTCCCGAGTTCATGGCCGTCAGCAACTGTCTCCCATCTCGCCTGTCTCCTGTTGTCTGTCAATATCTGCCATCTTCATATCTCGCCTGCACATATCCTTGTAGCAGAGGTATGGATGACAAGGGGGCCATGACCCATTGGTGAATTCAACTTACAGTAAGTCTTTTTTTTTCCAACATATCCGCTTCCATCCAATGAATGTGATCCATCGCGTGCTGATCGAACTAGCACGCTCCAAGACCTCTCAGTTAGTGACCTTGACATGCCACGAGATGCCGAAATTACGTCTGAGATAACATGGCGTCTGTTGTCTAGGTCATACTGCTGCAGAGAAGAGTGCCGATGTCACAGCTTTGTCAATCGGGCAAGTTTGTGTTGTCAGTCAGTTTTCTGTTGCAAAACTATTTAAGGAAATAGTCTTACTATTAAAAACATACAACAAGTATAACAAGGGAGCTCAGTCCCATGTGTTGTACGGCCTGCAGCATGTGGGAATTCTTAGACACTCTTTGCAGCCTGGATTACCGCATGTGCAGGAAGTGCCACCGGCTTGATCAGCCTTGAGCATTGTGTTTTGGAGCTTGAGCGTCAACTGGAGACATAGCGGTGCATCGGTGAGGCTGAGGATTATGTGGATAGCAATTTTTTTTGATGTGGTCACTCCGCAGCTTAAGGAAGTGCAATCAGAAAGAGAATGAGTGACACCAGTCAGAAGAAGGGAGGCAGGCAGGTAATGAGGAAAGCCCCAGAGTGCATCTCACTCAGGAACAGTTTTTCTGTGTTGAAAAACGGTGAGGGTGAAGGATCTTCTGGAGAGAGCAGCTAGCTCAGCTGCACAACGGAGGAGGAGTAAGCCTGCAAGTGCAATAGTGGTAGGAGACTCAATAGTGAGGGGTGGAGGCAGGTGCTTCAGTGGCCGTAGATGTGGCTCCAGGTTGGTGTGTTACCTCCCTGGTGCCAAGGTCATGGATGTCACAAAACAGCTGCAGGGCATTTGAAAGGGGCAGTGCGAACAGTTAGAAGCCATGGTTCACATTGATACCAGCGACACAGGTGAAAGGTGAATGAGGTCCTGCCACAAGAATTTAGGGAGATAGGTAGCAGATTAAAAAGAAGGCCCTCAAAGATTGTGATTTCTGGATTACCTCCTCTGCCACGTGCTACTGAGTATAGGAATAGAGGATAGAGAGGATGAATGGGTGGCTAAAGAGATGGTGCAGGTAGGAGGGCTTCAGCTTCGTGGATCACTGGGTCTGTTTCTGGCGAAGGTGGGGCGTGCACAAGTCGGAAGGGTTGGGTCTGAACCGCAACTGGAACCAACATCGTTGTAACTACGTTTGCTAGTGCTGATGATCGCATTGCTAACACGCCAGTAGTCGTGGCCGAGTGGTTAAGGCGATGGACTAGAAATCCATTGGGGTTTCCCCGCGCAGGTTCGAATCCTGCCGACTACGGGAACTCGTTTGCTGACTTTTCGACTTATGCGTGTGTTTTTCTTATCCTTTTTCATCTGCGTGCACTTTTGTGCGCGAAATACGACAATATTCTTTCTGGTCTGTCTCGATTAATAAACCCAAATACCCAATATGATTTTCGAGCTATATTATGAACTTTGTGTATAAAGACCAAGCCTCTATGCTCATATAAACTTTACAAAAATCTCGCCTTTATAATGTACTGACTATATTAGCCCTCCCAAAGTACATAATTTCAGGTCTTACTTCCTCGTATCAAATTTTTACCTATTTTTAGCGTGTTATTATTTTGTGTGCGCCTTACTTTCTGACCTTTTTGAGCTGATGTTTGTTTCTCAGGAAGACTTCCTCTTTGCTGCTTTCAGAATTGTGACGCGTCTTGCATTCTCTATCTGACGCGTATTGAATGTCCGTCTGTTTCTCCCTCTCTTTCCATCTTCTTGAGTTCTCTGTGTTAAATATTCATCCAACCCTGGCTCATGACTTAACCCAAGACTGTTCCTATATCCCGTGATCCCCTTAGTATTCAATAGTCTTCGGATCTCAGCTTTGAATATATTGAGCGCTTCCAATACTCCGGGTAGGGAATTTCAAAGATTCACAAACTTCTGAATGTAGAAATTTCTCATCATCACTCATTATTCTAAACTCCAGAGCGTGTAGACTCGTTTTCATCAATCTCTCCTCTGAACCCAAGAGTGAATCTAGTCATATAAAAACAGAAAATGCTGAGAATACTCAGTAGGCCTTTGGGTCCCGGACCGGAAGTATTACCTATGTTTCTCTCCACGGATGCTGCATTACCTGCTGAAGATTCGCAGCATTTTCTATTTTTCCTTCAGATTTCCATCGTCTGCAGTTGATGTCGCGTTTGCATGAATCTAATGAACATTCGTTACATTGCCCCTAATAGATATATCCTCCTTCAGGTAAGGACTTCATAAAACACTTATTCATTTATTCCAAGTCCCTTCCAACAACGGCTGCCCAGGAGGGAGAGAGAGAGAGAAAGCGAGAGCCATTTCAATCAATGGGGTACAAAGGAAGCTGTGGAATTTGATTGTTGCACAAAATTCGAGGGAACTTTTGAACTCCTTAATAGTATTAGTGGGTTTGGCCGGCTAGCATTTGGGACTTTAAATTTATTTTTCCTACATGCCTACCGGTATTTAGTGAGTTTTGTGCTTGGTACCAAATTAACTTTGATTCTCTGCCCGCCCGTCCCTTGTTTCCTACCACTGAGAAAATATTACGCTGCTATCTCACATGATGCCTGTAATATATGCTCTTAGTGGAATTCCACATTCTAATTGACGGGCTCTGTTTCGACTGTTCCCTGTCTTTCCCTTTCGGCCTCTTGTGTCCTGCACCCACACAATTCGTGGATGCAATTTATTTCGATCCAACCTATCAAATCCTCCAGCTCTTGTTATTAGTGGCTTCTCAAATCGTGATGATAGAAGGAATGCGGAAAATTGTAGAAGAATGTAAATGAATTATTTTCATGTTTCTGAAAAGCAACCACTAACTGGCATTTATATAGCACCTTTTAACGTGGCTGTTGTGGTCTCTCTGTATTGGGTTATATCAGTTTGGCACAATATATTTATGGATAATATTGTGAAATTTGGAAACAGATTGTGGACGTATCAGTGCAATATTCTAGGGAGATGTGTGTATACCTATGTTATTTCTCAATGTATTTTTAAGACCATGAGAATTAATGCAGAAGTAGGCGACTCGGCCCATTGAGTCTGCTTCACCATTCAATGGGATCATGGCTGATTTGATAGTCCTCAACTCCACTTTCCTGACTGTTCCCCATAACCCTTGATTCCCTTACTGTTTAAAAATCTGTCTACCTCAACCATGAATATACTTAACAGCACACTCTACAGCCCTCTGCGGTAAAGAATTCCACAGATTCACCACCCTCTGAGGGAAGAAATTCCTCCTCATCTCTGTCTTACATGGGCGACCCCTTACTCCGAGATTATGCCTTCAGATCCTAGGCTCTCCCTCAAGCGGAAGCAACCTCTCAGCATCTACTCTGTCGAGCCACTTAGGAATCGTGTATGTTTCAGTAAATCGTCTCCTGTTCTTCTAAACTCCAGTGAGTACAGGCCCAACATACTCAATCTTACTTAGTATTTTGGAATGCTCTTAGGAATTGTTAAACTTAAAGGAGAAGCAAACAGGAATAAAAAAGGACATTCGGAATGGAGTCATGCCCACCCGAATAATGGACAAAGAATAGACATGCATGTAAATAGATCCGAAAACAGCAGTCATGACATGAATTTGCATCCAAAATAGGATCAAAAAGGTACCAAAATGAGCTCTGCTCTGTTTAATGATATAGACACAGACGACTGCATGTTCCTTGGTGGTTAGGATTCGGCGCTTTCACCCCGCGGCCCGGTTCCATTCCCGGTCAAGAAAGCTCTCCTTTATAAACAAGTTGGATCATATCTGTCGGTGAAGAAACATGTCATTCCCACTCTGAATAACCTCTCCCCGCGGAAGTAAATGTTTGTGGGACCTCTCGCGTGTCAGACGATACTGAAACTCTGCAGGAAGCGAACGCCTAACATTTTGGCCTAGGGCCAAAGGAAGTGTTCAGTCAGACAGTAAAATGCTGAATCCTCTGCACTCACTTGAGCAAACGTTTCGACGATCAAAGCCATAGATGTCAAATGGGAAACATATGTGCCTTTCTTTTTTTAAATTCCTGAAGAAGCTTCTGAACTTCCTTCCCTGAATCTTCGGAATGCTCTTTGACGCATTCTCATGGAAACCAGCCTCCTCTCGCCTCCGGGAAGCACCATTCCAAATATGTGAAGGGAGAAAACGTTGTTTGCACAATGTGTTTCACGTTCCCAAATCTCAAAATCACGTTCCCAGAAAGCGACATTCATGGACCAAATCAGCATGCTACAGCTCTCACAGGAATACGGAGGAAATATTGTACCTATAGGCAGGCATTCACAGGGAGAGCACAGCTGGGCACTGATACCTAGGGCTACCTAGGGCCACAACAACTGGACAGCGACACACATGCGATACACAGCTGGCGGGAATATTCAGGGGTAAGCACAATTTGAAGAGGGATACCTAGGGGTCTGAACTTCAGATTTTCGATGAACAGAAAATAATTATAAGATGCAAGTAAAACCTATTACAATTGTATAACATCTGCAGAAATGCTTTGCCTTCACTAAAACACTGCACAATATCCACAAGAAATGTAGCTTCTGAGAGGGTGGTGGTATATTTCCAGTTCTTTGTCTGTTGACATAGACAATTTCCATTAGTTTATTTGAACCCAATAACTACATATATTTCTCACGGCTTGGGTATATGTGCATGGTACATCTGTTTTTTTTCCTCTCATTGTATTTGGAATTATGTTGTCCCACAGGTTGATGTGATGCATCTAGCCTGTGGGTGGAGAAAGTTAGCATGCGTTCTGCTTCTCATTTTCAGCCCACACTGCTAACTTACAGCATTGTGAAAAAGAGAGCCAAATGTGTAAACCTTGCCCTGTCATTGCACAGCCTGCCCATGGGCAAGTCCTCAGTTGTGCCTCTTCGCAATGGACATGGAGACTTGGTCCCTCACAGCATTAAGCTGAACGAAGGGTATATTCAGCCCCCAAACAGGCACCGTGCAGGTTCATTGGCGTGTGGACTCATGGACCAAACTTACAGTTATTGCTGAATATATCCAATGCTTTGTGGATACTTCGGGAGAGTTGAAGGATATAGCATTTCACCTTGTCAACAAGTTCTGGACTGGAGCCCAAAGGTAGGCTGATGCCTAAATATAATATTTCCGTCAACTCCTGCAGCCAAGATGGTGCCAAACATAGTGCTTTACATTGCATTTACTCAACCAGAAACGTCAAGGGTGGCACTCTGCAGATGGGGCATTCCAGGATCTACATGAATGTTGCCTAGGCTTGAGTACTGGAAAGAGGACGCTCCATTATCAGTGCAGAGTGTTAACTTAATACAGAAAACATCAACTATGAGCGAGAAGCACAAATCGACTGGGATGGAGAACGCGTGCAAGGGGTGTCTCCGCCAGTGGGTTGGACCATTGTATCTTCCTGGTCAGCCGCCGCACATCTCAAGTTGCGTCGTACCTGACGACCAAAGTACTGATCCACCACAGCACATCTGTTTTAATGGGTTCTTATAGATTAGAGACTGTCCTCAAGAAGTGGGCAGAATCAATTGCGCCAGGCAACCGAACAAAACAATCTGTAAGTTAAGAGATGCAACTCTTCGGCTGGCAAGTTGGAATGTCCAGGCTATGTGCATGGATCTAACAGACAACTTGAATTCGGTCAATAACGCATGCAAGATCTCTGTGGTCGACATGGAACTTGATAGGCTGAACAGCAACATGGCGTCCCAACAAGAGACCAGGGTCGCCGAGAATTGATCACTGTAAGAAAAGATTTACACTTTCACCTGGTGGTGGAAGTGTTCTGTGGAATCGTGTGAGCAAGGACCTAGGCTTTGCTTTGAGGAACTTGCTACTCTCAATCATATAACCCTCCAGAACTGGGGCGGAACCTGTTTTCTCAATTCGTCCTTCTGATTGAATCTGTGATTACAAAGTTTGTTTTATTTTTTGTGGAAGACCCAAATTGAAAAATCAAACAGGTAAAGGAAACTAACCCTCCCATTTCCTAAAGGAACAAAAAGTAAAACTGTCATTTGGACCCCAAAACTTCTGTCCAGACTGAAACTTGTCACTGCTACGTAAAGGGTTGCAGAGCCATCCTGGTTCGATAGTAGGAGTATATGAATCCAAGTGGTGCAATGGAGGAAAAATGAAGAAGGCAGAGACCAGACCCAGAAGCTGATAATAAGTTCCTACAGTTGTTTCATTCACAAACACAGAGCAAAGAAGCGAAACGGAAGATACTTCGAAACACAATCTCCAATGCTGGACTCTCAATGTGTGGGAAGCTAGAGCAGGAAAAGACTGATTCCTTCGAGGCTAAAGCCACTGAGGTGGTTTCTGCCATTGAAGCCAATTAGTCCACTCTGAACGCCGTAAGGGCTGTTTGAAGTAAAGTCCAACATACTGTTAGGCGGTTCACCAATGGCTCCTGGTGAAAGCTCTGCCAGATTAGTGAGATGTCCTTCGAAACATTGAATGTCAGGAGGTGGCGGACGGGAGTTGTGTGTGAGTTGGGGGCGTGTGGAGAATGAGTATGGGGTGGGAGGACGCGTATATTAATGGGTCAAAAAGGCAACAGGTCCATCAGTCAAACAACAAATAATTACTCAATTGAATGTAAAGGCATCGCTGACTGCAACAAATTGTTGGAGAGATGGTGGAAAACTTCCTTGAATGGGATTTTACGGAGAACATTGTCAGCAAAGAAGATCTAGCACCCAGAGAAATTCTGCCTGTCTCAGTAGAGCTGAATATCGATTGCGAAGTCGAGGAGATTACCAAGGATATTCATCCACTTGGCATGGGCAAAGCTCCAGGAGTTGATACTCTCCCGCCTGAACTCAACAAGCAGAAGAAATTGGCATTCCTGCAGCAGCTGCACATAGTTATATCTCTCTCTGCTGGAGGGAGGGACAGTGCTCAATGAAATGCACAATGCAAACATTATGACCATGCACAAGAACAAAGGCTGCCGCAGCGATTACAACAACTATCAAAACATCGCCCTGCTGAGTATCATGGGACAATTATCTACCCATGTTGCTCTTGTCAGACTGCATTATCAGCTCTGACAACGTGACGCTAGTGTTTGTTGGTAGCTTCACATTTCCAGGCTGTACAATCACCAACAATCTATCATTTGATGCTAAAATCAACAAACATATCACAACAGTCGCAGCTGTTATGTTCAAGATGATTCAGTGTTCTACAGCGTGAAACTAACTGAGAACACAAATTTGCCCGACTGCCAAAGCTGTTATCTCGCTGCACTGCTCTGTAGTAGTTTGACCTGGATAACAGATGCCAGGCAAGAGGAAATTTTGAATAGTTTCCGCTCTCTCAGACGTAACCTCGGCGTCTCTTTTCTGGCCAAGTTCACTAACTGAGGGGATCTAATGTGCGCTAATTCGATCAGCACACTCTTATTGCTAAGCCAACGAAATATGCACGAGTTCGAAGCACCTTCATCGGATGGATGCGGCCATATATAAAATAAAGTCTTTCTGTATGCTGAATTGGCGCCTGGGCAACGAGCCCCTGGGCGTCCACACCTCCGCTACAAGGATATGTGCAAGCGAGGTATGGAGATGGCAGATATTGAGACTGACACCAGGAGACAGGCGAGCTGGGAGACAATCGCTGACGGCCATGACTTCGGGAAACTCAAACCCTCGTATTATTAGATGGGAGGCTGCTCCCAGATTAGAACTTTGGTAAAGGAGGTGTACAAAGGAAGAAAGCTGCCAATAGCGGAAGTTAGAGATTTGTGATGATTTTATTTAGGTAATAAACGAGCTTCAGAACTTTCTTGAGCAGATGATGGAACAGAAGAAAATGAAATAATCCAAACTAAGACAGTAACAGAAGTGGGATTCTAACTAGCCGCGGCTCAGTTCTCGCACTCTGGTCTCTGAGTAAATGGATCACAAGAAAGAAATTGACCTTCTTCAGCACCACGAAAACCTCTCAGTGTGAATTAGCACCGTGGATGCCTGTATCAACTTAAAGGTTAACAGAAGTAGCTGAGGTTTTACATCGATTCTTTCATGGCATTAGGGCTTCCCCGGCAAGGCCAACATTTATTGCCCCACTCCAAATGTTCTTGAGAAGTTGGTGCGGAGCTGCCCTCTTGAACCACTGCAGTAAACCTGGTGCAGGTACTCCCATAGCTCCGGAATAATACTCTGTGCTGCAATGTTATTGAAAATGTCAACTGGAACATTCGGCCCACCAGGGCTTTGAGCGTTTTTTGCTCCATCCAGGATTCGTCGTCCTCTTGTTTCAGTAACTTGCCTTGTAACTGAGAGTGAGGTAAAGATGAAATAAGCGGGCGAAATGAGCTGGCGTGTGAGATGTCTACAAAGTGGCACATCACCGCATGTACCGTGAAGAGCAGCGCAACTATCATTCCAGAGCCAGAAAACGCGCTGTGAAGATAACAGTCCCAAGGAGGTTGGGGTTTCAATAGGGTGACAAGCAGGGATACTCACTATGGAGAACTGGTCGTTCTTGCTGATCCGAAGCTCCTGCATAAGCATCCGATCAGCAAACGCGCGGTAAAGAGACTTGACCTCATTCACCAACCCCAGAGGAACAACTTCTATTACAGAGAATGAGTCAGGTTAGGCAGAAAGAAAGATGGTTCCAAAAGTTCCCAAACGAGAATCATACCAATGGCCCAACGATCAGTACGGCAGCTTGAGCCAGCAGCAGAGGGAAATGACCCTTAATTGCACCCTTTAATTATTCCAAATGGATGTCCGCCTCTGGTCAGCATTATCACGATCCCGGCCTGTCTCTTTCCCAGCCAGCCGCTCCAGAAGCAATACAATTCCGACCAAAGTTTCAGTAACCTGCGAGCTGAGGCGACTTTACAGGTGAGAGGACCCGTGAAATTCTCCGCGTGGCTTTACCGCTACCGTATCGACACACGCCCGCCCCCAACATGTGGGTAATGCAAGGGGCGGTCCTGCCCAGCATCAGTTTTGAGGCCTTTGGGAGGACTTCAGGGATGGGAGCGGGAGCGGGGGCGGTTGGGGGTGTGGGGGCAGCCCTACAAATCACCCTGATTGGCCGTCTGGCTGGAAAGGGCAGCGAGGCGCTCCTGGGCCCCTTTTCCCCATCGCCCCTGATCCCCATATCTTCCCCACATACCCCGTGCTCCTTCGCAAAACCAGACCCCATCCCGCTCTCGCTACCCTCCTCCACCCCGTTGTGCCAGCCCCCACATTTACCTCAGTCCTGTGGAGGGCAATTAAACTTATTATGGGGGCTGGTGGCACACTGTTATTGTCGTTGGGTAAGTTTTCCCTAATTCTAGGGTAATGTTCCCTGTCCTCGTTTCGAATCCCACCATTCAAATTTGAATTGCAAGTTTAATGATGATCATGCAAGCCAAGCATTTCACTATTACCTTTTCGGAAAGGAAATCTAATGGCCTTATCTGGTCTGGCCAGAACCACAGCAAAATGTTTGACTCTAAAGGGCAATTAGGGATGATCAATAAATGCTGGCCCAGCCAGCGACGTCCACATCCCATCATCAAAGTTAAAACTCTGGGGAATACTTGTAGCTCCAAGGCCGGTCCAGGACATCTGGGAACAGAACACAGCATTCCTGCTGATTGTAATCAACATCATGCAAAATATTCCAGAATGATCGCAACACCTTACATTACCTTTCAGTGTCGGGGACTGTTGATGTCCACTGCAATAATCGCTGTGATGCTTTTAGAGTTGACGAAATTGAACAGCACAAAACCAGCTAATGAGTAAGTATGAGATTAAACTCTCTGTCTCAAATCGGTCATCATAACTGCATCAACCTGAAAAGTTAACTTTGTTTCTCTCTCATTAATGCTAGTTTAACTGCTGACTATTCGCAGCATTTTTGTTTGCAATTTAAATTATTCAGTGTCCACAATGTTTTGCTTTTGTGTGACAATTTTTCTTCTAGAACGCTGAATTCATGTGGCTGAGTGGTTCTGACGTTTGACTCAAAATTCAACATCGCTGGTTCACGCTTGCAACATATCTGCTTCAGAATTAGCTCATTAATTTAAAATGCTCATTTAAAAAAGAAAGGTTCATAGCCAAAGAAACGAGAAGTCACTTTTTGAACATTTAAAAAATCTTTTGATTATTTTTTCTTCCCAATAACTTTAATGCGTCTCTACTATTACACACAAGCCCTTTGAGTAAAAGCGATTCATTAAATTTGATTGTTCAGTGGAATGTAAGTAATAAGCCAGTTTACATTCCCTGACGGCTTTACCTTGGGGTGTTCCTCTTTAATAAGTATAATGGCTCATCTGAATAACTTTCTACATTCACTGGTTCATTGTCCTCTGCCTGGCAGAACCGACATCAGTGCTTCACAGGAGCAATGGTATACCCTGCCATTTACCAGACCAACCCAATTTACAACCGGTTCTTGCGGCAGCTGGCATTCCTAGTAAGGCAGTGAAACGAGGCAGTAGATTTTGAACATCAAAGTGTATTCATTGATCTTATTTTCCCCTGCTGATATCAATTAATTACAATGTCAGTCTTCTGTTTTCTGAATGAGATTTCTCAATTGCATTAGCAATGGCTCCTCGAATTTTCACAACAATTTTAAACAACTCCCTTCGATGTTTATTGCAGAAACCCCTCCACTGATGTGGTGCCGATATCACATCTGAAATTAATTCGTAGCATTTGATGTCCCAATGTTGTACAGTGGGTTACAAGTGTGCGCCGGGGAGCGCAGGGGGAGGGGAGGTTAATAATTGTTGCTTTTGAAGACTACTTCCTGATTAAATCTGCTGTCACTGCGCAAGCCTTGCTTCTTGTTTAGTCCTGATCCCAGCTTAGATTTTCTTTACTCGCTCAAGAGGATCTACAAGCGGAAGTGATCACACCAGCCAGATATTCCATTACTTCCTTTCTCCAATTAATTTTTAAGAAAACCTGGCTCATTTTCCTTTAAAATTACATAAGATTCCGGATCGAGATGTCACTCTTGTACAGAAGTTTGAATTAATTCCACTAAATGCATGCATCACTGGCGGGAATTCCACGTGTCCATTCTCCTCTGAGTAGGTTTCTGATTTCTGGTTCATGCAAGCCTAAAGCTTAGGCCTTGATATTGAATGATAGCGCAAATCTGTTACACCTCTCCGGACTCACACTGTCACAGGATGTCGAAATTTTGGGGCAGGGTCAGTTTCAAGGGGAGAAATGGGAACTGGTTCAGGTAAATAGGAATCAATGAAATGGCAGACAAGAACTGTAATTGAACAACGTGATGCTTTTCAAGAGAAGATAGCTTGGGCATAGTTGAGATATATTCCCACGAGGGTGGAGTGGTGGGCGGGGAGGGAGCCAGATCTCCCAGGGTAATGAAAGGGATAGAGACTAAGTTGAAATCGAAATAGTGCAAAGGACAGATGTCAGATTAATAGTACAATAGAGAACCAGGCTGAATATTCAAACTTTTGAGTGGATGTGAATAAAGTAAGAACAGCAAAGATTATGCACAACAACAGACTGGCAGCCAATAGTAATGGTAATCCAAAAATCGCTTAATAGAAAAAAGGTGGTAAAATGATTGGCAAGGCTGATTAGGGACCAAAAAGGGGATTTATTCATTGAGGCAGGGGGCAAGTCTGCAACACTTGGTTATGATACGCTTGCCTTTACGATGGAAGAAGATGATACCAAAGCTGTGATGAAAAAGGAGGCAGTTTAGACACTGCGTGGAATACAAATTGGTAAAGAGGAGACAGTGGAAAGGTTGGTTCCATATACAATTGCTAGTGCACCAGGAGCGGCACAAAACACTAGTTGGGCCACAGCTGGAGTATTGTGTACAGTTTTGGTCGCCGCACTATAAGATGTGATTGCACTGGAGAAGGCACAGGGGAGATTCACCAGGGTGTTCCCTGGACTTGAGCGTTTCAGCTATGAAGAGAGACTGGATAGGCTAGTGTTGTTTTCCTTAGAGCAGAGAAGGTTGAGTGGGGACTTGTTATGAGCGGCATTGATAGGGTAAATAGAAAGAAACTTTTCTCCTTAACGGAGGTGTCAATAACCAGGGGGGAGAGATTTAAGGTAAGGGGCAGGAGTTTTCGATGGGATTTGAAGGAAAGGAAAATCACCCAGAAGGTGGTTGGAATCTAGAATACACTTCCTGAAGGGGTTTTGGAGGCAGGAACCCTCACAACACTTAAGAAATATTTAGATAAGCAGTTGAAATGCCATATCGTACATGGCTATGTGTCAAGTGCTGGAAAATGGGATTAGAATAGATAGGTCCTTGATGGCCGTCACGGACACGTTGGGCTGAAGAGCCTGATTCAATGTTGTCTAACTCTATGACTCAATGAACACTTTAAATCAATTTGAACATAACAGCTGCAACTTCTGTAAAATGTGTGTTGATTTTAGCATCAAACGATAGATTGCTGGTGATTGTGCAGCCTAGACATGTGAAGCTATCAACAAACACTTTCGTCACATTGTCAAAGCTGATAGTTGGCCTGCTGCAACACACTGGAACAGGACTTGTTTTCTCCCTGGTGTCGATTGGCAAACGAAGCTCTTAAAAGCCTGAGAGAGCCTGTGCATTTGCCCCTGAAGGTTTTCCTCGGTATGGAATGACATCGTCAGCCAAGAGCAACTCTTCGATGAGAACTTGGTGTAGTTTTGTCTTGGATCATAGGCAAGCAAGGCTGAACAGCTTTCCGTCAGTTTTGGCCTGTAAGTAGACATCGCGGCAGATGACTTGAAGGCATATGACAGCAAAAAAGAGAATATGCCAATGACTATTGGTGCCAGAACACGACGCTGTTTGACCGCACTTCAGTTCAGTCAGAGACGACTTTGCCAATCATGTTGCCATGGAAAGAGGAAATCTCATTTAGCAGCTTCGAAAAACAGCCAATTATCAACAGTAGCTTAGATTCGCAGCCTCTGCACACATGGTTGAATGTTTGGGTTTGGGATAGATGGATCAACCATGATCTGCAGGCTGACAAGGGCATCATGAGTAAACATTTTTCCCATGATGCTCAGCATGGACATGTCTTGCGAGTGTTGCAATCACTGTGTTCGCCCTTGTTCTTATACGAGGTCACAATATTTGCATTGTGCATTTCCTTGAGCACTGTCCCTCCCTCCAGCAGAGAGAGAACTTCGTGCAGCTGCAGCAGGAATGCCAATGTCTTCTGCTTGTTGAGCTCAGGCGGGAAAGTATCAACACGTGGATATTTGCCCACACCAAGTTGGTAAATACGTTTGCTAATCTCCTCCACTTCGGTTTCGATATCAAGCTCTACTAAGACAGGCAGGATTTCTCTGGTATCTAGATCTTCCCCGGTGACAATGTTCTCCCTAAAATCCCATTCAAGGTAGTGTTTCACCATCTGTTCAACAGTTTGTTGCAGTCAGTGACGATTTCCACTGGCTTTGCTTTCAATTGGCTTATTTTTGTTTTGCTGATGGGCCTGTTGCCTTTCTGTGTCCTTCATACCCGTGGCCTCCTACTCACAGCCGCCCCCGACCCTCACGACGCCCGCCGGCCACCTGCTGACATTCACTGTTTCTAAATATTGTGGCATAATTGTCACCAGTAGCCATTGGTGAAACCACCTAGCAGTATGTTGGGCTTTACTTCAAACGGCTCCTAGGGAATTCAGAGTGGACCGGTTGGCTTCAATAACAGGTTCCATCACAGTGACGATAGCCTCGAAGGAATCAGCATTTTCTCGATTTTGCTTCCCATATGTTAGGAGTGCGGATCTATAAATGGTGTCCCGAAATACCTTCCATTTCGCTTGAAGGTACACATGCCAGAGGCCCTGCACACGGCCTGGCTGGGTGCCCATTCTGCTCTGCGTTCATCTGCGTTCAGCATGGGGCTGTGAGGGACCCACTTCCATGTTCACTGCGAGAAATCACAGCTGAAGACTTGCCCATGGAAATGCTGTGCATTGACAGGGGAAGAGTTACACACTTGGCCCTCTTTTTCACATTGCTGTAAGCCAGCTGTGTGGGCTGAAAATTTGGAGCAATCTAGCGCACGAAAACAGAAATGCTAACTCTCTTCACCCACAGACTTGATGCATCATGTCAACCTGTTGGACAAAGTAATTTCAAATAAAATGAGTGAAAAGAAAGCGATGTACCAAGCACCAACATCTAAGCCATGAGAATTTTATTAGGTTTTGGGTGAAAATAAATTAACAAAAATTGTCTATGTCTAGATATATAGAACTGGAACACACCATCGCCCTGTGGACGTTGCGAAGGTGTTTTAGTGAAGGCAAAGCATTTCTGCATATGTTGGACAATTGTAACAGCTTTTACTTGTATCTTATAATTATTTTCTGTTGATCGAAAATCAGACCCCGAGTATCCCTCTCCAAATTGTGCTTATCCCTGAATATTCCCGTTGGCTGCAATCGTATCCGTGTGTCCCTGTCCAGTTGTGCTGTTCCCGTGTATTCCCGCCCAGTTGTGGTAGCCGTTGGTAGCCCAAGGTATCGGTTCCAAGCTCTGCTCTCCCTGTGAATGACTGCCCAGAGGTTCTAACGAGTTCCTCGGTATACCTGCCAGAGCTGTAACATGTTTAATATGTTCACGAATGTCGCTTTCTGGGAACGTGATTTTGAGATTTATGTTATGGGAACGGGAAACAACAAAGTTTCCCTTCCTCACAGAATTGGAATGGTACTTCCCGGGGGCGAGGGGCGGCCAGTTCCATGCGAATGCATCTAGTAGAGCCATATCATTCCGAAAATTCAGGGTAGAAAGTTCGGGAGCTTCTTCAGGAGTTTAAAACTCATTTTTTTTCCCTGTGTGACCTGTATGGCTTTGATCTGCGACGCTTTTGTTAAAAAGAGTGCAGAGGATTCAGCATTTTACTGTCTCCTTAAACACATCCTTTGGCCCGAGGCCTTCACATCGTGTAGAGTTTATCGGCTTCGCTTGATGCACCAGACGTCGCACAAACATTTCCTTCCACGGGGAGGGGTTATTCAGAGCGTGGACAGGGGGGTGTCCCATCACCGACAAATCTGATCCAACTTGTGTAGAAAAGCTGCCTTTTCCTGACCGGGAATCGAACCCCGGGCCGCGTTGGTGAAAGCGCCGAATCCTAGCCACCAGACCACCAGCGATAAAAAATAAAATATTGCGGATGCTGGAAATCTGAAACAAAAACAAAAATTGCTGGACAAACTCAGCAGGTCTGACAGAATATTGGGAGATGAATACAGTTAACGTTTCGAGTCGGTATGACTCTTCATCTATTTTGATTGTCAGTACAATTGAAGAGAGCAGCGTTCATTTGGATATGCTTAGACTCTGTGTGATTCATGCAAGTTCATTTGATGACTCTGCTGATTCCATTCGGAAAGTATGTCTTATCCCGATTTATTTCTGCTGAAGTTTCAAGACCCATAAAAAGACAAATAAATTGAGAAATAACACACATGCCCCATAGCCGGCAAACTTGTGTATAAAGGTTAACTTCCTTCACCGGGAATCGAACGCGGGCCAGTGAAAGCGCCGAACTGTAACCAGTGGACCATCATGGAGCAAGATTTATTGTTTACCACCACATTCAACATCATAGAGCATATATTTTTGACCCTTTGTGATGGATGCAAGTTCATTTCATGACCCTGCTGCTTTCAGAGCGATTTATATGCATGTCTGTTCTTTAACAAAAACTATAATTGCTGGAAAAACTCATCAGGTCTGACAGCATCTGTGGAGAGAAAGACAGAGTTAACGTAACTCGAAACGTTAAACCTCTCTCTCTCTCTTTCTTTCTCCCCACAGATGCTGTCAGACCTGCTGAGTTCTTCCAGCATTTTTGTTATTGTTTCAGATTTCCAGCATCCGCAGTATTTTGCTTTTATCTAAGTGCAGGAAAAAACTCAGCAGGTCTGGCAACATCTGTGGAGAAAGAAACAGTTAACATTTCTAGTCAATATGCCTCTTCTTCGGAACAGTAGTAACTGGTAACAGTAACTGCTACATGAGGTAAACATCTAACTTTTTGACCTCGGGCCAGATAAACTGCTCAGGAAAAAGCTGAAGTGCACTTATTCGCTTTTACAAACATTACACCATTCAAAATCACGCAAGGAAAAAATATTCATTACAACGTCGTTAAACTCCTGAAAAAGCTTCCGAATATCCTCCCTTGTGCCTACTCTCGTCAGGATCTATATTTATGGTAAGCGGTCGCCCTCCGCCTCCGGGAACCGCAGTTCCATTTCAGTGAATGCAGCGAGTTTTGTTTGGACAGTGAGTTTCGCGTTGACTTAAACACATAATATCAAAATCGCGTTTCCATGGTGTGTCATTCATGAACTAATTTAACATTTTCCAGCTCTGGCAAGCAAAGCTAGTCAGGTATACCCAGGGACTGGCATCGCTGGGCAGGGGCACTCAGAGTGATCACAGCTGCGCACCAATATTTAAGGACCGGCACAGGCAGAGAGGGGTACCCACAGTTTCTGATTCTTGATCAACAAAAATTAGCCATTAGCTACAGGTAAAACACTATTAAAATGATCCGACATGTTCAGATTAGTTGTCTTTGCTTCTAATACCTCCGATATAATAACCACAAAAATGGCGTGTTTGACTTTTATGTGTAAAGAGAGAGAGAGAGAGAGAGATAATCATTTGCTATTAGTTCCTTTGAACGCAATAATTTACGATGCTTCTAATGGGTTGGATGTAATTTTGGATGGGACTTATTTCCTCATTATACTTGAAGTGAACATTCATAAAACATCCGCGTGGGGCCATAATGGATAACATGAGAGTTGACAACGCTTGGGTATATTATCTGGCATCCAAAACGCACACAGCGGTATGGCAAGGAACCATAAAGAGCGAAAAATATTTGTCCCCAGGTGAGATCGAACTACCAAGCGTACCAGCTGACCGAGAGTGACACAGATACTGCCGTGATTCAGTTTGCCAAAATTAAGCATGAAATAATTACTTTGAATATATGGAAACTGATTCTGCCCGCTGCAGGCACACTCTTATTGTTTTAAAATTAATTTTTATGGAACGTGGGCATCTCTAGCTAGACCAGCATTTATTGCCCATCCCTAATTGCCCTTCAGAAGGTGAATGGCGAGCTGCCTCTTGAACTGCTGGAGTCCATGTGGTGCAGGTTATGGAGGGAGTTCCAGGATTTTGACCCAGCGACAGAAGAAGATCGGCGATAAATTTCCAAGTCAGGGTGGTGTTGGTTTAGAGGGGAAGTTCCAGGTGGCAGTGCCCCAATTGTCTGTTGCCTTTGTCCTTCTAGATGGCAGCAGCCGTGGGTTTGGAAGATGCTGTCTGAGGAGCCTTGGTAAGTTCCTGCAGTGCATTTTGTAGATGGTACACGCTACTGCCACTGTGAGTCGGTGGTGGAGGGAGTGAATGCTTGCAGATGGAGTGCGAATCAAGCAGGCTTCGATGGAATGCCAATCAAGTGTGTTGCTTTGTCCTGGATATTGCCTATCTTCTTGGGTGTTGTTGGAGCTGCACTCATCCAGGCAAGTGGGGAGTGTTTCATCACATCTCGTCTTGTGCCTTGTAGATGGTGGAAAGGATTTGGGGAGTCAGGACGTGAGCTACTCGCCTCGGCATTCCCAGCCTCTGTCTTGCTCTTGTAGTCGCAGTATTCATATGGCCAGTCCAGTTCAGCTCCTGGTCAATGGTAACTCCCAGGATGTTGATCGTGGGAGATTCAGGAAAGGTAATGGCATTGAATGTCAAGGGGCAATGGTTGCATTCACTCTTGTTGCAGATGGTCATTGCCTGGAACCTGTGTGGCGCGAATGTTACTTGCACTTGTCACCCCAAGCCTGGATATTGCCCAGGTCTGGCTGCATTTGGGCATAGGCTGCTTCAGTACCTGAGGAGGCGCGAATAGTGTTGAACATTGAGCAATCATCAGCAAACATCCCCATTTCTGACCTTATTGCGGAAGGAAGGACATTGATGAAGCAGCTGAAGATGTTTTCCCCTGAACAACTCCCGCGGTGATGCCCTGGAACTGAAATGATTGACCTCCATTATTACTGTGAACATGCTTTCCCACAACTACCATAGTCTCTCTTCGAGACTTTCATTGCCTTACCTGTTACTAAACATTCAGATTGTCCCGAAGTCAATATTAGGTTTTGTTTCCTGACATGCATTATCGAGAATCATTTGCATAACCCAGGTCATTTCATTTCACCGATAACTTCATATCAAATGGTCCATCATCTTAAAAATGGAACGGTGCCTTAACTGCCTTAATACTGATAGGGGATTCTATAGGTAGGGAATAGGAAGGCGACTGGAGACATGATTTAATGAAGGAATGTTGCCTCCCTGGTGCCATTATGAAGAATGTCACTGACTGGCTGCAGAGGACTACGGAGAGGAAGGTTTTAAAGCCAATGCTCATGGTCAATATCAGTATTAACAGCATAGGTGTAAAGTGGGAACATATTCTGAAGGCAGGTTTAAGGAACGTAGGAAAGAAACGAGCAAGCAGAACCTCAAAGGCAGTAATCTCCGCAATGCTCAGTATCATGTACAAGTTACTTTCGAATTAGGGTAGAACATCTGATTTTATGGCTGAAGGAATAGTTCAGAAAGGAGGGTTTTAGATTCCTGAGATATGATAATGGTGGAGATGAAATTTGTACAGGCTACACGCGTTGCACCAGAACAGGCCTCGGACCGATTTCATGGCTAGGCGGTTTGCCAATTCTATGCGGGAGCGTGTAAACTAATTTGGCAGCGGAGGCTAACCAGGACGTAATGTTAGAGAGAGAAAAAAGTTGCACAAAGAATGGGAGAACCAAGTAACATTAGAATAGGAAATAATAACGTGTTCAGTGGGGTCAGACGAAGAGGGAATGCAGTAAGGCATAAATTGCGTTTGTTGTGCATGCACGTGAACGCATAGGGCGTGGTATCTAAAGTCGCTGTGCTGCAGGTGCAGGTAGCCATGCTGAAACGTGATGTTGTAGCAATAATGAAGAACTGGCTGAAAAGGGCAGGACTATAAAGTAAATCTTCTTGGATGCAACGTGTTCAGGAAAGATTGGGAAGTGGAAAAAAGAGAGGAGGTGGCATTATTGACTAAGGGGAATATTCCAGTGCTGGAGAGTTGGAGCTGCAGGTGCAGGAGCGATTTAATATGGAGCCGTTGGACAAGTGCGCCTAGATTGGGAGACAGCATTTGAAGTGATGTGAAGAGGAAACGTTATTTCGCTTTGGCTTGCACTTTGCACGAACAGATGAGTTGACGTTTTGCTTTTGGGAGGCTAGCTTCATGTTGCCCAGCACATGTTACTTTTGTAACGGATGTGCTCAAACATGTTTTCTTGCGTCTTGTTTGGCAAATATCAGGCCATGCTATGAAATTCGGCCACGTGTGAGAGTGTGAAGGTACCAGCGAAATACACACGTTTCCCTAGCATTTGACTCTGTTTGAACACTTTTGTGAGGAGCATTTATTTTCGTTACCTTAACTTTCTTTAACAACGTGAATATGTTCTGTATTTTAAACAAATACGTGTATTGGTTAAAACTATGAATTGCAGTGCATTTCCCAGCATTGACTTTTTTTAAAGCTCCGTCTCTTTTAAATGGAGAACAAATATGATGTGTGTTGCCCGTGTGTGATTGTTCTAACTCCAACAATCCAACAGCACAATTAACATCGGAATACATCATGTTATACATATGTTACTCCTTTCTACATGTCTTTTCTTCTATTTTCCCCACATTACAATTGAACTTCAATATGTGGAAAACATACATAATTATATATAATCTCTGTGACTACAATCGATATTATATTAACCCTTCACATGCCCACAAACCATTCATTGATAAAGAAGGAAATGACCTGGAAAGCTATAACCCCTGTTCCACTTAGATTCTAGTAACCGGCTGTTTACATAGTTTCCTAATTAGAGTCAAGAAATATGTCACCCCATTCTTCAGCTCCTCTCTGAATTTCCTTTGTGTCAGTCCATCGTGTTTGAGGAGGAACGCAGAAGCTGCAGGATAAACCCAACTTCTTGGGTGATGTATATCGGGTCGTTGTAATATTTGTGTAATACTCTTTTTTTTGTGCTTCCTGCCTAAATATTTCAATTACAATTATCACCGGCCAGTTTACCAAATGCGCAACATACACCATCCACAAGATTATGAAGTTAGCAGAGCGAGAAGTAAAATCTTGGATTTCCTCCTATTCTTCATCTGTGAATTATTCAGACATTCACGGGTTCTCCTGTGTCCCTTGCGGACCCTATTTGCCACGATAATATGTCTAACGGTCAGAGCTTTGAATAATATAATTATAAAGATTGCCAATAGAGGGGTCATGACGCTGTGGATCCACTCAAATGCCTGCCACCAGGGGGAAATAAGATAATCAGGTTTTGGAACACAATGCCACGACACACGGCTCGGAAAGACTAACCGAAAGACACAACCGGAGGCGTGTCCCTTGCACTTAGACGGGCCTATCATCCTCGACTTAATTTTCAAATTCATCATCCCTTCTCAAGGACGCCTCCATAGTTAAGAGCCTCATGATCGCCCACTTGTCTCATGTGCACACACCTCTACCATTGGCATTGCTTGAGATTCTAGCGCTGCCGGCCCAGCGGGAACAATGAACAGACGCTAGTCCAGCAAAAAACACAAATCGATATGATCGGTTGCCCGTTGGGGCTGCACCAGGGCCCGTATATCCGGCCGAATTTAATACAGACGACTGGATAGGAAATCGTGGCTGGGCGGACGGGGAGGGTGGGTGCTGGTGCTAGGGCAAGTGCAACGGATCCACGCGGAAGGACTCAAATCGGAGACCCGACGGCTGGAATGAAGGCATGTAGCATTGCATCTTGGAAATAATAATTATTGAAAATAAGTAGGTGAAGCCCTTATTAACTCATATTCACACACCGCTGACTTACATTTAAAACAGCCATTTAAATTTGTCAGAGGGACGTCATGCCTTACAAGTTTGAATGAATTTTTTGAGGAGATGACCAGGTGTGTAGATGATGGAAGCGCAGTTGATGTAGTTTATATGGATTTCAGCAAAGCCTTTGACAAGGGCCCACATGGGAGACTTATAAAGAAGGCAAATGCACATGGGATACAGCGTAATTTGATAAGGTGGATTCAAAATTGGCTTAGTTGTAGGAGACAGAGGGCGATGACAGAAGGATGCTTTAGTGACTGGAAGCCAGTGTCCAGTGGTGTCCAACAGGGATCTGTGCTGGGTCCCCTATTATTTGTCATTTAAATAAACGACATACATGACTATGTCAGAGGCAGGATTAGTAAGTTTGTGGATGACACAAAGATTGGTCAGGTGGTTAACAGTGAGGTTGAGTGCCTTGGGCTACAAAACAAAAAAGGCGGGATGGTCAAATGGGCAGATAAGTAGCAGATGGAATTTAACCCTGGAATGTGTGAGGTGATACACTTTGGAAGGAGTAATTTGACAAGGAAGTATTCAATGAACGGCATGACACTAAAAGTTCTGAGGAACAAAGGGATCTTGGCGTGTGTGTCCATGGATATCTGAAGGCGGAGGAGCATGTTAGTGGGGTGGTGAAAAAGGCACATGGGACACTTGCCTTTATCAATCGAGGCATAGATTACAAAAGTAGGGAGGTCATGTTGAAGTTGTATCGAACCTTGGTGAGGCCACAGCTGGAGTACTGTGTGCAGTTCTGGTCGCCACATTATAGGAAGAATGTGATTGCACTGGATCGGGCGCAGAGGAGATTCACCAGGATGTTGCCTGGGATGAAACATTTAAGTTAAGAAGAGAGGTTGGATAGGCTTGGGTTGTTTCCGTTGGAACAGAGAATACTGAGGGGCGACCTGATCGAGGTGTACAAGATTATGAGGGGCATGGACAGGGTGGATAGGGAGCGGCTGTTCCCCTTAAATGAAGGGTCAGTCACAAGGGAGCATAAGTTCAAAGTAAGGGGCAGGATGTTTAGGGGGAATGTGAGGAAAAACGTTTTTACCCAGAGGGTGGTGACGGTTTGGAATGCGCTGCCTGGGAGGGTAGTGGAGGCGGGTTGTCTTACATCCTTTAAAAAGTACCTGTATGAACACTTGGCACGTCATAACATTCAAGGCTATGGGCCAAGTGCTGGTAAACGGGATTAGGTAGGTAGGTCAGGTGTTTCTCACGTGTCGGTGCAGACTCGATGGGCCGAGGGGCCTCTTCTGCACTGTGTGATTCTGTAAATTAAATGCCTGAACCACGGGAATGGGTTCTGTCAGAAAACCTACCCTTGCCTTGATAGTTTTCTACCTTTTCCCAGTTCTGTTGAAAAATCATCTACTTGAAACATGAATTCTGTTTTTATCTCAATTGCTGTCGCCTGATCCCTAAGTATTTGCAATTTTCTTTCCGCTTTTATTTTCGCGGTCTGAAAGGATGGCTGATCAGCTCTGGGTGATTTAGCTATTGGCTGAACAGCTGCCGCACTGCTCATTGGACCATTGGCATAATTCTTGTTTGGGAACTTCGAATATTGCGAGAAGTTTTAGATTAAAATCCCAGTGGAGCCCTTTTGTGTTTTCACTATTATTTCAGGCCACAAACTGCTTCCACTAAAATTCTCTGCGTTGCAGAACTCGGTTTGATTTATATCGGGAGTAGGTTTGAGAGTCAGATTACACAAAGTATGGGGTTTGCCAATACAACGCACATGTGCAGAAAATGATTATAAGTTTCAAGAAAGTTTCCCCAAGAAAATATACCCTGAAATTTTGCAAATTCACCAGGTCTGGTGACCCCGTGCTTTCGGGTTCAGCTAGTTGGCTGAATTGTAATCTAGTCTGAAAGAAAAAACGTGCAGACTCATGGAAATGATAGACCCACAGTGTACTTTTGATTTGATTGTATTTCATTGATGAGAGTTGAACTGAGCAGGAAGTGAGCCTCTTCAAGCTGCTCATGAATTGGAAGTAAGTCAATTCAGATGGAAGTCAGCGTCACACAGTCTGGAAGGACTAAAGTCCCGAGAAGGATAACAAGTGTCAGAGCATCAGTTTCTCTGGAAAAACCGTGTTGGATTTTAAGTTGGAGTGGCAAGATGTTCTGATGAAAAATGTGGGGGCGGCAGTTTCTTACGAAAAAAAAAAACAAATGTTGGATTGGCAGTTTCTGTGGCCAGGTCGGGGAAGGCTTTAGATATCTGAACAGTCACGATAGAGCAAAAGTCAAGAAGTCATGGGGCTCGTCAGAAATGTACTGCAATAATCATGGGCACGTTTAATCTTCATTTCGAAGACATGACAAATTGGCAAATTTAGCATTGAGGAAACGTTCATAGAATGTATGTGGGACAGTTTCTCAGTATCATATTTTGCGGAACCAACCAGAGGATATGTTATTTTAGACCTCGTAATGTGTAATGAGACAAGATTAATTATCGTACAGGAAAGGATTCTCTAGAGCCGATGGATCATCGCATGATTAAAATTTTACATTCAGTTTGAGGTTGAGAAGGTTGTGTCTGAAAGTAGTGTCTTCCACGTAAACAGGGCTAATTTCAAAGTTATGAGGGCAGAGTTGGTTATAATGGACAAAGAAAAAAGATTAAAACTTCAAATGGTAGATAAGCATTTACACACATTTAAGGAGATACTTCATAATTCTCAACAAAGACCTAATCCTTTGAGAAGTGAGAACGCCGTGGCTTCATTTTTTTTTTTGTACTCCCGCCTTGTTTGCATGCATGTATGTGTCTTTCTCTTTGTGTATACATATATCTGTGCCTGTGTCTGTGTCTGCCCGTGAGTAAATGTTTCTGCACTTATGCTTATCTATTGACCTGTCCATTGTATGTTTCTGCGCTTCACATATTTCTGCACTTTTCGGACTTTGTGTTTCTATCTGACATTCTCCCCCGATCCCTACACCCTGGACTTAAATTTGCAAAGGTTTCGAAAGTTTGACTGAGACAGGAAGCACGATTCCTACCGTCAGGAGGCTGAGACTAAGTTCCTCACCAGTATATTGCTGAGTGTTCCCATATCATTTGAGACAGGAGTGGAGATCGCCGTCAGCGACGATACACATTTAGCAAGTTAAACTTTTACGCCATTATGTGGTGTCTTAACATTCTCCTTGGAAAGGTTGAACAGAAACATTGAACTTTCAGAATTTTATTGCGATTTGGAGACGCGATTCTTGTTGCTTTCCTGTTGCTCAGAGTCGGATGGATAAGATTTTAACTGAGCTATTGTTTCAAAGTTCAACAATTTTTATAAAAGTCATATACTACGGATGCTAGAAATCTGAATGGAGACAGAAAATGCTGGGGAAACTCAGCAGAGCTCCGGAGAAGGGTCATACGGACTCGAAAAGTTAACTCTGTTTCTATCTCCACAGGTGTTGTCAAACCTGCTGAGTTTTTCGAGCATTTTCTGCTTCTAATTCAACAATTTTTACGTCTGCTGAGTCTACATCAAATAAGTAATGAGATGTTTACAGGAATGGAAAGAAAGTTCCCAGATTTAGATGTAATCTTGACATGTTATTTTCACATCTGCATAACCTGTATTTTTTTCTACCTCTATCGTGATTTCTACCTCTAATTCCTCCACTGGCTGCAAAATACGTGGGGACGTCCCGAAGGCTTGAAAGGTAAATAATTCTTTTCAATTAACAAAGAGGTGGAGTTTTGAAATACATCTTTACTTTTACTCCACTTGTCTCTCTCTGTCTCTATCTCTCTGTCTGTCTCTGCCTGTCGCTTTCTATCTGTCCACCTGAGTCACCTTTGTCATGCATCTGCCACCCTCAACTGGATAATTCTGCTCACGAAAAAAAAGTTCCTGTAACTCTTTCTGTAAGAGTTACACAGGAGTCCTTGCTCTTAGCTCCTCGTTAGTATAGTGGTTAGTATCCCCGCCTGTCACGCGGGAGACCCGGGTTCAATTCCCCGACGGGGAGATGATTTTATTTTAAGAGGTTAAATGTAAAACCGCTGCCAAGAACGGAAGATTAAAAGCTTTCTATCTGATAAAGCTTTCTATCTAGACATGTGAGCAGAGATCAGTACGATTTTAATGGATCAACACGTCAAAGTACATCAGCCTGTCGTCGCGGACGAGCACTTATGCGAAGGAATAAAAATCATTAGAGTTTCATCACGCAGGCCCAAATTTTGCCAACTCCGACCCTTTTGACACATCAATTTGAACATTTCACTATGCTTCTTTGGAACTAATCATGCCATGCCTTGAATAATAACACACACCTTTCAAGAACGTGAGTTGCTTCTCTCAATCGTATTCAGCTGCATGTATTCACCAAATTTATTTTAGAAACTGTGAAAAAAATCAGCCAAATAAGTAAAATTTAATATTTCGCCACGTCGGTAATAATTGGGCAGATGGTCAAAAGCTCGGTTGAAGAGCTGAAGAAAATAAGTGACAGCCATTTGCTGACTCGTTCCTCGGGCAATGCTCGGACCAATCACGATCAAGCTGCCTTGTTTGAATTTCAAACAATGCTTGGCAGTTAACTGTCACCATCAGTGGTGCATTCACCGTGGCAATGCCACTTGCCAACCAATCAGCACTATCTTCACATACAGTATAAGTTGTTGCCTTCCCCTTATATTGGTGTTCCTGCGAATGTCCTTATGAGTGAAAGACAAAAAGCTTAGACAAATCTCTTTTATCAGCAATACTCAAGCCCTGTACGACCAAACGACTAATTCTGACTTTGTAATGCTCAGCCAAACACAATAAAGTTATTAGATGCAGGTAAGCATCGTTAAAATGGTCCAACACGCTCAGAGTTGTTCCGCATTCAGCAACGCCAGCAGTAGAATACACAGAAATTACACAAGCTTCACAAGCTGCGATGGCGTGTTCGAGTTCTATATATATTTGCATTTGTTTCTTTGAACATAACAACTTTATATTTGTTTGGAACCAAAGAACATGAAACAAAAATGCACGGCTACGAAGCCTCTTGGAACTTATTAGATGGTCTCGTCCCTGGTGGGATGAAAACACCAACCCTCCGGTTAACAGCCGAATGCCATAACCGATTGCGCCTCAGGGGCTGCAGTGGTTGCGTGGATGATGAAGAATCAAAATCAAGTCACGCTGACAAACCTCTTTAGGAACAGCTGCTGCCATTGCTTCAAACTTTCATTGCCCCATCTGTCACAAAATATTCGACAAATCAAAAGCAAAGTACTGAGGATGCTGGAAAGGTCATCTCGGCCTGAAACGTTAAATTTGCTTCTCTCCACAGGCGCTATCTCACCTGCCGAATATTACCAAGGCTTTCTTTGTTTTTTACGCTCGGCATTCGGACTGACTTGAAGCCAATGTTAGGCATCGACGTGACGACAATTTAAAGTTAATTCGCTCTGAGAGGTTTCATGTTGCGGCAGATCAATTATATTCTCGTGATCGTCTTACTCAGGGACCAGAGCCAAGGCAAATTAGATTCCCACTTTGGTGCTTGTCTTAGTTTGGATTATTTCATTTCCTTCTGTTCCACCACCTGCTCAAGAGAGTTCAACAGCTCATTTATTACCTAATTGGAGTTATCGCAAATCCCCAGCTTCAAAAAGGTAAGGTTTTCTCAATTTCTACACTCACTTTACAAAAATTTCTAATCCGGTGGCAGCCTCCAATCTTGATGGCTTGAGCTTCCCGAGCTCATGACCATCACCGACTGTTTCCCATCTCGCCTGTCTCCTGTTGTCAGTGTCAATACCTGCCATCTTCATATCTCGCCTGCACATATCCTTGTAGCGGAGGTATGGACGACAAGGGAGTCGTGACCCAGTCGTGAATTCAACTTACAGTAAGCCTTTTTTCCTCAACATGCCCGCATCCATCTGATGAATGTGGCCGAGCGTGCGCACACTTCGTTAGCTTAGCAATGAAGGAATGCTGATCGAACTAGAACGCTCCACGGTCCCTATGTTAGTGACCTTGAAATGCCAAAAGATGCCGAGATTACGTCTGAGATAGCATGGCACCTGTTGTCCAGCTCTTACTGCTGCAGAGTAGAGTGCCGAGGTCACAGCTTTGTCAATCGAGTAAATGTGGGCCTTCAGTCAGTTTGCTGTTGCAAAACTATTTAAGGAAGTAGTTTTTAAATTAAAAACAAACAAGTATGACAAAGGAGCTCAGTTCCATGTGTTGCACGGCCTGCAGCATGTGGGAATTCTTAGACACTCTTTGACCACATATGCAGGAAATGCCACCGGCTTGACCAGCCTTGAGCAACAGGTTTCGGAGCTTGAGCGTCAACTGGAGACACAAAAGTGCACCCGCGAGGCTGAGGATTATGTGGATAGCAATGTTTGAGATGTGGTCACTCCGCAGCTTAAGGAAGCGCAGTCAAAAAAGGAATGGGTGACATCAGTCAGAAGAAGGGAGGCAAGCATGTAGTCAGGAAAGCCCCAGGGTGCATCTCACTCAGGAACAGGGAGGAGTAAGGCTGCAAGTGCAATAGTGGTAGGAGACTCAATAGTGAGGGGTGCAGACAGGTGCTTCTGCGGTCGTAAATGTGACTCCATGATGGTGTGTTGCTTCCCTAGTGCCAAGGTAATGGATGTCACAGAACAGCTGCAGTGCATTCGAAAGAGGGAGGACGAACAGTTAGAAGCCATGGTTCACATTGGTACCAACGACATAGGTAGGAAGGAGAATGAGGTCCTCCAAAAAGAATTGAGGGAGATAGGCAGCAGATTAAAAAGTCGAACCTCAAAGATTGTGATCTCTGGGTTACTGCCTCTGCCACGTGCTAGTGAGTAAAGGAAGAGGAGGATAGAGAGGATGAATGGATGGCTAAAGAGGTGGGACAGAGAGGAGGGCTTTAGTTTGGTGGGCCACTGGGTCTGTTACTGGTGATGGTGGGGCCTGTGCAAGTCGGACGGGTTGCGCCAGTACCGGAACGGGAAGCAACATCGCTTTGGCAAGGTTTGTTGGTGCTGCTGTCCGTACAGGTACTAAGTAAGTAGTCGTGGCCGAGTGGTTAAGGCGATGGACTAGAAATCCATTGGGGTCTCCCCGCGCAGGTTCGAATCCTGCCGACAACGCGTCAGGTTCTGCTCACCTTGGCCAAATCCTTCTGGTCCTCTCCTGGTTGTATTCACCAATTTTCTACGGGAAATGCAACAAAATCAACCAAATTCGTGACAGTATCTGTTATGGTCTTTCTTGATTTATAAACCCAAATAACCGATATGATTTTCCACCTATATTTTGAACTTTGTGTAAATAGAGACCAAGGCCTCTATGCTCATATAAACTTTACAAAAATCTCGCATTTATGTTGTACTAACTTTCCATATTAGTCCTCCCAAAGTACCTAATTTCACATCTTACTTCCTCGTATTAAATTTTATCTATTTTTAGCGTGATATCATTTTGTCTTACTTTCTGACCTCCTTTCCGAAGTGATCTTTGTTTCTCAGGAAGACGTCCTCTTTGCTACTTTTACCTAACGAAGCGAAAGTATTGTGACGCGAATCCCTGTCCTGCATTCTCTATCTGACACGTGTTGAATGTCCGTCTGTTTCTCACTCTGTTTCTCTTCTTGATCTATTTGTGTAATTAAAATTTCGTCCAACCCTGGCTCATGAATTAACCCAAGACTGTTCCCATATCCCGTGATCTCCTCAGTATTCAATAGTCTTCGGATCTCAGCTTTGAATATATTCAGTGCTTCCAACACACTGGGCAGAGTATTTCAAAGATTCACAAACTTTGGAATGAAGAAATTCCTCATCATCACTCATTATTCTAAACTCTAGAGAGAAAATATTCGTTTTCATCGATCTCTCCTTTGAACCCAAGAGTGAATCTAGTCATGTGAAAACAGAAAATGCTGAGAATACTCAGTAGGTCAGGCAGCACCTTTGGATCCCGGACCTGAAGCATTACCTATGTTTCTCTCCACGGATGCTGCATTAGCTTCTGAACATTCCCAGCATTTTCTATTTTTCCTTCAGATTTGCATCATCTGCGGTTGATCTTGCTTTTGCATGAATCTAATGAACATTCGTTACATTATTTCTAACAGGCTAATATCGTCCTTCAGGCAAGGACTTCATAAGACACTTATTCATTTATTCCAAGCCCCTGGCAACAAAGGCAGCCCAGGAGACAGACAGAGAGAGAGAGACATTTCAATCAATGGGGCACAAAGGAAGCAGTGCGATTTGATTGTTGCACAAAAATCGAAGGAACTATTTAACTCCTTATTAGCATCTAGGTTTGGCCGGCTAGCATTTGGGACTTTAAAATTATTTTTCATACATGCCTACCGGTATTTAGTGAGTTTTGTACTTGAAGCCAATTTCCCTTTGATTCTCTGCCCGCCGGTCCCTTGTTTCTCACCACTGAGAAAATATTACGCTGCTTTCTCACCTGGTGCCTGTATTATATGCCCTCAGTGGAATTCACATATTCTTACTGACGGGCTCTGTTGCGACCGTTCCCTCTCTTTCCCTTTCGACCTCCTGTGTCCTGCACACACACAGATCGTGGATGTAAATTATTTCGATCCAACCTATCGAATCCTCCAGCTCTTATTATTGGTAGCCTCTCAAATCGAGATGATAGAAGGAATACGAAAAATTGTAGAAGAATTTAAATGAATTGTCTGCCTGTTTCTGAAAAAAACAAACACGAACTGACATTTATATACCGGTTTTTAACGTGGCTGTTGTGGTCTCTCGGTATTGGGTTATATCAGTTTGGCACGATATATTTATGGATAATATTGTGATATTTGGAAACAGATTGTGCACGTATCAATGCATTATTCGGAGGAGATGTGTGTATACCTATGTTATTTCTCAATGTATTTACAAGAACATGAGGATTAAAGCAGAAGTAGGCCACTCGGCCCATCGAGTCTGCTCCACCATTCAATGAGATCATGGCTGATTTGATCGTCCTCAACTCCACTTTCCTGAGTGTTCCCCATGACCCTTGATTCCCTCACTGTTTAAAATCTGTCTACATCAGCCATGAAAATACTTAACATTATATTCTACAGCCCTCTGCGGTAAAGAATTCCACAGATTCACCACCCTCTGAGAGAACAAATCCCTCCTCATATCTGTCTTAAATGGGCGGCCCGTTCCTCCGAGATTATGCCCTCAGGTCCTAGGCTCTCCCACAAGCGGAAACAACCTCTCAGCATCTACTCAGTCAAGCCAATTAAGAATTGTATATGTTTCAATAAGGTCATCTCTCGTTCTTCTAAACTCCAGTGAATACAGGCCCAACATACTCAATCTTACTTAGTATTTTGGAATGCTCTTAGGAGTTGTTAAACTTAAAGGGGAAACAAACACGTATAAAAAAATACATTCCGAATGAATACATGCCCACCCGAATGAATGAACAAAGGATAGACATGCATGTAAATCGATCTGAAAACAGCAGAGGCATGAAATGAAGTTGCTTTCAAAACAGAATCAAAAGCATGCCTAAATCAGCACTGCTCTGTTTAACGATATTTACAGTTGAATCGTCAGGTTCCCTGGTGGTCTAGTGGTTAGGATTCGGCGCTTTCACCGCCGCGGCCCGGGTTCGATTCCCGGTCAGGGAAGCATTCTTTTAGAAACAACTTGGATCATATCTGTCGGTGAAAAAACATGTCATTCGCACTCTGAATAACCCCTCCCCGCGGAATGAAATGTTTGTGGGACCTCTCGCGTGTCAGACGACACTGAATCTCTGCACGATGTGAACGCCGAACATTTTGGCCTCTGGCGATAGGAAGTGTTCAGTGAGACAGTAAAATGTTGAATCCTCTTGAATTCACTTGAGCAAACGTTTCGCCGATTAAAGCCATAGAAGTCTACGGGAAACATATGTCCATTTCTTTTTTCAGACTTCTGAAGAAGCTTCTGAACTTCCTTCCCTGAATCTTCGAAATGCTCTTAACCGCATTCTGATGGAACCGGCCTTCACTCGCCTCCGGGAAGCACCATTCCAAAACTGTGAAGTGAGGAAACTTTGTTTGTGCAATATGTTTCGCGTTCCGACAACCACTTAAATCTCAAAATCACGTTTCCAGAAAGCGACATTCATGGACAAATTTAACATGCTACAGCCCTGATAGGAATACCCAGGAAATATTGTACTTCTAGACAGGCATTCACATGTAGAGCTCAGCTGGGCACGGATGCCTAGGGCTACCTCGGGTCACCTAGGGCTACAACAACTGGACAGGGGTACACATGCGATACTCAGCTGGCGGGAATATTCAAGGATAAGCACAATTTGAAGAGGGATACCTAGAGGTCTGAACTTCAGATTTTCGATGAACAGAAAATAATTATAAGATGCAAGTAAAACCTATTACTATTGTATAACATCTGCAGAAATGCTTGGCCTTCACTAAAACACCTGCACAATATCCACAAGAAATGTAGCTTCTGAGAGGGTGGTGGTATATTTCCAGTTCTTTGTATGTTGACATGGAAAATTACCATTAGTTTATTTGAAACCAATAACTTAATATATTTCTCACGGCCTGGATATAGGTGCATGGTACATCCATTTTTTTCCCTCTCATTTAATTTGAAATTTCGCCGTACAACAGGTTGGTTTGATGCATCTAGCCTGTGGGTGGAGAGAGTTAGCATGCTTTCTGCTTCTCATTCTCAGCCCACACGGCTGACTACAGCAATGTGAAAAAGAGAGGCAAATGTGTAAATCTCCTGTCATTGCACAGCCTGCCCATGGGCAAGTGCTCAGTTGCGCCTCTTCGCAATGACCATGGAAATTGGGTCCCTCAAAGCCACAGGCTGAACGAGGAGCAGGCTGGCACCCAAACAGGTAGCGTGCAGGTCCACTGGCATGTAGGATAACATTTCCGACAACTCCTGCAGCCAAGATAGTGCCAAACACAGTGCTTTACATTGCATTGACTCAACCAGAGACGTCAAGGATGGCACTCTGCAGATGGCGCAGTCCAGGGTCTACATAAATTTTACCGAAGCTTGAGTCCCGGAAAGAGGACGCTCCATTGTCAGTGCAGAGTGTTAAATTAATGCAGAACACGACAACTATGAATGATAAGCCCAACTCGACTGGCATGGAGAACGAGTGCTACTGGATGTCTCCGCCAGTGGGATGGACCATTGTATCTCTCTGGTCAGCCGCCGCACATTTCTACTTGCGCAGTACCTGACAACTAAAGTGTTGAACCACGACAGTCCACCTGCTTCAATGGGCTCTTATAGATTAGAGGCTGTCCTCAACAAGTGCACAGAATCAATTGCGCCAGGCAAACGAACAAAACAAACTGTAAGGTAGGAGATCTAACTCTCGGGCTGGAAAGTTGGAATGTCAGGGCTATGCGCATGGATCTGACAGACAACTTGAATTCGGTCAACAACACATGCAAGATCTCCGTGATCGACATGGAACTTGATAGGCTGAACAGCAACATGGCGTCCCAACAAGAGACCAGGTTCGCCGAGTATGAATCACTGAAAGAAAAGATTTACACGTTCACCTGGTGACGGAAGTATTCTGTAGAATCGAGTGAGCAAGGAACTAGGCTTTGCTGTGAGGAACTTGCTACTCTCGATGATGGAACCCTCCGCAGCTGGGGCAGAACCTGTTTTCTCGATTCGTCCTTCTGATGGAATCTGTGATTTCAAAGTTTTAATTTTTGTGGAAGACCCAATTTCTGCCATTGAAGCCAACTAGTTCACTCTGAATGCCCTAAGAGCTGTTTGAAGTAATGTCCAACATGCTGCCAGGCGGTTCACCAATGACTGCTGGTGACAACTCTGCCAGGTTGGTGAGATATCATTCGAAACAGTGAATGTCAGAAGGTGGCGGACGGAAGTTGTGTGTGTGTGGTGGCGGGTGCGGAATGGGTATGGGGTGGGAGGACCCGTATATGAATGGGTGAAAATGGCAACAGGTCCATCAGTAAAACAACAAATAATTACTCAATTGAATGTAAAGGCATCACTGACTGCAATAAATTGTTGGAGAGGTGGTGGAGCACGACCTTGAATGGGATTTTAGGGAGAATGTTGTCACCAAAGAAGATCTAGACACGAGAGAAAACCTGCCTGTCTCAGTAGAGCTGGATATCGAATCCGAAGTGGAGGAGATTACCAAAAATATTCACCCACTTGGTATGGACAACGTGTGTTGATTACCGCCTGAACTCAACAAGCAGAAGAAATTGGCACCCCTGCAGCAGCTGCACGAAGGTCTCTCTCTGCTGGGGTGGGGGTGGTTGTGAGGGGGAGGGGGGAACAGTGCTCAAGAAAATGCAAAATACAAACAAGAACAAGGGCGACAACAGCGATTGCAACAACTATCAAAGCATCGGCCTGCTGAGCATCATGGGACAATTATTTACCAATGTTGCCCTTGTCAGACTGCTTTATCAACTTTGTTGATAGCTTCACATTTCTAGGCTGTACAATCACCAGCAATCTATCACTTGATGCAAACATCAACACACATATCACAAAAGTTACAGCTGTTTTATTCAAGCTGATTCAGTGTTCTACAGCAGCAAACTGACTGAGAACACAAATTTGCCCGATTTTCAAAGCTGTGACCTCGGCGCACTCCTCTGCAATCGTCAGACCTGGACAACACATGCCAGGCAAGAGGACATTTTGAATAGTTTCCGCTTTCGCTGTATCAGACGTAACGTCGGCACCTCCTGGCTGGCCAATGTCACTAACTGAGGGTACCGAATGCGTGCTAATTCGATGAGCCTACTCTCATTGTTAAAGAAATATGCACTAGTTTGAGCACCTTCATCGAATGGATGCGGCCATATATAAAATAAAGACTTGCTGTATGCTGAATTACCCCCTGGGCAACGACCGCCTGGGCGCCCATACCTCTGCTACATGGATATGTACAGGCAAGTTATGAAGATGGCAGATATTGAGACTGATACCAGTAGACAGGCGAGCTGAGAGACAGGCGCTAATGGCCATGACTTCGGGAAACTCAAACCATCCTATTATTGGATGGGATGCTGCCCCGAGATTAGAACTTCATGAAAGCGGGTGTAGAAATGAAGGAAACTGCCGCTTTCGGAAGTTAGAAATTTGTGATAATTTTATTTCGGTAATAAAGGAGCTTCAGAACTTTCTTGAGCAGTTGATGGAACAGAAGAAAATGAAATAATCCAAACTAAGACAGTAACAGAAGAGGGATTCTAACTAGCCGTGCCTTAGTGCTCGCACTATGGTTTCTGAGTGAGTGGATCACAAGAAAGAAATTGACCTCCTCCAGCAGCACGATAGCTCTCAGTGTGAATTAGCACCGTGGATGCCTCGGACAACTTAAAGGGCTACACAAGTAGCTGAGCTTTTGCTTTTATTCTTTCATGGCATTAGGGCTTCCCTGGCAAGGCCAGCATTTATTGGCACACTTCAATTGTTCTTCAGAGGGTGGTGCGGAGCTGCCCTCTTGAACCGCTGCAGTAAATCTGGTGCAGGTACTCCCATAGTTCTTGAGTAATCGTCTGTGCTGCAATGTTATTGGAAATTTCAATTTGAAGGTTTGACCCACCAGGGCTTTGAGTGTTTTTTGCCCCATCCATCATTCGCCGTCCTCTTGTTTCACTAACTTGACCTGTAACTGAGAGTGAAGTGAAGATGAAATAGCTGGCGAAACCAGCTGGCGTGTGAGATGTCTACAAAGTGGCACATCACCTCATGTACCGTGAAGAGCAGCGCAACTTTCATTCTAGAGCCAGAAAATGCGCTGGAAAACTGTCCCGAGGAGGCCGGGATTTCAGCAGGGTGCCTGTGGGGCAGAATCCAGCATATGTTCACCGAGTTGTTAGAAGCGGCTGCTGTCAGGCATTTAAATATATCTTCCTTTGAACTCACCGGTCCCCAAGACAATTTGATTCTAGGGTTTTATTCAACAGCGAGCGGTGCGTTTTCAGAAAATGAAAGCGATCCATGTGAAGCACATCAAGTTCTCCATACGGTTACAAAGACAAAGGCAATTACAGTCTGCTTCAATGAAATGAAAGCCCAGGGCGGTATGAAGAAGAGCTCGCCCAGAAAAAGCGTAAGACATTGAGACTACTTTTAACTTGTAATAATTTTCCCTTGTCTTCTCCACCTTATTTCCGAGAGAACTTTACCATTTTCCAAAGGCTCGAAACGAAGCTCAATGCCAATCGTTGGAACTAAGATTTCGTGTTGGATATGAAGACGAGATTTTTGAACTATTGCTTACTAACAGCGCAAGTCATACACTGAGACCAATATGCCCGCTAGCCCATACGGTTAACGACAACAACTGTCAGTTACGAGCTAACCATGATCAGCCCAGGCCAATTTAATTCCTTTCTCCTTGGTATGTCAAAGTTACTTTCGCCACTGAAGGTGGGGGTATGCAGTGTTTTCGCTCTTGTTTGTCTGTTTGCAAATACTACATCTCAAAAATTAATCATAGCCACTAGGCCACCAGAGAAATCTGTTTTGTTTTCCCCACCGTCGGTACAATTGAATAGAGCAACTTTCATTTGGATCTGCTTTGGCTCTGTGTGATTCATGCAAGTTCTTTTCATGACTCTGCTGATTCCATTTGGAAAGTTTTCTTTTATCCCGATTTATTTCTCGCTGAAGTTTCCAGATCCCTAAAAAGACAAATACATTGGGAAATAACACATATGTCCCTTCGCCGGCAAACATGTGTATAAAACTTAACTTCCGGCACCGGGAATCGAAAGCTGACCATCATGGAGCAGTATTTGTTGCTTACCACCACTGTCAACATCATTGAGCACCGTTGATTTGGGTAGGCTTTTGACTCTTTGTGATGGATGCAAGTTCATTTTATGACTCTGTTGCTGTCAGATCGGTTTATATGCATGTCTATTCTTTAACAAAAACTAAAATTGGTGGAAAGACTCTGCAGGTCTGACGCCATCTGTGGAGAATTAACGTTTCGAGTCCATTCATTTGTTCGGCTGGATTTCATTCCATTCGGAAACTTATTTTTTATACTTGTTTATTTCTCCCTTAAGTTTCAGTGCTCCTAAAAACATCCCAAAATACTAAATAATCAAGGGGCAAAAGTGGGGTAGGAAATTAATGCAATAACTATAGCTAGAGAAAACGTACTAGGGAAACTAATGAGGCGAAAGACAGATAGGTCTGCTGGACCCGACGGGTTGCATCCTAGAATATTAAAGGAAGTAGCTACAGAAAAAGTGGATGCACGGGTCGTAATCTTTCAAGAGCTCTTATATCCTCGAAAAGTTCCAGAAAATTGGAAAACTGCCAATATAACACCCTTGTTCAAAAAGGGAGGGAGACAGAAAAAAAGTATCTATAGACCAGTTAGCTTAACCTCCGTTATTTGGGAAATGTTAGAATCTATTATAAAGGATGTAAAGCAAATAGCAAAGCATTTAGACGTGCATAATATAATCAAGCAGAGTCATCATGGCTTCATGAAGGGGAAATCATAATTGACTAATTCATTAGAATTCTTTGAGGAGGTAACAAGCAGGATAGATAAAGGGGAACTAATAGCTGAAATACATTTGAATTTCCAAAAGGCATTCGATAAGGTACTGCACCTAAGACGACATAATAAGATAAGAACCCATGGTGTTGTGGGGTAGTGTATTAGCATGGATACAGGATTGACTAACTAATAAGAGGCTCAGAGTTAGGATCAATGAAGAATTGTTGGGATGGGAACTTGTAACTAGTGGAGTGCCACAGGGATCAGTGCTGGCGGTTATAGTTATTTAAAATATATGTTAATGACTTGGATGAAGGAAGTGAATGTACTATTGACACAAAAAAAAAAGTGAGATGGCAAGAGGATGACACAAAGAGTCAAAAGAGGGATATAAACAAGTTAAGTGGGAGGGCAAAAACTGGGCAGATGGAATATAATGTGGGGTAATGTGAGGTTATGTACGTTGACAGGAAGAATAGAAGAGCTGAATATTATTTAAATGGAGAAATATTGCAGAAAGCTGCGGCACAGAGGGGTTTGGGCGTTTTTGTGCATGAATCAGAAAAAAAAAACTAGCATACAATTTCAGCAGGTAATAGGGAAGGTAAATGGAATGTTGACCTTTTTTTCAAAGGGAATGGATTATATAAATAGGGAAGACTTGCAAAAACTGCACAAGACACTAGTTAGACCACACCTAGAATACTGTGAAAAGTTTGGCCCCTTTTTCCAAGGAAAGATAGATTGACATTGGACGCAGTCCAGAGAAGGTTCACCAAGTTGATCCCGGGTATAGAGTGATTTTGTTATGACGAAGAATTGTGTAGGTTGTGCCTGTACTCATTGGAGTTTTGAAGGATGAAAGGCGACCTTATTGCAATATATAAGCTTCTTAAAGGGCTTGACAGGGCAGGTGCTGAGAGGTTGTTTCCCCTTGTGGGAGAGCCTAGGACCAGAGGCTATAATCTCAGAGTGAGCGTTTGCCCATTTAAGATAGCGATGAGGAGGAATTTCTTCTCTCAGAATCTGTGGGATTCTTTACCGCAGAGAGTTGTAGGGGCTGGGTGATTAAGTATATTAAAGGCTGAGATAGACAGATTTTTGAACAGTAAGGGAATTAAGGGTTATGGGGAAAAGACAGGAAAGTGGAATTGAGCATTACCAGATCAGCCATGATCTCATTGAATGGTGAAGCAGACTCGATGGGCTGTGACCTTCTTCTGCTCCTACTTCTTGTGGTCTTATGGTTTTACAAATACATTGAGAAATAACACACATGTACACACATCTCTCCAGTATATTACACTGCTACACCCACAATCCGTTTGCAAATATCACAATATTATTCATAAACCTATAATGCGAAACTGATGTAACCCAAAATCGACACGCCACAACAGCCACGTTAAAAAGCGCTTTATAAATGCCAATTTGTTTTTCAGAAGCACGAAGAGAATCCATTCATATTCTTCTGCAATTTTCTGTATTATTTCTGCCACATCGATTGGAGAAGCCACCAATAACAAGAGCTGGAGGATTCGATAGCTTGGATCAAAAGAAATCACTTCCCCGAACAGTGTACAGACCACAGGGGGGCGAAAGGGAAAGACAGGGAACGGTCGAAGTAGAGCACGTCAGTAAGAATGTGAGAGTTCCACTGAGAGCATATATACAGGCACCAGGTGAGAAAGCCGATAAATATTTTCTCAGTGGTGAGAAACAAGGGATCGGGGAGCAGGTAATTAAAGGGAAATTGGCTCCAAGTACAAAACTCACTAAATACTGATAGACATGTAAGAAAAATAATTTTAAAATCCCAATTTCCACGCGGTCAAACCTATTGCTGCTATTGAGGAGTTAAACAGTTCTCTCGAATTTTGTGTGAAAATCAAGTCCCTTTGTTACTCCAGTGCATACAACCAGTACCGTCTGTGTTTAAAAATAAAATCACCACAATGATATTGCTCATTTTTTTACCCAAGATCGGGAGGATCATTGGCCTCTGATTTTGGCAGGAAGACACTGAGCTTATGGCATTTCGTACATTTCTGTGTTTACTTCATATTGTTGTATTTGCTGCTTTCAGCCTGTTACTGCAAATTTTAGTTTTTAATTGAAATTCCTGTTTTCGCTGAATTTTGTACTTTAGTCACATCTGTTTACATTTGACAATATTGCTGATTTTGCATTCGCAATATGCTTTTAAGATTCTAAAAACGCTATGTTCTTTTGATTGAAATCTCTCTCTCTCTTTGTCTCCTGGACAGCCTTTATTGCAAGGGACTTACAATCAACGAATAAATGTCGTTCTGAAGACCTTACCTGAAGGAGGATATACTTCCCTTAGAGATGATGTAACGAAGATTCACTAGGTTCGCACAAAAGCGAGATTAACCGCAGATGATGAAAATCTGAAGGGAAAAAATGATCGATATACTCAGCAGGTAATGCAGCATTCGTGTAGAGAAACATAGTTAATGCTTCAGGCCAAAGGTGCTGCCTGACCAGCTGAATATTCTCATCATTTTCCGGTTTTTTATGATTAGATTCTCTCTTGGGTTCAGAGGAGAGATTTAGTAAAACGGTTCAATACTTTCTGGAGTTTAGAATAATAACTGATGAGGAGGAATTTCTTCATTCAGAACTTTATGAATCTTTGAAATTCTCTACCCCAGCGTGCTGGGAGCACTCAATATATTCAAAGTTGAGACCCATGGACTATTGAACACTGAGGAGTTTACAGGATATGGGAACAGTCTTTGGTTGATTCATCAGCCCGATTGGATGAATATTTAATTACACAGCGAGATAAAGAAGAGGGAAACAAAGAGAAAAACAGATAGACATTCAAAAAGCGTCAGATAAAGAATGCGAGACAGGGATACGCAACACAATTCTATCACTTCGTTAGGCGAAAGTGGCAAAGAGAAAATCTTCCTGAGAAATTAAGATCCAATCGGAAAGGAGGTCAGAAAGTAAAGAGCACACATAATAATAACACGCTAAAATAGATAAATTTCAATACAAGGAAATATGAGGTGAAGTTATGAGCTTTGGGAGGACTAATATGGGGAGTTAGTATACTATAGATGCGAGATTTTTGTAAAGTGGATATGATTATAGAGGCCTTGGTCTCCTTATACACGAAATTCATAATGTAGGCCGAAAATCATATTGGTTTATTGAGTTTGTAAATCTAGAAATAATGTATGAAAACAACGAGATCATGATCGAGCTTTAACATCTGTAGTTCGACCTTAGTAAGGAGTCTTGTGGTTAATGCTGGTCATCATTCTTCAGCAAAGACATTAGAAAGGACACTGAGGACGCTCAGTGGAAGGTTTTCAAGGATGAAATACTTCAGTTATGAGTAGTTGCTGGGGAAGTTAAAGTTGTTGTACTTCGAACATAGAAGATTAGAAGATGACCTACTACTGTTTTTCCATATGATGCGAGGTTTGGAGAGAGTAAACAGGGAAAATAGTCTTTCGGCGTGTAGGTCAATAACTATGGGTCGTGGATTCAAATTCATTGACAAAGAACAGGAGCAGAGATATCATTTTCACTCAGAGTTAGTGGGACCTAGAAGGCTGTACCTCAAAAGGGGAATACAACAATATCATTAATAATTTTAAAAGGGAATTGGAAATGTACTTGAAGACGACCAGCTAACAGCAGGACCAATAAATAAGCACAAACACACCAGCATGCACAAATGTGCCCGCACATACAGCCAGGCACATATAATTAGAGTGACTCAGACAAAGGGAGAGAGGACCAGAAAGAAGATTGCCATTAATTTGGCTGATTGTTGTTGTATACCTTGCAGAAAATCAGTTAAAAGACACAGATGAATAAGAATGAGAAGAACAAACGTTGTCAATTGAAATATCATTCAGCGTAAGGTATGATTAGCCCCAAAGGAACTTGATTTTTTTTGAAGAAGTAACCAGGAGTGTTGATGAGGGTAATGCGTTTGATGTGGCCTGCATGGGTTTTAGCAAGGCTTTTGATAAGGTCCACAATGGCAGGCTGATCAAGAAATTAAGAGCCCATGGGATCCAAGGCAAAGTGGCACGTTGAATGCAAAATTGGCTGAGAGGCAGGAAGCAGAGGGTGATGGTAGAGGGATATTTCTGTGACTTGAAATCTGTTTCCAGTGGGGTTCTGCACGGTTCGGTGCTGGAGTCCTTGCTGTTTGTGGTGTACATAAATGATTTGGATTTAAATGATAAAGAAGTTCTCGGATGACACGAAAATTGGTAGCCTGGTAAACAGTGAGGAGGATAGCCATAAACTGCAGGAGGATATCAATGGACTGGTCAGTTGGGCAGAGCAGTGGCAAATGGAATTCTACCTGGAAAATTGTGAGGTAATGCACTTGGGGAGGGCTAACATGGCAAGGGATTACCCTATGAATGCTAGGAACCTGGGAAATACTGAAGACCAGGGGGACGTTGGTGTGCATATCCACAGATCCCTGAAGGTAGCAGGGCAGGTAGATACGATGGTTAAGAAGGCATTCGGGACACTTGCCTTTCTTAGCCAAGGCATAGAATCCAAGAGCAGGGACATTATGCTGAAACAGCATAAAACGCTGGTTAGGCCACAACTGGAGTACTGCGTGCATTTCTGGTCGCCACATTATAGGAAGAATGCGATCGTACTGGAGAAGGTGCAGAGGAGATTTACCAGGATGGTGCCTGGGCCGTAGGGGTCTGAGCTATGAGGAAAGATTGGATAGGCCGGAACAAAAACAAAAATTGCTGGAAAAACTCAGCAGGTCCGACAGCATCTGTGGAGAGGAAGACAGAGTTAACCTTTCGAGTCCGAATGACTCTTCAGCGGAACATATTGTTATCAGAACGATTGTTTGAGTCAAAAACTCTGGTAACATTTAAGACGTATGTATATGTTCACTTGGATAGGCTGGGGTTGTTTTCTTTGGAGCAGCAAAGGTTGAGAGGCGACCTGATGGAGGCGTATAGGATTTCGAGGGGCATAGATAGGGTGGATAGGAAAGCACTTTTTTCATTAGTAGAGGGATCAATAATCAGGGGGCTTAAGGCAAAAGTTAGAGGGCTAAGAGGGGAGTTGAGGATACATTTTTTCACCGACAGGGTGGTGAGAGTCTGGAACTCACTGCCTGAAAGGGTGTTTGACTCAGAAACTCTCGTAACATTTAAGAAGTTTCTTATATATTCACTTGCGTTACCATAACCTCCAGGGCTCAGGGTGAAGCGCTGAAAAATAGGATTAGTGTAGTCAGATCTTTGTTGACCGGCGCGGGAACGATGGGCCGAATGGCCTCCATCTGTGCTGTAAACGCCTGTGAGCCTTGATTGAATTTGAAAAAGGAGACGCGTAGTCGGCAGGACTCGAACCTGCGCGGGGAGACCCCAATGGATTTCTAGTCCATCGCCTTAACCACTCGGCCACGACTACATGCTGCACATTAGCAAAATCATACTGCTCTTCACTCAAACCAACTCTCAGAAAGAGTTTTTTTTTCTTGATGCGATTTTGATTTCTTCGCTGGATATAACTGCATTTCGTCACTGCTGGTTACATCGATCTGTATTCTTTCATCATTTCGGCTAAATCTGATTTGATCCGAAAAGTTTTTTTTTCCCCTTCACTTCTAAATACGTTTATACACACCGCAGGTACACATAAATGCATTGGGAGATAACACATACACACACACACATATTACTTAACTTTCACATTGATACACGCAAGATCCATTTGCAAACATTACAACATTAATCATAAATATGTATATATATTGAGAACCTGCTGTAATCCAATCCCGAGATGCCACAATAGCTCGTTCGTGGCGCTGTGAGATGCAAGTTTTTGTTGATAGAAATTCTGAGGCAATCGATTTATATTATTCTATCATTACCGTATTCATTCCACAATTTGGATTTGAGAAACTGCCAACAAAAAGAGCTGGTGGATTTGATCCGATGGATCGAAAGAAACTGCTTCCTCAGACTGTGTGTGTATGTAGAACACAGGATGGGAATGCAATAAAAAGTAGATACAGAGCCAGCGAGTAATTATATGGGGAGTTGGAAAAAATAACATATATTCCAGGCACCAAATCAGGAATGGGCGTATTGTCTAGGTGATGCGACACGAGGAGCAAAGCGATTTGGGTCTCCAAGCATAAAACACACTAATTGCCAGTGCACATGCACGAAAAATCATTTTAAGATCTCAGTTTCCAGGCTGTCATATTCGAGGCACCACTTATTCCTACTAATAGATATTTAGACAACTCTCTCGAATAAGCTGCTGCAATTATGTAACCAAAATAGGGAAGATCAATGGCCAATAACTGTGGCAGAAGGACCCGGACCGTGTGACAGCTGTTTATGACTTCTTTTTAAAAATTGTTTATATTTCAGACTGCTGTACTTAATGTTTTTTTTGCCTTTTTTCTGTCTGTTTATGTTTTAATTCAAGATTAGTTCATTTACAATTTTTCTCCTTTTCGCAATTTTTTTCATATTTCAGCATATTGCAGTTTGTGCATTTAAAGGAAATTCTGGAAATCTTCACTGACAACGGCTCCTTTAATTGACAGCTCCCTCCCTCTCTCTCTCCCTCACTCTCTGTGCATCCCATAACACCACACGCCCCTCAAATGGTAGGCTCTTGCCGTCACTGAGCAGCGTTACCATAGCAACAAGCATTTGCCTTAGGGCCGATGATGATGGCGGCGGATTCGGTGCCAGGGCACTGTTTTGTGAAGGGGCGAAGCCAACAAAAGGGTTGGTGAAGACTGTTGAGAGAGTATTAAGAAGTATTTCAGCCCATTCTTCAGTTCCTCTCTGAATTTTCTTTGTGTCAGTGTATAGATGCAAGTGTTTGTTCAGGAACTTTGAAGCTGCAGCATAAATCCAACTTCTTTGGTGGAATCTTTCGGATTGTTGTAATATTTATCTCTGAGATAAATTATTGCCATCGGCCAGTTTGCTGAATGCACAACATACGTCATCCAGGCGAGGAAAATTGGGAAAAAGTATTCGCTTCAACACCAGTATATGGGGAAGCCCGGTATCGATTTGCGTTGATGTGCAAGCGTACGTGAGTTTCGACAGAAGAAAACGATCGGATGCTCTAAAGTTTAGTGGTAATGAATTTTACGAATTTGTTGTTGGAGGTGATGGAGGACAAGGCGGCGGGGTGGAGGGCGGGGGGGTGGGGGTGGGGCGGGGTGGGGGGGTGGGTGGCGGGCGGTGGTGGTGCAGTCTTTAAGAAGATTGCTGACAGTGGCAGATGAATGCTTTTGAGTTCAACATGTAAACCCGCGGAAATTGACGCTCAGGGGAATCTGAGTCTGGTTTCATGTTGCCCAGCACGAGCCACTTTTGCAGCGGTTATGCTCAAGCATGTTTCCTTTAGCCTTGTTAGGCAAATATCGGTCCAAAGCGTGACATTTAGTCGCTTGTGGGGTTGTAGAGATACCAGCGACGAACAGATGTTTCCCTGACATTTGATACTGTTTTGGCCTCTTTTGTGAGGAGTATATTTTCCCGCAACTTTAACTTTCTTTAACAATGTGAATTTGTTGTGGATTTTTTAAAAAATCATGTAGTGATCCAACCGTGAACTACAATGCATGTCCCAATGGGGATTTTACTTTATCGCTCTTAGATGGGGAAATAATGTGTGCTGGTGGTGTGTTCTCAGTCCATCAACCCAATGGCAAATTAAGTAGAGTAGATCATGTTATACATATGTTACTCGATTCTACATGCATTTTCCTCCTTTCCCCCCACATTTAAATTCAACTTTAATATTCTGTATGTCATACAAAATTATATATAATGTCGGTGACGATAATTTATATTTTACAGCCCTTCACTGGCCCACAAAGCTTCCAAGAATAAGGAAATCTGGGAATCTATAAACCCCTTTCCAGAAAGATTCCACTTACCGGCTGTTGACGTAGCTTCCCATTTAGAATCAAGAAATATGTTTTTCTTTCATTTATTCGCGGGATGTGGCGGGGCCAGCACGTCCCTAGTTGCCCTTGAGAAGGTGGTGGTGATCTGCCTGCTTGAACCGCTGCAGTCCACGTGGAGTAGGTACACCCACAGTGCTGTTAGGAAGGGGGTTCCAGGATTTTGACCCAGTGACAGTGAAGGAACGGTGACATATTCCCAAGTCAAAGTGATGAGTGACCTGGAGGAGAAATTCCAGCTGGTGGTGTTCCCATCTATCTGCTGCCCTTGTCTTTCTACGTGGTAGTGGTCGTGGGTTTGGAAGGTGCTGTCGAAGGAGCCTTGGTGAATTCCTGCAGTGCATCTTGCAGATGGTACACACTGCTACGACTGTGCGTCGGTGGTAGAGGGAGTGAACGTTTGTCATTGTGGTGCCAGTCAAGCGGGCTGCTTTGTCCTGGACAGTGTCAAGCTTCTTGAGTGTTGTGGGAGCTGCACGCATCCAGGCAAATGGGGAGCATTCCAACACACTCCTGACTTGTGCCTTGTAGATGGTGGGCAGGCTTTGGAGAGTCAGGAAGTGAGTTACTTGTCGCACGATTCCTAGCCTCTGACCTGTTCTTGTAGCCACAGTATTTATATGGCTAGTCCAGTTCAGTTTCTGGTCAATGGTACCCCCAGGATATTGAAAGTGGGGGTTTCAGTGATGGTAATGTCATTACCGGATGGTGACATAGCTTTCCATTTAGAATCAATAAATATGTTTTTTTATTCATTTACGGGATGCAGCTGCTCTCTGAATTTCCTTTGTGTCAGTCCATAGATACAACTCCGAAACTGCGCCATAAACCGAACTTCTTGGGTGAGGTATTTCAGATAGTTGTAACATTATTGCGTGTAATAAATATTTATCGCCTCCCAGTTTACCGAATGCGCAACATCCGTCATCCACAAGATTATGAAATTGGCAGAGTGAAAAGTAAAATAATGGATTTCCTCCGATACTTCATCTCTGAATCATTCTGATATTCACTGTTTCTCTGCAGCCCCTTACTGATTCTATCTGCCACTGTAATAGGACTAACAGTCAGAGTATTGAACAAAATAATTAAAATGATTCGCAATAGAGGTGTCATGAGGCTGTCGACCCACTCAAATGCCTTCGACCAGGGGGAAGTAAGGTAATCCGATTTTGGAACACAATGCCATGGCACACTGTCAATTATAAATGCTGCTTCATTAATGTAGTAAAATGGGACGTTTCTCAGGCAGCTCACCACAAGCACAACGACAATAACTATAGCCGCTGTTTTCTCGATGCAATATTTTGATTGTAGCTTCTGACAACAAATTGCTACATATCGATTAAAAGTGGAGGCGACAGTAAACCAGACAGAACAGACCAGGGCAACAAAGTACGCAGCACAATTTACAGTACACACAGGAGTCATGAACATGAAACTAATTGTCAAGTACATACTATTAATCTTCCGTAGTATCACATGGATGATAACAACGGTTAGATCGGCCGTTGCCATTGCGGCCAGATAGCGGTTGATGCATGTAGCGTGACCATATCTTCCCCGTGACAGGATCAGAATCGCCACGAGAAAACTAAAATATGCTTTGGGGCAATTGCAAAACATGTTTTTCAAAGGATCATCGAAAGTTAATTAAGAATGTTTTGAAATACCTGTTTTATCATTAATTAAATGTAAGTGTTACTTTGCAATGAACTGCTGATTGGTTTGCAGGGAAGTCCATGGAAAATTTAGAAATTTAAGTTGCAGGATTATGGAGATGCAAATAAAGTTAATACCAGATAGAGGCAAATGTGCAAAGCTAACAAATATTGTGGCATACGGGGTAATTTGTACATTCAAAGCAAAGGGATATCCTTTGATACTTGGTCAGCTTCACTCATACGGGCAAATCAACTCCGCCATCTTTGGTCCGTAAAACATGGAGAGCACTCTCATGCACCATTGAGTTGTGACCTGTGCAAGATGGAATGCGCATTCTCCCATTCTATTGGCATCATAGAATCAAAGATTAGCTACAGCACATAGCAGGCCATTTGGCTTGTCATGCTCATTCTAGCTCACTGTGAGGGCAGCCTATCTCGTCCCAGTTCCGACCTTTTCTCAATAACACTGCAAATCTTTTCTCTTCAGGCCATTGTCCGACTCCCTTTGAAAGCCGCATTTGAATTTGCCTCCACCGCACTCTCAGGCAATGAATTCCAAAACCTAAAGTGTGGTGCCTAGAATTGGACGCATACTCCAATTGAGGCTGAAAGATTTTTAGTAAAGGTGCACCATAACTTCCTTGCTTTTGTACTCTATCAAATACTTTCTCAACCTGCTCTGCCATCTCCAACGATTGGTGAGCAAGATCCCTTTGTTCCCGTCCATTTACAGAATTGTGGCATTCATTTCATGTTGTCTTCTCTCGTTCTTCCCACAGAAATCTATTTCTTCAAACGTTTCTACATGAAATTTTACCTGCCACGTGTTCGCCCTACCACGAGCCTGTATATGTCCCTGTGACGTCTATCCTTCTATCCTTCTTGTAAACCACAATGCGTCCAAGCTTTGTGCCATCTGAAAAAAATGTAATTGTGCCCTGCACATCCAAATCTAGGTCATACATATTTAACTGAAACTCCTTACGGGCCCTTGTTCTATAGCGCTCTCCACTTCGAAACACAACTGTTCAACTCAGCTCACTAATTCCTGTCACTCAGCCAAGTTCATATCAATGCTTCCACTGTCCCTTTTATTCCATGGGCTTCAACTTTTCCGTCAAGCCTAATACGTTGCACTTCACCACACGCCTTCTCGAAATCAATGTGTACCACATTAACCACTTAACACTCATCATCCTCCCTGTTACTTTAACAGGTTAGTTAAACACGAATTGCCTCTAACAAATCGCGATGGCTTTCATTAATTAATTCGCATTTGTCCAAATGATTTTTAATGCTATCCAGAGTTATCGTTCCTAAAAGCTTTCCCAATACCGAGGTTGAAGTGAATGGTATGTATTTGCTGTGCTTATCTTTTCATAAATCAAAACAGCAAGTGCTGGAAATACTCAGCAGTTCTGGCTGTATTTGTGGAGAGAGAATCAGTGTTTACACTTCCAGTCAAATATGTCTCATTTTCATGAAGAGATCTGTCATATTTGACTCAAAACATTAACTCTGTTGCCCTGCCCACAGATTTTGCCAGGCCTGCTGAGTATTTCCAACACTTTCAGTTGTTAGTTTTAGATTTTCAGCATCCAAAGTATGTTGCTTTCATTTTAGGGCTTATCCTTTCACACTCCCTTGTTGAACAAGGGATTACATTTGCAACTTTCCAGGCTTCAGGTACAAATCCTGTATCTAACGAGCATTGGAAGATCATGGTCAATGCCTCCAAAGTTTCCACCCCTATTTCCCTCAGTACTGTCTGAAAAACCTGATCCGGTCCTGGTGAACGAACAACTTTACATGCAGCCACCCTTTGTAATGTCTCCCCTTTATCAATTTGTAGTCCATGCAATTGTGGCAAAATTACCTTATTTTTCATGACAGCTTTCGCACCTTCGCCTCCCATTGTAAAGGCAAGCGTAACATACCCATTTAATGTTGCAGCCTTGCCCTCTGCCTCCATGAATAAATCCCCTTTTTGGTACCTAAGCAACCTTACCCCTCATTTTACCACCCTCTTACTATGAAACGACTTCATGATTATCTTTAAAATTGGCTGCTAGTCTGTCCTTGTGCACACTCTTTGCTGCTTTTACTTTCTTCGCATCCACTCTGAAATTTGAATATTCAGCCTTGTTCTCTTTTGTACCATCAATCTGACATCTATCCTTCGCCTTGTTTGTCGATTTCATCTTACTCTCTATCTCTTCCATAACCCTGGGAGATCTGGCTCCCCCCCCCCACCCCCCCCCCCCCACCCCCCACCCCCCACCACCCCACTGCCTTTCGCCCTCGTGGTAACTATACCCATGCTATTTCCGCATTAAAGGCATCATATTGCTCAATTGCAGTTCTTGCCTGCCATTTCTTTGATTCCAATTTTCCTGGACTAGTTGCTTTCTCACTCCCTTGAATCTGGCTCTTCCCCAAGATTTCAATATCCTGCAACAGCGTGAGCCCGGAGCCCGGACATACTATCACCCGATTTGCGCTGTCACTCAATGCCATAATTTAGACTTGCATGAACCAGAAATCAGAAACCTATTCACAGGAGAAAAGAGCACGTCAATCTCCCGCCACAAATGTATGCATTCAGTGGAATTAATTCAAACTTTTCCACAAGAGTGACAACTCGATTCGGAACCCTCTGGAATTTTCAAAGAAAATGAGGCAAGTTTCCTTCATACCACCTATGTATTAATCATTAAGTGGGTGAAGGAAGTAATGGAATATCTGGCGGGTATGACCACGTCGGATTGTACATCCACTTGAACCAGCTGCAAACAAAATCTAAGCTGGAATCAGGTCTAAGCAAGAAGCAAGATTTATGCAGTGACAGCAGATTTGAACAGGAAATAGTCTTAAAAAAACAATAATTATTAAACCCCCCGGCGGACACTGGTAGCTCACTGTACAACATCGGGACTTCAAACGTTACGAATTTATTTCAGATCTGATATCGGCACCACGTCTGTGGAGGAGTTGCTGCTATAAACATCGAACGGAGTATTGTTTAAAATTTGTTAGCAGTAACAATTAGAGGAACCATTGCTATTTCGATTGAGGAATCTCATTCAGAAAGCAACAGAATTACGTTATACTAAATTGATATCAACAGGGGAAAATACGATGAATGATCGCACATTAATATTCAATTTCTATTGCCTCGTTTCACTGTCTTACCGGGAATGCCAACTGCTGCAAGAACCGGGTAGTAAATTAGGCCGACCTGGTAAATGGCAGGGTATTCCATTTTTCCTGCAAAGCACTGATGTCGATTCTGCCAGGCAGAAGGCCATGGCCCTATGAATGTAAGAAGGTATTCAGAGGTAGTTATTATCGAGGGCCCTCCAAGGGTTGTCACCAGGGAATGTAAGCTTATTAGTTATATCTCACTTAGCAACCTGATTTAATGAATCGCTTTAACTCAAAGGATTTGTGTATTATTTTAATCATTCACGGGACATGGGCTTCGCTGGCTGGGCCAGCATTTATTGCCCATCCCTCGTTGCCCTTGCGCAGGTGGTGGTGAGCTGCCTTCTTGAACCGCTGCAGCCCATGTGGTGTAGGTACACCCACAATGTGGTTAGGAAGGGAGTTCCAGGATCTTGACCCAGAGACAGCGAAGGAATAGCGATATATTTCCAAGTCAGGATGATGAGTGACTTGGAGGGGAAATTCGAGGTCGTGGTGTTCCCATCTTTCTGCTGCCGATGTCTTCCTGGATGGTAGTGGTCGTGGGTTTGGAAGGTGCTGTTGAAGGAGCCTTGATGAATTCCTGCAGTGCACCTTGTAGATGGTACACAATGCTGCTACTGTGCGTCGGTGGTAGAGGGAGTGAATGTGTGTAGATGGGATGCCAATCAAGCGGGCTGCTTTGCCCTGGAAGGTGTCAAACTTCTTGAGTGTTGTGGGACCTGCACTCATCCAGGCAAGTGAGGAACATTACACTACACTCATGACTTGTGCCTTGTAGATAGTGGACAGGCTTTGGGGAGCCAGGAAGTGAGTTACTCGTCGCACGATTCCTTGCCTCTGACCTGCTCTCGTAGCCATAGTATTTATATGGCTAGTCCAGTTCAGCTTCTGGTCAGTGGTAACCCACAGGATATTGATAGTGGGGGATTCAGTGATGGTAATGCCATCGAACACCAGGGGGCGATGATTAGATTCTCTCTTGTTGGAGATGGTCATTGCCTGACACTTGTGTGGCGCGAACGTTACTTGCCAATTGTCAGGCCAAGCCTGGATATTGTCCAGATTTTGCTGCATTTGGAGATGGACTGCTTCAGGATCTGAGGAGTCGTGAACAGTGCTGAACATTGTGCAATCATCAGCGACATTCCCCTCTTCTGACCTTATGATGAGAGGACTGCCATTCATGAAGCTGCATAAGATGGCTGGGCCGAGGGCACGACCCCGAGGAGCTCCTGCTGTGCGGCCCTGGCGCTGAGATGACTGACTACCAACAACCACCACCATTTTCCTTTGTGCTAGATATGACTGCAACCAGAAGAGAGTTTTGCCCCTGATTCCTATTGACTCCAGTTTTGTTTGGGCTCCTTGATGCCACACTCAGTCAAATGCGGACTTGATGTCAAGTGCATTGATGTCATTCTCACCTCACCTCGGGTGTTCAGCATGTTTGAACCAAGGCTGTAATGAGGTCAGGAGCTGTGTAACCCTGGCGGAACCCAAACCCGGCGTCCGTGAGCAGGGTATTGCTAAGCAAGTGCCGCTTGATAGCACTGTTGATGACCCCTTCCATCACTTTACTGATGATCTAGAGTAGAGTGATAGTAGGTCGGGTTGGATTTGTGCTGTTTTTTTTTTATTACGTACAGGACATATCTGAGCAATTTTCCACATAGCCTGGTAGATGTCAGTGTTGTAGCTGTACTGGAGCATCTTAGCTAGGGGCACGGCAAATTCTGAAGCACAAGTCTTCAGTACTATTCCCGGAGTTATTGTCAGGCCCATAGCCCTTGCACTATCCAGTGCCGTCAGCCGTTTCTTGGTATCACGTGGAGTGAATCGAATTGGCTGACGACTGGCATTTGTGATGCAGAGAAACTCTGGAGGAGGCCGAGATGGATCATCCAGTCGGCACTTCTGGTTGAAGATTGTTGCATATTCTTCAGCCTTATCTTTTGCAATGATATGCTGGGCTCCTCCATCATTGAGGATGACGATACTTGTGGAGCGTCCTCCTCCAGTGAGTTGATTGATTGTCCACCACCATTCACAGGTGAATGTGGCAGGGTTGCAGAGCTTAGATCTGATCCCTTGATTGTGGGATCGCTTAGCTCTGTGTACCACTTGCTACTTATGCTGTTTGGCACACAAGTAGTCCTGGGTTATTGCTTCACCAGGTTGACACCTCATTTTTTGGTATGCCTGGTGATACACCTGGCAGCCACAGTGCGCGTGGGGAAGATATGAGGGTCAGGGGCGATGGGGAAAGAGGCACTGAATGGTGAAGGAGGCACTGCCTTTTCCAGCCAGAAGTCCGAGCAGGGCCGTCTGTGGGATTCACCCCAACGCCCAGGCCCCCGCCCCCGCTGCCAACCATGAACACTCCCACAGGCCCCTAAATTGAGGCCGGGCAGGACCTCCCTGCTAAATTACCCACCTTTTAGGGACAGGCGTGCTTCGGGACGGTAGAGGAAAGGTCACGCGGAAAATTCCACGGCTCCTCCCGCCTGTAAAGTGGCCGTAGCTCGCAGGCGACTGAATCATTGGTCGGGATTGTATTGGGTATCGGGGCAACTGGCTGGGAAAGAGATAGGCCGGGATCGGGATAATGCTGAATAATGAAAGGTGAAATTAAGGACCCCCTGCTGCTGGCCTTTGCCCTTCTTCCATCGCCCCCCCACCCCCCACCGCCGTCCCCCTCCCTCCCCCGCCGTGCGGAATGTCGTTACCTGCTTGGAAGCGGCCTCCCAGCGACTTTTAGGGATTCATTGGATTCGCAGTTTCCGTGTCCTTTAGATGGAGCTACAGCTCCGAAAGACTGACCCACAGCCCGAAGATATGGTTGGGCCTATCATCCGCGACTTAATTTTAAAATTCATCTTCGCTTCTCAAGGGCGCCTCCGTACTGAAGAGCCTCATGTTATCCATCCTTTCTCATGTACACACACCGCTCCGAGCGGAAATGCTTGAGATTTCAGAGCTGCCGGCTCAGCTTAGGGCCCAGCGGCAACAATGAACGATGCTCCTCCAGAGAAAAAAGAAACGTCGATATGATCGGCTGCCCATCAGTGCTGCATCGGGACGCGTATATACGGCCGAATTTCATGCACGCGACTGGATCGGAAATAGTGGTTGGGCGGGCGGGGTGGTGGTGGTGGTGGTGTTGGGGCAGATGCGTGGGTGCAGTGGACTCACGAGGGAGGACTCAACTCAGAATCCCGACGGCAGGAAGTAAGGAAGGAAGGAACGTAGCATTGCCTCTTAGAAGTATTGGGAAGTAGGTAGGTAAAAGTCTTATAAACCTGTATTCACATATCGCCGACTTGTATTAAATGTAGCCATTCAAATTAAATGAATGGCGCACGGGAATCCGTGCAGTCAGAAACCCAACCATTGAAAGGTGGCGGTTTTGAGCTGAGATCTTTGACTTTGAGAGCAAGGGTGGACAAAGTCTACCACCCTTCCATTACAGTGCGTTCTTCGTTCGAAAAGAGAGAGAATGAAGCTTTTTGACAAAGGAGAGGATCAATCTGAGGAGCTGAGGGACGGAGCCTTCAGTAGAATGTGAGGAGCTGAGAGGCGGAGACTTAACGGGAACGGCCAGCTCCGAGGAGCTGAGGAGAAAGTTCGGTAGTTTCCTTCCAAGGCAGCAGCCGAAAAGGGGGTGAACTCCATTTAACGCCTCCTGACTTCCATTTCAATCGCAGGTTTTTTTCCCCCTGCTATCACTTGCCTTGGTGCTTTTCTAACTTTTGCTGGTTGTGTTGAAAGGTCGTCGACTTGAAACGTGAACCCTATTTTTATCTCCATTGCTGCCGTCTGATCTCTAAGTATTTGCAGCCTTTTCTACTTTTATTATCGCGGTCTGAAAGGATGGCTGATCGTCTCTGGATGATTCAGCTATTGGCTGAATACCTACCGTACTGCTCCTTGGGCCATTGGCATGATTCCCATTTGGGAACTTATATTGGAATGGTTATGCGAGTGGTTTTAGATTGAAATCCCAGGCGAGCCCTCTGTGTTGTTTTTATTACCCCCAAGCCATAAATTGCTTTCGCTGAAATTTTTTGCTTTGTAAAAGTCGGATTGATTTATATCGGGAGTGGTTTGAGCCAGAGTACACAATGTAGGAGGTTTGCCAATGCAACACACGTGCAGAAATTGATTAATAGTTCTCAAGAATTTTTCACTCTTTATCTGTCCCTCTTTGTCACCTTAAACATGCAACTGCCAATCTCAACTGAATCATTTGTCACAACACAAGTGTTCTTATGACGCTTTCTGTGGGCAATGCAGTGTGCTGTTTCTTGTCGTTTCCTCGTTAGTATAGTGGTCAGTATCCCCGCCTGTCACGCGGGAGACCGGGGTTCAATTCCCCGACGGGGAGTTTGGGTGCCATTTTGTTAGAGTTGTGTTCGTATTTTTTTGCACCTTTATTTTAAAACAGCTGCCAAGAAAAGCACAGCATTATACAAATGCAAGAGGGGAACCTTGCTTTCTGAGATATGTGAGCAGAGATCAGTGCCATTTTAATGGATCAGGTTTGTCAACATGCAGCAGGCTGTAGTCGCGGCCGAGTGCTCAAGACGATGAAATGAAAATCCAGTCGAGTTTCACCACGCTGGTTCAAATTCTGTTAATTACATCCTTTTTTCGGATCAACTTGAAAATTCACTAAGTTCCTTTGGAATTAACCATGCCTGAACACACATTTCAAAAACGTCAGTTGCTTTCTCAATTTTATTCAGCCGCATGTTTCACGAAACTTCACAACACAAGAAATAAATCAGCCAAATTGATAACAGGCTTATTTTCTCTCTCTCTCTCCCCCGCTCTCTCTTTCCCTTTATTTATAAGTCACTCTATGTGTGCTTGCGTTTTTGTGTCTGCCTTGTGTGCACTGGATTTCTTTATGTTTGTGTGGGAATGTGCGATCCTGGCTGTGTGCATTGATTTTGTTTGTTGTTCGGCCGTGTGTTTGCAAGCTGCTAATCCTTTCCAACTCCGATTTAAATTTATTTATGAAATCGGCTTCCAGCATCTTTTCAAGTTGAGCGTTCCAGATCCCAGCAATTCTCCAACGGGAAATAAAAGGTTTGCCCCCATCCTCTCCAAAGCGTTTGCTGATGGCTTTGAATCTGTGACACTGACCTCCAGTTATTAACTGATTCGCCACATTTTCCCCCTATTTACTTGCTTTAAATCTCCTATTATCTAGAAAACCTCCATTAGGTCACCTCCTAATCTTTTCTGTTGGACGTACAACTGACCAAACGTTTCCAGCATTTCTTTATTACTTAAGTCCGTCATGCTTTCCCACCTTCCCAGCAAACACACTCTGTGCCTATTCCAATGTCTTCACATGTTTGTTGAAGAGTGGTGACCAGGATTAACTAAGGTCCAAATACAGATATTAATGTTCCAGCGTGATCCCTTTTCTTTTATATGGATTGCTCGACTTATCACGCCAAGTAACCGAGATGATTTTCCACATTATGAACTTTATGGATACGGACACTGTACGATCATTGTACTAAACCGTCCCATTTACAAGACACTGTATTTCTATATTAATCCTCTCTGAGTTTACGATTTCATACTTTCCGCATTGAATTCTATCTAATTTTTTATATGTTATATTTCTGTATATGTCTCATTCCTGAACTCCTTTCTGAGCGATTCGTTGTTTTTTATTCGGTTTCAGAAACGTACGGAACAAAGAGTGTGACGAGGGCTGAGTGCTCTGGGGAACGTGTCAACTCGAGAATTCGGTTCACAGGGGAAGGACTTGCACTTTTTAATACGTTTTCCAGCTTCCAGTGTCAGGTGAGGTTCTTCTTTTGTCCCCAAATTATTCCTTTAGGATGAAAAAATGTATGGCTCATTGAACAAGTAACTGGTTACGCTTAGAAAGGCATGATAGTGATGGTGGTGCACCGTCACCGCAGCATGCGGTGATTTGTGGAATCCATCATCGTCTCGAACAACCATACCTGCGTTAAATGTCTGCAGTTTGAGCAAATTCGGCTCAGAGTTGCTGAGCTCGAGTCTGAGTTGCAGACATGGAAGAGCATGAGGGAGGAGGGCGGGTGGAGACATGAACATTTTGTTCCGGGTGCCCCCATTTTTCTGAAGTCAGGTAAAGCTCCATAATGAGGCAATGGTCAGGGACAGCAGTTTGTGACTGCCAGTCTGACAGATTTCGGGAATCAGCATCTGGCAGATGCAGTAATGAGTGAGCCTTGGCCCTTGACTTTGACCAACACATACGAGGGGCTTTGTACCTTTGTGGGTGAGTTGATGGGGTACAGAGTGGATGAGCAACTGTCCATGCCACCATAGAGCTCGATGCTGTTCAATTGGGGGAAGCAAGAAGGAATGTGTTAGTAATAGGTTAGTGTACAGTCAGGGGGATAGATACCATTCTCTCAGCCACGATCGGAAGCACTGAAGGTTGTGTTTCCTGCCCAATGCCAGGGTTAAGGACTTCTCCTCGCGACTAGAGACGAACTTGGAGCGGTAGGGGGAGAATGTAATTGCTGTGGTCCAGATTGGAGCCAATGACATGGGTAGAAACAGGAATTATGTTCTGTTGCGAGATATTGAGAAATTCACATGGAAATTAAACTAACTGGGCCACGAGACAATTAACACAGGGTCAAACCGATTAGAAAATTGAACGTGCGGCTCAAAGAGTGGTGTGGGAAATAGAAAGGTTTCGATACATGGGCAACGGCACCAGCGTTCAGGGAAGAGTGAGATGTTCCATTATGATGGGCTCCGCTTAAATCGGGCTGGCACCATTGTCCTGGCGAATAAAAAGCCAAGTTGTTGAGATCTAATTACCGTTACAAAGGCATAATTACATGGTGTCAAAGGTTGGGAAATACATATTCCAGTGTACACGAGCTGTCAAAAAGACAGACATAACTACAAAGAATGAGGGGTAGCCATGATAGTAAAGAATGACGTAAGAACATTAGTGAGAAAAAAACTTGGCCCAGAACGTCAAGAAGTAGAAGCAGCATGATTGGAGATTAAGAATAACACGAGTAAGAAAACTCTGGTGAGAGTAGTTGGGTATAGCAACTTGAATAGTAGTTGTACAGTTGGATAGAACATTACACGAGAAATTATTAGAGCTTGTAAGAAAGGCAATGTAATGATTGTGTTGTGAACAACCGCAGCAGAAATCTGTCAAACTGCCCTTCGCATGGCCCAGATTTACATTATAAAGGGACACAGGCTTTTACAACAGCCATCCCTGTCTTGGAAGGGCACATGCTTTTACAAATCACAGCGCTGCATTGTAGGAAAAAATATTTACAAGTTCAAGCACTAAACCACATATAATCGGAACAACATTTCAGTACACAGATCTGTACAACACCAGGCACTCTCCTGTAAAGACAAAGACAGGCAAAACACCGAGCACTGCAACATTCAGCCTTGACCTGTAAGGACAAAGACATTTACAAACGCCAGCTCTGCACTGTAAAAACAGAATCCTGCTCAATTCCCTGAACTATTAGGACACAGATATTAACAGTACCTCAAGGCACTGTAACGACACTTTTGTAAAAAAAAATGCACCACACTCGAATGACCCAGCTATTTAAAGCCTCAGTACTGCACTGGGAGGATTCAGACCTGTAAATCTCCCAAGTGCTATGTTGTAAAAGTGCAAACTTTACAGCTTCCAGCAGTGTGCTGTAAGGGCACAGGGTCTCCAATGTAAAGGAAACCGCATTGGGTCTCTTCAATGAGAGACCAAACGCAGACTTCGGTCTGTCTGCAAGCATTACCCAGACCTCCCTGTCGCTTGCCATTTTAACACTCCACCCTGCTTTCTTGCCCACATGTCCGTCCTTGGCTTGCTGCATTGTTCCAGTGAAGCTCAACGCAAACTGAGGGAACAGCACCTCATCTTCTGACTAGGCACTTTACAGCCTTCCGGACTGAATATTGAATACAACAATTTTAGATCTTGACCTCCCTCCTCCATCCCCACCCCCCTTCCGTTTCTTCCCCCTCCTTTTTGTTTTTTTCCAATAATTTATATAGATTTTTCTTTTCCCACCTACTTGCATTATTTTTAAATGTATTCCACCCATCGTTTATTTCACCCCACCCTCACTAGAGCTACCTTGCTTGTCCTGCTCTCCACTCTTAATTAGCACATTCTTTTAGAAAATATCACCACCTTCAACACCTTTTTGTTCTTTTGTCTGTGACATCTTTTGGTTATCTCCTCCTATCACTGCTTGCATGTCCCAACAACCACGCCCCCCCCCTTCTCCCCCCCGCCTTCTCCCCCCTCCCCCCCCCCCCCCCCCCCCCCTTCTAAACCAGCTTATATTTCACCCCTTTCCTATTTTACTTAGTTCTGTTGAAGGGTCATGAGGACTCGAAACGTCAACTTTGCTCTTCTCCGCCGATGCTGCCAGACCTGCTGAGTTTTTCCAGGTATTTCTGTTTTTGTTTTGGATTTCCAGCATCCGCAGTTTTTTGTTTTTATATCTGAGTTAAAATACAGATCAGCCGTGACGTCTCAAAGGGCCGAATGGCTTACTGCTCTGTTTGTAACAACAACAGCAACATGGATTTATAACGCGCTTTTAACGCAGTAATGCATTTCAAGGCATTTCACAAAATATGACCCCAATTCACTAGGGCAGATGACCAAAATCATTTTTTATTATTATTCTTTCATGGGAAGTGGGCGTTGTCGGGAAGACCAGGGTTTGTTGTCTATCCCCAAATGCCCTTGAGAAGGAGTTGGTGAGCCCCATTTTCTACCGCTGCAGACCATCTGCTGCGGGCACACCTGCAATGATGTTAGGAAGTGAGTTCAAGGATTTTGATCCAGTGACAATGAAGGAGCGGCGATATTGTTCCAAGACAGGATTGTGTGTGTCTTTGTGGGGAACTTGTTGATGTTGGTGTTCCCATGCATCTGTTGTACCTGTCCTGCTCGATGGTAGAGGTTGCAGGTTTGGAAGGTGTTGAGGGGAAGCCTTGGTGAGTTCCTGCATCGGGTATTTAGCACTCACCACTCCTGGTGTACGACGGTGGTGAAGACAGTGAATGTTTGTGTTCGTGAGTGGGGAGCTGAGCAAGCGGACTGTTTCGTCCTGAATGGTGTCCAGCGTCCTGAGTGTTGTTTGAACTGTGTTATGTTGTGAACGGCGCTTTGGGTCACCCCGAAGTCGAATTCTTTTACTTTCTGAATTAACAATGGAATCACCTTGTCTCTACCTCTGTGCGTGTATTTGTGTGTGTCTAGTTCTGCCTCTCTCACCTTCTATTTATCGCTCGGCACTTGCTTGTCTGTTTGTCCATCCCTCTGTCTGCATGATCTTACCCACTCTCGGTAATAGAAATCGTCCATCTGGGGTTAGTGAATGAGCCCAAATCTTTTCACTGACCGGATACTTCTGCAGGAACTTCGGAGCAGCAACAGCGACCAATTCTCGTTAGTGAGTAACACGGAGGTCGTCACTTTAAGGTGACGAATTGTCCTCTCATTTCTTTTGCAGCTTCCTGTATTTCTTTAAAGCTGCCGAGAATTGAACGGAAGAGTGAAAAAAAGCCAGAGGAAATGCTCTGCCTGAGAATTTTCTTGAGCGGAAATTAATGAGATTGCATACACAGAGCGCAGTGTAGTTGTGGCCGAGTGGTTAAGTCGCTGAGCTGCAAATTAATTAGTGTTTCCCTGCGTAGGTTCAAGTTCTGCAGGGTACGTTTCTCCTTTCTCCAACCGCCCCCACCCCCGCCCCCAAAATTATAGCCGTGTTCCTTTGCGACCAAGCACGCTTTACCGAGTTATTTTCCTCATTCTTGTTCACCTACGCCTATTCATTAAATTTCCTCAGGAAATGCAACCAAATTACCGAAGGTATTCTTCCCTGGCACTCTCCTATCTTCTAAGTCACTCGATGTGTAATAATATATTTGTCTGCATGAGAGTGCAGGCTCATTTATCTCTCTTTTTGCGTGAATTCGTATCTGTCGTTGTGTGCAATGTTTTTGTTTGCTCTTCGTTTGTTCGTCTGTAAGTTGTCCTCCTCAAATGAGCTTTCCAGGTCCCAACAACCCTGAGTGAAAAGCATGTCTGCTCCCGTCCTCTCTCGATCTTTACCTTCACCACTGAAGTTCATTCCTTTGAAAAGGCTTCATGCCAATCCTTATTCAACAATCTGTTCTGAAAACTCTGCTCACATTTTGACAGTTGTAACAAATTCCACCTCAGCAGCTCAGAAAACCCAAACATTCTAAAAGAAGCAACAACATTCCAAATAAAACAACCCACGAAGTTCTAAAAAAAAGTCAATTCCCCCTATCTGTCAATGTAAAAAAGATCCGGGATCCGAATTTGCATCATCCCAAAACAAAATAATCACTTCTTCCTAGGGGAACACTCTATTTGTGTACCAAGTTTCGTTGCAATCCGTCGGTTAATTTGTGAGATTTTTATTTACAAACAGGGTAACAATCAGGAGAGAAAGCATCATCCACGACCCCGATTTATAAATCTACTTGTCGGAAGGAGTTTTTACTTCCCCGTTTACCATCTCGAAGCCTCGCACCGTCTGGAAAATGTCTATTAGGTCATTTTCCAATCTTCTCTGTTTGAAGTATAACAGCACTAGCTTCCCCAACAACTCTCATGAGTATAAGAGTAAAAATTGCAGGACATTGGTAAAAGCAGCAAAGTGGAATTAATTGGATCGCTTTTTCACAAAAGCCAACACAGGGAACAATTAGTTTAAGAGCCTCTTTATGTGGTGTGTGAGCCTATAGTTCAACGTACCATCATTGTCCCACCGGAAGGGCTTCGCTACATCTCCCATTTTCCTAACATTGCCTCGGAAGTCTATAACCTTATCCTCAAATTTCCGTCCAGGGTGTTGAAACGGCAATTTTAAAAATCTCGATCTCAGTGAGGTTTTCCGCAATAAACGAGACACTTTCAGAATGTGAACAAAGTCAAACACAGTCTAACAATGGGAGAGGACACTCAGTAGCGCATGTGTTAACTTAACGTTATTACAATTACGCTGCTCTTCCTTTAAGCATTTTATCTGTCTGGCTGTTGCTCTGTAACTACAAAGCTTAAAAAAAGAAATGTTTTTATTCAGAGTTCCATATCACTGAAAATGCTTCATGCCAATCCTTATTCAACAACCTGTTCTGAAAACTCTGCTCATATTTTGACAGATGTAACAAATTCCACCTCAGCAGCTGAGACAAACTAAACATTCTAAAAGAAGCAACAACATTAAAAATAAAACAACCCAAGAAGTTCTATAAAAAAAGTCAATTCCCCCTATCTGTCAATGTTAAGAGATCCTTTAAAAAAGATCCAGGTTCCGGATTTGCATCTTTCCAAAACAAAATAATCACTTCTTCCTTGGGGCACACCCTATTTGTGTACCAGGTTTCGTTGCAATCCATCGGTTAATTTAATAGATTTTTTATTTACAAGCAGACTAACAAGCAGGAGAGAAAACATTACAGCCCCCACCTTCAGTGGTGAAGGTAACTTGGACATACCAAGGAGAAAGGAACCCAGAAGGCAAGGGAACAAACGTTGGTAAATGAGTTAGCGTATAGGTCAGCCGTGACCTAACTGAATAGAGGAACAGGTACAAGGCGCACAGTGATCTAGAGTGCGGCACTTCGGCAAACAGGTAAAAAAGAGAAGATCACGTCTGTTTTCATACCAAAAGTTTTACTTTGCAAGAATGACATTGGCATGGATTGATTATGGTTAGATCCTAACTGCCAGCGACTGTCGGTAATCGCACATACTAGCGGGCGTATTGGGCTTGGTGTATGACTCTCGCTGTTAGTAGGAAATGGCTGAGAAATCTCGGGTTCCAATCCAACACTAACCCTCACTTCAAAGTTTGGACCTTGAACTTTGTTTGGGGCCTTTAAAAAATGGCAGCACTCTCGTGCAAATAAAATGGAGTAGACGAGGGAAAATAATTTCAAGTCGTTTCAGTGACTTACACGCCTTCTGGGCGATCTTGTCTTCATGCGGCTCTGGGCTCTCATTTCATTGAAGCAGACCGTAATCGCTTTGTCTTTGCAACCGGATGGAGGAATTGATGGATCACTTTCACTTCTTGAAATTTCTCCAAGCGTTGTTGAAAATAACTGTAGAATCAAATTATTTTGGTAATCGGTGAGTTCAAAGGAACCGATATGGAAATGCCTCAATGCAGCTGCTTCTAACAACTCGGTAACCACTTACTGAATTCTGCCACCCTGCTAAAATCCCGGCCTTGTCCGGGACAATTTTCCTCACAACGCATTTGCTGACTTGAGAATGATAGCTGCGCTGCTCTTCACGGTAAATGCGGTGATGTGTCACTTTGTAGACACACATCGCAGGCCAGCTCGTTTAGCCCGCTCGTTTCATCCCACTTCACTCTCAGTTACAAGGAAACTTACTGAAACAGAGGATGGCGAATCATGGATGGAAGAAAAAACGCTCAAAACCCTGGTGGGCCGAGCCTTCCAATTGACATTTCAATAATATTGCAGCACAGGAACTATGGGAGTCCTTGCACCAGGTTTACTGCAGTGGTTCAAGAGGGCAGCTCCGCACCACCTTCTCAAGAACAATGGGAGTATGGCAATAAATGTTTGCCTTGCCAGGGAAGCGCAAATGCCATGAAAGATTAGAAATAAAACCTCAGCCACTTGTGTTACCCTTTAAGTTGCTCCACGCATCCACGGTGCTAATTCACTCTGAGACCTTTCGTGCTGCTGAAGGAGATCAGTTTCATTCTCGTGATCGTCTCACTCAGACACAGAGTGCGAGCACTGAGCTGTGGCTAGTTAGAATCCGACTTCTGTTACTGTCTTAGTTTGGATTATTTCATTTTCTTATGTTCCATCATCTGCTCAAGAAAGTTCTGAAGCTCAGTTATTATCTGCATAAAATTATCACAAATCTCCAACTTCCAATAGCGGCAGCTTTCTCTCTTTCTTCACCTCCTTTACCGAAGTTTTAACCTGGGGGCACCCTCCCATCTAATAATACGATGATTTGAGCCTCGCGAGGTTATGGCCGTCAGCGACTGTCTCCCACCTCGCCTGTCTCCTGTTGCCAGTATCAATATCTGCCATATTCATATCTCGACTTGTAGTCGAGGTATGGGCGCCCAGAGGTCAGTTCAACATGCAGCAAGTCTTTTTTATAGAAATTCGGCCGCATTCATCCGATGAAGATGGTCAAGCTCGTGCATATCTCGTTAGTTTAGCAATGAGAATGCGCTGATCGAATTAGGAGGCTCCAGAACCTCTCAGTTGGTGATCTAGACCTGCCAAGTAGTTACGGCTGAGATAACGAAGGTCGAAACAATTCAACATTTCCTCCTGTCTGGCATTGTTATCCAAGTCTTATTACTGTAAAGGAGTGCGCCGAGGTCACAGCTTTGGCAATCGGGCAAATTTGTGTTCTCAGTCAGTTTCCTGCTGTAAAACACTTTGAATCGGCTTGAACAAAACAACTGCGACTTTTGTTATATGTGTGTTGATTTAAGCATCAAGTGATAAATTACTGGTGATTATACAGCCTAGACATGTGAGGCTATCCACAAGCAGTGGGGCACATTGTCAAAGCTGATAGGTGGCCTACTGCAACGTACTGGAACATGACTTTTTTTCTACCTGGTGTTGATTGTCAACCCAAGCTCTTTATAAGCGAGAGAGAGTCTGTTCCTCAATATGAAATGTTACAATGCATCGAAAGTTGATAAGAACTTGGCGCACTTTTGTCTTGGATTTTAGGCAAGCAAGGCTGAACAGCTTTCCATCAGTTCTGGTTTGTAAGTAGACACCCTCGGTAGATGACCTGAAGGCATGTGACAGCATAAAAGAGAAGAATATGCCAAAGAGTGTTAGTGCCAGAACACGACGCAGTTTGACCGCACTACAGATCTCAAAGTGCTCCGATGGTTTGCCCATCATGTTGCCATGGAAAGAGGGAATGGCATTTATCAACTTCAGCGGACAGCCAATTCTCACCAGCAGCTTAAATTCACTGCCTCTGCTCACGTGGCCGGATGTTTTGGTGACATCGCTGAAGGCAATGCAGAGTGGTCTCCTTTATCCACGACATTTTGCTTACAGGCTCTGGACTGAGTAGATCATGTCAATTGTAGATCTTCCAGGTCTGAAGCCACACTTATATTCGGGATAGTTGTGTTCATCCACGATCTGCAGTCTGACAAGGGCAACATAGCAAATAATTTTTCCATGATGCTCAGCAGGGCGATACCTTGCTATTTGTTTCAATCACTGTGGTCGCCCTTGTTCTTGTACATATTTGCATTGTGCATTTCCTGGAGCACTGTCCCTCCCTCCAGCAGAGACTGAGAACTACGTGCAGTTGCTTCAGTAATGCGAATTTATTCCGCTAGTTGAGTACAGGAGGGAGAGCATCAACACCTGGAGCTTTGCCCTTGCCAAGTGGGTGCATACCTTTGCTAAACTCCTCCACTTCGGATCTGATGTCCAGCTCGACTAAGACAGGTAGATTTTATCTGGTGTCTAGATCTTCCTAGGTGACAATGTTCTCCCTAAAACCCCTTTCAAGGTAGTGTTCCACCATCTCTCCAATTGTTTATTGCAGTCAGTAATAATTCCCACTGGTTTTGCTTTCAATTGAGTTATTATTATTGATTTGTTGATGGACCTGTTGCCTTTTGACCCCTTCATAAATGCGTCCTCTCACCCACACACACACCACACACACTGCGCACCCCACCTCCTGACATTAGCTGTTTCAAAGGACATCTAAATACTGTGGCAGCGTTGTCACCAGTATTTATTGGTGCTCGCCTAGCAGTATGTTGGACTTTACTTCAAACTGTTCTTAGGGCATTCAGGCTGGAACGATTGATTTCAATGACAGGTTCCACCACAGTGATGTTAGCTTCGAAGGAATCAGCCTTCTCCCGCTCTTGCTTCGCATATGTTGAGAGTGCGGCATTGTAGGTGGTGTCTCTAAGTGTCTTCCATTTTGCTTCTGTGCTCTAGAAACAACTGTAATGACGTATTATGAGCTTCTTTATCTGGCCTCTGTCTTATTCAACCTTCCTGCATTGCACCACTTTACTGATACACTGCTACTATCGAACCAGGGTATATCTGCATCCCTTTACAGAGCAGTGACAAGTTCCACTCTGCCCAGAAGTTTTGGTTTCCAAATGACAGTTTTACTTTTTGTTTCCTTAGAAAATGGGAGGGTTAGTTTCCTTTCTCTGTTTGTTTTTTATAGTTTGGGTCTACAAAACAATAAAACAGACTTTGAAATCGCAGATTCCATCAGAAGAACGAATCAGGAAAACAGGGTCTGCCCCAGTTGTGGAGCGTTCTATCATGAAGAGTAGCAAGTCCCTTGCAGAAAAGCATAGTTCCTTGTTCACACGTTTCTGCAGAACACTTTCACTACAAGGTGAACGTGTAAAGCTTTTCTTTCAGTGATCCACTCTCGGCGAGCCTGGTCTCTTGTTTGGACGCCATATTGATATTCAGTCTATCAGGTTCCATGTTGATCACAGCTATGTTGCATGTGTCACTAACCGACTCTAAGTTGTCTGTCAGATCATGCAGATGGTCCTGACATTCAAAACTGCCAACCGAAGAGTTGGCATCTCCTACCTTTTAGTTGTTTAGTGTTTGTTCCTTTGCCTGGTGCAATGGACTCTGTCTACTTGTTGAAGAGGGACTCCAATCCATAAAAGCCCATTGAAGCAGCTGAACTGTGGTGGGTCAGCACTTTAGTAGTCAGTTGCTGCCCAAAGTGAGGTGAATGGCGACTGACCAGAGGGATACGATGGTCCATCCCACTGCGGAGACTTCCGTGGCACTCGTTCTCTATGCCAATCGAGTTGGGTTTCTCATTCATAATTGTTGTTTTTCGTCTGCCCTGAAAACGGAGTGTCCTCTTTCCAGGACTCAAAACCTCTGCATAATTGATGTAGATCCCGGGCTGCCCAAACGACAAGATGCCATTCTTGACCTTCCTGTTTGAGTCAAAAGCAACATAAAGCACTATGTTTGGCACCAGCTTGGTTGCAGGCGTTGTCGGAAATATGATATATTTAGACATCAGTCTGCTTTTGAGCTCCAGTCATGAATTTTTTGACAAGTTGTGCCGTCATAGGTTTCAACTCTTCCAAGGTATCCCCATGGCAGTGAATCTATTTGCCAGTTTGGCCTGCGCACTGCCTGTCTGGGGGGCCCAACCTGCTCTGCGTTACCCTGCGTTCAGCATGGGGCTGTAATGGGCCCAGCTTCCATGTTCACTGCGAGGAAGCACAGCTGAGGACTTGCCAATGGAGAGGCTTCACACTGACAGGGGAAGATTTACACATTTGGCTCTCTTTTTCCCATTGCTGCAAGCCAGCAGTGTGGACAGAAAATGAGAAGCAATCTAGCGCACAAAAACAGAAAGCTTTTCAGCCACGCACTAGATGCATGGCATCAACCTGTTGGACACAGTAATTTCAAATGAAATGAGAGAAAGAAAAAACGATGTTTCATGCACCTACATCCAAGCCATGAGAAATATGTTGTTATTTTGTTCAAATAAGCTAATGGAAATTGTCTGTGTCTACATATAAAGAACTGGAATATACCTTCGTACTGTGTGAATCTCCGTTTATTGTGGATATTGCGGTGATGCTTTCGTGCAGGCAAAGCATTTCTGCAGATGTTGGACAATTGTAATGGGTTTTGCCTGCATCTTATAATTACCTTTTGTTTATAAAAATCAGAAATTCAGGTCCCTAGGTATCCCTCTCCAAATTATACTAATACCTGAATACTCCCGCCAGCTATGCTGGTATTTGCGTCTAGTTTGCTGTTCCTGTGTATACCTGTCCAGGTCGGCGTAGGTAGCTGTTGGTGGCACGACGTATCCGTACTCAACTGCGCTCTCCCTGTGAATGCCTGCCCAAATGTGCTAGCTAGTTCCTGGGTGTGCCTGTCAGAGCTGTAGCATGTTGAATTTGTCCATGATTGTTGCTTTCTGGGAACGTGATTTTGAGATTTATGTTGCTATGGAAACGCGAAACACACTGAACAAAGTTTTCCCGCTTCACAGAATTGGAATGGTGTTTCCCTGAGGCGAGGGGCGGCCGGTTTCCATCCAAATGCATCTAAGAGAGGGATATCACTCCAAAGATTCAGGAAAGGAAATTGAGAAGCTCCTTCAGGAGTTTTAAAAAATTGATTTTGATTTTTTTTTTCCGTGTGACTTGTATGGCGTTGATCGGCGAAACATTTGTTGAAGTAAGTGAAAGGATTCAGCATTTTACTTTCTCCCTGAACGCTTCCTTTGGCCTGAGGCCAAAATGTTAGGCGCTCACATCATGTAAAGTTTATCAGCTTCGCTTGACAATCGAAAGGCCCCACAATCATTTGCTTCCGCGGAGAGGGATTATTCAGAGCGTGAAATACGGCACCGACAAATATGATGCAACTTGTATATAAAATTTAACTTCCCTGACCGGGAATCGAACCCGGGCCGCGGCGGTGAAAGCGCCGAATCCTAACCACTAGACCACCAGGGAAAACTGCTGACGATTGCCACCATTGTCAACACGATTGTATAGATCAGCGTTCATTTGGATATGTTTTTGACTCTGTGATTGAAGCAAGTTCATTTCAGAACTCTGCTGTTTACAGCTCTGTTTACATGCATCTCTATTTTTTGTTCGGCTGGAACAGATTCCATTTGGAAAGTTTTTTTTAAATTTCTCGCTGAAGTTTCAATACCCCTAAAAACACAAATACATTGAGAAATAACACACAGGTATACACACACATCTCTCCAGAATAACACATTGATACATCCAAAATCCGTTTGCAAATATCACAATATTACTCATAAATACATGGTGCGAAACTGATCTAACCCAATACCGGGACGCCACATCAGCTATGTTAAAAAGCGCTATATAAATGCCAGTTATTGTTTTTTTCAGAAACACGAAGAGGATCCATTTATATTCTTCCACAATATTCCGCGTTCTTTCTGTCACCTCGATTTGAAAGGCTACCAATAAAAAAAGGTGGAGGATTCGATAGGTTGGAATGAAATAATCTACTTCCACGAACTGCGTGTGTACAGAACACAGGGGGCATAAAAGGCAGGGCAGGAAACAGGCAGAGCAAAGCCCGTCAGTAAGAATGTGAGGAGGGTTCCACTAAGAGCATATGTTACAGGCACCAGGTGAGAAAGCAGCATAATATTTTCTCATTATTTTTCGTATATGTCTTTCAGTATTTAGTGAGATTTGTACTTGGGGCCAAATTCCCGTCGATTCTCTGCTCACCGGTCCCTCACCGGTAGTACAAATCTCACTAAATACTAATTGACATGTACGAAAAATAATTTTTAAATGCCAATTTCTAGAGGGGCAAACCTATTGCTGCTATTAAGGAATTAAACAGCTCTTTCGAATTTTGTACAACGGTCAAAGTTCCACTGCCCCCTTTATTGCTCCGGTGCATACACCCAGTACCGTCTTCTTGAAACAAATCACCACAATCATATTGCTCATTTTGTTGTAATTAGGAATCCTCGTGCATGAATCCCAAAAAGCTAACATACAAGTACAGCAAGTAATGGGGAAGGCAAATTGAATGTTAGCCTTTATTTCACAGGGAATAGAGCATAGAAATAGGGAAGTCTTGCTAAAACTATACAACTATATGCAGAGGTATAGAATATAAAAATAAGGATATAATGTTGGAGTTGTATAAAACACTGGTGAGGCTACAACTGGACTATTGTGTGCAGTTCTGGTCACCGCATTACAGGAAGGACGTAATAGCTCTGGAGAGAGTGCAGAGGAGGTTTACAAGAATGTTGCCAGGGTTAGAAAAGTGTAGCTACGAGGAGAGATTGGATAGGTTGGGGTTATTTTCCTTAGAACAAAGAAGGCTAAGAGGTGACTTGATTAAGGTGTACAAAATTATGAGGGGAATAGATAGAGTGGACAGGATAAAATTGTTTCCTTTGGTGGAGAATTCTAGAAGCAGGGGACATAGATTCAATATAAGTGGCCAAAGGTGTAGGGGGGACATGAGGAAGAACTTTTTTACGAAGAGGGTAGTGGGTGTCTGGAATTCGCTGCCCAAGTTGGTGGTAGAGGCAGAAACTCTAAACTCTTTTAAAAAGAACCTGGATCTGCACCTTAAGTGCTGTAAGCTGCAGGGCTATGGGCCGGGTGCAGGAAGGTGGGATTAGAAAGGGCACCTGGGTGTCCGTGGGCTGGCATGGACAAGATGGGCCGAATGGCCTCCTTCTGTGCTGTGATTTTTCTATGGTTTTTGGTTCTAATGCACCAGTTAGGCCACACCTAGAACACTGTGAACAGTTTTGGCCCCCTTATCTAATGAAAGATACGTTGGCATTGGAGGCAGTCCAGAGAAGGTTCACTCGGTTGATCTAGAATATGGAGGGATATTCTTATGGGGAGAGGTTGAGTAGGTTGGGCCTGTACTCATGGGAGTTTAAAAGAATGAGAGGCGACCTTATTGAAACATATAAGATTCTTAGGGCGCTTGACATGGTAGATGTTGAGAGGTTGTTTTCCCTTGTGGGAGAGTCTCGAACCAGAGGGCACAATACCAGGGTAAGACGTCATTCATTTAAGACAGAGATGAGTAGGAATTTCTTCTCTCAGAGGATGGGGAATCCGCGGAACTCTTTACCGCAGATGGCTGTAGAGACTGGGCCATGAAGTATCTTCAAGGCTGAGATAGACAAGTTTTTCATCAGTAAGGGGACCAAAGGCTATGGGGAAACGGCAGGAAAGTGGAATTGAGGATTATCAGATCAGAAATGATCTGATTGATAGGCGGAGCAGACTCAACGGTCCGAATGGCCTCCTTCTGCTCCTACGTCTTATTGTCTTATACTCAAGGTCGGGAGGATCATCGGCCTCTGATAGTGGAAGGAAGACACTGTTTGGGGGGGGGCGGGGGGGGCGGGGGGGTGGCGGGGAGTTATGTGGGGGAATATCGAACTAGGGGACATAATTACAGCATAAGGGGACACTCCTTTAAAACTGAGATGCGAATGAATTTTTCTCTCAGCGGGTAGTGAATATTTGGAAATCTCTACCTCAGAGATTTGTGGTTACTGAAAATATTTAAAGTATTTAAATCATTGCTGAGATTTATGAAATATCTGTTTAAATGTCTAGCACTGCTCTGCTCATCCACTGACCTTCCCCTTAGTCTATTTTTCCAGCCTACTTTAGACAACTCTTTCTTCATACCTTTGTAATTGCCCTCATTTAAGTTGAGGACAGTGGGCCTGAGTTGCTCGCCCTCAAACTGAATTTAAATTTCTACACTGTTGTGATCGCCATCCCCTAAAGGATCCTTAACTACAAGATCTCTTATTAATCTACACATTACTAGATCTAAAATAGCCTGTTCCCGGGTAGATTCTGCAACATGTTGCTCTAAGAAACAATCTCTGATGCACTCTGCAAATTCATCTTCCATGTTACCCCTGCCAGCCTGATTTGTCCAGTCAATATTCAGATAAAATCGCCCATGACAATTGCAGCACCCTTCTTACACACTTCCATGATTTCCCGATTTATACTTTGTCCCGACAGCGAAACAACTCTTCGGGGACATATAGACGTCTCCCACCCGTGACATTTTCCCCTTGCTAATCCTTATTTCCACCCAAACAGATCGCACATCAGGATTTGTTGCACACATATCACGACTCACCACCGCACTGATACCTTCCCTTATTAACAAAGCTACCTTCGTTCGGTGAAATTGGCAAACAGAAAGGCTTCCTGAGAAACAAAGATCCGCTCAGGAAGGAGGTCAGAAAGTAAGGCGCACACATAATAATAACACGTTAAAATAAATTAAAATTCATACGAGGAAGTAAGAGGTGAAATTATATACATTGGGAGGGTTAAAATGGAAAGTCAAAACACTATAAGGTGAGATTTTTATAAGTGTGAATGGGTGTAGAGGCCTTGGTCTCTATTTACACATAGTTCATAATGTAGGTCGAAAATCATATTGGTTACTTGGGTTTATAAGTCGAGAAATAATATATGAAAGCAACGGCATCATGCTCGAACTTTAACATCTGTAATTCGACCTTGGTAAGGAGTCTTGTGATCACTCTTGAGCAAAGACATTAGAAAGGGCACTGAGGGCGCTTACTGGGAACTTTTGAAGCATGGAATACTTTGGATATGAAGAGTTGTTGGGGAAGTTAAGGTTGTTGTACTTCGAACACAGATGATTAGAAGATGACCTAATAGTGCTTTTCCAGATGATGCGATGTTTGGAGAGAGTAAACAGGGAAAAGAGTCCCTCTGCGTGAAGGCCAATAACTAGGGGTCGTAGATTCAAAGCCATTGACAAAAGATATAGATAGGACAGGAGCAGAGATATTTTCACTCAGAGTTAGTGGGATCTAGAACGCTCTAACTGAAAACGTATTAGAAGGCAATGTAAAGAATAATTTTAAAAGGGAATTGGAAAGGCATTTGAAGACGAGCATCTTACAGCTACACAATGAAGAAACACAACGCAGGAACTATAAACAAAATCAATGCACGCTAGTGTAAGCACAAACTCAATGCACAAATGCGCCCGCGCACACAACCAGACTCAAAGGGAGAGAGGACCAGAAAGAACTGTTATTAATTTGGCTGCTTTTTGTTGTATTTCCTGCAGGAATGTAGTGAATACACGCAAATGAGTAAGAATGAGAAAATCAACTCCTGTTGAAAGGTGTATGATATCATTCCGCGTAATGCATAGGAACTTAAATTAAAAAAGGGAGACGCGTAGTCTACAGGATTCGAACCTTCGCGGTGAGACCCTAATGAATTTCTAGTCCATCGATTTAACCACTCGGCCACGACTACATACTTAGCACTACGAAAATCACACTACTCCTCACTCAAAACAATTCTCAGAAAGAATCTTTTTGTTTCGTTGTGATTTTGATTTCTTGTGCTGGATATTACTGCATTTAATCACTCTGCTGGTTACATCGACCGCTATTCTTTCTTCATTTCGACTGAATGTGATTTAATCCGAAAAGTTGTTTCTGTCTTTTCTTTGAATCACTCCTAAATACATTTATATACAACGCAGATACACATAAATGCATTGAGAGATAACACACGTAGACACATATATTCTGAATTATTACACTACAATAAAATCCATTTGCAAGCATCACAACATTAATGATAAATATTTATATATTTGTAACCTGCTGTACTCCAATCCCGAGATGCAACGATAGCTCTTTAGTGGCGCTGTGGAATGCAAGTTTTTGTTGACAGAAACACTAAGAGAATCCATTTATATTATTCTTTCATTTTCCTTATTCATTCTGCAATTTAGATTTGAGAAACTACCAATCAAAAAATGACTGTGGATTTGATAGGATGGATCGAAAGAAACTGCTTCCTCGGGCTGTGTGTATACAGAAGACAGGGAGGGAATCCAAACAGTAGATGCAGAGCCAGCCAGTAAGAATGTGGGAAGTTACACAAATAACATATATTGCAGGCACCAAATGAAAAATGGGCGTATTTTCTAGGTGACGCGACCCAAGGAGCAAAGCGATTTGGGTCTCCAGGCACAGAACACATGTACGAAGTATACATGTACGAAATGTCATTTTAAGAACTCAACTTCTAGGCTGTCATATTCGAGGTACAACATATTCCTACTATTAGATATTTAGACAACTCTCTCTAATTTGCTGCTACAGTTATGCAACCAAACTGGCGAAGATCAAAGGCCAATAATTGCGGCAGGAAGGCCCTTGGCAGTGTGACAGCTGCTGTGTGGCTTTTGTTGCACTTGTTTATATTTCAGATTGCAGTATTTGATGTTTTTTGCCTTTTTTCTGTAAGTTTATGTTTTAATTTAAGGTTAGTGCATTTACAACTTTCATCTTTTCGCCATTTTGTTCATATTTAATAATATTGCAGTTTGTGCATTTAAAATAAATTCTGGAAATCTGGTGCACACTAACTGCGGCTCCTTTGATTGACAGCTCTCTCTCTCTCTCTCCATGCATCCCACAAAATCACACGCCGCTCATAAGAAGAAATGCAGGCGCTAAGCCGTCACTAAGCTGCGTTACCATAGCAACAGGCCGAGCCTTTGTCTCAGGGCCGATGATGTTGGCGGCGGATTCGGTGGCTGGGCGCTGCTTTGTGCGTTGGGGTGGGGGGCTGTGGGGGGTTGGTGATGGCAACAGAAGGAGTGGTGAAGAAAAGTTTCTCACTCCAGAGATGCTGGCAGGTCTGCTGAGCGTTTCCAACATTCGGAAATTGCCTGGGACTGGCGCCACGAGGGCAGTTCCTCCGACTCCAGGTCCCGGGGGCGGCGGTGACCCCGAGCTCTGTGAGGCCACAATGGCTAAGGGCTGTGACGTGGGCGCTGTCAGCAGGAGCACAGGAACAGCAGGAGGACAGTACAACCCCTGAGCGTGTTCCCACCATTCAGTTAACAATGCCTAATCCATATCCTAAGTTCATTAACCGGCATTGGCTCCAAAAACTTAATAGACTTAGGTCATAAAAATACCAGTTTTGAAAGTTTAAATTCACCCTCAATCTCGAGCTTTTCGAGGGAGTGTATTGACGATTTCCATTCCCCTTTGCATGACGACGTGCTTCCTGACATCACGCTGGATGGCTAGGTTTTAATTATTGAAGTTACACGCGGATGAATAATGTTCCTTTGCATTTATCCTATCAGTTCCATTAATTATATTGCAGTTCAGTGCTGTGTTATGTAGGACTGTGTACTTACAGTGTCCTCTTTTGCTTGTACAGGTCTTATTTCTGCACACCATAGTTATGGGGGTTCTGCAGGTCTATGTTCTTTCAGTATTGAAGTTTGTGATGGTCTGTGTCCATAAATTGCTGAGGGTATTTACAGGTCCTATATCCCCTCATGTCCTCGGGGAGTTCATTTCCATGATTCCCATCTTTTGCTACCTAAACCCTATTCCCAGTAAGCAGTTGACCACACAACAACTATCTGGGCCCCAGGCTGACATTGTTAAAGGTTCTCTCTCTGTACTCTCACTGTCTCCATCAAAATTGCCACCATCAGCCATGCCATGCCACGAATAAAAGAAGACTTGATCCGACCATCCTTGCAGGCCACTACCTCACCTCCAACATTCCTTTCCTTTCCAAACTCACTTCCTAGAAATTTATGTTTGAATCGCTCCAATCCGGTTTATGCCCTTGCCACAGTACAAACACAGCTCTTCTCAAAGTAAAATGTGACATCCTATTTGACTGTTCTCCTTCTTGGCTGTCTGTTCATCACACCATCCTCCTCCATTGCCTCTCCACCGTCTTCCAGCTGGATGAGACTGTTCTCACCTGCTTTCAGCCTTATATATCTATTCATAGCCAGATAATGACTTGCAATGGCTTCTCTTCCCATTCCAGGTTTGTTACCTTAATGTTCCCCAAGGATCAATTCTTGACCCTCTTCTATTTCTTATCTATTTGCTCTCCCTTGGCAATATCATCACAGCATTAATTTTGACATGTATGCTGATGAATTCCATCTCACCTCTCCTGACTCCTCCACTTTTGCTAAATTATAAAACTGCTTATCCAATATCCAGTATATATCATAAGACCAGGAGTGGGGACGTTCACTGATGATTGCCCAATGTTCAGCAACGTTCATGACTCCTCAGATACTGAAGCACTTCATGTCCAAATGCAGCAAGATCTAGACAATATCCAGGACTGGGCTGATGTGAGGTGCTAATGTTACTTGCCACGTAAGTGTCAGGCAATAGCCATCTCCAACAAGAGAGCGAACCTAACAATCACCCCTTGACGTTCAATGATATTACCATCACTGAATTCTCCATTATCAACATTCTGGGATTTACCATTGACCAGAAGCCGAACTGAACTAGCCATATAAATATTGTGACTTCAAGGGCATATCAGAGGCTAGGGATCCTGTGGCGAGTAACTCACCCCCTGACTCCCCAAAGCCTCTCCACCATCTACAAGGCACAGGTCAGGAGTGTGATGGAATACTCTCCACTTGCCTGGATGAGTGCAGCTTCAACAACACTCAAGAAACTTGACACCATCCAGCACAAAGCTTGATTGTCACACGATCCACAAACATTTACTCCCTCCACCACCGACAGACATTGGCAACAGTGTGTACCATCTACAAGATGTGCTGCAGGAACTCACCGAGGCTTCTTAGACATTATCTTCCAAATCCACAACTGCCACCATCTAGAAGGACAATGGCAGCAGACACATGGGAGCACTACTAGCTGGAAGTTCCCCTCCAAGCCACTTGCCATTCTGACTTGGAAAGATATCTCCGTTCCTTCACTGTCACTGGGTCAAAATCCTGGAACTCCTTCCCTAGCAGCACTGTGGGTCTACTTGCACCACATGGACTGCAGCGGTTCAAGAAGGCGGCTCACCACATTCTCAAGGGCAACTAGAAATAGGCAATAAATGCTGGCCTAATCTACGATGCCCACATCCCATGAATGAATAAAAATAAAAGTACTGTATGAGCAGAAATGTTGTTCAATTAAGTATGTGGAGCACTGAATCCATTGCTTTTGGTCCCCGCTCCAGACTTTGTCCCAGAACTACTGTCTTTGTCCCTCTCCCTGGCAACACTCTGAGACTAAACCTGACTTTTAGCAATTTTGGTGTCCTATTTCATAAGGAGCTTCTAACCACATATCTGCCTATTTCAACTTCTGCCTGACTCCACCCCTGCCTCAGATCATCAGCTGCTAAATCCCCCACCCATGCTTTGTTACTTACAGACTTGACTATTAATAGCAGTAATATTGTTGGATCATCCCCAACTATAAAATCTGAATTCACTGGTGTGTAAGCAGGTGGACTGACCGAGTGAATCATTTCCCACACACATAGAACAGTGCCTCTCTCCAGTATGAATGTGCTGACTGTGCATCATATCTTTTCACTGTGTAAATCTCTTTGTGTATGTGAAGTCACTGAATGATCCCTCTCTGGTGTGAATGTTCTGCTGTCAGTAGATGGGGTAACTAAGTGATTCGATTTCAACACTCATCTTTTCTGCAGTGTAATTGTATCCATGAATTTACAGCTCTGACAGGGAACTCAAAAATTTTGGATAGTCAACACAGCAACCTTATTTATTAAGCTTCTTAACAGATGCAAAAATCTTCTAAACCCCATTGCAGGAGTGTTTAACGGTCTGTACATTAAGATGTTTGATTCCTGAGAAAAGAGACATGCTGTCGAAGCTTTTCATCTTGAACTCATCAAGACAGCCACAAGAATACCATATCTAAAGGGAACAACAATTTATACTGCACAAGAAGAGAGTGCTGATTGGTTGGCAAATGGACCCTGATTGGTGACTATTTTTTCGGCAATACATGGTTGATTTCCAAAACTTCTGTGCTTTATCTCCAATTTAATCCTGAAAGCATGGCTAATTCCCATACGATACAAATAGGAAATGTGCATATTTTATAAATATAAATGAATAGCTCTAATGTAACCTTGTGTGATATCCTTATGGTTATAAAACAGCAGATCCTCTGGCTCAGTCTGAGCTGTGCCTTGCTCGATGTTCTAGTAATAGAATATAAACATGAATTGTTTGTGCATTTCATGCTTGCTAAATCACACACATTTATGTCAGTTAAATATCTTGCAGCTGATAGTCTCCCAGGAATATTTATTCTAACAATCTTAAGAGCTCATGTCTTCTGTCTCCCAGTTTTGCTTCTACCGCCTCTGCATCCAGGGCAGTTGTTCTTTCCTTGCATACTTTTTGCTTGTATTTCTCCTTATTTTCTTGACTATACGTTTTCTTAATTTGTTTCCCATTGCTTTAAGCCTCTTCAATCCCAAGTATTCAGTCTTTGTTCCCAAAATTAGTGAGGATGTAATATGTGCCATGCAAGATGATTCAAAATTCTACAATATTTCAGGAGGTGGGGGGAAGTTACTGAGCATAATGCAATATTTGCAATTGTTTAACATCAGAAAATGAGGTTTGGAGCTCCTAAGTTGAGGGGTAATTCCTTCCTAAGGTTTTCCACCTGAAACATTAACCATTAAAATAGTTTCTAAGGGGGAAATCATTTTCTCCGGGGCTAGGGATGATCAAACTGGTTCAGCTCTGACCCAGGTACTATCAGGCCCACATACTTGAAGCACAATTTCTGGCTACTCCTCACTCTCGCAGCACAGCTCCTGGGTCTCTCCCTGCCCTTCGATGTTCCCCATGTCATTGCTGCTTCTTACATGTTGTTGCTGCTATATCAAGTGATTAAACATAACTCCACTCTGTGCAGGAATTGTTTCCTGCAGTGTGTCATGGCATTCAGTCACTTAAAGCACATCAGCAAGGAGGCAAGGAATGGTCATTGTATTGAAGGGACAAAAGTTGTGATGGCAGCAGGGAAGTACCAGAATGATATTGGGGCATGCCGTGCCTGTATGAAACTGGAGGGTAGGGCAAGTGCCAGCATGAAATTGGGGGGAGGATGAAAGAGTGGCAGTGTGAAGTGGTAAGGTTTGGAAGGAGTGTCAGCGTGAAATTGGAGGAGGGAGGATGCCAACTTGAACTGGGGACAGAGGGTGAAGAAAAGTGCCAATGCATTAAAAGCAGATAAGGAGCTTAGGTCAGAATAACTGGATGCTGGTTATGGTGCTGATGGGTGTTGCAGTTACAGCATTTTACAGGCAGGCTATAGGTTCCATGATAAGCAGCTCAGACGCTGATGAAGCCAAAGTGTTTGGACTCCTGTCTTGTGGAAACACACAAGAACAAACCCTGGCTCTACCCTCATTGTGGGTATATCAATGAGTAGTAATGAAAATACATTGAGCCATGGCAAACACCCTTTAACAATTTCCCATTCCTTTACTAATTCTGTAATTGTCTATGAAATGCTGGAAATTGTACATGCATTTTCATTGTTCCATTGACTGCCCCTAGGCTGCACTTTAGTACGTTTAGATGAACCCTAACAGTTACTGTCACCAATCTCCTTCTGTCTGATATAAACCAACCACACAGTCAATAACACTAATCTCCTCAGTCTGATATAAACCAACCTCACACTCACTGACACCAATCGCCTACTTTTAATATGGGCAAATCCCAGTCACTGGGATGAATCTTCCCCTGCCTGATATAAATCCACAGTCACTCATATAAATCTCTTCCCATCTGATATAAAATTACTGTACAGTCACTGACATCAATCTGCTCCTGTCTGATATAAATCAATCCGACAGGTCCATAAAGATTAAACATGACCCATTACTTGTATTGGACTTGGGGTCGAAAATGGGATAAAAAGAGGGGATAAAAAGGTGATAAACAATGAATAAATGAATAAAAATGAAAATAAGTGGATTAAAAAAAATGAATTTTGAAAAAGGATAAAAAAGGGATGAAGATGGAGAAGAGAGTTCATGGTCTGAAGTTGTTGAACTCAATGTTAAGTGCAGAAGGCTGTGAAGTGCCTAATCGGAAGATGAGGTGCTGTTTCTCCAGTTTGCGTTGGGCTTCACTGGAACATTGAAGCAGGCCAAGGACAGACATGTGGGCATGAGAGCAGGATGGTGTGTTGATTTGCAAGCCACTGGAAGGTCTGGGTCATGTTTGCGGATAGACCGAAGATGTTCCACAAAGTGGAAGCAATGAATGCAGTCGACCAAATTGAAGGAGATGCAAGTGAAGCACTGCTTCACCCAAAAGGAGTGTTTGGGCCCTTGGACGATGAGGAGGGAGGAGGTAAAGGGGCAGGTGTTGCACCTTCTGCGATTGCATGGGAAGGCACGGTGGGAAGGGGATGAGGTGTTGGGTGTGATGGAGAAGTGGACCAAGTGGTCCCGGAGGGACCGATCCCTATGGAATGCTGATGTGGGGGTGAGGGGACAATGTGTTTGGTGGTGGCATCATGCTGGAGTTGGTGGAAATGGAGGAGGATGATCCTTTGAATGCGGAGGCTGGTGGGATGAAAAGTGAAAGGGGGACCCTTTGTCTGAATGAACATGGTTCAGTCCTGGGTATGATTAACAGCAGCAATGAGAGAAGAATCAAACCTCTGTAGTCTCATGTGAACTCGATGGTGTCTCTGCAAGTTAGAAGATCGATTAAATCCCTTCTCACACACGGAGCAGATAAATGGCCTCTCCTCAGTGTGAACTCGCTGGTGTGTCAGAAGCTCGGATGAACGAGTGAATCCCTTCCTACACACAGAGCAGGTGAATGGCCGTTCCCCAGTGTGAACGCGCTGGTGTGTTAGCAAGTGCGATAAGTGAGTGAATCTCTTCCCACAAACAGAGCAGGTGAATGGCCTCTCCCCAGTGTGAACTCGTTGGTGTGCGATCAGGTGGGGTGACTGCCTGAAGCCCTTCCCACAGTGAGTACAGCTGAATGGTCTCTCATCAGTGTGAACTCGCTGATGTGTCTGGAGGATGGAAGACTGAGCAAATCCCTTCCCACACACGGAGCAGGTGAACGGCTTCTCCCCAGTGTGGCTGCGTCGATGATTTCTCAGCTCAGATGGGTAATTGAAGCCCTTGCCACAAATGGAACAGGTGAATGGCCACTCCCCAGTATGGTGGCGTTGATGAATTTCGAGTTTAGATGGGTAATTGAATCCCTTTCCACATTCCCCACATTTCCACGGTTTATCCATGGTGTGGGTGTTCTTGTGTCTCTCCAGGTTTGACGATTAGTTAAAGCGTGGTCCACACACAGAGAACACATGTGTGGTTTCTCCCTGCTGTGAATAGTGCAATTTTTTTTCAGCTAGTGTAACTGGTTAAAACCCTTTCCACAGTTAGTGCACTGGAAAATCTCACTCGAGTGTGCGTGTTGCAATGCTTTTCCAGTCACATTGATGTTTGAAGTCTTTTCCCACAGATAGAACAGGAAAACGTTTTGCCTTCCATATTCAAAAGCTGATGATATTTAGGTCCTGATGAATTTAATGATGCTGTCAGATCTTGACATAATGTTTGGTTTGAGTTTCTCATCTGCAAATGCTCCTCTTCTAATCTCCTGCAAAAGTCATTCACAAAAGTCATCACTGTCACGGCAGAATGAAAATTCAAAATAGACAATTATAGTTTCTATGCTTTCTTTACTTTCCTCACTTGTTCGCTGAAAGCTGGAAATCCCCCTCCCACCCACTCTCCCTCCTCTGGTGCTGAAATCCATCACCATTGCAGGATCTAAAACATTTTTTCTTTTGGTCAACTTTTCTCCATCCCCTGAAGTTGCTGAATTTAGATGTGTTCAGTTCTACACTCATTGGTTCTCCTTCATCTCTTCCCCTGAAGGTGCTGACTTTGACTGGGTTCTGGTCTACACTGACTGGTTTCCCTTCCCCTCACTCTCCCTACTCACTTGAAGATGCCTACTTTGGATGAGTACAGTTCTACAATTAACTATTTGTCTGCAATATGAGACTCATGTTCTTAATCAACTTATGTGACCCTCAGCAGTGAGAGTCAACAGGCTATTCCACTGTCCTCACCTGATGTGTCACATGTGCACTTTCCAGCAGGGTAACTGGATCTTCCTCCCAATGGCTCAATCAGTAAAGGCACTGACAGGTTTAACTGAATAACAGGAGGGACCCAGATTTAAACCTGCCTTCTCAAGTGCAATTAGGGGTGGGAAACAAGTGCCGGCATTGCCAACAATTCCCGCCACCCCATGAAAAGTAAACCTACTCTTTTAATACCCTTGTAAAAGCTGATTACAAAAAACACCACAGTAAATATGAACACAGGAACAGAAGGAGGCCATTCAGCCATTTCAGACTATTGCACCATTTAATTTGATCCTGGCTAATTTGTTTCTTTGCAGTTTCATAGCATTTAAATGACGCCTTAATATAGTAAAATGTTTTAAGATGGTTCGCAAGATCGACATCAGATAGAAACTAACACCAAGCAGGCTTCCACCTTTCAGAATAGAATAATTTGAAAATTTGAAGGATACTGAATTTCATGTCATAAAGAAGGAGAAAATGCCGATTGGACAGCCGTACGAAGCGCCGGATGGCTCATTTCTCAGTGTTTTTGTCGCCAAAACAATGGCGAGGAAAACAACCCAGAATGCTCCACGTAGTAGAATACAACCTATCTCATTCAGAAGGACCGCAGTGCGCAGGCCCCGCCGTCGGAGTCAGCCTGTCTGCGCAGAGCATGCGCACTGCTGCTCAAGGAAGCTGGGCAGTGACGAGTTAAGCGTCAGGGACTTCGAGTGCGGGTTTCAGGCCCATACCAGAAACGCCAGATTTGGCGAAAGCCCGGGGATGAAGGCGTTGTTACTATTAAACCTATTATGCACCGCTACCGTTAACCCGATTGTGCAGCACCTCTCCATCCGGTTCGCCGCTTCCTGGTTTCTTCTCTTGGTTCCACCGATCCGACTCGAAACAAAGGACCCGTCCGGAATGCCCGCGTCTGTACCTGGTGAGCATGCGCACTGTGAACCTGGGAACTGAGCGAGTTGAATAGAGCGGTTTCTAGGGCGCAGGGAATTGTGGGACCTGTAGCCGCCATTAGTGCGTGACGATCGGTAAGTACTTTATTGCCACCTTGAGAAAGTTTGCCACATAAAGCGTTTCTCGCCCCATTGATGTTACCTGATGCGCTGAGTATTTCCAGCGTTTTCTCTCTTTATTTCATAGATACTGTACTCTGCAGCCATGTGCCTGAGTCCCGAAGGCTCTGTTGCCTGCCCGATTCCAGAGTTCAGGTCATCACCTCGGGATTGGAGAGGAATTTGGAGTGGGAGGGGAAGGATCCAGTTGTCGTGGGCCACATTGGTACCAACGACAGGTAGGACTAAGAAAGAGGTAATGCTGAGGGAGTAGTAGAGAAGTAGCTGAGACTGGTTCCTCTGTGACTGGGTCAGTTTATCTTTGTCTTAGGAGCAGATAAAGCCAGCCAACTTAGTATGACTTAGAATAGAGTGCTGGAAATTGGGTGATTAAGGGAGTTGGGAGAGGAAGGGAAAGAGGTGCTCCTTTGCATTTATTTTTGTTATTTGATAACAGGAGAGGAGCGGTGACCTTAAAGAGCGAGGGGTACCAGGTCGGAGACCAAAGTGGAACCTGGAGCCAGCACGTGAGGAGTGGTGGCCTTGGTAAGTAGGGCCTGGTGAGTATTTCTACTGTCCATTGGCCTTTAGTAGGTGTTTAAAGTATAAGAAGTCAGATCCCTCATATATATTGGGTGGCAGAGCAGACTGGGTGGGCTGAATGACCTACACATGCTCCTATTTTCTATGTCTCTATAAGTATCAGCAGCTAGGGGCTAAATTAAAAAGCAGTACCAGAATATTAATAATCTGTGCATTACTGCCTGAATCCTGAGCAAATTAGCATAGGGTAAATAAGATCAGGGCTTTCAGTGGGTTTCTCAGAGATTGGTGGGGAGAAATGGGTTTCAATTCATGGAGCACTTTCCCCAGTAATGGGGAAAGAAATAGCTATATCTGAATTGTGCTGGTTCCAGTGTCCTGGCAAGTTGTATAACTATTGCTGGTAGGGGGCTTTAACCTAAATACTGGGGGTGATGGTTCATCTGAGGGGAGGTTTGGAAATTTAAAGAGAAATGGCAATGCAGAAGTGCAGGGTACCGGTGCAGGTGATGGTAACCAGAGTGTGACAGGAAGGGACAGTGTACAAATTAAAAAGTGCACTAGAAAATATGGACAGAGTAGGGGAAAAATGGCTTTAAACTAGTAGGTGAAAGGAGGTTTTAGATGAAGGGAGATATAGAGATCCAAAGGTATAAGTTGAAACAGTTGAATAGCACATTGATTTGGGCAAAGACAAGCTGAGTGGGACAATAAGGGATAGAGAGCTTAACGATATTAGTGCATCAGAGAGTAAAGTCCATGCAGGAATCTTTGTTAAAAAAAAATGAATTCACTTTATCTGAAAGCGCAGAAGATCCACAATAAGATAGATGAATTAGTGTCACAAATAGAGATAAATGGTTTAAATCTAATTGCCATTACAGAGTCATGGTTACTAGGTGATCAAGATTGGGAACTAAATATCCCAGGGCATACAACATTTTGAAAAGACAGTCAGAATGGAAACAGTGAAGGGTAGACCTGATAACAAAGGATTTTACAAGGACACCAGTGAGAAAGGATCATGACTCAGAGAATCAGGAAGTGGAATCAGTATGGGTCCAGATTAGGAATAGCAGGGGCCCAGAAAACGCTGGTGGGAATAGTTTATGGTCTGCTTGCTGTAGTTATACAATTGGATAGAGCATTAATCAAGAAATTATTGGACCTTGTAACAAAGGCATTGAAATAGTTGTGCAGGACCTTAATCTTCATATTGATTGGACCAATCAAATTGGCAAAGGTGGTCTGGGAGATTAGTTTGTAGAATGCTTTTGTGACAGTTTCCTGGAGCGGCAAGTTGTGCAACCAATTATGGATAAATCTATTTTAGGCTGAGTATTGAGCAATGAGGCAGGATTGGTTATTATTGTCATAGGAAAAGATCCATTGGTAAATAGTGATCATAATACAATTGAATTCCACATTCAATTTGAAAATGACATACTCCAATTACAAACCAGAATCTTAAACTTAAACAAAGACTTAAACATAGGTATGGGGGAGAGCTGGCTATGGTCGAGCGGGAAAATAGACTTAAAGGGATGACAGTTAATTAAAGTTGGAAACATTTAAAGAAACAATTAACAAAATTCAACAAAAATACATTGTGTTGAAAACAACAGCTACAGCAGGGAGAAAGGTCCATCTGGTTAAGGACAGCATTGGATTAAAAGAAGAGACTTATTATGTTGAAAAGCATGGTAATGAGTCAGAAGATTGGGAGTGATTTAGAAACTGACCAAATGCCACTAGAAAGTCAATAAAAAGAGAAAAATAGTATATGAGAGTAAACTAGCCAAGAATTTACAAACTGAGCTTAGAGCTGTTACAAGTATATGAAAAGGAAGAAAATAGCTAAAGTAAATGTTAGTCCCTTAGAAGCAGAGACAGGAAAAATTATCATGCAGAATAAGGAAATAGCGAGGCATTACACAAATATTTTGTACCTGTCTTCACAGGTGAAGACAAAAGTTACTTGCCAGAAATAGAGGGCTAATAAGAGTGAAGAAATTAAGGTAATTAATACCAGTAGAGAATAAGTACTGAAGAAACTCAAGGGATCAAAATCAAACAAATAGCTAGGACCTGATGGCCTGCATCCTATGGGTCTAAAAGAGATAGCTGCAGAAGCAGTGGTTGCACTGGCTATTTGACGTTCCAAAATTCATTAGATTCTGCAATGATTCCAGCAATTAGCAAATGTAACACTGCTATTCAAGGAAAGAGGTGGGGGGAGAAATCAGGAAAGTTCAGACCAGTTAGCCTCACATAAGCCATCGGGTAAATGCTGGAATCTCTTATTAAGGAAGTCTTAACAATACACAGTCCTAACAATAGACAGCACCTTCCAAACCCCTGACCACTACCATCTAGAAGGACAAGGGCAGCAGATAGATGGGAACACCACCACTGTTAACTTCCAATAGTTGTTTAGAAATGGAGACCGAAACCAAGACAGACTCCTGCCGACAGAGTTTTATTGCTTGTCATAAAACTCTCCACAGGTGGAACTAGTCTCAGCCGTTCTCCCTCTTATATAACCAAAAGGGTACTTAGTTAAACAACCTAATAATTAGCTATTGAACTTCTTTAACTGTTTCCTTCCCTAACAGATTCCCCTCTTTTTAAAAAGAAAGTAACCATTAAGTTTATTAATCACACAAAAAAAGGTAATAACAAACATCAATGTACATTTTTTCATTCAATAAATTGACCTTATTTCCCTCCTTAAAAAAAACACATGTATAGATATGTTCACACAAAAGCAGTATTATTCTTTAAAGAAAAAGACATCCCTCTTTGAGGATCTCTAGTAACTTCTTGGAGCTTGCTCCTTTTTTTGGTGAAGCAGTCATAATTGGTAGCTGCTTTCAATCCGTTTGATCTTGGCATTCTCCTTATTCTCGAGCATCTGTTTTAAGCTTGCATTGTCTATCAGCAATCTCTTCTCTTTGACTCACTTCGTAGAATGAACATTTTCCCAAAATGACTTATTGTCTATAAGACATTCGGTAGGTACTGTTCCTGAATACCCTTTTCCATTTAAAATTTCTGCCAGTGTCTTTGATATAAAGAATGCCATATCTACCACCTCAATAATGGTGAGAGTCTCCACTACTAACGTACTTTTTACAACTCTGTATCTTTTTAGATTCCCATGCCAAAGGGCAGCATTTGCCTTTTCCTCCATGAGAAATATTATAAATCCTCATGCACTCTAAATCCATTACATAGATTTGCATAACATGCATCATGAACACAATTTCATCACCCAAAGATGGGAATTTCAAAACATACTGCTCCATTTTTAATTTTGTCAATGTTTTGTTTACCCGAATGATTTCTTCAACCTTGGGACTGTTCATTTTAGTGCTCCATTCCAAAACGTCAAAACTGACGTCTGGCCTTGTTTGTTTGCCTAGCCAATGGAGCTGCCCAATTAGACTTCTGAGTTCCTCTTTTTTCTGTTTCAGAAGCTGCTGTATCTTCCTGGGAGGCCCTACCACGACTGATTGCAATAGGATTGATATTCTCTAAATAGGATTGCGAATGTAAACAGACGTGTGATCCACTCTGCCTGTTAAGGACATAAGAAATAGGAGCAGGAATAGGCCATTTGGCCCCTCAAGCCAGCCCCGCCATTCAATAAGATCTTGGCTGATCTGCCCCAGGCCTCAACACCTCTTTTGTGCCTGCTACTCTTAACCCTCAACTTCCCGATATTTCAAAAACCTGTCCACCTCCTCTTTAAATGCTTTCAGTGACCTAGCCTCCACAACTCCCTGGGGTAGAGAATTCCAGGCATTCACTACCTTCTGAGAGAAGAAATTCCTTCGTATCTCAATTTTAAATGAGTGCCCCCTTATTCTGTAACTATGTCCCAGATTTTGAGATTCCCCCTGTAGTGGAAACATCTTCTCAATCTGTCAAGCCCCCTCAGAATCTTGTACATTTCATATAAGATCAACCTTCATTCTTCTAAATTCTAATGAATAAAGACCAAACCTGTTAAGCCGTTCTTATTAAGTCAACCATTTCATGCCAGGAATCAGCCTAGTGAATCTCTTTTGAACTGCCAGAATATAGTTTCTTAAATACAGGGACCAAAACTGTAAACAGTACTCCAGATGCGGCCTCACTATACAGTTGTAACAAGACACCCCTATTTTTAAGCTCCAACCCCCTAGCAATACAGGCCAAAATTCCATTTGCCTTATTAATTACTTGCTACATCTGCATGCTAACTTTTTGTGTTTCATGCACAAGAACACCCAGATCCTTCTGAGCTGCACTTTTTTGTAGTCTCTCTCCATTTAAATAATAGCCTGCATTTTGATTTTTCCTACCAAAGTGCATGACCTCACAATTTCCTACATTAAACTCCATCTGCCAAGTTTTTGCCCACTCACTCGAACTGTCTACATCTGCTTGTAAATTCCTTATGTCCTCATCACAACATGCCCTCCCACCTATTTTTGTATCATCAGCAAATTTGGATACATTACACTCTGCCCCCTCCTCCAAGTCATTAACGTAGATAGTAAATAATTGAGGCCCTAGGCACTGATCCTTGTAGCACTTCACTAGTTACGTCTTTCCAACCTGAAAAAGACCCGTTAATTCCGACACTCTTTCTCTTGTGTGTTAACCAACCCTCAATCCATGCTAATACATTACCCCCAATACCTTGAGCTCCAATGTTATGCAATAACCTTTTATGTGGCACCTTTTCGAATGCTTTCTGGAAATCCAAATATACCATTATCAACTCTGCTTGTTATATCCTCAAAGAGCTCTTGCAAATTTATCAAACATTATTTCCCTTTCACAAAACCATGTTGACTCTGTTTGATTGCATTAAGTTTTTCTATATGCCCTGCTATTTCTTCCTTAATCATGGACTCCAGCATTTTCCCAACAAAAAATGTTAGGCTAACTGGCCTATAGTTTCCAGCTTTTTGTCTCCTTCCCTTCTTGAACGGGGCGTCACATTAGCAGTTTTGCAATCCGCTGGGACCCTCCCAGAATCCAGTGAGTTCTGGAATATTTCGACCAATGCCCCCACTATTTCTGCAGCCACTTCCTTTAAAACAGGTCACCAGGCTCTGGTGACTTGCCTGCCTTTAGTCCCATTAGTTTGTCAAATACTTTGTACCTCGTGATAGTGACTGTTACAAGATCTTTCCTCCCATTAGCTCCTTGCTTATTTGATATCTTTGGAATGTATATAGTGCCCTCCACCATGAAGACTGATGTAAAGTATTGCTTTAAATTTTCTGCCATTTCCCTATTCCCCGTTATCAATTCTCCAGTCGCATCCTCCAAGGGTTTCACGCTCACTTTAGCTCGTCTCTTTTTATATACCCGTAGAAACTCTTGCTTTTTGTTTTTATATTTCTTGCCACTTTACTTTCATGATCAATTTTTTTCCCTCTTTATTAACTTTTTAGTCATCTGCTGCTGGTTCCTAAAAAAAATTCCCAATCCTCTGGCCTACCACGGGTTTTCGTCACTTTGTATGCCTTACTTTTTGGTTGGATGTGCTCCTTGACTGAATTTGTTAACCACAGGTAGTGCATCCTTTCATCGAGTCCTTCTTTTTGACCAGACCAGGATAAATGTTTGCTGAGCATTGTGAAATATCTGGTTAAATGTCTGCCACTGCTCATCACTGACCTTCCCCTTAGTCTATTTTCCCAGCCCGCTTTAGACAACTCTTTCTTCACACTTCTGTAATTGCCCTTATTTAAGTTGAGGACGCTGGTTTGAGACCCGAGTTGCTCGCCCTCAAACTGAATTTGAAATTCCACCATGTTGCGATCACTATCCCATAAAGGATCCTAAACTGCGAGATCTCTTATTAATCCTACCTCATTATGCCTCACTATACAGTTGTAACAAGACACCCCTATTTTTAAGCTCCAACCCCCTAGCAATACAGGCCAAAATTCCATTTGCCTTCTTAATTACTTGCTACACCTGCATGCTAACCTTTTGTGTTTCATGCACAAGAACACCCAGATCCTTCTGAGCTGCACTTTTTTGGAGTCTCTCTCCATTTAAATAATAGCCTGCATGCTAACTAGATCTAAAATAGCCTGTTCCCGGATAGGTTCTGCGACGTATTGCTCTAAGAGACAATCCCTGATTTCCAACCCAATGTGCTTAAAAGCACCAGAAGCCTGTCTTCCAATTTTAAACTCCATCCTGAGCCCACTAATGACAACTGTTTCAAATTCGCTACGACCACTCCACAATAAATCATCTACATGCATCATAAAGATGCCTGCAAATTTTCCTGCATGGTGGCAATAAAACATTGCCAGGCCTGCTTCCAACTGGAGAGAGCCCAACTTTAACAAAACTGATCTCACTGAGAAATACGTAACTCTGGAGGCATAATTTAAACCATATATGCATTTATTTAGCTTTTAGAGAGCCTCTTCTGCATTTGGCTCCTCTTTTGATGGAGGGAGAAAAACTTCCCTTTGAAGTTGGTGTCCCTGCAAAAAAGCAGATTTAATATCAATGGACTTACATTCCCAGGCATTTGTAGCTAATAGAGTTAAAAAGACCTTCAGCATTGCTTTCCCTGCTGTAGGTGAATCTGCACTATCCTGGTCACCAAATTTTTCTTCAAACCTTTGTGCCACTTGCCTGGCTTTAGCTATATAAGTCACGTCAAGAAGCGCCTTTTCTGTGCATATCCATCTTTGAGACAGAGCTGGTTGTCCCCTATCTGGCACCTATGTGTACACCCAAAATTCTTTCCAACTATGTAGTTCCTGCTGTTTGGCACCCATTTTTAATTTATCATTGAATTTTTTTGAAGCTACTAAGACTTCTCGATCACATGGACCTCTGCTCCTTGTAACATTACCAATCAATGCCATATCTTTGACCTTGTTAAGCTACGCCCTCTATCCTGCCTTCTATCACGCGCCGGACTGTTACTGTTTGATCTCCCTTTCCCATTTATAGATGTTCTTTCTATATGCGATCTCTTCCTAGAGGCATGTTCACACCCAGACCCACTGTCCGAACTGACACTACGTTTTCATGCCTTCCGTTTTTGTACTTCATGTTTCCAATCCATAGACCTAACCTTCTGTCCTTTATATTGTCCATTTAACCAGTTTTTATATTTTCCAGTGGCCTTCCCTGCTCTACCTACAATCTTCACACCCCGCCATTGACTGGCCTTTCCTGGCAAGTACGTAACTTTAGTGCCAGCATTCAGCAGTTGTCCTCTGGGACAAATTGCCTCATCTTCTTCATCAGAATTACTGTCTCCAAGTTCAGATACCCTGTCAACTTCAGCTACCTGATCCTCACAATCATACAACATATGGGTGTGAGAAGTACATGGTTCCTTGTCCGTTACTGTTTCTGAACCTGCAAATTTGTAGTCCATGCCAACTAACCTTGATGAGTGTACCCGAATAGTCTGGTTCCCATGTTGTAAAATTAGTGTTTTATCATCTTTACCTATAATCTTTCCCAGGTCTTTCCACTCAATAAGTCCTCTTTTATAGTTTACCATGTCTCCCCGATTGAAAATAGTTTCCGATGGACATACATTGTGTCTTAGAGCTTGCCAAATTCTTTCTGAAACTTCGGCTTTAAGAAACTCTCTTCTACCCACATGTAGTGCATTTAAATGCTCAGAAAAGGTAGCATTATCGTAGTTCTCTCCCAGGCTGGGGGATGATCATTCAGCACTGAAGGAATTTTTGGGTTTCTACCAAAAACCAACTGATATGGACTATAAACCCCTAACCACCTGCAATGAAATATTGGCATGGAGCCCATGCTAGAGCTGATGTTAACTTACATCTTGGTCTATCTGCCAATATTTTACGAAGCATCTCATATATACCTGCGTGATTCCTTTCACACACTCCATTACTAAAGTGGCTTTCAGCTGCAGTATTCATAACTATTATATTCATATTTTCGCACATATCCCGGAACTCATTGTTAGCAATCTCCCCACTATTGTCAGTGAGGAATTTCGCTGGTGGTCCCAAACCGGCCCCTATCCATTACCTAATCCATAATTATTTTCTTCTCTTTACTCTATACGATTGTCGACGAGCTAAACCTTGTCCCCAGATCTAAGAAATGTAAAACAGAAATATGTTCTTTTCTTTATCCCACACCTTTAAATCCATCACCACAACTTCATTGAAATTCCTCGCTGAAGATAGACTCGCTATCAGCCATGATGTTGTCCTTCTGTATTTCTTACATATATCGCATCCATCGCTCATCTCCTCTATATGTGTAGCGTACTCTCCATCCCTTATTCCTGCATCCCTTAGCAAAATTTTTAGTCTTTGCGAAGAAGGGTGGGCATACTGCCAATGCAATGTTAACACAATTTGCTTTTTGTCTTCCAAATTCCTATCCTCTGATGCAAATAACATTTCTTCAATCTCCTTAGTAGAAAAGTTAGGTTTCATAAAAGGAATACAGTAGAGTCCAGATTGCATAAATTGTAAATCCACAGATTTTCCAAATACAATGGTCTTGTCATTTTCCATGTCCAGCTTCATTTACGCTTTCTTCATCGATGGTTTGCTCAACAGTACTGGTATTTCACTCGACACTACATCCGTGCTGATGAAATGATAGACTCCAGCTATCTTACAAGGAATCATTACCCTATTTCAAGATTTTAGGCTATTATCTCCAAATCTAAAACTGGTGGAACTCTCAAATTCTTTAACCTTATTCCATACCTTGCAATTTAAGGAGTCCGGATAGCATTTTAACCAGTCTATTCCACAGACTGTAGATTTGCATCTGCTATCTAGCACCACACAGTTGAAGGACTCTGCCACCAAGACATTCATCACTGAGCTGAAACCTCTTGTAACTAATACAATACCCTCTCTTTGGTTAATATCTCCATCTTCTTCTGAGTCTTCTAACTCATGTTTAACTTCGAACACCTTATTATATCGTTTAGGACAGTTCATTGCATAACGGTATTTTGAATCGCATTTAAAACACCGATTGATGACACCCTGGGATTTCTGGGGTTCATTCTTTTGTCGTAAATCCCTAATTCTTCTCTCCTGCCGTAATTGTCAAAGCTGTTTCTGTCCCCATTGTTTCTAGTTACAAATCTCCTTTCATACTGATGCCTACGTCCTGTTTCTAAGCGATCTCGCCATCCCGTTATCATTGTATCCTTCATTTTCTGTCTTACCACCAAATGGCTCATTTGTGCCATGAATGCTGCCGGAACGGAATGTTTTCCAAGGAATTTTTTTAGAGCTTCTAACATCTGTTATAGCAGTGTGCGTCTTTCTACAAACGTAATTCCTGTTAGAACTAGAAGCCTGTCCATATTGGATACTTCGGCACAGTCTAGTAACTTGAATGCCAGCAATTTGGGGAATTTCTAGATGGAACTTTTGCAATCCTGCATTTAGTCAACTGAATTCCATTATGTAATCTTCTATGGAACTTTCTTCCAACTTTCTAAATTTGTCAAAATCGGACCATGCTTCATAAGCACTTAATAAATCACCTTTTTGATAGATCTTATCCATAAAACCTGATAATGTTTCCAAACCTTCATCCATGCCCAAATGCTCAGGCTCCAACTCTGAAAATACTTTGCACCTTATTTAGTTTTTGTGTGGTAATGAACGTGCCAAGACCATTCCCTGTTTTTTTCTCTTTGGCAAGGACGTGTCCACATAGTTACTTCATTCTTCCATTACTCATAGGGTTCACTCTCAGAAAACATTGGTGGGTAATCATACCCCAAAACTCGACATTTTGATTCAGCCATTCTCCTTTTTTATTTTGAATGACTCCAAACCACTCAGCTCTTAAAGTTAACTCCAAATACGATCATTTGTCTGAAGATTGCTTAGTTTCCAATCTTTAACTTACAAGCAGCAACCATTCTCTGCTGCCACTGTTAAGGTCCAATAGTTGTTTGGAAATGAAGACTGAAACAAAGACAGCCTCCTTCAGACAGTGTTTTATTGCTCGTCATAAAACTCTCCACAGACACAACTAGTCTCAGTTGCTGTCTCTCTTATACAACCAAATTGCTACTTGGTTAAACAACCTAATAATTAGCAATTGAACTTCTTTAACTGCTTCCTTCCCTAACAACCACCTGGAAGTTCGACTCCAAGTCATTCACCATGTTGACTAGGAAATATATCACCATTCTTTCACTGTCACTTTGTCAAAATCCTGGAACTCCTTTCCTAACAGCACTGTGGGTGTACCTACACCACATTGACTGCAGCGGTTCAAGAGGGCAGCCCACCACCACCTTCTCAAGGGCAACTAGGGATGGGCAATAAATGCTAGCCCAGCAAGCGAAGCCCTCATCCCGTGAATGAATAATAAACTTAGAAAAGCAGAAAATGATTAGAACAAGACAACATGGTTTTCTGAAAGGGAATCCTGTTTGACAGATTTATTCAATTTTTTGAGGATGTACTTAGTCGGGTAGATAAAGGAAAACAAGTAGATGTAGTATACCAGGTTTTCCAAAAGGCATTGGATAAGGCACCACACAATAAGTTAATCGGCAAGATAAGAACTCATGACGTTGGGGGTGAAAGATTAGCATGTGCAGAGGATTGGTTAATACACAGAAAGCGCAGAGTAGGGATAAATGGAACTTTTTCCAAGTCTGCAGGCTGTGACTATTGGAGTGCCACAATGATCAGCACTGAGACCCCAGCTATTTACAGCCTATATTAATGGCTTAGACAAAGATACATAGAGTAATCTATCTAAGTTCACAGATGATACAAATCTAGGTGAGAATGAAAGCCCTGAGGAGGACACAAAGAGGCTGACAAAAAATGCAGACAGGTTAAGTGAGCGGGCAACAAAGTTGGCAAAGGAGTATAATGCAGGGAAATGAGAGGTTATTCATTTTCATTTTGGTTGTAAGAATAGAAAAGCAAAATATTTTTTAAAGGCTTGAAACTTGTAAATTTTAATGTTCATAGAGACCTCGGCGTACTCGTACAAGGATTGCAAAAAGTTAGCATACAGGTACAGCAAGTAATTCAGAAAGTGATTGGAATGTTGGATTTTACTGCAAGGGGATTGGAGTACAAAAATAAAGAAGTCTTACGACAGTTGTTCAGGACTTTGTTGAGACGATACCTAGCATACTGTGTGTAATATGGAGAATATGGTCTCCATATTCAAGCAAGGATATACTTACACTCAAGGTTCACTAGAATGGCTTCTGTGATGAGAGGTTTGCCCTATGATGAGAGGCTGAATAAATTGGGTTTATGTTCTCTGGCATTTAGAAGAATGTGAGGTGATTTCATTGAAACTTTTGAGATTGTGAAGAGGCTTGTCAGGGTTTCCCTGGCTGGGGAACCTAGAACACATGATCACAGAATTTTTACAGCGCAGAAGGAGGCCATTTGGGCCATCATGTCTGCACTGGCGCTCCAAATGAACAATTCGCCGAGTGCCATTACCCCACTTTCTCTTTGCAACCCTGCATATTCTTCCTTTTCAGAAAACAATATAATTTCATTTTAAATGCTTCAATTGAACCTGCCTCCACTACACTCTCAAGTACTACATTCCAGACCTTAGCCACTAGCTGCGTGAAAAAGTTTTTTCTCACCTCGTCTTTGCTTCTTTTGCCAATTACTTTAAAACTGCCCACTCATTCTCAATCCTTTCACGAGTGGCAACAGTTTCTCCATATCTACTCTGTCCAGACCCCTTATTCTTTGAATACCTCTATTAAATCTCATCTCAACCTTCTCTACTCCAATGAAAGCAGCCCAACTTCTTCAATCTATCTTCATAACTAAAGTTCCTCATCCCTGAAACCATTCTCATGAATCTTTTCTTCCCTCTCTCCAATGCCTTCATATCTTTCCTAAAGTGCAGCGCCCAGAACTGGGCGCAATACTCCAGCTGAAGCTGAACTAATGTCTTATGCATGTTCAACATAACCTCCTTGCCCTTGTAATCGATAGCCCTATTAATAGAGCCCAAGACACTGTATGCTTTATTAGCTGCTTTCTCAACCTATCCTGCCACCTTCAATGACTAATGCACATATACACCCATGTTTTTACTTTATCATATCTCTTCATGTTCTTTCTACTAAAATGAATCACTTTGGATTTCTCAGTATTGAAGTTAACCTGCCACTTTTCCACCCATGCCACCAACCTGTCTATATCTATTTGAAACTCTACACTGTCCTGGCTCACAATCACGATGCTTCCAAGGTTTCAATATGTGCCTTGTTCGTCAAGGCCTAGGTCATTAATATATGTCAGGAAGGGCAAGACTCCCAACTCTGATCCCTGGGAAACTCCACTACTAACCTTCCTCCAGTGCAAAAGCCACACATTAACCATTCATCTCTGTTTCCTGTCACTCAGCCCATTTTGTATTCATGTTGCTCCTGTCCATTTTGTTTCATGGGCTACAACTTTGCTCACAAGCCTTGTGTGGCACTCTAATACGCCTTTTGGAAGTCCTTATACCCGTATCAACAGTATTACACTCATCAACCCTCTGTTACCTCTTGAAAAAACTCCAGCAAGTTTGTTAAACACAATTTTACCTTAGGAAATCCATGCTGGCTTTCCTCAATTAACCTGTATTTGTCCATATGATTAATAATGTCCTAAATTATTGTTTCTAGAAATTTCCTCAACATCTAACTTAAACTTGACTGGCCTGTAGTTGCTGGGCTTGCCTTTACACCCTTGTTTTGAATAAGGGTGTAACATTTGGTCACCTGGCACCACCCGAGTTGAAGGAAGACTGGAAGATTATGGCCAGTGCCATCACAATTTCCACTCTCACTTCCCTTAGTATCCTTGGATGCATTTCATCCAGCCCTGGTACCTTATCAGCTTTAAATGTGCACAGCCTATCTAATAACTCCTCCTTATCAATTCTAATTCTTTTCAGTGTATCAATTACCCACTCTTTCAACATTTTCTGGATGGTATTTTCTTCCTTGATAAAGATAGATACAAAGTATCTCAGTTATGTTACCTGCCACCATGCATAAATGCTCTTTTTGGTCACTAATAAGCCCTACTTCCTCTTTTTACCACCCTTTTTACTTTTTTATGCCTATAGAGGACTTTGGGATTCCCTTTAATGTTAGCTGCCAGTATATTTTCATACTCCCTCTTTGCTTCCTTTATTTCCTTTTTCACTTCCCCTCTGAACCTTCTAAGTTCAGCCTGGTTCTCCATTGTATTATCCACCTGGCATCTGTCATAAGCACACTTTTTCTTCTTCATCTGAATCTCTGTCATCCAAGGAGCTCTGGATTTGTTTGTCCTACCTTTCCCCTTCATCGGAATATACTTTGATCGTACCCAAACTACCTCTTCTTTGAAAGAAGCCATTCAGGCACCACTTTTGCTGCCAACTTTTGAATCCAATTTATTTGGCCGTATCTATTCTTACCCCACTTAAGTAGGCTTTCCCCTAGTTAATTATTCTTATGCTAGGTTGTTCTTTGTCCTTTTCCATTGTCAATCTAAAGCTTGTGATATCATGATCACTGTCACCTACATGTTCTTCAACAGACAGGAAGCAAAGCCAACCATTTAGGACTGAGATTAGAAATTTCTTTGTTCCAAGGGTTGTGAATGTTTGGAATTCTGTAACCCAGAGGGTTGTGGATGTGCCATAATTAAATATATTTAAGGCTGAGTTGGACAGATTTCTGGTCCCTGAGGAAATGAAGGGATATGGGGAGTGGGAAAGAAAGTGGAGTTAAGGCTGAAGATCAGCCATGATCATATTCAATGATAGGTTTGGCTCAATAGGCTGTATGGTCTTGCCCTTTTCCTTATCTTCATAGTTCAGATTTTCAGCACACTAAATATTTATCTTTTGTTCTGTTGTAGGCTTTGCTCACAGGACCCAGTCAAGAAGCACAATTAAGAGCCACTTTCTGGCAGGGTGGATATTGGTTGTGGAAGTTGGTCCTCCTAACCTCACTATTTTTTTTTTCCCTTCAGGTGCTTATCCAATTTCTTTCTGAAAGACTTTGTTGCATCAGTTTGAGCTGGAGTCGAGATGAAGGTGAAGCTGCTGCTTCCTTTAAGACACTCCTTAAAACCTACCTCTTTGACCAAGCTTTCCATCATCTGACACAATATCTCCTCGTGGCTCACTGTCATATTTTGTTTCATAATGTTCCTGTGAGGTACCTCAAGCTGTTTCTTTTTGTTAAAAGCCATATGTAAAGTACTCTCCTGTTCTTGCGGAGTACTTTGGAACACAGTCGTGCTTGATAATTTCCAATATTAGATTAATAAGGCAAGTTCCCCTCCAAGCCACACAACTTCCTGACTTGGAAATACACTGCCATTCCTTCACTGTCGCTGGGTCAAAATCCAGGAACTCCTTCCCTAATAGCACTGTGGGTGTACTTACACCACATGGACTGTAGCGGTTCAAGAAGTTGGCTCACCACCACCTTCTCAAGGGCAATTAAGGATGGACAATAAATATTGGCCTAACCAGTGACACCCACATCCCATGAACAAATATAAAAAATGTTGGGCCTTCTTGAACCTTTGCAGTCCATGTAGTGAAGATGCTCGCATTTGCTGTTAGCTAATGAGTTACAGGATTTTCACCCAGCAAGCCCCTGATGAAGAACGGCGATTATTGTTTGTGTCAACAGCCAGTTTCTATTTATGTAGTGCCTTTCATGTATTGAAAGATCCAAAGGCTTTTAATTGAGGATTATAAAGTGAATTTTGACACCAAGCTACTGAAAGAGACATTAGGACATGTAATCAAAAGCTTGGTCAGAGCACTACATTTTAAAAGAGAGTCTTAAAGGAGGAGAAAGAGGCAGAGTCATTTAGAGAGGCAAGCAACAGAGGAAGTTTTATACGGCGTTAGTGTAACTTCCTAACATCTGTACACATAGTCTCTAGTTATAAACCCCAAGATCCCACTTACTTTATTGACTTTATTAGCCTGTCCTGTCACCTTCAAATAACCCAAGTTTTGTCCTTTTTGCACCACCTTTAAGTTCTACCAGCCAGGTTGTTTTGCTGCTTCTCATTCTTCCTGCTACTTACTGATACATCTTGTGGCAAGTCTAAAGTATTTTGTATCTTTTTTTAAAAAAAGAATGATGATAAATACCATTAGTAGGAAAGATGGTAGAGAAAATGGATGGGTGAACATTTATATCAGAATGCACTGCAAAGTTGATTATTTTCGAGTGGATAACTCTGGCCTGGATGACTTCCATCCAGGATTGCTAAGGGAATTGCGAGTGAAGATAATGGAGGGGCTTGCCACAATCTTCCAATCTGCCCTGGGTACTAGAAGATTTGAGAATGGTAAATGTGACTTCCGTTTTTCAAGAAAGCATGTAAGGACATCCCTAATAGCCAGAGGGTGGTCAGCTTGACATCAGTGTTGGGTAAAGTTTTAGAAACAGTAATCAGGGGAAAAAAATAATAGACACTTGGGGAGGTTTGTGTTATTAAGGAGACTCTATTTGACAAATCTTATTTAATTTTTTGATGAAGTAACAGAGAGATTTGATGAAGGGAATACAGTGGATGTTGTCGAAATGAATTTTTAAGTAAGTATTTGGCAAAGTATCAGATAAAAGGCTGGTTATAGGTAGGTTGGTGTCAGCCTATATGAAAAATCATTTAAGGGCAGAAAACAGCATGTCATGTTGGATGGTTGTTTCTCAAATTGGAGGATGATAGGCAGTGGTGTTCCACAAGAGCCTGTGCTCAAAATACTGCCTTTAACTAGGAGATGTAGTAGACATTGAGGATGATATTATCAACTGCAACAGGACATATAAAGGCTAACGGATTTGACAGGCAGTTGGCCAATGGAATTTAATACAGAGATGTGTGAGGTGATGCATTTTGACTGAAGGAATAGAGAGAGGCAACGTAGACTAAATGGCACAGTTATGAAAAAGTATCCTGGGGCAGAGGTACCTGAGGGTTCATGAAGATGAATCTTTGCAGGAGGGAGGTCATATCGAGAGAGTAGTTGGCAAAGCGTGTGACATTTTGGGTTTCAGAAATCAAGGTATTGAGTACAAAATTTTTGAAGTTCAGCTGAACATTCATAAAACTCTGATTAAACCAGATTAAACTAGAATATTGCATCCAGTTGTGATCACACTTTAGGAGTCTAGAGGAGATGCAGAGCAATTTTACCAGGATGATCCCAGGGATGACGGAATTTAATTACAAAGTTACATTGGATTTATTCCACTTGAAACAAAGGAGACCGAGGGGAGATTTGACAGAGTTGCATGAGATTATGACACACTTAGATAAGATAGACAAAGAAAAGCTATTCTCTTAGCAGCCAGAACTAGGGGACAGAAATGTCAGGATTTGGGTAAGAAACAGGGAGAAAATGTGAAGAGGAAATACCTAGGGTAGGCCTCAGTCCCCAAGAAGAGCCCACAACCCCATGCTTGCCCCATGGTAACAGGCTGGGATTAGCAGGGTCACTGGCCACCATCTTGGACAGGACAAGGCCATGGGAATGTATAGCCATCTTGGTAATGGAACAGAGTGGGCAGGGCTTCAGGGCCCCTGTAACCAGGAGAGAAAATTATTGACTGGTCGATTTTATGCTCACTCTGCAACTGAGGTCAGAGAACTAAACCCAAACAGAGGAGAAGGAGGAAGAAAACTGGGACTGGAGGAAAGACATTTTGTACATGGTGTGATGGATTTGAATTTCAGCACAGCGAGGAGGGAGAGTGTGTGGGACAGGGATTTGCAACTTTGGGGGGAAGAATATTCCTTAGAAACTAGAAATGTCTTTTCTGAATTTCTATCCTACATTTGTTTGGTGAATTTGGTTAACTCCTTTTCCAGGGTATTTGAAGGGGAGGATTTGAGGGCAGGAACCTCAAACCAAGCATCACATTCATGTCTTTCAGAGCCATTTGATTTATCAGCACCTGAATATCAACAGCCTTTGGATATGAAAAGAAATATGTTTGTTTGTTCTGCCTGTGGGAAAAGATTTCAAACATCAATGTGACTGGAAAAACACTGAGACACAGATACCCAAGTGAGCGTGTTCCAGTGCACTGACTTTACCCAGCTTTAACCAGTTAAGCCAGTTAACCAGAGCTTTTACCAGTTACACAGGCTAAAGAAACCACATCATTCATAACGGAGAGAAACTATACACGTGTTGTGTGTATGGATGAGGCTTCAATTGATCTTCCAAATTGAAGAGACACAGGGACACCCACACCATGGAGAAACCATGGAAATGTGGGGACTGTGGGAAGGGATTCAATTACCCATCTCAGCTGGAGATTCATCAACGTAGTCACACTGGGGAGAGACCATTCAGTTGCTCACAATGTGGGAAAACTTTCAGAGAATCGTCCAACCTGCTGAAACACCAGCAACTTCACACTGGGGAGAAGCCGTTCACCTGTTCCGTGTGTGGGAAAGGCTTCACTCAGTCCTCCCATCTGCTGACACACCAGCGAGTTCACACTGGGGAGAGGCCGTACAGCTGTTCCCACTGTATGAAGACATTCACTCGTTCATCCAACCTTCTGAAACACCAGCTAGTTCACACAGGGGAGAGGCCGTTCACCTGCTACATTTGTGGGAAGGGATTTACTCAGTCCTCTAACCTACTGACACATCAGCGGGTACACACTGGGGAGAAGCCATTCACCTGCTCTGTGTGTGGGAAGGGATTCTCTCAGTCCTTCCATCTGCTGACACATCAACGAGTTCACACTAATGAGAGACCTTTTAAGTGCTCTGGCTGTGTGAAGACCTTTGCTCGTTTATCAAACCTGAAGACACACCAGCGAGTTCACACTGGGGAGAGGCCATTCACTTGCTCCCTGTGCGGGAAGGGATTCACCCAGTCTTCCAACCTACTAAAACATCAGCAAATCCACAAGTGACTGTAGGGATTGGACTTTGATGTTACTGCTGCTGTTAATTGCAATCACATACAGGCCAGAACCATGTTCATTTTGATAGTTGGACTTTGCCTCTGCTGATGTTAATATTCCCTATAACGGGACTGGCATTTAAAAAGCTAAATAAACATTTGATCAATCAGGTTTGTTTATTCAATTCACAAATATATTTCACCAAAGACAAAGCCATCAGGACCCAATAACCCCATGCCAAGTTCACTGGAGAAAGTCAGTCATCTAAATCCTTGAATAAAGAGAGTTTACAATTCCATGTATCCTGTAGCTCTTTTTCTCAACGCCTTTCAAAATTGCTTCTTTTAGGTCTCCAGTTAATTTTCTTTTATTGATTTATGATTACAAGCTGCCCAACCTGTGTGTCATATTTGGCCCAAGACAAGCTTCCAACAACATAATTGCACCTTCACTAAGGCTGCCTTATTTCTTACTCCTGCCCAAATTCCACTCTGGAGCCACTAACTCCACCCATCCCCCTAGAAACTGGCTGAGATTCCCCCTGCCTAGTCCTATTTCACCCTGAAAAGAGTTCCTAACCGCATGCCCCTGGTTCCAACTCTCTAGCATCACCTGAAAATACACCAGCCTCAGCTCATCTGCTGTGAAATTCTCCTCCATGCATTCGTAGCCTCCAGAATTGAATGAATTTCTGGCTGACCTCCCATTCTCCACCCTCCATAAACTTGAATGCATAAAAAATCTGCTATCTGTGTCCTAACCCGCATTAAATCCTCTTCACCCATCCACCATGTTCATTGGCACTGACACCCGGATAAGCAACGTAACAAGTTTTAAATTCTCATGCATGTTTTTAAATCCCTCCATGGCCTCGTCCCTCCCTATCTCTGTGTTCTCCTCTAGCGCCACACCCTCCAAGATGTATGTGCTGTTCAAATTCTGGTCCTGTGTGTATTCCCAATTATAATCATTCCAGAATTGGTAGCCATGCCTTCAGCTGTATGGGCCCCAAGCTTTAGATTTTCCTCCCTAAACCTCCCTGCCTTGCTCCCTCAATTTCCTATTTAAGATGCTACTGAAAACCCAACCATCTTGATCTGGCTGTGTGAAGACCTTTGCCTATTTATCTAAAATGAAGACAGACCAACAGGTTCAAACTGGGCAGAGGCCATTCACTTGCTCGCGGTGCAGGAGGGCATTCATTCAGTCATCAAGACTGCATGAGGCCTTGCCAGGAGCAGCAACAGGCACACCTTAAAATGAGCTGTCAACCTGGTGAAACTGCAACACATCACTTTTTGCATGCCAAACAGTACAAGCAGCAAGCAACAGACAGAGCTGAGCAATTTCACAGCCAATGGATCAGATCTAAGTTCTGCAGTCCTGCCACATCCAATCATAAATGGTGGTGGGCAATTTAACAACCCATGAGAGGAGGGAACTCCACAAATACTCCCAACCTCAGTGTAAGAACTCTGTACCATCCAGAAGATGCACTGCAGGAACATACCAAGGCTACTTAGATAGTAGCTTCCAAACCCATGACTGCTGCCATCTAGATGGACAAGGGCAGCAGACACATAGGAGCAGCACCACCTGGAAGTCTCCCTCCAAGCCACTGACCATCCTGAGTTGGAAATACATCACCGTTCCTTCACTGTCATTGGATCAAAATGCTGGAACTCCCTCCTTAACTGCACTGTGGGTGCACCTACATCGCAGTGACTGCAGCGCGTCAAGAAGGCAGATCACTGCTATCTCCTCATGGGTAATTAGGGAGGGGTAATTAGGGAGGGGCAATAAATGATGGCCTAGTCAGCGATGCCCAACATCCCATGAATGAATAATTAAAAAAAATCCAATTTATGAAAACACCAGCAAATCCACAAGTGACTGTGTGGTTTGGAATTTACTGTTATTGCAGCTGTTAATCACATCCATGATTGAGCTATGTTTATTTTGACTGTTGGACTTTGTCTCTGCTGATATTAATCACCCCTATAACCACTCTATATTTATTGGAGAAATTCAGTTTTCTAAGTCCCTGAGTGGACAAACTAAAGACAAATTCCAATTCCATGAATTCTGTGATTTTTTTTCTCAATATTTTTCAAAGCTGATTCTTTCAGATTTCTAGCGTTTTTTGTTCTCTTTTAGAGTTTCAAGCTGAAAAATTTAGTTTCTTTGAGAATCTCCAAGGAGACCCTTTAAGTTAAACATAAATGTCAATTCAATTATATGCTGGATTACATTTACTTGGGATTGCTTTCCCTGACGCTTGATTTTAACAAAACTAAGCAGTCTTATTCAGACTGAGCTAAACACACAGCTCAGTGTCAGCTTTGACTTTCATCTTTCCAGCCTGTTGTTGATGAAACTTGTAACATTTCGACTGAAATTCCATTTCTATGCAACGGGGGTGCAGGCAACCCTGGACGCTGAGGGACCAGCAGAGTGGACGCTGTGATGCTTTCCCGCTGCGTCTTCTGATGACCATGTGCGTGGGCTCAGTGGGCTTTCACTGCTCCAGTGTAAGTCTGGTAATAGCCCTGCTGCCTCTGGAAATACAACTCATTGCCCAGTTGTTGCAGTGCATCTTGTAGATGGTACCTCCTGAGCGCTGGTGGTGGAGTGAATGAAAGCTTACATATTCCATGGGGCGCCGATCAAATTGGTTACTTTGCCCTTGATAAGTTGAGCGTATGCTATCACTCTTCTGACTCGTTTCTTGTAGATGATGGACAGGCATTAGGGAGTCAGGGAGTGAGTTACCACAGAATTCACAGCTTCTGACCTGCTTTTGTAGCCATAAAATTAGTAAGGCTAGTCCAAATAAGATTCTGGATGAGCCCTTAAGACACTGCCACTTAGACACTTGTTGAGCCATTAGTTTTAGCCTTGCCCGACTTTCCGGGTCCTTAGTTCCTACTGAATTGGATCGCTGAACTGAAACAACCCCTATAATTCAATAAAATAAGGTCAACTCGAACCAGTGAGGCTCCAGCTCTGTCGGACTGGATATTCTTTCAGCCGGGTTCTGTGTGGTTTAACTGGCAAATGTTACACTTTTTCAACTTGCTCTCAATAGCTTCACTCAATTATGCTGATTCCGACTCTGCATGTATAATTCTCACCATCAGGTTTATTTTTAGCTGAGGTCTAGGCACATACTGTAGATCCGTCTATAATCTATCGGGACTGTCAGAGAACTTCCTACACTTATCTTTGCAAGAAGCCTGCATTCTCACAATCAGAAAATCTCCTCTGGCTGCTTCAAATAAACCTGCTGGAGGTACAGATAGATATCGGACGATGTTTTCGAGCTCAACAAATGAGAACTCTGCACAAATACAGTCTTGTATTTCCAGTGCATATTGTTCCCTCTGTTCTTACCTTTCAATATGTCATTCATTGATTGAATGGCGTCTCGAAATGAATGGCAGTTTCTCCTTTTAAGGCAAAACCTTGAAGCCCGTGGAAAATAAGGAAGAACGACAGTTCTGCAGAATCTTAGCAAGGTTCCTTAGTCAGCAACTTCCAAACCCAGGACCACTACCATTTGCAGGACAAGGGCAGCAGATACACAGGGATATCACCACCTGGAAGTTCCCCTCCAAGCCACTCACCATCCTGACCTGGAAAGATATCGCCGTTCCTTCACTGTTGCTGGGTCAAAATCCTGGATCTCCCTCCCTTATGGCACTGCGGGTGTAACTAAACCACTTGGACTGCAGCGGTTCAAGAAGGCAGCTCAACACCACCTTCTCAAAGGCAAGTAGGGATGGACAATAAATGCTGGGCCTAGCCAGCGACTCCCACATCCCGGTAATGAATAGAAAATACATTTTCAGTATTTATTTCAGACTTCCATGATCAGCAGGATTTTCCTTTTGGATGTGGGAAGCTGGAGGATATCTGACGATGTTGTGGGACAAATTCCGACTCAGGTTCGGAGCCACACTCTTTGAACAACCGTATCAAGAACAAAAAAAATATCACTTCATTGCGCGACAAAGCCAGATGTTCGGAAAAGGTTTTTATTCCGCCTGTTCTTGGAGGAGGCGGGCAATCAAGAGAAAAGCCAGCTCTTTATGTAATATAAATAAAAGCAGGAAATGCTGGAAATACTGAGGAAGACTGGGAGCATCTGCAGAGCGAGAGAAAAATGACCTTCCATCAGGAGGATTCATCATTTAGCCAGACTTGTAATCAGCACTCATCAGCTTCGAAGCTCAAATCATACTTTTCTGATAGCCTGGCCAAGCGTCCTAGTTTTACAGCTGCTCGACTGTGATTGTGTGCTACTTTCCTGCAGCCAGGGATAATACAGCCACTCACATTTGGCGCCGTGGTCGTATAGTACTCTGCATTATGGCCACTGCAATATCTGCTCAAATCCAAGACATAGCCTAGGTTATTTTGTTTTTTCCGACTTCTGCTAAAAAGAGCGCAGCTAAATAATTTAACGGCAAAACACAAATCTAGCCCCGTCACATGTCTCTGTCCAGAGCTCCAGAATTCAATCTGCATCTCCCCAATACTTTTCTCACTTCCACAATCAGTGACCTCCTTGACTTCCCTCTTTCCGTTTAACTGTCACTTGACTGCGGCAAAGCCATATCTGACACTCACTTTCACACCTGCACCCTTGACTTTGTTTTGCTGCCATCCCTGTTCCTGGCGGTATATACCCCATTCGCACCAATGTTTTCTGAAAACAATGGATACGCGTAGATCTGTGTGACTCCACACAGCCAAGCGCTGCTGTAAGCAGGACTACAATCGGAAAATCCGCGACCCGATTGCTCGCGACATTTTCTTGGGAAACCTCCTGATAGTCAATGCTGTCTGAAGTGAAAACAGAAAGTGTTGGGGGGGAAAAAAGCGTAGCAGCTCTGGCAGCGCCTGTGAAGAGAAAAATAGAGTTAACGTTTCCAGTCTAAATTTTCTCAGTTCTGTCTATTTTAATTTCTGATTACCAGAATCCGCAATGTTTTGCCTTTATTCTAATGCTAATTGAAGGGCTGGGTTATGTTTGCATAAATTTTGGCGACTTTCTCTCAGTAGTGGGCAGTTGAGGTGCGTGTGCGATGGGCTGGAAACTGGGGAGATGAGTAAGATCGAACGTATTCCAAATTCACCTTAGCTGTTGGACTGTGGAACCAAACGAATGAAAGATAAATGAAAAAGCCACGAATGAAGGAAAAGGAGCGATTTAGAGTAGGTTGGTGAGAGACGAAATACACATGGCGCATGACGTTGTTTTGGGAAACTGCAGGTGACATTTTCTATTGTTGTTTCAACATTCGATCAGTTCAACCCTCAAACTTCATCTCGACTCAGAAATAATGGAACGTGATCGAAGTGAACCAGTAAAATTATACCTAGGAACGGGCCTTGAAACAAGAATACCCGAGCACGGAGCAGTAGCTGTGACCCATTTGAGAGCACAAAGTCACAAGGGTGGCTCAGACCTCAGTCTACAGTTTGAGTACAAAAGTGAAGGCAGGGAATCAACGCAGCAATTATTGAGTGCTGGCTGTTGGAGGTGTTGGCTTCCAGTTAAAGCGTTAAACTACCCGCAACCCTGTTATCCATCAAACGACGTCACAAAAGACGATTATCCTGTCATCGTTATGCGGTTTTTTGTGAGAGCTTGTTGTGCGCACCAGTGACTGCATTTCAACAGTGTTTTATTGATTTTAATGTCAGTGTTCTCGACCACCTTAACGCCTTAAAGCGTTATTACATTCGAATCTTTTTTTTAAAGATCTGCAGCATAAGCAAAAGAGGGAGAAAGCGAAGTGTCACTGCTAAGATTACCTTGGGGACTGCACCCGCTTTAAATTCTCCTGGCCAATAAATAAGGTGTATTGCTTTGTATATATAAACTAGCTTATATAATTGCATTCACCCGCGATCTTTTACCTCTATCATGAAGGTTTCACTCTAACCTAGATTCAGTTTCACATCTGGTAGGTAATAGAGGGTAAGGTTGGTCCATGCTGTGTTGGAGAAGAAAACAACATTGCTGTTGCTTCTAGTCATCATTCTACAGAATATTCGGTACACACTACTGCAATGATCGCTGCGACATTATTTCGATCTGAGAATTTTGAAGCGATTTGAACACAATGAATCCAGCTTAACAACCGTAATCGAAATTAAACACGACAGTGCACAGTTAGCGATATGAGAGAGGTCATTACATAAAAACGTTACTCCTCCCATGGCCACCAAATCCAGCATGATGTCACCACCAACATACATCTTCGCCTCACCTCCCTGTCAGCATTCCATAGGGACTGTTCCTTCCCTGGCATCTGGTCCTCTCAAATATCACCCCAAACACCTCATCACATTCCCAGTTCACCTTCCTATGCAACGCAGGAGGTGTAACAACTTTACCCCCTCCCTCTCACCGTCCAAGGCCCCAAACACTCCTTACAGGTGAAGCAGCGATTCACTTGCACTTCGTTCAGTTTAGACCACTGCATTCGCTGCTCACAATCCGGACTGCTCTGCAATGGGGAGACTAAACAAAGACTGGGTGACAGCTTTGTGGAACACTTTAGCTCAGTCCACAAGCATGACACTGATCTTACTGTCCCTTCAGATTAATCTTCAGCAAATGCTCACATTTATGTCCTCGGTCAGCTATAATAGAGTCATAGAGTTTTTACAGCACATTAAATCTATGCCCCCTGGTTATTGACCCCTCCACTAACGGGAAAAAGTCTATTTCTATCTACCCGATCTATGCCCTTCACAATTTTGTACACTTTAAACCTGTTCCCCCTCAGCTTTCTCTGATCTAAGGAACACAGCCACAGATGATCCAGTTTCTCTTTATAGCTGAAACACTCCAGCCCAGGCAACTTCCTCGTGAATCTCCTCTGCACCCTCTGTAGAGCGATGCTCCAGTTAAGCCCAACGCGAGCTGATGGAACAACACCTCTGAACTTCACACTGAGTTCAACAAGTTCAGGTTATGAATTCTGTCCTCCATTTTGACCTTTTCTGCTCTCCTTCCCCACACACCACCGCCCCCCACCCCACACCCCCACCCCCCCGCCTTACTCCCAATCAAGTCTGTGTCTTGTACTCATGTTTTTCTTTCAGAAAGCGCTGACCCTTGTTATGCTATTTACACTTTCTGCAATCTAGCTTCCAGACAGGGTTGACTTTTGTACAGCTATTAACCCCTGCTTTAGAATCTGGTACTCTTATTACCATTCCCTTTGTCTTGTGACCATGATATCTTTATCACTTAACCTCTCCTGACCTATAACCTATCTCTGGCTTTCTGTTTTGCCCTACCCCCAGCCCCTTTCAACAGCGTGAAGCCGATTGCCTTTCTACCTCTCTTTAGCTCTGAAGCAGTTAGGTGGTCTCGAAACGTTAACTCCATTTATCTCTTTATAGTTATTTTCCCAACATTTTCTGTTTTTATTTCAGGTTTCCAGCTTCTGCAGTCCTTAGTGCTGGGCCATCATTTTTATTGACCATTGCTAATTGCTCTTGAGAAGTTGGCGGTGAGCCCTCTTCTTGAACGCTTCATTCCATATGGGCTAGGTATATCGACAGTGCTGTTAGAGAGGGGTTTCCAGGATTTTGACCCAACAGCGGTGAAGGGACTGTGATATGGCAACGGACTGTTATCGTGTCTGTGGAGTTGGGTATGGTGTTGAACATTTTGCATTAATTAGCCATCATCCCCACTGCTGACCTTATAATCGAGGGTCATTGGTGAAGCAGCTGAGGATGGTTGGATCGAGGACACGACCCTGAGGACCTCCTGCAATGATATTGTGGGACTGCAATCATTTAACTCCAACAACTGCAACCATCTTCCTTTGTACTAGGTATGACTCCAAGCGCAAAATTTACCCCATTCGTTCCCATTGACTCCAATTGCCAGGGCTCCTTGATGCCAAAGTGAGTCAAATGCAGCCTTGATGTTAAGGGCAGTCACTTTCACCTCACCTCTTGAGTTCAGATCTTTTGCCCATGCTTGGACTAAGGCTGGTATAAGATCAGCAGCTCAGGGCCATGGTAAAACCCAAACTGCTTGTTTCTGATTAAGTGCCGCATGATAGAAGGGTCGACGACACCTTCCATCACTCTGTTGATGATCCAGAGTACACTGATGGGGCGGTAATTAGCCGGGGCTGGATTTGTCCTGCCTTTTGTGGACAGGCAGTTTTCCACATTGTCTGGTAGATGCCAGTGTTGTCGCTGTACTTGAGCAGCTTGGCTAAGGACGCAGCTAGTTATGGAGCACAGGTTCAGTACTATGGCCGGGATAAAGTCAAGGCCTCTGGCCTTTGCAGTATCCAGTGCTTTCTGTCATTTCCTGACATCATGTGGAGTGAAGGAAATTGGTCGAAGACTGGTACCTGTGTTGCCGGGCACCTCAGGAGGAGGAAGAGATTGCTCATGCACTTGGTATTTCTGACTGGAGATTGTTGTAAATTTTCCACCTTCCATTTTGCCGAAGTGACTCAGATCCTAATGTCTCCATAATTAATACTACTCATATTTATTTTACTGGCCTACTGTGAGTCTCTGTGGCGCAATCGGTTAGCGCGTTCGGCTGTTGACCGAGAGGTTGGTGGTTCGATCCCACCCAGGGACGGTGGCGTTTAACGTTTGCCCTCTTTACAGCGTTCCCTGACACAGTTTCGCGGTATGTGTTTTCATTTTGAGAAAATATTCACCGAACATTGTCAACTCTGTCACCATACCCGGACATCTTATTAATATTTCTTTCCAATGTAATGAGAGAGAAAAGAAAAAAAGATAGATTCCTAAGTATCCCTCTCCAGCTGTGCAAATTCAAGAAAATTCCCGTCAAGCTGTGCTGGTTCCTGAATATCCATGTCCGGCTGAGAACTCCTGTATACACCTGCCCAACGTTGCTATATCCTGTGTGTACCTAACCCACTCCCTTCTCAGAGCTTAAGCATGTTTAATTGGTCCATGAATGGCGCACACCCTGTAAACGTGATGTTGAGAATATGAGGTTGTGACAGCGCAGAACCCACTGTCGGAACAAAACAGAAATGGAATGTTGTTTCCCGGAGGCGGAGAGCGGCGTGTTTCAACCCAGTTAGGTCAGTAAGACAATGATCTGATTCCGAAGGTTCAAGGAAGGAAATTCGAAATTAAATCAAAAGGTGCTGGAAATACGCAGTAGATCTAGCAGCATCTGCGGGGAGCCTAAGTTTGGAGTCGGATCTGACTCTTCACTGGAACCGAAATTCGGAAGCTCCTTTCGGAGTTTAAGGGCTTTGCAATGGATACTTTCCCGTGTGACTTGTGCGGCATGGAGTGGTGAAATGTTTGTTAAAGTGACTGAGTGCAGAGGACACAACATTTTACCTGCTTCCTGCACACTTTCTCTGAGCTGATCGATGTTTACATCATGCATTGGTTACCAGCTTCAGGTGACACGCGAGGTCACTTGGCTGGCCTTTGCTTCCGTGTGCAAAAAAAAATGTTTGTGGTTCATCAATAGTGTGAACGCAATTATCCGTCAAATATGATCTAGCCGATTGACAAATTTATAAAACACATTTGTCTGATTGGGAAACGACACTAACGTGTGGCATTGGAAGCCAACAGAAGAACAAACAACGCAGGAAGGGGAAATGTTACTATTTCTGGCTCAGCCTTTCAATCTCTAAGTCACAGAATCACATAATCACACAGTGCAGAAGAAGCCCATCGAGTCTGCACCGTTGATTGCATGGAGTTTTGAAATGAATCGCACTTTCTCCTTTTAATGCGAAACCTTTGAGTCAGTGCAGAATGAGCAAGAAATACAGTTTTCAATGAGCAGTCCTTAGTTTCAAAGCTGGCAATAGCGTTACATGACAATCTGTCGAAACACTGTGAGTTGGATTCAAACTCTAGTTCTTGTGGGGACGGGTCCGGTGCAAAATTTTTCTGTGAGTTTCTATTGAAGCTTAATTTGGTTTCTTCAACAACATCCACCTTTCCCGAATAATGCCTTGCACGATATTCCCGTAGTCATAGCAGAGTTTCAGCTTTTGTATCTGTATCTGATCGTACATGGGCTAATGCTTTGCATTGGGGCTCGGTTCTCAGGGAATGTAATATGCTTGAAACTATTAAATCCATTCCTCTTTCCAGAACTTCTGCTAGGTCTTCAGTGTGCCTACAATATATTCATTTTAAAAAAAATTTCAGACGTCCAGCATCTGCAGTATGTTGTTCTTGCGCGCGTGAAGCTGAGCACTTGAAACGCAATAGCATTCAGGGCTACGGGTTAAGTGCTGGAAAATGGGGTTAGAATAGATGGGTGCTTGATGGCCGGCGTGGACACGACGGGCCGAAGTGCTATACAACTCAATGTATGATATAACGCTATTACTATGACTCTATATCTGCCGATGTTCTTCGGCAAATTCCGACTTTGATTAGAACCTACAGCCTTTGAAAAGCCGTATGAAGAACATAAGTTTCTAACAAATGCACACTTCATTGCATGACAAAGCCAAATGTTTGGAAAAGGTTTTTATTCCCTCAATTCAATGCAAAGCCATGCAGTCGGCCGGCAATCGGGTGGAAAGCCAACTTGTTATGTAGTACACAATAAAAAAAACAGAAACTTCTAGAAATACCGAGCAAGACTGGAAGCATCTGTAGAGGGAGAAAAAATGACGTTTCATCCGAGCGGTTCATCGTTCGTTCAGATTTTTAGTCAGCTGTCCCCAGCTTGGAAGCTTAACTCCTTCTGTGATAGCCTGGCCGAGCGATAGAGGGCGCGGTTTTCAAGCTGCTCTTTTGTGAGTGTGTACTGCTACGCTGCAGCTGAATTTGCAATGCAGCCACGCGAATGGAGACCTAGGGCCGGCGCTTTACGCTGTGACTGCAGTAAGCTCAGTTCGCGTCGCAGTCGTGGTGGAGGTTGTTATGCTGTCCCCGACTTCTGCTAGAAGGACGCAGTTAAAGTGTCAATTGCGATAAGAAGTATTTTTAATGGCAAAGCACATTACTTCCTTGGAAACCTAGCCCCCTCACATGCCTGTGTTTGATGTCCCGGAGCTGAAACCCACCTCTTCCCTTAGATTTTTCGACCTTCCGAACTCACTGATCTCCTTTCCTTTCTTCCTTCCATTTCACTGTCACTTTACTGCAGCATTGCCTCATCTAAAATTCACTTGCACAATTACAACGTTGAGTTTGATTTCCTACCATCGCAACTCCTGGCGGTACATGCCCGACTCGTACCAATGGTACATATGTGCTTCGAAAGTAGGATTGCAAACGAAAAAATCGCGACCCGGTTGCTGGCGAAATTTTCTTGGGGATCTAGTGATCCAGTCAATATCTGAATAAAACACAGCAAAGTGTGTAGAAAACATAGCAGTTCTGGCTGCATCTGTGGAGAGAGAAACAAAGTTAACGTATCCAGTCAATGTTTTGCAAGCACTTTCTGTTTTTACTTCATATTTCCAAAATCCGCAATATTTTATTTTTATTTCAATGCTAACTGAGGTAGTGGGTTATGTTTGCATTATACTTGGCGCTGTTGTATAAGCAGTTGGCAGTTGAGGTATGCGAGCGAAGAGCTCATAATGGGGATGTGAGCAAGGACGAAGCACTCCAAATTCATCCTTTTTGTTGGCATTTCTGATTCAAACGAATGGAAAATAAAGGAAAATACCATTATTAACGAAACGTGAGCCATTTAGAGCAGGTTGGTGCGAAACGAAATGCTTTTCCAATGTAGAAGGCGCATGGCGTTGCTTTGGGAAATGGCAGATATGAAAGTGTGCGCGTGGGGGAATGTTAAGGGCAATCTTGAGTGTGAGAAACGCCCAATAAATTAAATGTGGCCTTGAGGTAAGTTGCGTGTTTTCACAAAAGCTCTATAGTAAAAGCAGAGCGGTAAAAAAACAGAAACTGCTGGGAACACTGAGCAGATCGGGTATCAATTACAGACTCACCTATTTGAAAAGATTGTTTGTATCGACCCTTTCGAACTCCTTTAGCATTTTAAACACTTCGATCAGTTCACCCCTCATTCTTCGTCCATAATCAGAATTAATCGAACTTGGCCTGCACTGGGAAGCTGCTTTGTTTGCTTAAGTCGGGTTTTAGTGAGTGATGGAGTTTTAAGCGTCAATTTAACGAGTTAATTTCGGTTAAGGGTTAATTTCTCTCTAAATTCTAGCCTTTTCTTCAATTTAGCAATTAACTAAAAGTTGCCCTTTGGGGTGGGAGAAGAGTAGTTTCATTTCAACTTTTAACAAAGGTTTGCCGGCTCAACTTGGAGCTGCAGCTGAATAATTGGACGACTAGCTTAAACTGTTTTTCAGAAGATTTAATCGGGGAGCATTAAACCTGACCTTCAGGTTGCCCTCACTGGTGTGCTGCTTTGGGCGCATTCGAGTGCTTAATTTGGAATTTGGTGAGCGAGGGAGTTCGTTGAAGAGAGTAAGGAGGTGCTATTTTCTTTTTCTACCTTTCCACAGCCCCCAAAAGTTGAATCTTATTTTCCTAAAGGGGAAAAAGCTGATTAAATTTCAACGGAGGCCATAAAGCAGCGGAGAGAGAGTCGGGAGTTTACAGATAAAATCTAAAAGTGACGTCACAGGAGTCCTGTGAGTATGGGCCTTTCCCGTCTCGAGACCGAGGACAGGATTAATGAGTTATTATATGATGCCAAATTGTAGTAAGCACTTTATACAGTATTTACCGTTCATCAGTGCAGCTCCGCCATGTGCAATGCGCAACCTGTGGGAGGTGGGAAGTCGTGCAGGCACAATGTGCCCTCGATGGTTACACTGCAGGAACTGTCACCAGCTGCAGAATCTTGAGCTGGTTGCAGAACACCAGCGCACCTGCAGTCACCGTCGTGCATCCACAAGGCTGAGGATTATGTGGAGAGCACAGTTAGAGAGGTGGTCACACCGCAGCTAATATGTACATAAGCAGAGAGGGAATTGGTGACCGCCAGAGTATTTAAGATACAGAGGCCGGTCGTGCAGGAATCAACTGAGGCTACCTCATCCTCTAACCGCTTGTCTATCTTACATACTGGTGAGCGAGATGGCTCTTCAGAGAGCTGTAACAGGAACCAAGTTCTTGTCTGCAGGGGTGGCTCAACTGCACAGGAGGGGAGGAGCAAGAGTGGAATTGCGATATTGATAGATGGTTCCATAGTTAGTGGAGCAGACAGACGTTTCTGCGGCCGTAGACATGATTCCAGTGTGTTATTTTGCCTCCCTGATGCCAGGTTCAAAGATGTCACAGAGCGACTACAGGACATTCATTTTGGGGAGAGCGAACAGCCATAGGTCGTGGCCCACATTTGGACCAACGGCATAAGTAGCAAAAGGTCTGAGTTCCTAAAGGCAGATTTTAGGAAGCTAGCAAGGGAATTCAAAAACAGGGCCTCAAAAGCGGTAATCTCAGGATTGTTCCCAGTGCCACGTACTAGTGAGCATAAGAATAGAATGATTGAGCAGTTCAACACACGGCTGGAAAAATGGAGCAGGAGAGCGGGGTTTACCTTTTGAGGCATTGGGACCGGTTCTGTACAAGAAGTATGGCTTCCACCCTAACAGGACCGAGATCAAATTGAAATCGGAGTCTACGTGAGAGTCAAACCGTCAGGATACATATTAAAGACCAAGGATCACTTCAACTATATAAAAAAGTTCACATCTACAGGGCAAAACTTACTTATTGACCATGTGAAATTAAAGTGCATGCTGGACAAGCGGTGTTAAGGTAAACTCCTCAGTGTCTCTCTTCGATCTCTCTCTCCTTCTTCACGGTGCAATTTTAAAGGAAACACTTGAATGTAATAACGCTCTGAGACACCTGGTGATCGTGAACACTGTCAGTCACGCCGATAAAGAACTGCTGAAGTCCTGTCATTGCTGCGCACGGCAAGCACCAAAAACAACACTTGACAAATGACCAAGCGATCTCCTTTAGTGATGCTTCTTGAGGGAGAATAGGGGAAACTCTCCTGCTCTTTTTGAAAATTGTACCCTTGCAGCGCTTACTTTCAGCCGAGCAAGCGGTTTAAAGTATTAACTGGAAGCCGATACATCCAACAGTCTAGCACTCACTCATCACTGCGTTGACTCCAACCTTCATTTTTGTGCTTAAAATCTAGAGTGAGGTCTGAGCAACCTTTGTGATGCATAACGCTACCAAGCGGGTCATGGATACTGCTCCGTGCGAGAACATCCTCGTTTCATGACCCGTTTTTGGATATCGTTTCACTGTTTTACTTCTATCAGAATCACAAATTCTTTCCAGTGCATTTCGGCCAATCGAGTCTGCATTAACTCTCTGAAAGAGCATTCTACCTAATCCAAAATCCCCGTTTTATATCCGTAACCTTACACATTCTTGCCTTTCAGATAGAAACCCAATTCTCTTTTGAACACCTCGACCGAACCCGCCTCCACCATCCTCTCAGCAATTTTGTTCCAAACTCCAACCATCCTCTGGGCGAAGAAAAGTTTTCCTTGCAGCACTGTTGCTACTTTGCCATTTATTTTGAATCTGTGCTTTCTAGCCATTGATGTTCTCTTGAGTGGGAACATTCTCCCAATATTGGCACTGTCCATGACCATCAGGGCCGTCAATACCTCTATCAAGTCTCGCTCAGCCTTCCTTTCTCCAAGGAAATCAGTCTTGACCTCTCGAATCTATCCTCATAGCTGCAGTTCTTACACCATGGAAAAATTCTTGTGGATTTCCTCTGTATTTAAGTATGTCGCTCAGAACTGATCGCAGTGCTCCAGATGAGGCCGGTCAAGTGACTTATACAATATCAACATGACCTCCTTATCTTGAACTCGGTGCCCCTAATAATACAGCCGAAGATACTATATGCCTTATTAAATGCGCTGTGAACATGCCCGACAATCTGCAATGAATTATGTACATATATATATCGAGGTCCCTCTGTTCCTTCATCTCGATTAGACTTCATCCCTTTTTATCATTGCCTGCCAATATTCTTCATTAAATTAATCACCTTACTCTTCTCTGAATTGATCTTCATCCGCCATTTGTCTGCCCATTCTACCAACATGTCCGTGTCCTTTTGAAGTTCAGACGATTCCCATCACAGTTGACAACGTTTCCACTCGTCGTATGATTTGTAATCTTTGGGATCATGTCTCAAACACTACTGTCTGAGTCATTAATAGAAATCAGGAAGAGCAAGGGCACCAATACTGGCCCCTAGGGAACCCAACACTAAACATTCTCCAATCTAAAAGTGATTTGTTTATCAGATCTACGTTCCTTGCCACTCGGCCAATTTCATATCCAAGTGCCTTCTTTCCCTTTTATCGCCAGAGCTAGAGTTTTGCTCAAAAGTCCGTTGTGCGGCCCCGTATCAAATGCTTTTTGACATTCCATATACACCGCACAAAACTGCAGCAAATCAAGTCAGTTAACCAGGACTGTTCCTTAATGAATCCATGCTACCTCCCTTTAATATCCTGCACTTGATTAAATGATTATTGCGTTTATCATGAATTATTGTTTCCGGAAGTTTTCCCACCACTCATTTCAAGTTGACCAGTCTGCAGTTACCGTTTTTTTTGAACAAGGGTGTTATATTCACAAATCCCCGGCCCTCTGCCCTCGCCCCTGTGTCTAAGGAAGATTGGCAGATTATCACTGGTGCCTCCGCAATTTCCACTCCCACTTCCCTCAGCACCCCTGTATGCTTCTCATCCCGTCCTGCTACATTTTGTATTTTATCTCTCTCGTCATCCAGACCGCTCTGGAGTTACTTCTCCTACCTCTCCTTTTCGAGGGATTTTACCTTGACATTGCATGCAATACTTTTGCTTTGAGGGTGACCAATGATTCAGCCATCATCTTTTCTGCCAACATTTGAATCCAACTGACCTGACTCAGGTCAATTCTCATGAAACCGAAGTTGGCCTTCTCGCAATTAATTATCCGCGCTCTGGATTGTTGCTTGTCCTTTTTATTGAGCAACCTGAACCTTTGCGATTCAATGGTCACTGCCACCTAAATGTTCTCCCACTGAAATTTGATCCACTTCGACCGACTCATTTCCAAGATCCAGGCCCAGCAGTGCTTGTCCTGTCCTTGGACGGGAAACATGCTGCTGCAGAAAATGATTTTGAACACATCCCATGCACTCTGGCCCATCTTGTCCGTTTGAAATATTCCTATCCCAGTCTATATTTGGATATTTGAAGTCCCCCAATTATAATTACTCTCCAATGCTTGCACTACTCTGCAATTTATTTGCAATTTATTTCCTCTGCATTCCTTCAACTAGTTTCGGCATATATGCTGCACTGGTCAATATTGTTGCACCTTTTTCATTCCTTACGTCTAGCCAGAGTGATTCGGTCCATGAACTGTCTGGAACATCTTCTCTCTCTCAAATACAGTAATGCCACCTTTAACCAAATACTGCCACTCCCCACCACCGACACCCCTTTCCTTCCTTAACTCTCTCCCCTGAACACCTTGTAGCCACGAAAATTTAAGGTCCAGTCCCGCACTTCTTTGATCCATGATTCTTTTATAGCAATGAAATAATTCCATTCTCCATCCTGTGCCTGTAGTTCACCATTCCTATTAACAACAATCCCTGCATTTACATACTTGCAGATTAATTCTGACTTTGGCATTTAATTCCCCCCTTCCTCGGAACCCCATGAATAACTTGCTATTGCTTACTTTAATATTAAAAAAACTCTCCAAATTTTCTACATGCCAATACGCTTCTCTAATTCCCACTGCCAGTTGTTCCCATCTCCACTCTGAATTTTTCCTCAGGTTCCCCTTCCCATGCCAATCTAGTTTAAACCCTTCCCAACAGGGATTCCTGTTAAGGTGGAAACGACCCTTCTTCTACAGGTGCCACCTGCGTCAGAACGGGTCCCAAAGCCTCGGAAAACTAAAGTTCTCCCTCCTACTTCATCCATCTAGCCACATATTCAACTGTTCAATTTCCTATTCTTATGCTCGCTAGTACATGACACTGATCGTAATCCTCTTGAGTTCCTGCTTTTTACATCCTTTCCTAGCTCCCCAAAATCTGCTGTCAGGACTTCATACCTTTTCCTGTCTATGTAATTGGGCCCAGTATGGACCACGACCTATTTCTCTTCGCTCTCTCCCAATTGAATGACCTGAAGCCGCTCTCTGATACCCTTGCACCTGCACCAGAGCCAATATACCATCCTGGAATCACAACTACGGCCGCAGAAATGCTTGTCTGCTACCACTTTAGCACTTCCACGATTCCTCCTTCCCTCCTCTGCAGTTGGACTATTCGCGGAGCCACGAACCTGGCTCCTGTTGCAGTTCTTTGAGGAACCGTTTTGCTCACCAGTATCCAAAATGAGTAAGCGGTTAGAGAGCGAGGTAACCTCAGGGAATTCCTGCGCTTCCTGCCTATTCCTCTTCGGTCCTCTGACGGCCATCAATTCCCTTCTCTGCCTGTGTACTTAGCTGCGGTGTGAACTCCTCTCTAAACGTGTTATCCACATAATCCTCGGTCTTGCGGGTACACCACAGTGACTCCAGGTACGCTCTAGTTTCGCAACCCGGAGCTCAATTCTCTGAAACTGACGGTATTGACAGATGTAGTCATAGAGGCCACTTTGTGCCTGCACGACTCTCGACATCCCGCCGGATGTACATTCCACGTGGCGGAGCTGCACTGACATACATTAAACTTATATGAAGCATTTACTCCAGTATGGTACCATTTCATAACTCACCTGTCGTTCACCAATCGTCTCCGCTATGCCAAGCCCGGAAAGGGCCATATTTTAACAGCCAAACTAATTATGTACGCCAGTCCTGTGACGTCATTTTAGTTTTGTTACCTGTAAACTCGCCTGCTCCAATGATATTCAAACAGCCTTTTCCTCTGTAGTAAAATAAGAGCCAGCCTCTGGAGGTTGGGAAAATGTTGCGAAGGAGGAGAGCACCTCCTTCCTCTCTTCAACGAATTCCCTCCCTCATCAAATCGCAATTTTAACTCTCTAATGCACTCAACTAAGCACTCCAGTGCAGACAAGCAGGACTGAAAAATCCTGTTTTATGCTTCCTGATTCAAGCTTCTGAAAACCACTTTAGGCAAGTTATCCAATTAGTTAGCTGCCGCTCCAAGGAGAGCCGGCAAGCCCCTGGTAAAAAGCTGGATAAAACTGAACTTCTCCCAACACAAAGAGCAACTTTTAATTCATTACTAAATTAAAGAAAAAACTAGCCATTATATAGAAATTAACCTTAAAATTAACTAACTCCTAAATTTAAGCGTTAAAACTCGCTCACTCACTAAACTCCAACTTTAGGGCTGTAAAGCACCCAGAGCACTGCTCCAGTACAAACCAAATTCGATTCTTTCTAAGTCTTGGCGAAGATTGAAGGGTGAACTGATCGAAGAGTTTAAAATGATAAAGGGCTTTGACAGGGTCGATACAAACAATTTCTTCGTGTAGGCGAATCTATAACTGACACCTGATCTGCTCAGTGTTTCCAGTACCTTCTGTTCTTAATGTTCTGCTTTCACGTGAGGAGCTTTTCTGACAACACACGACTTGCCTCAAGGCCAAATTTAATTTCTTGATCTCTTCTCACACATAAGACTCCTCTTAACATTTGCAATCTGCCGTTTCCCAAAGCAGGGTCATGCGCCGTTTTCATTGAAAAGTCGTTTTGTTTCGCACCAATATGCTCTTAATCGATCATTTTTCGCCAGCAGTGGTCTAAAATTTATTTTTAGATCCGTTTCAATCACATAGTCAAACAAATAAAATGAGTTTGGAACACTTCCGTCGTTGCACACCTTCCCACCATCCACACAGCTAACCTACCAACTGCTTAGAGGCAGGCGACAACTATGATGTAAACACAATCCTGCTCCTCAGTATTATGACGCGGCAGATGATGTGTGCCAAGCGGATCCACGAGGGAAACTTGATCACGTTGTCACAACGGTTTTGCAATTAGTAATTATTTCGAGATGCGTGCCCTGAATTCAGAAGTAATACATCCACCAAGACATTTGGGATTTTTTAAATTTAAAATTAAAATATTAATTAATAAGTGGAAGGTTTCAAACACTTGCACAGAACTAACAATTACCATTATAATTACTCCTAAATCCGTAATTAACCTGGCTCCCAGTTACACTCCCTTTAAGCAACAGTCCAAAAATAGATAGTTAGATTTGAAACAGATCAAACAAATTAACACAACACCCTGGACATTGCATTTCAAAGGTGGCTCGTCCCAGCTTCGGTTTCTGTAGACAGCAGGTTTATGCGCAAATGCTGGAGGCCCCTTGGAGGCGACTTCATTCACTTCTGTTAGGCATTAGAATGCCTTCCCCTGACACCAAGCCTCATTCTCCTTTATACACGTTTCTCCGTTTAAAATGTGTAAATTCCATTGTTTCCTTCGGCCTTTGAAACTGTACATTTTTTAAATATAAAGCACTTCATGCTGCTACTGTTTTGATTAATTTCTTTGAAATTCAAATACCCTTTCGTCTATATAAAAATGCAAATTCCCTTTGCACCTTACCTGCTAAAACCCCAACCATATTAGCTCATTAGCATATAAAAGACACTTCTACACGTGACCTCTTTTGATAACTTCAACTTGCAATCTGTTTTGCTACAAAATGTAATTAAATCACACAGACAGAACAACACAAACCCCCATAAACCTACTTTACAATAAACCAGAAAAATATTTTGAAACTTATTATACTCTCATCAAACTCAGTTAGCATTTTAAAAAAGCAAAATTCTGCGAGTTCTGGAAATTCGAAAAAAAAAGCAGAAAGAGCTTGGAAAAGTTAGACTGTGAAAGGCAACTCTGCTTCTGACTCCACAGCTGCTGCCAGAACTGATGCCTTTTTTTAATTAACGCTATCTTCGTTTACTTCAAACACTGAATGTGTCACGGGATTTGCAAGAAAATTTTGCGAACATTCGGTGCGCGGATTTTCTAATTGACATCCTGCTTACTGAGAGATTGGCTTTCAAAGCACAGATGCACCATTGGTGCGAATGAGCATATGTACCGGCAGGAACAGCGATGCTCATTAAACAAACTCGATGTTGAAAGTGTGAAATAAAGCTTTACATGACGCAATGCCACAGTAAAATCACAATGAAATGGCAGAATTCCCTGATTCAAGGAGATCACTGATTGCGGAAGGGAGAAAAATCTGGGAAGTAAGGGGTTTTGAATTCTGGCGCAATAAACACAGGTATGCGGGGGGGTGGTGTTAGGTTTGAAAGGATGAATTGTGTCTTGCCATTAAAAATTCTTCTTTACACAAATGAATTTTCAGTTGCGTTCTTTTAGCTGAACCAGGGAAAATGAAAGCCACCACTGCCGTGACTCGGATTCGAACCGAGGTTGCTGCGGCCACAACGCAGAGTACTAACCACTATACGATCACGGCGCCAAACACCGGTGGTTGCATTATTCTCTTGCAGTGGAGAAGTACTGCACGCTCACCGCCGAGCCGCTTTAAAGCAGCGCTCTCGGTCGCTCGGCCAGGCTTTCACTGAAGGGTGATTTGAACTTCCAAGCTTCCGATCTTTCTTGATCATTGCCCGCCAAATTCCAGGCATTGCATTGAATGGAGTGAAATAAAACCTTTCCCCAAACATTTGACTTCGTGGCGTTTGGCAATTTGCATTTGATAGACCCTTAAGTTATTAATACAGCTGTTCAAAGTCTGTGGGTCAGATTCAGAGAGGATTTTCCTAAAGGAAATGGTCAGATGTTCTCCAGCTTCATACATACAAAAGAAAAATACTGCACATGCTGGAAATCAGAGATAAAAGCAGAAGAATTTTCAGGTGCACAGGAGGTCCAGCAGAAGTTTTCGAAAGGGAAACTGATATAATGCTCCTGATCTATGTATATCTCAGAGAACCCAGTTTTCTGCAGCCACAACACAAAACATTACTTTGCGAGTTATCAGCGTAGGACTTGTCCCTGATCTGAAAAAAAAAACACCCTCCATACCAGATTGAAGACTGCTGGGGTTGACAAAAAAGCTAACCGACTTCAACAGATTTACTAATTCCAGAGCTCTCCTTTCGTTCTGCTGTAACATCATTTTGGCAAATGGATATCAGGATCCGAGAATTTGCTGGTGTTTGTGCGAGTCTGTTCCCCATTGGTGTTATGTGCTTACTGATTTGCGGAAATAACTTTACAAAACAGTTTAGTCTATTAAACACGGAATAATATGTAAAACGGAAAAAAAAAACGTTTTGCAACCGCCTTTAATACCCCGGGAACCCTTTCGTTCCAGACTGACTGCAATGCTAAAATGATAAGCAATTCATTCTAAAGAAAACTTAATTATTTTGGAAGGTGATTTCTTCTCAATCGTTCCTATGTTGCAGCCAGTATTTTTGAAAAGTGCACAGCATTGAACATGTATGTTTTTTTCGCGGCGTTTGGACGTCTAGCTTAACATCGGTTGCTTCGCCAACATTTTCACAGATCAAAGTGAGGATTGTTGCACACTGCCACCCTAATCCGGGACACCCTGGTCCACTCCTCCATCACCCCCTACTCCTCAACCCCCACTTATGGCACCTCCCCATGCCCACGCAGAAGATGCAACACCTGCCCCTTCACTTCCTCTCTCCTCACCGTCCAAGGGCCCAAACACTCCTTTCAAGTGAAGCAGCATTTCACTTGCATTTCCCCTAACTTAGTCTACTGCATTCGTTGCTCCCAATGCGGTCTCCTCTACATTGGAGAGACCAAACGCAAACTGGGCGACCGTTTTGCGGAACACCTGCGGTCTGTCCGCAAGAAAGACCCAAACCTCCCTGTCGCTTGCCATTTTAACACTCCACCCTGTTCTCTTGCCCACATGTCTGTCCTTGGCTTGCTGCATTGTTCCAGTGAAGCCCAACGCAAACTGGAGGAACAGCACCTCATCTTCCGACTAGGCACTTTACAGCCTTCCGGGCTGAATATTGAATTCAACAACTTTAGATCTTAAACTCACCCTCCCCCCATCCCCACCCCGTTTCTTCCACCGCCCCCACTTTTTTTTCAATAATTTATATAGATTCTTCTTTTCCCACCTATTTCCATTATTTTTAAATCTAAAACTAAAACCTTGTTAGTCTTTCCACCCCACCCCCACTAGAGCTGTACTTTGAATATCCTGTCCTCCATTCTTAATTAGCACTTTTCTCAGACAAATATCACCACCTTCAACACCTCTTTGACCCTTTTGTCTGTGACATCTTTTGATTATTTGCTCATCTCCACAATCACCACACCCTCAACGTCTCTCCCCCCACCCCCCCCCACCTTAAACCAGTTTATATTTCTCCCTTCTTCTAACTATGCTTCAGTTCTGCCGAAGTGCCATGAAGGCTCGAAACGTTAACTGATTTCTTCTCCGCCGATGCTGCCAGACCTGCTGAGTTTTTCCAGGTAATTCTGTTTTTGTTTTGGATTTCCAGCATCCGCAGTAGCTTTTAGCTTTTTGTCTTTATCACCCTAATCCAGTTCTTCCTCACTGAATGAAAGGAACTGTGCCCATGTCGCAATGATACAACCTGAAACTTGTATACAAAGCAGCGCAGTGCCCGACTCTGGTGGCGCATTCGGTTAGCGACTGCCAAGTGAATGGCAGCACTAAATGTGTCAGTTTTAGCCTCACCGGGAGCAACTTTCTTGACTGGGGGAAACATGCTTATTGTGTCACCAGGTTTGTCAGTAGCTGTGGAAAAGTGCGAGGTGCAATTTGGAGCGAAAATAATACGTAATTGAACAGGAACATTTTCTGTGGATTGGAACCAACCTATCCAGAGCCAACGTCTCCAATACCAACTGCAAGTACTGAGCAGATGAAACAGCTTCTGTGAGGACAGAAACAAGGGTAACGTTTTAGGTAAAATGCTGCGGATGCTGCAAGTGTGAAGTATAAACTGAAAATACCAGGAATGCTCAGCAGCTCTGGCAGCATCTGTGAAGAGAGAAATAGAGTTAACTTTTGAATCCGTATGAACCTTCTTAAGAGCTGAGGAGAGGTAGAAATGCAATGGGTTTCATGCTGTTGAAATGTGGCGGGGGGGTGTGTGACGATGCGGGTTGGGTTTGGGGAGAGGGACGGAGCCGGTAGAGCAAAGTAGAAGTCTGAAGTAAAAGCAGAAAAGTGTTGGGGAAACTTAGACTGGCAAAATTAACTCTGTGTTTATTGCCACATATGCTGCCTGACTGTTTTTTTCCCCCCAACAATTTCTCTTTTTACTTGCGACACTGACTGTATGACGAGGTTCGCAAGAAAATTTCGCGAGTAATTGGTTCGGACTTTTCCGATTACAACCCTGCTTAGATAGTGCTTGGTTGTGTGGAGTCCCACAGATGTTTATGTAGCCATTGCTTTCAAAGCACAGATGTACCATTACTATGAATGTGGCAGCTACCGCCAGGGACAGCGATGGTAGCAAAATAAACTCATCGGTGCAAGTGTGAAAGTGAGTGTCAAATAAAATAATGCCGCAGTGAAGTGGGAATTAAACGGAAGGAGTGAAAACAAGCAGAGCAGTGATTGCGGAATAGAGAACAAAATCAAGGAGACGAGCCATCACACACAGATATGCAAGGGTGCTAGATTTGGATGGATTTAGTGTGCTTTGATATCAAAAACACTTCTACATAGAAATGATTCTTCAATTGCCTTCTTTTAGCAGAAATCGGAGAGCAAATCAACCCCTGTTGTGAATCGGTTTCGATTATACGTTGCTGCGGTTCTTATGCCAATTACTGACCACCATGGGACCACGACAACGCACGTGAGTGACTGCTTCGCTGTTTTTCTGCAGGCAAGAAGTGGGCGCTCATAACCGAGCAGCATTTAAATTTCTTCGAAGACAGCTCCTGCGGAGTCTCCCCCACAAAAACTGGACTATGAATCCAACACAACATGCTTTGAATGCTGTCATGTGTCGCTATTTCCAGCTCTGAAGCTGATGACTGCTGGCTGAAAACTGTCTTTTTTGCTCATTCTCCACTGAGTACAAGGTTGCGCCATAAAAGGAGAAAGTGCAATTCGTTTCAAGCCTCCATTCAATCAACGAATTAGGGATTGAATGTCAGGGGGAGAGCAATACGCAGAAAATTACGTGATTACTCACTTCCTAAATCCCAAATGCCTGTCTGTCATCTACAAGACACGAGTCAGAAGAACAAATCAAGGACAAAGTAACGTATTTGATCAGCACTCCATGAAATACGTAAAATTTCATTCTACCCACCACCGTCGCTAAGTGTATACTATCTACAAGATGCACTGCAGCAAATCGGCAATGTGTGGGAATTCCAGGAGCAGCAAGGACATGACAGAACTTAATCTGGAGCAGTGAAAGCCCTCTAAACTCAGGGACAAGGTCATAGAAGGCCCAGAGGGAAAGCAACACAGCGCCCACTCTGATGCTGCTTTGCTTCTCCCTTAGTGCCCATCACTGCCTGCACCGTCTGTACACGGAAATGCAAGTTGCATCAATACCATGCTGCAGAGAGGTGCTGTAGAATGAGATCACTATGCATGAGACTGAAGTATCTCGTTGAATTCAAGCATTAGGTTCAACAATTCCTGGAAACTAATCGAGGATATAATAAAAAGGGCAAGTGTGTTTAAAATAAAGAAGTTCCTTGGAGATTCTCCAAGGGAAGGTACATTTCACCTTGAACCCCCCCTCCCCCCAACCCCACCAGCCCCCTCCACCCCCCCGCCCACCCCAAAAAAAAAGAAAAACGAAATCAACTAGCGATCGGAAATAAACAGTTTTGAAAAACATTGAGGAATGAGTCACACAATTCATGGAATTGGAATCTTTCTCCACTTTGTCCACTCAAGAATTTAGATAAGCGACTTTCTCCAGTGACGTTAGTGTGATTATCGGATTTCGGAATATCAGGAGACAAAATTAAAAGTCAAAATGAACTTGATTTAATTCTGGATGTGTTTAACAACATGAATAACAACAAAGCCCAATCGTGTAGGCAATTGTGGATGTGCTGGTGTTTGCTGGATGGCTGAGAGAAATCCCTTCGCAGTCCGGGGGAAAGTGAATGGACGCTCCACAGTGTGAATTCGTTGGAGAGTCTTCACGATACATAAATGGGCAACGCTCTTTTACTTTGTGAACAATAAACAGACTGACGTTTTTGTTGTTGTTTTGCCCGATAAGGTTTAAATGTATTAGTTTTGGGAGAGTGTGAGATCCAGAGTCAATCGTTCCTTAATAATCGGGCCTAATTCCCGAATAACTGAAACCCAATTCAGACCTTTAACTTTTTGGCAACTGTGACCGTGCTTCAAGAGAAAGAAATCGTAAAAAGAAAATAGAGAAGATGAGCACCAGGAGGGAAGTTGTGTTGTCAGCAGTGCACTGGTGCACTAGCTTGGTCCCATGGACGAGAAGAACAACTGGCGGGCATGAGGGGTGACATGATAGTAAAACCACTTTTTCCACGTCAAGAACAAGTGCTCGAGTGAGGCTTGAATTCATAACTTCAGCAATTCACACACCTCCATGTTTTCACAAAAGTATCACACGCAAACCGACTGCGCCTCCAGAGCAGCACCGCCGAAATTGCGTCATTTGTACTCACATTTCAGGTTGTACCACCGGGACAGGGACACGAAGTACTTTTGATTGAGTGCGGAAAAACTGGAGCTACAAGTTACTGTGCAACAGTCGCTGCCTTTGTAGGCGAACAATCTGGTGAAGTAACCGATGTTAGACGAGATTTCTCGGAGAAAAATACTTTCAATATTGTGCACTTTACTAAAATATTATCTGCAGTATATGACAGGATAAATGAATCTCCTTCGAAAATATAAAGTTTATTTTTTATTGACGATGATTTGCTTACCATTTTAGTATTGCAATCAGTCTGGAGCAAGATTAAAAAAAACCCGTTGAGGGCTTATGATTGGCGATTGTAATGAACGTTTTTTTAAAAATTACGTAATTTTGAGTAATTCAAAGAATGAATTGCTTTACGAAGTTAATTCCCCGAAATATTCGCACAGAGCACCGATGGAGTAATGGATTGATACAGGCATCTGAGCATTCTCTGATTCTGACATATGAAGGCAAATTGACATGACAACGAGCCCGGAGAAGAAGCTCTAGCATTAGTAAATGAATAAAGGCTAGTTTTTTTTTACCAGCAGTATTCAATCTGAGAGCCCCGTTTTTTTTAGAGGGTGTTTTCCACTTTTTGTTCAGATCAGGGAGAATTCCTAAACTGATTCCAGGTAAATTAATGCTTTGTACCCTGGCTGCAGCAACCTCGGTTCTCAGGGAATGTCAGAGACATGAAACATTCAATCTGTTACTTTTCGAAAACTGATGCTAGAACTTCTGCGTACCTCCAATATTGTCTGTTCTAATTGCAGATTTCCAGCATGTGCAGTATTTTGCTTTTGTGTGTACGAAGCCGGAGGTTATTTGATGATTTTCTTTTGCATAATCGGACTTCGATTCAGACTTACTGACTTTGAGCAGCAACATTGAATAACATAAAGATCTCTCAAATACACTCTGCAAAGCGCCTTAAAGGTATATTTTTTGAAAAAAAATGTTTTTATTTGCTTCCTTCAATGCGAAGTCTTGAAGTTGGCAGGCAATGAACAGGAAAGCTAGACCTGTCTGCAATGCACTAGGAGAAAAACATGAAATACTGGACACACTGAGCAGCTCTGGAAGCCTCTATGGAAAGAACAACAATGACCTTTCAGTAGAACGTTTCATCAATGGGCCAGATTTTAAGTCGGCAGCCACCAGATTGAAATACGTGAGGTGTCCTTGGTCATTTGGCTGGCATTTGCTTCCGTGTGCCAAAACATGTTTGCGATGTAGTAATAGTGTGCATGCAATTTCATCAATCAATATCATCTAGCCGACTGACAATTTTGTACAACACATTTTCCTGATTGCGAATCGACCCCGAAGTGAGGCATTGCAAGCGAACCGAACACCAATAAACGCAGGGGAGGGGTGGGGGGATGTATCCTGTTCTGCCTCAGCCTTTCAATCTCTAATTCGTTGATGAAATGGAGTTTCGAAATTTATTGCACTTTTTCCTTTTAATGGGAAACCTTTGAGTCAGCAGAGAATGAGCAAGAAAGGCGGTTTTGAATGAGCAGTCATAGTTTCAAAGCTGGCCGTTGCGATATATGGCAACATATCAAAACACTCTTTGTTGTATTCAATTTGTAGCTCTCGCGGGGAAGGTTTCGCTGGCAAATCTTTCTTTTTTGGTTTTTTTGGTTCCTTCAGCAAAAATCCACGTTTCTTAAACAGTGTCTTTCAAGAAATTCCTCGTCATAGCAGAATTTCAGCTGTTTTACGTGACTGTGATCGTACATGGGTTACTGCTTTGCATTGTGTCTCCATCTTCAGGGAATATCATATGCTTGAAACATAAAATCTGTTTCAGTTTTCAAACCTGATAGATAACTGATAGATAAATCTAGACTCCGTGCAGCTCCAATATGTTCATTTTTATTTCAGATTTCCGACATCTGCAGTATTTTGCTATTGAGCGTGCGAAGCTGGAGTATATCTGACAATGTTCTGGGGCAAATTGCGGCTCCGATTCGGACCTGCAGACTTTGAACAGCCGTATGAAGAACACAAGTTTCTATGAAATACACACTTCGTTGCGTGGCAAAGTCAAATGCTTTGAAAAAGTTTTTCTTTCCTGCATTCACTGCAAAGCCATGGATTCGGCAGGCAATCAAAAGAAATTCCAGCTCTGTATGTAATATAGGCTAAAAAGAAAATGTGCTGGAAATACTGAGCAAGACTCGAAGATTCTGTGGAGTGAGGAAAATTACATTTCATCAGAGCGGTTCTGATTCGTTCAGGTGTTTCGTCAGCTGTCGCCAGCTTTGAAGCTGAACTTTTTCTTCTGTGACAGCCTGGCCGAGCGATCGAGAGCGCGGTTTTAAAGCTGCTCTGTTGTGAGGGTATTTTGCTGCGATGCAGCTAAGCAGCAGTGCACCCACGCATGAGGAGCGCTGTGGTGAGTACTTAGTGTTGTGGCCGCAGCAATTTCAACTCGAATCCAAATCACGGTGGCGATTGTTATTATATTCCGACTGCCGCTGGACGAAGTTAGCTACGTAAATATGTTTCAATCGGCTAAACACATAACTTCCTTGCAAATCCAGCCTCTCACATGTCGGTGTTTGATCCTCCAGAACTGAAACCCGGTTCTCCCCCTAGATTTTTCTGCCTTCCGAAATCGCTGATCCCCTTTCCTTTCGTCACATTTCATTGCCACTTGACTGGGCATTGCCTCATCTAACACTTACTTGCACAATGACAGCTCTGCGTTTGTTTTCTTTCCATCGCTGTTTCTGGCGGTACATGCCCGATTCTCACCCATGGTACATATACCATGAAGAGATATTAATACATTTAATGTGATTGGAAACTCTTTTTTCTAAATAGAGTTCTAGTGGGTTCTGTGTCTATGTGTGTGTCAGTGTGCGTCTTAATCGGATTAAAGCCAACTAGCCTGGGTGATTTGATGTATAGTGGTTTTGAGATGGCAACTGGATAAACAAAAGGTGGGTAGAAGGTAAAGTGTAAATTAGCATTTGTTAAAATAAACCATTCAATACTGCGGGTGAAATCTTACACTTAGCTAGAAGGCGCCAAGCAATATGTTTTTTTTTTCCAGCTAACTAATAAAATTGGTGGTTTGAAAGGATATTATTGTTAGAAGAGGTAAAGTTCAAAGCCTAGTGACACAATGGGAAATTTGGATTCAAAGAGAAAAATATGTATAATGGAGAAAGGAGGTTATGCATAAGGGAGAGGCATTTTAAGAACGAACAAGCGTGAGAAGCCTCCAGCATTTAAGCGCCAAATCCGCCTGCAAGGTCCCAGAGCTGAAAGAAACTCATTTTGAATGTGATTCTCCAGGGGTCTGTTAAACCTATGAGTTTTGCTGTTGCCTTAGCGAGGGTATAACTGAGAGTCAGATTAATAACGCGATTTCTGTAGTTATTATTGTATTAGTTTTGCAGACGGGTATGTGTTTGCAATCTTTCTTTTATTAAAAAATGGTCAATTTAGTTTTATATAAAACCTCTTGAGACCCGGTGGTCTTATTACTGCTGAATTCAAAGCCTGCAACTCAAAAAATACAAATTGCAAAATTATGTTATGACAGTTGATCTAGTTTTCCCTCAGGGATTTGAACAATTCAGCCTTTACCATCGGATGTGTCATAATACATATGTGCTTCCAGAACATTGGTACATTTAGATCTGGATGAATACACCAATTAAGCACTGTCTGGGAAGCATTGCAAACGGAAAGAAAAACCACTACACGGTTGCTCATGAAATGTTATTGGGAACCTCGTGATGCAGTCCACATGTGAAGGAAACACAGAAAGTCTTCAAACAAAAACCGAGCTGCGCTGGCTGCATCTGTGGAGAGAGGAACAGAGTTAATGTTTCCAGTTGAAGTTTTCCAATCACTTTCTGTTTTCCTTTCATATTTCCAGAATCCGCAGTATGTTGTATCTATTCCTATGCAATTGGCAGTTGAGGTGTTGAGCGAAGAGCTGATGATGGGGAGGTGAGCAAGGTCGAAAGTGTTCCAAATTCAACTTGTTTATTGGAATTTGTGATGCAACTGAATGGAAAATAAATCAAAAGACCACTATTGATGACAAGTGAACCATTTAGAACAGGTTGGTGCGAAAGGAAATGCCTTTTCAATGCAGGAGGCATGACGGTGCTTTGGGAAACGACAGATTTGAAAGTGTGTGTATAGGAATGCGAAGGGAAAACTTTTGTCGAGAAGAGCTCAATATATTAAATGTGGCCTTGAGGTAAGTTGCGTGCTGTCAGAAAAGCTCCTTTTATGAAAGCAGAACAGTAAAAACAGAACCTGCTGGAAAAACTGAGCAGGCCAGGGATCAGTCATAGGTTCAGCTACACAAATGAAATTTTGTATCGACCATGTCGACTCCTTTAGCATTTTAAACATGTCGATCAGGCCGCTCCACAATCTTCATATAGGCGCAGAAGTAATCGAATTTCGTCTGCTCTGGAGCGCTGCCTTTGATGCTTCAGAATGCTTCAGTTGAAGTTTGGCAAGTGACGGAATTTTCAGAGTTAATTTTTACGAGTTAATTGAATTTGAGGGTTTATTTCTATCGAACGCCTCGCCTTTACTTCAATTTAGCAATTAACTAAAAGTTATTCTTTTAAGTGGAGCTTTATTCCAGCTGTAAAACAAGCGTTCACTAGCTCTCCTTGGAGCTGCTGATAGATAATTGGATAACTGGCTTAAACTGTTCTTCACAAAGTTGGTTCATGGAGCATCAAACCAGGCCTTCTTGAGTGCTGCTTATCCGCCCTGTCGAGTGGCTTTGGGTGCTTTAGAGTGCTTAAGTTGTAATTTGGTGAGTGAGCAAATTTGTTGAAGAGGGAAATGGGGTTCTCCTTTCTTTTTCTACTTTTCCTCAGCCTGAAGAGTCTACGGGGAAGGAGCTCACTGAATCTCGTCGAAGCCCATAAAGCAGCGGAGAGAGAGACTGAGACAGAAGTATACAGATAAAATCTAAAAGTGACCTCACAACAGTCCGGTAAGTTGATTCTATGTTAAGTATAGGCCTTCCACCACTGGGAACAGAGGAGACGATTCGTGAGTGTTAGGTGCGTTAATTTATGATACCAAACTGTATTAATGCCTTTATATAAAGTTTAAGGCAAATCAGTGCAGCTCGGTCACGTGGAATGGGAAAGTACAGGCACAACGTGACCTCGATGACTATATTGCTCTGTGTTTCGTCAGCTGCAGAAACAATAACGCCTGGTTGGGGTATTCCAGCAAGCCTGAATCAATGAGGAGCATCCACAAGGCAGGGGAATATGAGCATAGAAAGTTTGGAGAGGTAAATACACCGCAGCTAACAATTACATGGGAAGCGAGGGAATGGGTGACCGCCAGATTACCTAAGCGGAATAGGCCGGTAGTACAGGAATCCCATGAGACTATCTCGCTCTCTAACCGATTGTCTATTTCAATACTGCTGAGCGAGATGGCTTCTCAGAGTACTTGAACATGAGTTTACATTGTTTCTCCACTGGTGCCTCAGTTGCACAGGATGGGAGATGGATGAGTGGAAATCCTATATTGGTTGGAGATTCCATCCCTGGGAGAGCAGACAGACGGTCATGCGGCCGTAGACACGGCTCCAGGGTGTTATGTTGCCTCATTGTTGCCAATTTCAAGGATATCACAGAGCGTCTGGGGAACACCATAGGTCGTCGTCCACATTGGCATATGGCAATGTAGGAAAAGGTATGAGCTCCTCAGCGCAGATTGTAGAGAGTTAGGAAGATAATTGAAAAGCATGATCTCAAGAGAGGTCACCTTTGGATGACTACTAATGACACGTGTTAATGAGTATAAGAATAGGAAGGCTGAGCAGTTCAAAACGTGACTGGAGGGAAAAACAGTAGGAGGGCGGGGTTTAGCATCTTGCGGCATTGGGATCCATTCCGAGACGACAGGTGGGACCTGTACAAGAAGGACGGTTTACACCGGGGCTGGGATGAAATTCCTCGCGGAAAGCTTTGCTAGAGCTTTAAGCTAGATTGGTAGGAGAATTGGAACCAGAGGGGAAATTCAGAGCAGAAAGAGAGTAACTGGAAGTGGGCAGAAGATAAGTATTAACTGATAATGAGCACATGCTAAAGCGTAGTATCAAGGCACAGAGAAAACTAGGAGAGTTTTTTTAGACCCTTGCTAGGCAATAGCAAGGTATCTGATGGGGCCAGAGGAAGTGGGAAAGTGAAGAAGCCTAATTCATGGTGAGTGTGCATGTATGTGAATGCACAGAGTGTGGTTGATAAATTGGTGCACTACGTGCACAGGCTGACAAATGGATTTATGAAATTATTGCAAAAATAGAGACTTGGGTCAACGAAGGGCAGGACTGGGCGTTAATTATTCCTCGGTACAAGTCTTTTTAGGAGAGAAAGGAAAGGAAGAAAGCGGAGTGTTGTTGGTAAGGAGTGGCAGTATTGGTTGAGGGTGGAATTACAGCATTGGGGAGAGAGAAAGAGATGATGCTCCAGAGGTCTCAAGGACATAACCTCCCTGGCTAGAGTTAAGGAAAGAAATAGGGGCAATAACATTGATCCGTTTAGTATATAGACTGCCATCTAGAGGAAGGGGAGTCATTAACGAAATTTGAGAAGAAGTTACAGAGTGGTGGAAGAATTATAAAGTAATTATAATGGGAGAATTTAATAATACAAAAATAGACGGACATAGGAATAGTGCAAAATACAAGCGGGGCGAAAATGCGTTTAAGATAATTTTCTGCAGCAGTATGTTTCCAGCACAAATAGAGGAAAGGCACAGTTGGACTCGGTACTGGGGAATGAGTTGGCGCCAGTGGATCAGATGTCAGTGGTAGAGCGTTTCGGTCGGAGTGACCATTGTGAAATAGGGTTTAGATTGGCCAATAAAAAGGATAAGTAACAGTACAGAGCGGGAATAATTAATTGTGGGAAAACCAACTTCGATGGGATTGTTTTGCATCTGAGTGGAGTGAATCAAATCCTGGAACAAAAGACCATGGCTGAAAAATGGGCCACCCTCAACGAAAACGCATTGCAGGCAATGTCAGGATATATTCCCTTGACCTGAAAAGGTAGGTCAAGTAAATTCATAGTGCTCTGGATGTCGAGAGAGATAGAGGTGAATAGAGATAGTGGCGACGTTGAAAAGGAAGAAGTGCGCGCATAACAGATGTCAGGTAGAAAATACAAAGGGGAATCAGGCTGAATATTGGTGGACCATTGGTGAAAAAAAACTGATAGGGAAAAAAAGGGGAGAGAATGAACAGAGACTAAGAGTACTTTGCAACTGCGTTTACAACGGAGGAATATGCCACCCAGGTCGATGTGAGAGGCCAGGTAACTGGCACAGTAGCAGGATTTGTCATCGAGCTGAAGCAGCTGTTTGAAAGTCTATTTTTGCTTAAAATAACTAAAGCACGAGGAACGTAAGGCACAAGCATCGGATGAGATACATATAAAAGCACTGAGTGAAGTGAAAGTGGAAATTGCAGAGTACTGGTGATAATCTTCCAGACTTCTTTAGACACAGGGATGGTGCGAGAGGACTGGGGAGTTGCAAATATTGCACCCTTGTTCAACAAAGGGATGAAATGATAAAGCCGGTAACTACAGATCAGTCAGATTCAATCCAGTGGTCGGGATACTTCTGGAAACTATCGTTCGGGGCAAAATCGATAGTCACATAGAAAAGTGCAGAATATTAAAGGAAAGCCACACGGATTCAATAAGGGAAGGTCGTGTTTAACGAACTTGCTGGAGTTTTATAAGGAGGTAACAGAGGAGGGTGATAAAGGCAACACAGCTGATATGGTGTATATGGACGTTCAAAATACATTTGATACATTGCCAAAAACAGACTTGTGCGCAAAATTCTAGCTCATGGAATGAAAGGGAAAGCAGACATTTCGATATGAAATTGGATGAGTGACAAGAAACAGATTGAATTGATAAATGATCGAGTTTCAGATTGAAGGAAGGTTTGTAGTGGAGACCCCCAGGGGTCAGTGTTGGGACCGGTGCTGTTTCTGATTTCTATCAATGGCATAGACGGTGGTGTTCAGGACATGATTTCAAAACTTACAGGTGATGCGAAGAGAACTGTGAACTGTGACGAGGATCGCCTTGAACTTCAAAAGGGCACAGAAATGTTAATGGATGGGCAGAAATGTGGCGGATAAATGTCAACGCAGGAAAGTGTGAGTGGGTTTATTTTGGCAGTAAGAATTTGGAGAGAGAGTGTAATTAAAGGGAGAAAGTCTAAAGTCGATGAAGGAACAGAGGGGCCTCGGTGTATATAAGCGATTGAAGATGGCAGGGCATGTTGAGAGCAGTTTTAATAAAGCCTGTAGTATCATAGGCTTTTTAAATAGGGGCATGGAGTACAAGAGTAAAGAGAGAAGATATGCTGTTTAACATGGTGGAGCAGCGATTCATCGCGAGGGAAGGCAGTGCGTGTTAATTATCATGAGGATCCTTGCCCATATTTCACCTGACGCCATTCGACTTCATGTGGGCTGGGGCCTGGATGTTGAGGCCTCTCAGGGCAACTCTCTCCCGACTGTATGCCACTGTGCCGCCACCTCTGCTGCGTCTGTCCTGCCGCTGGGACAGGACATACCCAGGATTGTTGACGGTGCTTCTGGGGCATTACCTGTAAGATATGATTCCGTAAGGATGACTATGTCAGGCTGTTGCTTGACTAGTCTGTGTGATATCTTTCCCAATTTTGTCACAAGCCCGCGGACGTTAGTAAGGAACACTTTGCAGTGTAGACAAGGCTGAGTTTTCCATTGTCATATCCGGTGCCCTTGTCGAGGCCTGGCGTTCGGTCCGCTTTTAGATACCTTTTTTGTAGCAGTTTGATTCAACTGAGTGGCTTGCTAGACCATTTCAGAGGGCATTTAAAAGTCAGCCACATTGCTGAATTATGCCCCTATTAACTCGTGCTTTAGAATTTAACACTCTCATTACGACTCCCATCGTCTTCTACCCATGACATATTTGGCACTAAAGCTTTCGTGACCGTCACCCTATCCGTGAACTTCTATTTTGTACTACTTGCTCCACCACCCACCACCCTCGCCCCCCACCATCTTGCAACAGAATAAAGCCCATTGTATTTATACCTCTCATCAGCTGTGAAAAAGAGCCCTACGGACTCAAAGGCTAACTTTATATGTCTCAATTCAGATGCTGCCAGACCTGCTGAGTTTTTTCTCCAGAGTTTTTTGTTCTTTTTTCACATTTCTAGCAGCCAGCGTGTTTTAATTTTACTGTATCCAACACCTTTGCTTCACTCGCCACAGAAGATTCTCCATCTCCAGAATGGTTGATGCATTTTGCTTACACTTGAAACATTTACACCGGATAGTTTCTTTCCAATCCATGCAAAATGGTCCTTTGAAGTTGGGAGACTGTTGCTCGTTGATTTCCACAGCCACTCCAAAACCTGATAAAGAAATCGCCATTTGTTTTTGTGTCAAGAAAAACTGCTCTAGTTGAGGCTTGAACTCATAACCTCGGCAGATCACATGTTTTATACTGTCATAGAAGTATCACGCGCTAACCGATTGCACCACTAGAGCCCAACTGGGCAAGGAGCTGCTCATTTTTATACACATTTTCGATTGTAATAGGGGCACAGTTCTTTTGAGTGAGCGCGTCAGAACTGGACTAACTTGACAGTGCGCAACGATCGTTACTTTCGCCTCAGAACAAAGTGGTGAAGTAACAGATGGTAAACTAGATGTCCCGGAAGAAAAAAGCGATATGAAAAGACGTGCGCTATTCTAAAATAGTAACTGCAAAATGAGAACAAGCCAAAAAAAATCCAGAATAAAAAAAAAATAAAGTTTATTTTTTGACTTTCAATTGCTCACCAAGTTAGCACTGCAGACAGTCTGGAACAAAAAAAACTTACCGTGATATTCACAGCGGTTGCATTGCACATTTTCCATTTCACATAGTTTTGCGTTATTAATTGAATGAACTGCTGTTTTACATTTAATTTACTGGAACAGTCAGTGCAGAAGACTGATGGAGGGGCAGCCTGGCTCAAACAGCAACCGGCGCAGACACACTTGGCTCAATGGCCTCATTCTCTGCCTTCACTTTTCTAATTCTCTGATTCTGATATCCTTTCGCCAAAATTACGTTACAGACAGCCGGGAGGCGAGCTCTGGAATGAATAAATAGGTTGAATAAACGGGTCGTGTTTGTTTCAACAAAGGCCGTCATCAATTTGATAGTTGTATGGAGGGTGTGTTTTTGTTTTTATTTAGATCAGGGACAAGTCCTAAACTGATTCCTGACATCCATATGGGATACTTGTCTTTATTAGCCGAGGCATAGATATAAGAGCAGGAAGGTTATGTTGGAGCTGTTGGAGCCTAGCTCGGCCGCAGCTGGAGTATTGTGTGCAGTTCTGGTCGCCACGCTATAGGAAGGATGTAATTGCACTGGAGAGGGCGCAGAGGTAATTCACCAGGATGTTGCCTGGGCTGAAGAGTTTCAGTTGTGATGTAGAGAGACTGGATAGGCTGCGATGCTTTTCCTTAGAGCAGAGAAATATGAGGGGGGAGAGATATACCAAATTATGAGGAGCATAGACAGGGTAGATAGGAATAATCTTTTCCCCTTAGCGGAGGTGTGAATAACCAGGGGGCAAAGGTTTAAGGTAAGGGGCAAACGTTTGGAGGGGATTTGTGGAACAAAATTCACTAGGGGGCGGTTGGAATCTGGAACACACTGCCTGAATCGGTGGTAGAGAGTGGAACCCTCGCAATCTTTAAGAAGTATTTGGAGGAGCCCTTGGGACGCCATAGCATACAGGGCTACGGGCCAAGAGTTGGAAAATGGGATTAGAATAGATAAGTGCTTGGTGGCCAACAGGGACTCGATGGATCGAAGGACCTGTTTCTGTGCTGTATAACTCTATCTCTCTATGACCCTTTATTCTGGCTGCAGCAAAATTCGGTTCTCAGGGAATGTCATAGACCTGAGACATTCGGTTAGTTTCTCTTTCGAAAACTGCTGCTATACTTTCTGTGCAGTCCAACATTTTCTGTTTTCATTTCTGGTTTCCATCATGTGCAGTGTTTTGATTGTTAATGAATGAAGATTGGGGATATCTGACGATTTAAAAAAAAATATCGATTCCAATTCGGATCAATGACCTTTCAACAGCCGCACTGTTAACTTTAGGGTTAATCAAATGCCCAGTTCATTGCACCGAAGACAAATATTTGGGCACTTTGTTATTTGCTCCATTCACCGAAATGCCTGGAAGTGGGGGAAGAATGAAGAGGAGAGCCAGCTGCTTATGCAATATACATTAAAAACAGAAAATGCTAGAACTGGTGAGAAAATCTGGAAGCATCTCTGGAGAGGCCTTTTATCGGGACGATTCCTCAAGTAAACAGATTTTTAGTTCGCAATGGCCTGTCTTAAGACTGCAGTTATTCTTCTGTAACACTGGTGGAAGGGGCGAGAACGCTGTTTTCTAGCTGCTGTTCCTGTGGGGCGTGTGCCCTTCCAATATCTTTCCATCAATATGGCGTCGCGATCTTCTCGTGGTTACCTCCCTGCCCCATAGTCGAAGCAATGACGACTCGAATCTGAGACACGGCGGATTTGCTTGAACAATGACCTCTGCGACTATGGCTAAAAGAACACAGTGAATAATTAAATGCGTCAAGAAATATTTTAATGGCAAAACACTCCATCAATCATGTACTTAATCCTTCTAAATCTAGCGGCTTCACATGTCGTTTGCTGCTCCAGAATTCAAATCCGCCCCGACTCAGGGTTTTCTCCGTGTCACAAGCACGAATCCTCCTTGACACCTCTGTATCCGTGTCAGTGTCACTTTGCTGTGAGATCGCCTAATCTAACACTCACTTTCAAAGTTACTATGTTGAGTTTGTTTTGCGACCATCCCCGCTACTGGATGCTCACACCCCGGTCGCACAAATGTATATCTGTGCTTCGAAACTCATTGATACATTTAGATCGATGCGGATTCACACAGGCAAACTTTATCTAAGAGAGTTTGCATTCTTGAAGGACACGACCCAATCCCTCGCGACATTTTCCTGGCAACCGAGTGGCACAGTCATTGCTGACTGAAGCAAAATACAAAATCCTGCAAAAACTTAGCCGGTCAGGCTCCATCTGGGGAGGGAACAACGGAGTTAACGTTTCGAGTCGAAGCTTTCCTAAGTAGTAAACTGAACAGTATAAGTGTGAATGTGAGTGTTAGATGAGGCGATGTCACAGAAAAGTGACACTGACATGCTTGGCTTTGTGCAGTCATACAGATGCATATGCATCCATTGCCTTCAATGCACAGATTTCCCATTACTGCGAGTGGGGCATATTGTACCTCCAGGAAGAGCGACGGTCGCAAAATATACTCAACGGTGTAAGTGCAATGCAGTACCGCAGTAAAGTGGCAATTAAATGAAAGGAGAGGAGCCAAGGAGATCAGCGATTGCGGAAGAGAGAAAAACCTGGGCGAAGAGGCAGGTTTGAATTCTGGACCATAAAACACAAACACGTGAGGGTTCTAGATATGAAAGCGGGAAATGTGTTTTGCTTTTTTTCTCTCTCTTAAATGGCTCTTCAATTGCGTCCTTTTAGCAGAGGTTGGAGAGAGCGAAACAGCCGCTACCGAGAGTCAAATTCCAAAACATGTTGCTGCCGTCACAATGCAGAGAGCTGATGACCATCGGAACCGAGCGCCGCACATGCTGTCCCGCTGCAGGCAAGTAGCACACCCTTATAAGTGAACATATTTAAATTTCTTTTAACAATGTTCCTGCAGCCTTTACCCGGTGGGAACTGGAGTTTGTATCCAAAAGGGACTGCTCTGATATGCTGCCATATATTGCTCGTGCCAGCTTTGAAACTGATGACTGCTTGTTGAAAACTATCTTTCATACTGATTCTCCACTGACGCCAATATCGTGCCAGAAATGGAAGAAGTAAAATTCATTTCAAAACCATTCAATCAGCGAATTAGAGACTGAAAGACAGAGACGGAACAACATACAAACATGGTTGTATCTGTACAGTTATCTCACTTGTTGAGCTCTGGAACATCATCCGATAACTACCAGGTTTATTTACAAGGCTGATCTGACACCGTCACGGGAGCAGGATGCGCGATCGAGAGAGAAGACAGGCTGTCTGCAGAAATATGAATACAGGAATTTTTCTGACAGCCCCGATAGATCAAGTATGTGTCTAAAGTATATGCCTGGAATTCAGAGTGAAAGGAATCTGATGGCGAGAATTGCTCATATAGAGTCAAAATCAGCATGTTAGAGAGTGAGGCTGGAGAAACCAAGCTCAAAAATTTCAACATTTATCAGTTAAATCACACAGAACTCGTCTGAAATAGCATGTATCCGGTATTTGTAGAGCCTCAATGGTTTGAATTGATCATATTTAATTAAATTGAAGGGCTGCATGCAGTTCAACCATCTAGTTCAGGGGGAACTAAGGTTCTGGAATGTTGGGAAATACTAAAATTAATGGCTCAACAGAAACTGCTTATTTGACACCTCTTTAGGGCTCATTCAGATACTTATTTAGACTAGACTTGCAAATTTGATGCCTACAAAAGCTAATGAAGTTGAGAATGCATTGGTAACGCATTCCTTACTCCACAATGCCTGTGCATAATCTAAGAGACACGAGTCAGAAGTGTTCCAGCATATGCCCAACTTATCCAGGAGAAAACCCATGTGATCAGCGCTCCACGCAACATGTATGCTTTCATTCCCTCCACCACCGCAGCGAGGTGTGTTTCATCGACAAGGTGCACTGCAGCAAATCGGAACGTGGGAAATCTAGGCGCAGCAAGGACATGCCAAGATACACTGTGGAGCAGTGAAAACCCTCTCAGCGCAGGCACATGGTCATTAGGAGACCAAGGGGAAAGCAACACAGTGTCCACTCTGAAACTGGTTTGTTGGTCTCTCTATGCACAGCGCTGCCTGCACCGTCGGCGCATGGAAATTAAATTTCAGCCTAAAAGTTGCAAGTACCATCATTCTGGAGACAGGAGCCGTATAATAAGCGCATCATGCATGTGACTGAAGAGTATTGTTAAGATCACTTGTTATTATAGCAATTAATGGAAACAAATCGAGGATGTAATAGAGTGAAGAACTGTGTTTAAATTAAGAGTCTCCTTGGAGATTTTCCAAGAGAAGGAACTGTTCAGCTGGAAACCCGAAAGGAGAAGCAAAATGAGCTAGACATTTGAAATAAACAGTTTTGAAACATATTGAGGAATGAGTCACAAAATCCATTGAATTAGAATCTTTCTTTTCTTTGTCACCCAAGGACTTAGATAATTGACTTTCTCCACTGAAGATAGAGTGATTATGGAGATTATGAATATCAGCAGCCACAAAGAAAAAATCAACTATCAACATCCTGGGGATGACCACTGACCAGAAACTGAACTTGATAAATACTGTAGCTACAGGAAAAGGTCAGAGGCTGGGAATCCTGCGGCGACTAACTCACCTCCTGACTCCTCAAAACGTGTCCACTATCTATAAGTTTCAAGGCAGCACTAAGATGGAATACTGTCCAACTACCTGGACGAGTGAAGCTCCAGCAACACTCAGGAAGCTTGACACGATCCAGAACAATGCAGCACGCTTGATTGACACCCCTGCAACAAACATCCGCTCCACCCACCAGCAACGAACAGGGGTAGCAGTGCTTATCATTTGCAAGGCATGCTGTTCAAAGTCCAACCAACGACCGCTACCATATAGATGGACAAGGGCAGCAGATGCATGGGAACGCCACCCAACCCCCGCCAAGCTAATCACCATCCAGACTTGGAATTATATCGCCATTCCTTCACTGTCGCTGAGTCGCCTTGAAACTCCCTCCCTAACAGAACAGTGGGCATACCTGCACCCCGTGGGCTGCCGTGATTTAAGAAGGCAGCTCGCCACCAGCTTCTCATACCAACTAGGGATGGGCAATAAATGCTAGTCCACGAAGGGACGCCCACATCCTGTAAATGAAAAGAAAACGAAAAGTGAACATGGTTCAATCGTGGCTTTGACTAAAAGCAGCAACAATATCAAAGTCGAATCCCCTGCAGTCATTTGTTTATGCTCTGGTGTATTCGTATGTTGAATGAATGAGCAGAGCAAGGCCATGGGTTTTTCAGTAGGGACTTAAATGAGGAGAGTGAGGCAATGATGCTCATATGTTAATGTAGGAAATTCCTAAGATTGGTGCCCAGGCAGCTGAAGACGCGCCCAGGAATGCTGAAACGAATATCATTTTGAATGCACGTGAGACCAGGATAAGATGAGCACATTTATTTGGGATGGTTTGGGGTTTCGAAGTGATTACAGACATAAGGAACAGCATGGCCATGGAGGGAGTTGATGACATAGATGAGCATTTGACACTTGAGGGGTTGCTTAACCGGGTGTCAGTGTATGTCAGCGAACACGGGGTAATGGGTGAAGGGGACTTGCAACGAGCTGGGACACGGACATCAAAGTTAGTTTGGCTGCAAGTTTATGGAGGGTGGAGAATGGGAAGTCCGCCAGAAATGCAATGAATTCTTGAGGCTACCAAGGCACGGAGAAGAATTTTAGAATCAGCTACGCCGAGGCAGGTGCAATAACAGGGTTTGTTTGAGGTGAATTAGGGCCGGGTAATAATGAGGGTGCGTGTCTGAGTTCAGAAACACTTCTGTGGGTGAAATATGACAAAAACTCTGTGAACACTGTTTCAACATCAGCCAACCTCCAGGGGAATGTAGCGAGTCAGTGGCAAGGGAGCGGAGTTTGTATTAGAGATGTGGAAAAATACAGCATTAGCGGCGTCGCAGATGTGTGCATGGTTAATTGCCTTCGGACATATATAAGACCCTGGTTGCGAGCAAGCTGCTGAAGAAACGGATGTTAAACGATATTTCGCGGGGAAAAACAGATTAAATGCGGTGCACTTTTCTAAAATACTATCTGCAAGATATGACACGAAGCTAATTCTTTTTAACAATGAATTGCATACCATATTAAAATTGCAATCAGTCTGGAGCAGAAATAAAGCTACCGCCATATTAATGAGGATTGCAACCAACATTTCTTTTTAATTTCATTTAGTTTTGAGTAATTCAAAAAAATAAACTGCTTTATGAAACCAACCCCCGGATACATTCGCACAGTGCGCCGATGGAGTAGCGAGCTGGCGTAAACACAAGGGAATTCACGGATTCTAGTACAGAAAGGCACTTTGACGTTGCAGCGTGTCCGGGGAAGAAGTGCTGGAACTAATAAACCGATTGAATGAACGGCAAGCATTGTTTTTAATAAAACAGCCTTCGATCTGAGAACCCGTTGGGATAGAGGGTGCGTTTTTTTAAAAATCCAGATCAGGGCCAAGTACTAAGCTGATTCCTGGTAAATTAGTGATTTGCATTCTGGCTGCAGCAACCTCGGTTCTCATGGAACGTCATAGACCAGAAACATTAAATCTATTTCTCCTTCGAAAGCTGCTGCTTGGCCTTCTGTGCACCTCCAACATTTTCTATTTTTAGTTTTGATTTCCAGCATGTGCAGCATCTTGCTTTTGAGTATATGAAACTGAAGAACATCTGATGAGTTCAAAAAAAGAAGTTCCGACTCCGATTTGGAGCCATGGCCTTTGGACAGTCGTTTAAATAACTTAAGCGTCTACGAAATGCACATTTTACTGCGAAAAAGACAATAATTTGGAAAATAATTATTTATGGGCTCCATTCATTGCAAAGCCTTGAAGACGCAGAGTAATGAACAGGAAAGCCAGCTGCTCCTGTAATAAAAATGAAAACAGAAAATTCTAGAAATACTGTGCAAGTCTGGAAGCATCTGTGGAAATGGAAGGAATTACCTTTCATCAGAACAGTTCATCAATGAGCCAGATTTTGAGTCAGCAACCATCAGTTTTAAAGCTGACTTAGTTCTTCGGCGACAACCTGCTAAAGGGTGGAGAGCGCTGACTTCAAGCTGCAGTGAGTGCGGGTGGTGGTGTGGTGGTTATGGTTGCCTTTAAGTCCCGACGTGGCGCCGTAGCCGTATAGCGGTGAGAGGTGTGCGGTGCAGCGCCAGCAACCTCAATTCACATCAAAGTAACAGCATATGATTTTTACAAATATTTTGATCCCCGCGACTCCTGCTAAAAGAAAGCCGAGACGAATCAATTCCGTGAAGAAATATATTTGATGGTAGATCGCTCGCTCACTCAAATGTTTAATCCTTTCAAATCTAGCCCCTTCACATATCTGTGTTAGTTGCTCCCGAATTCAAAACTCGCCCCTTCTGTCAGATTTTCACTCTTTCTCTATCACTAACCATCCTTTACTTATCTCCTCCCATTTCAGTGCCACTGTTCAGTAACATCGCCTCATCTAACACACACGTACACAATTTAGTTTCCAACCTTAGGGAAACTTAGATAAGAAACGTTAACTATGTTGTTCTCTCCACAGATGCTGCCAGACCGGCTGGGTTTTTGCAGCATTTTCCACTTTTGCTTCAGACGGCAGTGGCTGCATCACCTGGTTGCCAGGTAAATGTCGCGAGCCATCGGGTCGTGGCCCTTCCGGAAAGCAATCCTGCTGAGACAATACTTGGCCTGTGTGGAGTCTCACAGATCTAAATGTATCAATAAGTTTCGAAGCATTGATATTCATTGGTGCGTAAGGGACGTGTACAACCAGCAACAGAGATGGTAACAAAACAAACCCAACGGTGTAATTGGGAAAGTGAGTGTTAGAAGCGTCGACCTCACAGGAAAGTGACACTGAGATCAGGCGATCAAGGAGGATCAATGGGTGGAAAATCTGCAAGAAGAGGCGTGTTTGAATTCTGGAGCAGGAAACGCAAGCATTTGAAAGCGCTAGATTTGGAAGGATTAAACATGTGAATCAGTGAGTGCTTTGTCATGAAAAATATACCTTGACGGAATATATCTTGATTTTTAACTGCGTTCTTTTAGTAGGAGTCACGGAGAGCAAGAGAGCTGAAGCAACCTCTGTTATGATTCTGCTTCGAATCCTTGCTTCAATGGTCAGAAAGCAGAGAACTAACCACTATACGATCACGGCGCCATATTGACGTGATAGAGGTTTAATTAAGGGAATACAATGGATGTTGTCGAAATTTATTTTGAAGTAAGTATTTGACCAAGTGTCAGATAAAAGGTTGGTTGACAAAATTGAGAATCGTGAAATAGGTAGGTTGGTGTCAGCCTAGATGAAACATCGTTTTAAGTACAGAAAACTGCCTGTCATGTTAGGTGGTTATTTCTCAAACTGGAGGATGGGAGAAAGTGGTGTTCTCCAAGGGTGTGCTCAAAATACTGCCTTTAACTTGGAGATGTGGCAGCTATTGAATATGATGTCATCAACTGCAACAGAGCATAGAATGGCTAATGGAATGGACAGGCAATTGGTACATGAAATTTCATACAGATATATGTGAGGTGATGATTGGCAGAAGGAATAGAGAGGTAACAAACACTAAATAGCACAGTTATAAAAAGTGTGTTGGGCAGAGGTACCTTAGGGTTCATGAAGATGAATCTTTGCAGTTCGGAGGTCATATCGGGAGAGTTTTTGGCAAAGCATATGACATTTTGGGTTTCAGAAATCAAGGCATTAAGTACAAAATTGTTGAAGTTCAGCTGAACATTCATAAATCTCTGATTTGGCCACAATTAACGTATTGCATCTAGTTCTGATAAGCACACAATTGGAACCGAGAGGTGGTGCAGACGAGTTTTAACTGGATGGTCACAGGGATAAGGGAATTTAGTTACAAGACTATGTTGGAGAAACTGAATTTTTTCCACTTGGAACAAAGGGGACAGAGGGGAGATTTGATGGATTTGCATGACTTTATGACACATTTAGATAAGATAGACAAAGAAAAGCTTTCTTTTAGCGGACAGAAATAGGGGACAGGAATATAAGGATTTGTGTAAGAAATAGGTAAAACATGTGAAGAGGAAATACCTAGGGCAGGTCTGAGCTTCCACTAAGAGCCCACAATCCCAGGTTAGCCCCACGGTAACAAGCTGGGGTAAGCAGAGTCACTGGCTGCCATCTTGGACAGGACAAAGCCATGCACATATGCAGCCAACATGGCAATGGAGCAGAGAGTGGGCAGGTCTTCAGGGTCTCAGTAACCAGGTGAGAATATTATTGACTCTTTGGTTTTATGCTCACTATGCAACAGAGGTCAGATAACTAAACCCAGGCAGGGCAGAGGGAGGGAGAAAACTGGGAGTGGAGGAAATAAATTTTGCAAATCTTGTTATGGATTTAAATTTCAGCACAGCGAGGACGGACAATGTGTGGGACCCGGATTTACAGCTTTGGGGGAACAAGAGAGGAAAAATGCCCCTTAGAAACTAGAATCACCTGTTCTGAATTTCTGTCCCGCATTTGTGCATTGACTTTTGTAAATTCATTTTACAGGATATTTGAAGGGTAGGATTTGAGAGCGGCAACCTCAAACCGAGCATCACGTCCAAACGTATCAGAGTCGCTTGATTCATCAGCACCGGAATATCAACAACTTCTGAATGTAAAAGAAAATATCTATCATCTAGAACGGCAAGAGTAGCAGGTGCATATGAAAACCGCCATCTGGAAGTTCCCCTCCAAGCCATTCATCACCCTGATTTGGAAATATATCGCCGTTCCTTCACTGTCGCTGGGTCAAACTCCTGGAACTCCCTCCCTTGCAGCATTCTGGTGCGTACCTAAATCACGTGGATTGCAGCAGTTCAAGAAGGCAGCTCACCAACACCTTCTCAAGGGCAATTAGGGATGGGCAATAAATGCTTGCCTAGCCAACGACGCGCACATCCCGTAAATGAATAAAGGAAATATTTTCTGTTTTTATTTCAGATTTCCAGCATCAGCAGGATTTTCTGATTGTGTGTGGGAAGCTAGAGGATATCTGACGATGCTTTTGGGCAAATTCGGATTCCCGTTCGGAGCCACAGCCTTTAAACCGCCATATTAAGAACAAAAGAATCTATCAAATGCACACTTCATTGCGCGACAAAGCCAAATGTTCGGAAACAAAATCCGTCATTTCTTGGAGGAGGCTGACAAATAAGAGAAAACCCAGCTCTTTAATGTCATATAAAATAGAAATAGCAAATGCTGGAAACACTGAAACATCTGCAGAGCGAAAGAAAAATGACCTTCCATCAGAAATATTCATCTTTCAACCTGACTTTTAGTCAGCACTCACCAGCTTCGAAGCTCAAATCATTCTTCTGTATAGCCTGACCAAGCCATGTAGTTTAAAGGCTGCTCGACTGTGATGGTGTGCTACTTTCCTGTAGCCAGGGATAATGCAGCCACTCACGTTTGGCGTCGTGGTCGTACAGTGGTTGGCACTGTGCGTTGTGGCCATTGCAATATCGGCTCAAGTCCAAGGCATGGCATAGGTTCTTTTGTTCTTTCCGACTTCTGCTGAAATAAACGCAACTGATGAATCAATTGTGTGAAGAATTTTTTTAACGGCGAAACACATTTAACTCTTCCAAATCTAGCCCCGTCACATGTCTGTTCGGTGTTCCAGAATTCAATCCACACCTTCCGCAAGACTTCTCTCAATTCCACAATCAGTGACCTCTTAGACTTCTCTCCTTCCGTTTAATTGTCATTTGACTGCGGCATTGCCATATCTGACACTCACTTTCACACTTGCACCGTTGAGTTTGTTTTGCGATCATCGCTATTCCTGGCCGCATATACCCCATTCGCACCAATGGCACACCTGTGCTTTGAAAGCAATGGATACATGTATATCTGTGTTACTCCACACAGTCAAGCACTGCTGTAAGCAGGATTGCAATCGGAAAAGCCGCGACCCGATTCCTCGCGACATTTTCTTGGGAATCTCGTGATACAGTCCATACTGCCTGAAGTAAAAACAGAAAGTGTTGGAGAAAAAATGTCGCAATTCTGGCAGGGTCTGTGAGGAGAGAAGTAGAGTCAACGTTTCCAGTCTAAGTCTTCTCATCACTTTCTTTTTTAAGTTCCGGTTTCCAGAATCCGCGATATTTTGCCTTTATTTTAATGCTAACTGAAGGGCTGGGTTTTGTTTGCAGAATAGTTGGCGACTTTCTCTAAGCAGTGGGCAGCAGAGGTGCGTGTGCGACGGGCTGGATTCTGGGTGGTGGAGGGGAGGGGGGTGGGGTGGTGGGGGTGGGGGGGCGGGTGGTGAGCAGGATCTAAAGTATTCCAAATTCACCTTGGAGGTTGGAATGTGCGATCCAAGTGAATGAAAAATAAGTGAAAAGGCCACGAGTGACGAAAAAGCAACGATTTAGAGCAGGTTGGTGAGAGACGAAATGACCTCTGAATACACTTGGCGCATGACGTTGTTTTGGGAACTGTTGACGGCATTTTCTGTTGTTGTTTCAACATTCGATCAGTTCAACCCTCAAGCTTCACCTCGACTCAAAACTAATGGAATGAGATCAAAGTGAACCAATAAATTCATACCTGGAACCGGGCCCTGAAACAAGAATACGCGAGCACAGAGCAGTAACTGTGAACCATTTGACAGCACAATGCCACAAGGGTGGCTCAGGGATCACTCCACAGTTTGAGTACAAAAATGAAGGCAGGGAATTAACGCAGTAATTATTGACTGCTGGGCTGTTGGAGGTGTCGGCTTCCAGTTAAAGCGTTAAACTACTTGCTCGGCTGAATGTGATAGATACCCCGGTTCTCTTTTCAATAGGAGCAGGAGAGTGTTCCCTGTCACCGTTATCCCTCAAAAAATGTCACAAAAGAAGATTATCCAGTCACTGTTATGCGTTGTTTGAGAGCGTGCTGTGCGCTCCAGTGACTGCACTTCAACAGTATTTTATTGGCTTTAATGTCAGTGTTCACGACCGCCGGACACCTCAAAGAGTTATTATATTCAAGTCTTTCTTTAAGAACTGCATCGTAAGCGAAGAGAGAGATAAATCGAAGAGTCGCTGGTGAGATTACCTTGGAGACCGCTGCTCCAGAATACATTTTAAATTCTCCTGACCAATAAATAAGGTGCGACGCTTGCTTTGTATATATTAACTCGTTTATATAGTTGAATTCACCAGCGATCTTTAACCTCTATCCTGAGTGTTTCACTCTTTCCTGGATTAAGTGTCAAATCTGGCGGGTAATAGAGAGTAAGGTTCGACTATGCTGTGTTGGAGAAAAAAAACAACATTCCTGCTGCTTCTAGTCATTATTCTACAGGATATTCGGTACACACTACTGCAATGATTGCTGTGACATTTTTTCCATCTGAGAATTTTGTAGCAATTTGAACACTATAAATCCAGCTAAACAATTGTAACCGAGATTAAACGCAACAGTGCACAGTTAACTATATGAGAAAGGGTCATGACATTATTCCCCCCAAGGCCGCCAAATCCAGCATGATGCAAGCACCAAAATACATCTTCGCCTCACCTCTCTGTCAGCGTTCCGAAGGGACGGTTCCTTCCCTGACATCTTGTCTTCTCCTTTATCACTCCCAACACATCATCGCCTTCCAAGGCCACCTTCCCATGCAATGCAGGAAGTGGAACACGTTTACATCCTCCCTCCTAACCCACTAAGGCCCCAAACACTTCTACCAGGTGAAGCAGCAATTCACTTGCACTTCGTTCAATTTAGTCTACTACATTCGCTGCTCACAATCCGGACTGCTCTGCAATGGGGACACTAAACACAGACTGGGTAACAGCTTTGTGGAACACTTTAGTTCAGTCCACAAGCATGACCCTGATCTTACTGTCCCTTCACATTAATATTCAGCATCTTGCTCTCATGCTCACGTTTCTGTCCTCGGACTGCTAAAATAGAGTCATCCAGTGATAGAGTTTTTACAGCACGGAAAGAGGCCCTTCGGCCCATCGTGTCCGCGCGGGTCATTAAGCCCCTACCTGCACTAATCTCATTTTTCAGAACTTGGCCAGTAGCCTTGTATGTTATGGGTTTCAAGTGTTCATCTAAATACATCTTAAATGTTGCGAGGCCTCCTGCCTCTACCTGCCTTTTAGGCAGTGAGTTCAAGATACCCCCACCTTTTGTGTGGAAATCTTCCTCTTCAATTCTCCTTTAAACTTCCTGCACCTTTCCTTAAATCTATGTCCACTGGTAATTGACCACTCCCCCACCCAATAAGGAGGAAAATATTTCTATCTACCCTATCAATGCCCTTCATAATTTTCTGCACCTTAATCAAGTACCTCCACAGCCTTCTCTGCTATAAGAAAACAAGCCCAGCCTATGTAGTCTCTCCTCAAAGCTGAAACGCTCCAGCCCAGGCAACATCCTCGTGAATCCCCTCTGCACCCTCTCTACAGCAACGTTCCAGTAAAGCACAGTGGGAAGAGCACATTATCTTTTAATTATGCTTGGACTTCAAATTGGGATCAACAAATTCGGATTATGGGTTCTGTCCTCCACTTTGATCATTTTTCACTCCTTCCCCACCCCACCAGCAGCCCCCCACCCTCCAACCAAGTGCCAGTCTGCATCTTGTTCTCATGTTTGTCTTTCAGAAAGTGTTGTCCCTTGTTCGGCTATTTACACTTTCTGCTATCTAGCTTTCAGAAGGGTTGACTTTTGTACTGCTATTTACCCCTGCTTTATAATGTGGTACTGTCATTACCACTTCCTCTGTCTTCTGTCCATGACATCTTTGTCACTTAACCTCCCTTGACCTACAACCTATCCCTGGCCTTCTATTTTGCTCTACTCCCAGCCCATTTGAACAGTGTAAAAGCCATTACATTTCTTTAGCCCTGAAGGAGATTCATATGATCTAGAAACGTTGACTCCATTTATCTCTTCACAGAGTTTGTTCCCCAACATATTCTGTTTTCATTTCAGCTTTCCAGCTTCTGCAGGGTTTAACCTAAAATGTTGTCTTTTCTTTGCTCTCCATGCGTGCTGTTTTACATGCTGGGCATTTGAGGCCATCAACCCCAATAGATATGCTCCAATCCGCAGAAAATTGCTCCTTTCGGTTAAGCAGTTACTTCACTGAAAACTGCACCTCATTCTTCTGCACAGCTATGCTTAGACATCATGACAGAATAACCACCTTTCCAAAGTTAAGTGAAGGTGTTGTTTGAACATACAACCTCGGCATTTTACACGCTTCAATATTATCATATAGATAGATACGCTAACCGATTGCACTACTAGAGTCCGGCCAGCAGGGTGCCTACTCGTTTGTATACATATCGACTGTTGGAGGTGTCGTCTGCCACTTAGAACATTGAACTATCTGCTTGGCGGAATGCAAAAGATGCTCCGCACTACTTTCAGGAGAGCAGGGTGCTTTCTCTGCTGGAAGTAGGCGAGCTTGTTCAGGGTCACATAGATGCATCCGCATTGAATAGAATAAGACTATTTCCATGTCTTTTTTTACCTCTTTGGCGGGGCATTTGCATCGCTGGCTCGGCCAGCATTTTTATTGCCCATCGCTAATTGCTCTTGAGAAATTCGCGCTGAGCCGCCTTCTTGAACCGCTTCAGTCCATGTGGTGTAGTTACGCCTACAGTGTTGTTAGAGAAGAAGTTGCAGGAGTTTGACTCAATCGCAGTGAAAGAACTGTGATATGGCCACGGAATGCTTTCATGTCTGTGGAGTTTCGAATGGCACTGAACATTAATGATCAAGCCCACTGATGATCTTATGGTAGAGCGAAGGTCATTGTTGAAGCAGCTGAGGGTGGTTGGGTCGAGGCGTGATCCTGAGGAACTCCTGCGGTGATGTTGTGGGATTGAGATCACGTACCTCCAATAGCTACAACCATATTCCTTTGTGCTAGGTATGACTCCAGCAAGTAGGAAATGTCCCACTGCCCCCTGTCCCCCACCCACACGATTCCCAATTCCAGTTACCAGGGCTCCTTGATTCCGCCTCGGTCAAATGCGGTTTGATGTGAAGGGCAGTTACTTCCACCTCACCTCTTGAGTTAGCTCTTTTTCCCATAATTGGACGAAGGCTGTTATAAGGTCATCAGATGAGTGGCCCTGGCAGAACCCAAACTGCTTGTTGCTGATTAAGTGCCGGTTGATAGCGCTGTCGATGATACCTTCCATCACTTTGCTGGTGATGGAGAGTACACTGATGGGGCGGTTAATGGCCAGGGTTGGATTTGTTCTGCCATTTGTGGACAGGACATACCTGGGCAATTTTCCACATAGCCTGGTAGATGCCAGTGTTGTAGCTGTACTGGAGCAGCTTGGCAAAGGACGCATCTGGTTCTGGAGCACAAGTCTTCAGTACTATTGCCGGGATATTGTCAAGGCCTCTGGCCTTTGCGGTATCCAGTGGCTTCTGCCATTTCTTGATATCATTTGGAGTGAATGGAATTGGCTGAAGACTGGCATCTGTGTTGCTGGGCACCTCAGGAGGAGGCAAAGATGGGTCACACACTTGGTAATTTTGCTGAAGGTGGTTGCAAATGTATCAACCTTGAGTTTTGCCTAAATTAGCTGGGCTCTTACTGTCTCCACATTTAATGCTACTTACATTGCTTTCGGTATTCGTGAGTCTCTGTGACGCAATTGGTTAGTGCGTTAGCCGCCGGGTTGCAGGTTCGATCCCACCCTGGGACGAAATTCTTTACTGTTTTCCCTCGTTACAGTGTTCCCTGACACATAGTTTCCCCTCATGTTTTTCCACTTTGAGAAAATATTCACCGAATATTGTCAGCTCTGAGCTTGGCTCTGAAGAAGTCATTAGGACTCGAAACGTTAACTCTTTTTCCCCCTCCACAGATGCTGTTCGACGTGCGGAGTTTTTCCAGCATTTTCTGTTTCTGTTTGAGATTTTCGGGAGGGAGTTCCAGGATTTTGACCCAGCCACAGTGAAGTAACGGCAATATATTGCTAAGTCGGGGTACTGATTGTCTTGGAGGGGAATTTCCAGGTGCTGGTTTTCCCATTTGTCTGCTGCTCTTGTTCTTCTAGATAGTAGCGCTCGTGTGATTGGACGATTCTACCAAAGGAACCTTGGTGATTGTGTGCAGTCCATCTTGTAGATGGTACACACTGCTACCGCCGCTCGCCGGTGGTGGAGAGAATGAATGTTTGTGGAAGGGGTGGAGATCAAGCCGGCTGCTTTGTCCTGGATGGTGTCAAGCTTCTTAACATTGAGTTCAACAGATTCAGACCATGATATCTGTCCTCCATTCTGCTCTCTTTTTTCAAGCTACCACCGCAACCTTCCCCCACCGCCACACCCCTCGGCCCCACCAAGTGCCAGTCTGTATCTTGTTATCATGTTTTACTTTCAGAAAGCCCTGACTCTTGTTCTGCTGTTAACATTCTACTACATTGCTTTTAGATAGCGCTTCCTTCAGGCTGCTATGAACACCTTCTTTAGACTTTAATACCCTCATAGCTCTCCCCTTGCCTTTTGCCCATTACACCTTTGTCACTTAAACTCTCCTGACCTTCATCCTATCCGTGACCTTCTATTTTGCACCGCCTGCTCCACCACCCACCGGGGCGGACCCGACCCCACCAACACCTTTCAACAGCTTAAAATCTGTTATATTTCTACCCCTCTGCAGCTTTGAAAAATAGTCCTCCGGACACAACCGTTAACTTCATTTCTATCAACTCAGGTTTTGCCAGACGTGCTGAGCTCTTTTCCAGGATTTTCTGTTCTTATTTCGCATTACCAGCGTGTGTTTCAAACCCTGGGTCCGGATAGACTCGATCCAATCAAAGAAGGTGGTTCTTTTCAATCGAGTCTTAATTGAGTTCCAAAAAGCTCCTCACTCTTTTCCACGACTACTTTGAAACCTGCTATCGCAAAAACCACTATTTGGTTTCACGTGAGGAACATCTGCTTTAGGTAAGGCTTGAACTCACAACCTCGACGTTTCACACGCCCTATACTGCTGTGGGAAATACCACGCGCTAAGCGATAACACTAGAGCCCGGCTGCAAAAGCAGATGCTCATTTGTATACACATTTCAGGTTTAACAAGGCACAGTTCTTCTGAATGCACCAGAGCTGGACTGACTTGACAGTGTGAAGCGATCATTACTTTTGTCTGAGAACAAGTTGGTGAAGTAACAGCTGCTAAACTAGATGTCCCGAAAAAAATATATTCAAAGAAATGTGGTATTCTGAAATAGTAGCTGCAACATAAGAACAGGCAAAAAAATGAACAACTTCCAAAGTAAAAAAAAAGTTTATTTATTGACGACTCATTGCGTACCATGTAGCATTGCAGTCAGTCTGGGGAAAAATAAAACGTACCGAGATACTCAAAGCCTTTCCAAAGCACATTTTCCAATCCACAAAGCTTTGCATTATTAACAGAATGAACTACTTTGTAAAATTAATTCACCGGAACAGACAGCAGCCTGGAGGGGCAACCTGGCACAAATAGCAGCCGGCGCCCACACAATGGGCTGAATGGCCTGTTTCTGTGCCTTAACTTTTATAATGTTCTGATTCTGATATCAATTCACCAAAATAGCGTTACAGCCAGCTGAGGGGGAGAGCTCTAGAATTATTAAATCTGCTAAATAAACAGGTATTAGTTTCTTCAAACAAATCAGTCCTCAATATTAGAGGGGTATGGAAGGTGTGATTTTGTTTTCTTTTTCTTCAGATCGGGGGTATGTCCAACACTGATTCCTGGTAAATTAATGCTTTGCGTTGCGCCTGCAGGAACCTAGGCTCTCTGGGAATGTCATAGACCTGAAACATTCAATCTTTTTCTCTTTCGACAATTGCTGCTAGACCTTCTGTGCAGCTCCCGCATTTCCGGTTTGTTTATTTTTGATTTCCAGCATGTGCAGTATTTTGCTTTTGAATGTATGAAACTGGAAGGTATCCGATTTTATTTTTTTTGAAAAATCCGATTCAGATCCACGGCCATTAAACAGCCGTACTAATTAATAACTTAATGACCTATGAAATGCAGATTTAATTGCGAAAAATGACAATTAATTGGAAAAAAAAAGGTTTTTATTGGCTCAATTTAATGAAAAACTTTGACGTTGAAGGGTAATGAAAAGAAAGCCAACTGCTCTTGTAACAAAAGTTGAAACAAACCCCAGAAAATGCTAGAAATACTGAGCGAGCCTGGAAGCATCTGAGGAGAGGAAGAAAAAAAAAGCTTTCATTAGAATGGTTCATCAATGACCCAGATTTTGAGTCAACAGCCATCAGTTTTAAAGCAGAAATAATTCCTCTGAGATTGCCTACTCCGCTGTATTCAAGTTGCAGTGGCCGTGGGGGCTTGTGGCTGCCCTGAAGCGCTGATATGGAGGTGTGGTCAGATAATGATGCATTGTTATGGCAGCAGCAAACTCAATTCGAATCTGTGGAACAACAGATGAGGTTTTAAGCATTTTGCTCCCCGTGGCTCCTGCTGAAAGAACGCAGTGAAGAATCAGTTGCGTGAGGAAATTTATTTCATGGCAAAGCACTCACTCACTCACATGTTTAACCTTTTCAAATCCAACCCCTTCACATGTCTGTGTTAGCTGCTCCAGGATTCAAAATTCGCCTCCTCTGTAACATTTTTCACTCTTTCACTATCGCTAATCTTCCTGAACTTGCCTCCTTCCATTTCAGTGTCACTGTTTTGCAACATCGCCTTAGGTAACACTGGCATACACACTTACGCCGTTAAGTTTGCTACAATGGAGAATCTTAGACCCAGGTGCTGCCAGACCGGCTGGCTTTTGCCCGCACTTTCTATTTTTTGCTTCAGATAACAGTGATTGTATCACGTGGTTTACAGGAAAATGTTGCGAGCCATCGGCTCGTGGCGCTTCTGGAAAGCAAACCTGCTTAGACAATGCTTAACTGTGTGGGTCACACAGGTCTAAATGTATCGATGAGTTTCAAAGTACAGGTGTGCATTGGTGCGAAAGGGGTGTGTAAACCCAGCAACAGAGATGGTGGCAAAACAAACTCAACGTTGTAACTGTGAAAGCGTGTGTTAGATTAGGCGATGTCCCAGAAAAGTGACACTGACGTGGAAAGAGAGAAGTCAAGAAGAATTAGTGATCATGAATGAGAGAAACATTGGTGAGAGGAGGCGGGTTTGAATTCTGGAGCAGCAGACACAGACATGCGAAGGCACTGGGTTTGGATGGAATTAAATATGCGAATGTGTGTGAGTGGTTTGTCTTCAAAAGTATTTCTTGGCGGAATTGATTCTTCACTGCGTTCTTTTAGCAGGAATCACGGAGAGCAAAATTGCTAAGGCGACTTTTGTTGTCACTCCGATTCGAACTTGTTTTGCAGTGGTCAGACGGCTCAGCACTAACCATAATACGATCACGGCGCCATATTGGTAAAAGATTGCATGGAGGCCAGCTACACCCCCCCACATACACTGCAATTTGAAAGCAACAATCTCGATCCTTCGACCAGGAGATCACAAAAGAATAATTTCAGCCGTAAAACAGATGACTGTTGATGAAAAATCTGGCTCACTGATGAGCCGTTCCGATGTAAGGTCAATGTTTCTCTCTACACAGATGCTTCAAGCCTTGCTCAGTATTTCAAGCATTTTCTGTATTTATTGTATGTGAAAGAAGCAGCTGGCTTTTCTTTTCCTTGCCAGCCAACTTGCAGGCATTGCACTGAACGGAGATAGTAAAAATATCTTCCAAACATTTGTCTTTTTGGCGCAATTCAGTGTGCATTTGATGGACACTTAATTTATTAATACTGCTCCTGAAAGGCCATGGGTGGGATTGATGTCGGGATTTTGCCCACAGTCTCGTCAGATACCCTCCAGCTTCATATGCACGAAAAGCGAAATACGGCGCATGCGGGATATCAGGAATCGAAACAGAAAATGTTGGAGGCGCAAAGAAGGTCGAGCAGCAGTTTTCGAAATAGGAACAGATTGAATGTTTAAGGTCTATGACATTCCCTGCGAGCTGAGGTTGCTGCAGCCCAAATGCAAATCATCAATTTACCAGGGATCAGTTTAGGACTGGCCCCTGACCGGAACAAAAAAAGAACACACACCCCCTCCACCCCACTGCACTCTCAGGTTGAGGACTGCTTTGGTTGAAAAAAAAACCTAACCATTCATTTAACCGATTTACCAATTCCAGAGCTCTCCTCTCGGCTCGCTGTAACGTTAATTTTGCAAATGGATATCAGAATCCTAGAATTAGAAAAGTTACGGAACAGGAAGCGGCCACTCATCCCATCGTGTCTGCGCTGGTTACAGGTTGTACCAGGGCTACTGCTGCATCCTGCTTATGTGCTGACTGCTCCGGGGAATTAATTTTAAAAACAGTTTAATCTATTTACAACGAAAAACTATATAAAATTGAAAAAAAGTGCATTGCAATCGCTATAAATAAACCGGCCAGTTTTTTGTTCCAGCCTGACTGCAATGCTAATATGGTAAGCAGCTCATCGTAAAAATAAACATTTTTCTTATATCTGGAAGTTGTTTTTTATTCTTTGTTCTTAAGCTGTGGCGACTATTTTAGAACATTGCGCCACATTAAATATGCACTTTTCGCGAAAACAAGTTTAACATGCGCTACTTCATTAACTTGAACTTAGGCCAAATTAACGATTGTAAGTTTCTTACTTACACATCGAATCAAAAGAACTTTGCCGCTGTTATAACCCGAAATATGTATACAAATGAGGGCACAGTATTTCGGCAGGTCTCTAGTAGCGCAATCGGTTATTAATCGTGCTTCCTTTATGGCAACGTAAAACGTGCAACATTCTCAGACGGCGACTATACGCCTCCCCCAAAAAAGTTTGTCTTAACGCAAAGAAAGTGGCGTTTCTGTCATCAGTTTGAGGAGTGGCTGCGGAAAATGGCAAGGAGCAGTTTGGAACAAAAAAGAAAACTTAAAAAAGAACAATCTTCTGTAGATTGCAACGGATCTATCCGGAGTCAAGTTTTCAAGTGTCAACACATATGCTGCTAATGCTCAGCAAATGGGGGAGCTTCTGTGGTGAGAGAAACAATGGTAGCGTTTTAGGCAAAATACTGCGGATACTAGAAATATGAATTGAATGCAGAAAAAGCCTTAACAAACTCAGCAGTCTGGCGGCATCTGTGAAGGAAGAAATACAGTTAACGTTTGAGTCAGGGCTGAAGAGAGGCAGAAAAGTAATGGGTTTAACGCTTTTGCAAACGGGCAGAGGGTGGCGTGGTGGGGTAGGTGGAGCAAAAAAAGGTCGCAGAGAGGTTGAAGGTCAGGAGAGGTTACGTGACAAATATGTCATGGACATAATACAACGGGAGTGGTAATGACAACACTAAATTCCAAAGCAGATGCTAATCCGGCTTAAATGTCGGTGCTGTCTGAAATCAAGATATCTGAACGTGTTAACAGCAGAACAAGTCAGCGCTTCCTGAAACTAAAACATGAGAGCAAGATAAAGACTGGCACTTCGTGGTGGTTTCTTGGGTGCGCGAGGAGGGGGGCAGGTGGCTGGGGGTTTAAAATGAAGGGCCGTTTTCATGGTTTAAATTTTTTTAAACGTAATGTTAAATCCAGAAGGCTGTGAAGCACCTAAATGGAGGACCGGGATTTGTTTATTCAGCTTGCCTTGGGCTTTACTGGAACATTGCAGCCGGCTGAGGACAAAAATGTGAACATGAGAAGATGGTGAACTGACCTGGCAAGCATCAGGGGGCTCGTGATCATGCTTGCGGACTGAGTGACAGTGTTGCGCAAAGCAGTCGCCAAGTCTGCGTTTAGTCTCCTCAATGTAGAGGAGACCGGACTGGTAACAGCGAATGCAGTAGGCTAAATTCAAAGGAGTGCAAGTGAATCGCTGCATCACCTTTTTGGGGCCTTAGACGGTGAGGACTGAGGAGCTAAATTGGCAGGTGTTACACTCCATGCGATTGCATATGTCGGTCCCTGGGACGAGAAGGTGTTGGGATGATAGAGGAGCGGACCAGGATGTCAGGGTGGGAACTGTCCCTAAGGAATGCTGACAGGTAGGTGGCGGAAAATGTAGTTGGGGGGATTACATCATGCCGGATGCGCAAATGGGGAGGTAACGTTTTACGTGATAATCTTTCTCGTTTCGCGTGTTTAATCTCGGGAATGATTGTTTAGCAGGTTGCATTGTGCTCAAATTGCTGCAAAATTCTCAGATCGAAAATAAATCGCCGCGATCTCGACAATTAGCTAAACCGAATATTCCGCAGAATAAATATGGACAGCATGAATGTTGTGTTCTGCCCAATCTTAGCCTCTGTTAGCTCCAAATTCGAACCGGAGCCTACGTCGGAGTCAAACGTTCAGAATAAATGCTAAAGACCGAGGGTGTCGTCAACTATATTAAAGAGCCAATATATACAGGGCAAAACGTATTTATTGACCAGGTGAAATTAAAGTGGATGCTGGACAAGCGGTGTCCAACCTTCCGCGTCTCTCTCTTCGATGCCTTTCTCTCCTTCCTGACGGTGCAGTTTAAAAAAAAACACGTCGATGCAATAACGCTTTGAGACGTCCGGTGAACGCGAACACTGACAGTAAAGCCGATAAAGAACTCCTGAAGTCTGTCATCGGTGCGCACAGCAAGCTCCAAAATGCAACGCGTGACAAATGACCAAACGACCTTCTTTAGTGATGCTTCTTGAGGGAGAACAGGGAGAACAGGGAAAACTCTCCGGCTCTTTTTAAAAATTGTGCCTCGGACAAGCATGCGGTTCAACGTTTTAACTGGAAGCCGATACGTGCAACAACCTGGCACTTACAACTGCACTGAGTCCAGCCATCTGAATTACAGAATCTTTCCAGTGCAGATGGAAGCTTTTCGACCAGTCGAGTCTGCATTGACTCTCTGAGGGAGCATCCTGCCTAATTCCAAAACCCCTTGCACATCCTTTCTTTTCAGATAGCATTCTAATTCCCTTTTGAATACCTCGATTGAACCTGCCTCCACCATCTCAGGAAGTTTGTTCCAAACTCCAACCACCCTCAGGGCGATAAACAGTTTTGCTCGCTACACTTTTACACCTTTGGCAATTATTTTGAACCTGTGCCCTCCAGCAACTGATGTTCTCTTCAGTGGGAATCTTATTGGCACTGTCCATACCCGTCAGCACTTTCACTAGCACTATCAAGTCTTCTATCACCCTTCGATTCTCCAAGAAAATCAGTCCTAATCTCTCGAATCAACCCTCATAGCTGCAGTTCTTATTGCATGGAAACATTCTTGTCAAACTCTTCTGTGCAAAGGTATGGCGCCCAGAAGTTGTCGCAGTACTCCAGATGAGTCCGGCCGAGTGACTTTTACAATTTCAACATGACCATCCTAACCTTGTACTCAATGTCTCTATTAATAAAGCCTAAGACGCTATATGCCTTATTAAATGCTCTCTGAACATACCCTGCCACTTTCAATGAATTATGCACATATACACCGTGGTTCATCTGTTCCTGCATGTCGCTTAGACGTGTTCCCTTCTTTTCACTGTCTCTCGATATTCTTCCAGTCAAAATTAAACACCCTGCACTTCTCTGAATTGAACTTCATCCGCCGCTTGCCTGCCCATTCTACTAACATGGCCATGCCCTCTTGAATTTCACACAGCCCCCATCACAGTTGACTACGTTTCCAATCTTCGAATGATTTGCAATCTTTGGGATCATGTCCTGAACACTACTACCTGGGTCATTAATAGAAATCAGGAAGAGCAAGGGCCCCAACACTGACCGTAAGGAACTCCACTACAAACTTTCTCCATCCTGAAAGTCATCCCGTTATCAGTTCTCTGTTCTCTGTCTCTCGACCAAATTACTTCCAAATGGCTACTTTGCCTTTTATCCCCAGAACAAACATTTTGCTCACAAGTCTGTTGTAGGGCACTGTATTAAGTGCTTTTTGAAATTCCATCAACAAAGCAAAAACAAAACCCAGCAAGTCAGTTAAACAGAATAGGCCTTTAATAAATCCGAGCTTCTTGTCTTTAATATTGTGCACTTGGCTCAAAGGCTATTGATTTTATATATTTCCGGAAGTTGTCCCAACACTGATTTGAAACTGACTGGTCTGTACTTAATGGCTTTCCCCTTGAACCTGTTATTTTGAACAAGGCTAACATTCACAAACCTCCGGTCTTCAGGCACCGCCCCTCTGTCTAAGGAAGACTGGCAGATTATCACTCGTGCCTCTGCAATTTCCAGTCCCACCTCCCTGAGTACCCCTGTATGCATCTCATCCAGGCCTGCTACCTTTTCTATTTTATCTCTGTCGTCATCCAGACCGCTCTGGAACTATTTGTCCGGCCTTTCCCGTTCAAGGGGATTTACCTTGATATTGCATGCAATACTTTTCCTTTGAGGGTGGCCCGTTGCTCAATCATCATCTTTCCTGCCAACATTTGATTCCAACTGACCTGACTCAGATGAATTCTTGTCCAATCGAAGTTGGCCTTCTCGCAATCAATTATCGTCGCCCTGGATTGTTACTTGTCCTTTTTATTGAGCAACGTAAAGCTTGTGATGCAATGGTAACTGAGAACCAATTGTGCTTCCAATGATAATTGATCCAAAACAAAAACAAAAATACCTGGAAAAACTCAGAAGGTCTGACAACATCTGCAGAGAGGGATACAGTTGACGTTTCGAGTCCGTATGACCCTTCATCAGAACTAAGACATATAGAAATGAGATGAAATATAAGCTAATAGAAGGGTGTGGGACAGGGGAGCTCGATAGGGGAGGCCAAGAAGAGACTGCCAAATATGTCATAGAAAAAAGGATAAAGGGGTGTTGACGGTGGTGATATTATACAAAGGATGTGCCAATGGGGACATTAAGGGAAGCAAGCAGGACAAGCTAGTGGCAGATGGCCCTAGTGCGGGTGGGGTGGGGGCATGGATCTAAATGGGCCAAAAGTTGGAGATGAAACAATAGATCGAAAAAAAATTAAAAATAGGGGGGAAAAGTAAAAAATATAGTTGTAAAAAAATTATAAATTATTGGAAAAAGGGGGATCGGAAAGGGGGTGGGGATGGAGGAGAGAGTTCATAATCTGAAATTATTGAACTCATTGTTAAGTCCGGAAGGCTGTAAAGTACCTAGTCGGAAGATGAGGTGCTGTTCCTCCAGTTTGCGTTGAGCTTCACTGGAACATTGCAGCAGGCCAAGGACGGACATGTGGGCATGAGAGCAGGGTGGTGTGTTGAAATGGCAAGCGACAGGGAGGCCTGGGTCATGCTTGCGGACAGATCGAAGGTGTTCCGCAAAGCAGTCACCCAGTCTGCGTTTGGCCTCTCCAATGTAGAGGGGACCGCATTGGGAGCAACGAATGCAGTCGACTAAATTGGGAAGTGCAAGTGAAGCGCTGCTTCACTTGAAAGGAGTGTTTGGGCCCTTGGACGGTGAGGAGGGGGGAAGTAAAGGGGCAGGTGTTGCACCTTCTGCGGTTGTATGGGAAGGTGCCGTCGGAGGGGGTTGAGGTGTAGGGGTGAAGGAGGAGTGGAACCAGGTTGTCCCGGAAGGAAAGATATTTGACATTTGATCTACTTCGGCCGTCTCATTCCCCGGATTCAGGTCCAACAGTGTATGTCGTCTCGTTGGACTGGAAACATGCTGCTGCAGAAAATGATATTGAACACATTCCATGCACTCTAGCTCCTCTTCTCCGTTTGCACTATTCCTGCCTCAATTTATATTTGGATATTTGAAGTTCGCCATTAAAATTACTCTATAATGCTAGCACCACTCTGCATTTCCTTTGCAATTTATTTTCTGCTACATCCTTCCAGTAGTTTAGGCCTATGTGCTGCACCGATCAATGTTGTTGCACTTTTATCTTTCCTTACCTCTAGCCAGAGTGATTAGGTCCTGGAAATCTCTGGAACACCCTCTGTCTCAAATAGAGTATTGCCATCTTTAACCAGCATTGGCAATCCCCATACCCGAACCTCTTTGCTTCCTGAACTGTTTCTCCTCAACACCTTGTAGCCACGAATATTTAACGTCCAGTTTTGCACTTCATTGATCCATGACTCTTAAAGCAATTAAAAATAATTCAATTTGTCACTGTGTGCCTGTAGTTCAACATTCCTATTAAAAACACTTCGTGCATTTACATACTTACACATTAATCCTGATTTTGGCATTTTAATTTCTCCCTTCCTGGGACCCCATCGAATAGTTTATTATTGCTAACATTAATGATAAAAAAAACCTCTCCGAGCAGTCTATATGTCTTGATACTACTTTCTGATATATGCTGCTTATCAGTTATTAGATATATGCTGCTTGCCAATTGCTCTCGTCACCAGTCTGAATTTCTCCCCAGTTTCCCATTCCCACGCCAATCTTGTTTAAGCTCTTCCCAACAGGGATTTAATCCCCGTCTTGTTAAAGTGAAAACAATCCTTCTTCTACAGGTGCCACCTGTGCCACAACGGATCTCAATGCCTCAGAAATATAAAGCCCTCCATCCTACTCCATCCTTCCAGCCACGTGTTGAACTGCTCAATTTCCTATTCTTATGCTCGCTAGCACGTGTCACTGATAATAAAACTGAGATTACCGCCCTTGAGGTCCTGAATTTTACATCACTTCCTAACTCCCTGCAATCTGCTATCGGAACCGCATATCTTTCCATGCCTATGTAAGTTGTCCCAGGAAGGACGATGACCTATTTATTTTCGTTCTCTTCCAAATGAATGACCTGAAGTCGCTCTGTCTATGCCGCAGAAACGCCGGTCTGGCCCCTGAACGATGGAATCCCCGACCACATTAACACTTCTACGATTCCTCCTCCCCTCCTCTGCAGCTGAACTACACGTAGAACCACGAACTTAACTCTTGTTGCTGTTCTCTGAGGAACCATTTCGCTCACCAGTATCCAAAATGGGTAAGCAGAGAGCGAAGTAACCTCAGGGGATTCCTGCACTAGCTGCCTATTTCTTTTAGATACTCTGGCGGCCATCAATACCCTCTCTGCCTGTGTAGATCCTAGCTGCGGTGTGAACTCCGCACTAAATGTTTTATCCACATAATCCTTAGTCTTGTAATGGGCCATAGTGAATCCAGGTATACTTTAGTATGGCAGCCCGGGGCTCAATGTTCTGAACCTGATGACACTTGACAGATGTAGTCATAGAGGGCACTTTGTGCCTCCACGACTCCCGACATCCGCAGGATGCACATTCCACGTGGAGGAACTACATTGACATACATTAAACTTATATAAAGTGTTTGGTACAGTTTGGTACGGTATCATAACTCACCTGTCGCTCACCAATCGTCTTCTCTTTGTCAAGACCTGAAAGGGCCATGCTTAAGAAACAATCAAATTATTTACGCCACTTCTGTGACGTCACTTTTAGGTTTATGCCTATACACTCCCTGCTTCTGCTTTATGGGCTCCAATGGCATTTAAACGGCTTCTTCCCCTGATGCAAAATAAGGGCCAGAAGCTGGTGGCTGGGGAAAGGTAGAGAAGGAGAAGGGCGCCTCCATCCTTTCTTCACTAATCCCCTCCCTCATCAAATTGCAATCTAAGCACGCTAATGCACTCAATAAACACTCCAGTGCAGACAGGCAGAACTGAAGATGGTCTGTTTTATGCTCTCTGATTCAAGCTTCTGAAAACCATTTTAAGACAGTTATACAATTAGTTTGCTGCCGTTCCAAGGAGAGCTGCGAAACCCTGTTTTATAGTTGGAACAAAACTCATGTTCTCTCAACCCAAAGAGCAACTTTTAGTTCAATGCTAAATTAAAGAAATGAGTAGTCGTTAAATATAAATTAACCGTTAAGTTAAATTAAGCCCTAATTTAGCGTTGAAACACGCTCATTCACCAAAGTCCAACTTAAGGACACTGAAGCACCCAAAGTGTGCTCCAGTGCAGACTAGATTCGGTTAGCTGTAAGCCCTGGTGAAGTTGAAGGGTCAACTGATCGAAGCGTTTAAAATGCTAAAGGGGTTCGACATGGTCGATAAAAACAACATCTTCGGGTAGGTGAATCTATAAATGGTACCTGATCAGCTCAGTGTTTCCAGTGCCTTCTGTTTTTAATGTTCTGACTTCACTGTAGGGTCTTTTCTGACAAAACACGACTTACTTCACGGCCTCATATAGTTTATTGCTCTCTTAAACATACGGCTGCTATTAAAATGTGCACACAAACAATTTTAAGTCTGCGTTTCCCAAAACAGGGGCATGCCCCTTTTGCATTGAAAAGACATTTTGTTTCACACCAACCTTTTCTTAATCGCTCATTGTTCGTCAACAGTGTTTTTTTAGTTTTTTATCCATCCGTTTCAATCACAGAGTCCAAAACATAAAATGAGTTTGGAACACTTCCGACCATGCCCAGCTTCCCAACATCCACATACCTAAACTGCTTAACCAATTTCTTTGAGCAAGGCAATAACTATTATGCAAATATAATCCAATTCCTCAGTTATGACACGGCAGATGATGTGTGCCAGGCAGGTCAAATCAACTAGGGAAACTTGATCACGGTATCACAACGGTTTTGCAATTTGCAATTATTTAGAGATGCGTGGCCTGCATTCAAAAGCAATAAATCCACCAAGGCGTAATAGATTTTTAAAAATCTAAATTAAAATATTTATTAATAAAGAGGAGATTTCAAACACATAAATAGAACTAGCAATTACCACTATCATAACCCCTAAAATCCCTAATTAACCTGGCTCGCCGTCACAGCCCTTTTAAACAACGGTCCAAAATAGATATTTAGATTTCAAACAGATCCAGCAAATTAATACAATACCCCGGGGAGTGCAATTCAAAGTGTCTCTCCAGCTTCGACTTCTGTAGACAGCAGGTTTATACGCAAATGCTGGAGGGTTCTTGGAGGCGACATCACACACTTCTGTTAGGTATTACAATACCTCCACCTGACGCATAGTCTAATTTCCTTTATACATGTTTCTCCATTATAAATATGTAAACTCCATATGTCTTTGAAACGGTATCTTTTTTTTTACAATATAAAGCTTTTCATGTTGCTACTATTCTCATTAATCTCTTTGAAATTGAAATCCCCTTCATCTATATAAAAATGTAAATTCCCTTTGCACCTTACATGCTAAGGCCCCAAACATGTTTCCTTATTAGCATTTACAAGAGACTTATACACGTGAACTCTTTTGATAGCTTCAACTTGTAGTCTGCTTGGCTACAAAATGTAATTAACCCACACACAGAGACAGAACAACACAAACCCCCATAACCCTACTTTCCAATAAACCAGAGACATATTATGAAAATTATTATACCCTCATCAAACTCAGTTAGCATTTAGAAAAAGAAACAAAATACTGCGGATCCTGGGAATTCGAAAAAAACCCAGAAATTGCTTGGAAAAATTCGACTGCTTGTGACTCCGCAGATGCTGGCAGCACCGGTGCCTTTTTTTCAACGTTGTCTTCGTTTACTTCAGCATTGACTGCATGACGAGATTTGCAATAAAATTTTGCAAACATTCGGTCCGGGGATTTCCCGATTCTCACTGAAAGCTTGGCTTTCAAAGGACAGATGTACCATTCGTGCGATTGGGCAATGTACCGACAGGAATAGCGATACTAGCAATAAAAACTCAACGTTGTAAGTGAGAAAGGAAGTGTCAGATGGCGCGATGCTGTCGTAAAATAACAATAAAATGGCGGGAGGGAATTCAAGGAGATCACTGATTGTGGAAGGGAGAAAAATCTGGGAAGTGCAAAGTTTTGAATTCTGGCTCAATAACCACAGACATGTCGGGGTGTTAGATTTAAAATCACGAATTAGGTTTTGCCATTAAAAACGCTCCTTCACACAACCAGATCTTCACCTGCGTCCTTCTAGCTGAAATAGGGAAAACGAAACAACCACTGCCGTGACTCGGATTCGAACCGAGGTTGCTGCGGCCACAACGCAGAGTACTAACCACTATACGATCACGGCGCCACGTTATACGACCGCCCCTGGTTCTAGCTGCAGAGAAGTAGCATGCACTCACCAACGAGCAGCATTAAAGCAGCGTTCCCGGTCTCTCGGCCAGGTTATCACCGAAGAGTGATTTGAAATTCCAAGCTTCCGATCTTTCCTGTTCATTGCCCGCCGAATTCCAGGCATTGCATTGAATGAAAACCTTTCTCTAAACATTTGTCTTCGAGGCTCTTGGCAGTGTGCATGTGATAGACCCTTAAGTTATTTAAACAGCTGTTCAAAGTATGTGGGTCCGAATCAGAGTCGGAGTATCCACAGGAAAGTGGTCAGATATTCTCCAGGTTCATGCACACAAAAGTAAAATGCTGTACATGCTGGATATCAGAAATCAAAACAGAAAACTTTGCAGGTGCACAGGAGGCCCAGCAGCAATTTTGGAAAGCGAAACTGATTTACTGCTTCCGGTTTATGACATTCCTTGAGAACCGAGTTTGCTGCAGCCACAACACAAAACATTAATTTACCAGGATCTAGAGTAGGACTTTTCCCTGATTTAAATTAAAAACAAACCATACCCTGCATAACACTGGGCTCTCACATTGCAGACGGCTTGGGTTGACGAAAAAGCTTCAACAGATTGAGTAATTCCAGAGCTCTCCTCCCGGCTCGCTGTAACATAATTTTGGCAAAAGATCAGAATCCGATAATTATCTGGTGTTTGCGCAAGGCTGCACCCCATTGTTGTTCTGTGCTGACTTTTTCGTGGAATTAACTTTACAAAGTAGTTTATTCTATTAATAACGGAATAATATCGAAAATTGAAAAAATGCATTGCAATCACCATGAATATCCCGGTAACTATTTCGTTCCAGATTGACTGCAATGCTAACATGGGAAGCAATTCATTCCAAAAAAGAACCCATTTTTTAATTTCGAAGGCGATTTCTTCACTCTCGTTCCTATGTTGCAGATAGTATTTTTGAAAAGTGCACAGCATTGAATGCACTACTTTTTTAGGGACGTTTCGACCTCTAGTTTAACATCGGCTGCTTCACCAACCTGTTCACAGTTCAAAGTAAGGATTGTTGCGCACTGCCGTCTAAATGAAGTTCTTCGGCACTAAATGAAAAGAACTGTTCCCCTGTCGCGATGATACAACCTGGAACTTGTAGACAAATGAGCGCAGTGCCCAATTCTGGTGGCGCAATCGGTTAGCGCCTGCCACATAAATAGCAGGACTAAATATGCAAATCTAAGCCTCGCCGGGGGTAGCCTGCTTGACAGGGGAAAACATGTTTAATGTGTCACGAGGTTTAGCAGTGCCTGTGGAAAAGTGTGGGGAGCAATTTGGAACAAAAAGGAAACGTAACTGAAGAAAAACATTTTCTGCGGATTGGAACGGATCTATCCAGAGTCAACGTCCCCAATACCAACATAAATGCTGCAAGTACTGAGGAGATGAAACAGCTCCTGTGAAGACAGAAGCACGGGTAACATTTTACGTAAAACGCCGCTGATGTTGCAAGTGTGAATTAAAAACTGAAAACGCCAGGGATGCTCTGCAGCTCTGGCGGCATCTGTGAAGAAAGAAATAGGGTTAACGTTTGAGTCCGTATGGCTCTTCTTAAGAGCTGAGGAAAGTGGAAATGCAATGGGTTTCATGCTGTTGAAATGAGGTGGGGATGCGTGTGACGAGGCGGGAGGGAGGTGGTGAGAGGTCGGAGCTGGTAGAACAAAGCAGAAGACTGAAACAAAAGCAGAAAAGTGCTGGGAAAACTTGGGCTGGCAAAGTTAACTCTGTTTCTCTTTCCACAGGTGCTGCCATTCTGCTAAGTTTTTGTTCAACAATTTCTCATTTTACTCTTCGACACTGACTGCATGACGAAATTCGCAAGAAAATTTCGCGAGCAATCGGTTCGGACTTATCCGATTGCAACCCTGCTTAGGCAGTCACACAGCTCTACTTGTAGCCATTGCTGTCAAAGCACAGAGGTGCCATTGCTGTGAATGCGGCACGTCCCGCCAGGAACAGCGATGCTGGCAAAATAAACTCATTGGTTGAAGTGTGAAAGTGAGTGTCACATAAAGCAATGCCGAAGTTAAATGAGAATTAAATGGAAGGAGTGAAGACAAGCAGATCAGTGATTGATGAATGGAGAAAAAAGTACAAGGAGAATAGGCATCACACACAGACACGTAAGGATGCTAGATTTGGACGGATTAAATGTGTTTTGCCAGCAAATATACTTCTGCAGAGAAATGGTTCTTCAATTGCCTTCTTTTAGTGGAAGCCAGAGAGCTAATGAACCCTTGCCGTGAATCGGTTTCGATTATAGATTGCTGCGGTTCTTACGTCAATTACTGGCTAATATCAGATCACGGTGAATGACTCTTTCGCTGCTTCGCTGTAGACAAGAAGCAGACACTCATGACCGCTGTAACCCTTGTGGTAACACCGTCTATCACATGAATCTCTCACATCTCAGTCTCGAGTTTGAGCTCGAAAATGAAGGCAGGGGCTCAGCGCAGTGATGTGGACGTGCTGGACTGTTGGAGGGTACCGCTGCCATTTAGAACATTTAGCTACCTGCTCGCGGGATGCAAAAGACCCGCCAGCACTATTTTCAAGAAAAGCACGGGAGTTTTTCCTGCTTCGAGCAGGAGAGCTTGTTCATTGACCCATGTATGCATCTTCAATGGATAGAATAAAATTATTTCCATGTTTTTCTTTGTTCTTTGGCGGGACGTTTGCGCCGATGGCTAGGTCAGCATTTGTATTGCCCTTGAGAAGTTCGGGTTTAGCCGCCTATTTGAACCGCTTCAGCCTATGTGGAGTGCGCACAACTGCAGTGCTGTTAAAGAGGGAGTTCCAGGATTTTTGACCCAACGGCAGTGAAGAAACTGTGATATGGCCACGGACTGTTTTCATGTCAGTGGAGTCGCTAATGACACTGAACATTCATAATTCATCAGTATCTTCCCCACTGTTGACCTTATGATAGAGGGAGGGTCATTGATGAAGCAGCTGAAGACGCACTACCCGGAGGAACTCCAGCTGTGATGTTGTGGGACTGAGATAATTTACTTCCAACAACTACAACCATCCCCCATTGTGTAAGGGGTGGCACCAAACAGTAGAGAGTTTTCGGGTGATTCCCATTGACTCCAGTTGCCAGGGCTCCTTGATGCCAAACTCGGTCAAATGCGGCCCTGATGTGAAGGGCAGTCAGTTTCATCTCACCTCTTGAATTCAGCTCCTCCGTCCTTGTTTGGACTAAGGTTGCTCTGAGATCAGCAGTTGAGTGGCACAGGCGGAGCCTAAACTGAGCGTCAGTGAACAGCTTGTTTCTGAATGAGTGCAGCTTGATAGCACTATCGACATGACTTTGCTAATGATGGCGAGTAGGCTGATGGAACGGTAATTGGCCGGGTTGATTTGTCCTTCTTTCGGACAGGGATGCATGGGCAATTTTGCACATTGCCTGGTAGGTGCCAGTGTTGTCGCTGTACTGAGCAGCTTGGCTGAGGGCGCAGCTCGTTCTGGAGCACGTGACTTCTGTACTCACGCTGGATTGTTGTCAGCGCCTCTGGCCTTTGCAATATCCAATGCCTGCTATTGTTTCTTGATGTCATGTGGTGTTGAAGACTGAGATACGTGATACTGGAAACTTCAGCAGGAGGCCAAGATGGGTTGTTCATTTGATGTTTCTTGCTGAAGATTGTTGCCATTGTTTCAGCTTTAGCTTTTGCGCTGATGTGCGGAGATCCCATTCTATCCACTGCGAATACCACTCTCTTTAATCTGTGCTTATGTAGAAGTCTCTGTGGCGCAATCGGTTAGCGCGTTCGCCTGTTAACCGAAAGGTTGGTGGTTCGATCCCACCCAGGGACGAAGCTGTTTAATGCACTTCTTTTAACCTGCTTCACGTCATGTGCTTTCACTTCGAGAAAAGATTTACCGAAGATTGTCAGCTCTGACCTTATCACGCCGCACTCTCTTATAAATATTCCTTTCCAATATAATGAGAGAAAAAAGAAAAAAAAAATAGAAGTTCCATGTAGCCATCCCAAGCCGTTACAAATGCATTCGAATAGCGAGTTCGAGTAACCTGACGCAAAGTAATTCTACATCTCCGAACCTTCAGACACCAAACAGGTCATTACACCGAGTGAAGCAACATTTTTGTGGCATATTAAAGATAGTATCAGAGAACCGAAATAATTCCGAACATGCTGGATCATTTTAATAATGTTTTACCTGCGTCCTAATTTTTGTTGATCGAAAGCCAGAATATTCCCAGCAAGTTGTGCATGTCACAGAATATTCATGTCCAGGTGCGATCGCCTGTGTACACATGACCATTGGTGCTATTCCTGTGTCTACCTGGCGAGCTTCGCTTGTCCGAGCTGAAACACGTTTAACTTGTCCATGATTGTCACAGCCTGGAAATGTGATTTTGAGAATATGAGGTCGCAACAACGCAGAACCCACTGCCGAAACTAAATTCGCTGAATTCATAGAATTGGAGAGTTATTTCCCGGAGGCGGAGGGCGATCTGTTTCAATCCAGTTAGATCAATAAGACAGTGATCTGACTCAGTAAATTCAGGGAAGGAAACTCGGAATAAAACCAAAAGGTGTTGGAAATACGCAGCAAACCTGGCAGCATCTGTGGGGACGGAAATAGAGTCAAAATTTGGAGTCGGGTATGATTCTTCATTGGAACGGAAATTCTGAAGTTTCGGAGTGTAAAGGCTTGGTATTGGATAATTTCCCCTGTGATTTTCGCGGCGTGGAGTGATGAAACTTTTTTTTAAAGTGGGTGAGTGCAGAGGGTCCAGCATTTCAACTTCTTCCTCCACACGTTCTCTGAGCTGATAGATGTTTACATCATGCAGTAGTTGCCAGCTTCAGGTGACGCGTGAGAGGTCTTTGGTCATTTGGCTGACATTTGCTTCCGTGTGCAAATAAAAAATGTCTGCTGTTTATTAATAGTGTGCAAGCAATTACCTTTCATCCATACAAATCATCTAGCCGATTGACAATTTTGTAAAACAGACTTTTCTGATTGGGAATCGACCCCGACATGCGACATTGTAAGTGAAATGAAGAACAAGCAACACAGGAAGGGCCAAAGTATATCTTTCTGCCTTAGCCTTTCAATCTCTAATTCGTTGATTGAGTGGAGTTTTGAAATTTATTGCATTTTCTCCTTTTAATGCGAAACCTTAGTTTTCAATTTGCAGTCATCAGTTTCAAAGCTGGCAATAGTGATATATGGCAAAATGTCAAAACACTCTTAGTTGTATTCAAACCCCAGTCCTCGCGGGAAAGATTCCGGTGAAGAATCTTTCTGTGAGTTTCATTTGGGCCTTAATTTGGTTTCTTCAGCCAAAATCCACCTTTGTTAAACAGTGTCTTTCACGACTTTCCTCAATCCATAGCAAAATTTCTGCTCTTGTGTGTGGCTGCGATGGTACATAGGTTAATGCTTTGCATTCCTGCTCGGTTTTCAGAGAATATCACATGCTTGAAACATAAAATCTGTTTCTCTTTCCAAAACCGCGGCAAGATCTTCTATGTGCGTTCAATAAGTTCCTTTTTTAATTTCAGGTTTCCGGGCTCTGCAGTATTTTGCTATTGCGCGTGTGAAGGTGGAGTATATCTAATGATGTTCTGCAGCAAATTCCGGCTCTAAATCGGGCCTAGAGACATTTCACAGTCGTATTAAGAACAGTTTCTATCAAATGCACACGTCATTGCGTGAAAAAGCGAAATGTTTGAAAAGGTTTTTATTCCTTGCATTCACTGCAAAGCTATGGAGTCAACGGGCAATCAAGAGGAAAGCCAGTTCTGAATGTAATACAGAATAAGAACAGAAAATGCTGGAAATACTGCGCAAGACTGGAAGCATCTGTAGTTGGATGAAAATGGCCTTTAATCAGAGCGATTCATCACTCATTCAGATGTTTCCTCAGCTGTCGCCAGCTCGGAAGCTCAAGTTTTTCTTCTGTGAGAACCTGGCCATGTACTCGAGAGCGCTGTTTTAAACCTGCTCGCTTGTGACAGTGTTCTGCTGCAATGCAGCGAAGCAACTGGGCAGCCACGCAAATGGAGAGGCGCAGTGAATATTCTGCGTTTTAGCCGCTGTAAGCTCAATTCGAATCCAAGTGGCGGAGGAGATGTTATGCTCTTTCCGACGGCCGCAGGAAGAAATTAGTTACGTGGAGGTATTTTTAACGGCCAAAGACAGAACTTCATTGCAAATCTAGCCCCATCACATGTCTGTGTTTGATGCTCCAGAACTGAATCCCGGCTCTTCCTTAGGTTTTTCTGCTTTCCGCAATCGCCGATCCCCTTCCCCTCCCTCCTTACATTTCATTATCGCTTTCCTGCGGCATTGCCTTATCTAACACTCACTGGTACAATTACAACGTTGCGTTTGTTTTCTTTGCATCTCTATTTCTGGCGGTACACACCCGATTCGCATCAATAGTACATGTGACAGAAAGATACGTTAACGTTTATAATTTGCTTGGAAATTATGTTATTGAATAGGGTTCTAGTGGGGTCTGTGTTCATGTGTGTCTTAATTGGATTGAAGTCAGCTAGTCTGGGTGCTTTGATGTATTGTAGTTTTGAGATTGCAATTGGATGAACCTGAGGAGGGTAAAGGTAAAGCGTGAAGTATCATTTGCTAAATGAAACCATTCGAGACTGCAGGTGAAATCTCACACCTAACTAGAAGATGCAAAACAATGTGTTTATTTCAGCTTATCAGTAACATTGATTGGATGAAAGGATATTATTGTTAGGAGAGGTAAAGTTAAAAGCCTAGTGATACAATGGAAAATTTACATTAAAAGAGACGGAGATCGTCCGTAAGGCAGTGGCATTTTAGGAGCCAACAAGGTTGAGAAGCCCCCAGCCGGTAAGCCCCAATTTGCCTGCAAGAACACAGAGCTGAAAGAAGCTAATTTTTAATGCGCCAGTCCAGGGTGTGCTTGGCCAGATGTCTGTTAAATGCATGAGTTTTGCTGTTGACTTAACGGGGGTGTAACTGATAGTCAGGTTATTTACGGGATTTTTGTAGTTATTATTGTAATAGTTTTGTTGACACATGTATGCGTTTGCAATCTTTCTTGTATTAATAGATGGTTAATTTTGTTTTATAAAAAAAACTCTTGATACTCGGCGTTCCTTTGCTGCTGAAGTCAAAGCCTGCATCTGAAAACGTACACATTTCAATAACAGATTATGAAAGTTATTTCAAGTTTCCCTCAGGGATTTGAACAATTCAACCTTGAGCATCGGGTGTGTCATAATACATATGTACTTCCGATACATTTAGATTTGTGGGATATCGCAGAGCAAAACACTGTATGGAAAACATTGCAAACGGAGAAAACCGCAATGCGGTTGCTCGCGAAATTTTCTTGGGAATCTAGTGATGGAGTCGGCGCCTGAAGAAAACACAGACATTGTGGAAACAAACCTAGCTGTTCAGGCTGCATCTGTGGAGAGAGGAACAGAGTTAACGTTTGCAGTCAAAGTTTCCAACCACTTTCTGTATTCATTTCCTATTTCCAGAATCTGCAGTATTTTAATTTGAATCCAATACTAACTGAGGAAATGGGTTCTGTTTGCATAATGGTGGGCGCTATCCCTCAGCAATTGGCGTTTGAGGCGTGTGAGTGAAGAACGGATGATGGGGAGTTGAGCAAGGTCGAAAGTATTACAAATTCAACTTGTATGTTGGAATTTGTGGTTCAAACGAATGGAAAATAAACGAAAAGGCCACTATTGACGAAAGGTGAACCATTTAGAACAGGTTGGTGTGAAGCGAAGTGTCCTTTCAATGCCGAAGGCATGCCGGTGCTTTGGGAAACGGCAGTTTTCAAAGTGTGTGCAAGGATGTGATGAGAAAACTTGCGTGCGAGAACAGCTCAATATATTAAACTGTCCTCGAGGCAAGTTGTGTGCTGTCAGAAAAGCTCCTATAGTGAAAGCAGAACAGTAGAAACATGATCTGCTGGAAACACCGAGCAGGTCAGGTATCAGTTATAAAATCACCAACATAAGGGAATTGTTGTCTGGACCATTGTCGAACCCCTTCAGTACTTCGATCACTTCGATCGCTTCACTCCTCAAACTTCATTTAGTCGCAGGAGTAATTGAATTTCTTCTGCCCTGGGGCACTGCTTTGGGTGCATTAGAATGCTTAATTTGAAGTTTGGTGAGTGAGGGAGTTTTAATATTTAATTTTTATAGTTAATAAATTTGAGGGTTAATTTCTTTCTAAAGCCTACTCTTTCCTACAATTTAGCAATTAACAAAGAGTTACTTCTTGGGTTAGTGGAGAAGTTCTTGAGAAGTGGAGTTTTATTGCAGCTTTAAAACAACCGTTTGCTGGCTCTCCTTGGAGCTGCAGCTGGATAATTGGATATTTGGCTGAAGCTGTTTTTCAGAAGTTTTAATCATGGAGCATTAAACCAGGCTGCTTATTCGCACTGGGTTGTTGCTTTGGATACATTAAAGTGCTTAAGCTGCATTTTGGTATGTGAGCGAATTCGTTGAAGCGGGGAATGGGGCTCTCCTTTCTTTTTCCACCCTTCCTCAGACTGCCAAATCTGGCTAATATTTTGCCTCAGAACCGGTCCCTTTACCTCCAGCTTCATTTCCCAAGCCACGTCTTTAAGTGCTCAATCTTCCTATTCATTTGCTCACTAGCACGGGGCATCGGTAGTCATCCTAAGGTAACCCCTCATGAGGTCCAGATTTTAAATTATCTTCTTAACTCCCTAACGTCTGCTCTGATGAGCTCATACATTTTCCTACCTATTCCATAGGTCTTAAAGTGGGCCACGACATACCGCTGTTCTCCAGACGCTCTGTGACATCCTTGAACCTGCCACCAATGAGGCAACATAGCATCATGGAGTCGTGTTAACGGCCTCATGAACGTCTGTCTGCTCCCCCAACTATGGAATCGCCTACCATTTTCGGATTTCCATTCACTCTCCTCCCATCCTGCGCAACTGAGCCACGAGTGGGGAAACAAGCTTAGCTCCTGCTACGGTCCTCTGAGGGACCATCTCACTCACCAGTATTCGAAATGGACAAGCGGTTAGAGAGCCTGATATTCTCAGGGGATTCCTGTACTACCGGCCTTTTGCTCTTAGATACTCTGGCGGTCACTCATTCCCTCTCATCCCATGTACTTCTTAGCTGGGGTAAAATCATCTCTCTAAACTTTTCTATGCTTGTAAATCTCCGCCTTGCGGATGCACCATAGTGACTCCAGGCGTGCTTGAGTTCCGCAACCAGGAGCTCAAATTTCCGCAGCTGGTGACACTTAATTGAATATAGTCATCGAGGGCATGTATTTGCACCGGTTCTGCGGCAGGTGCGACCTGTACAAGTAGTCCCTTACGCAGGGACTGGGATGAAATTCCTCGTGGAGAGGTTTGCCTGTGCTTTAAACTAGATTAGCAGGGGAAATGGAGCCAGAGTGGAAACTCAGAGCTGAGAGGGGAATAACTGGAAGTGGTAAGCAGAAAAGCATTATCTGATAATGAGCATATAACAAAGCGTAGTATCAAGACATATCGGATACTAGGAGAGTTTTTTTAAAGAATCTTGCTAGGCAATATGAAGGTATCTGATGTGTTCAGAGTAACGGGGAAAGTAAAACAGCCTAAACCATTGTGAATGTGTATGTATGTGAATGCATGGCGTATGGTTGATAACTTGGTGAACAACGTGCACAGGTTGACAAATGGAATTATGGTATTATTGCTATAACAGGAAATTGGATCAACGAAAGGCAGGACCGGGCGTTAATTATTCCTCGGTACAAGTTTTTTTAGGGGAGACAGGAAAGGAAGAAAAAAGAGAGTTGTTAATAAGGAGTGGCAGTATTGGTTAAATATGGCATTACAGTACTGGGGAGAGAGGATGTTCCAGAAGTTTCAAGGACGGAACCGCTGTGGCTTTGGGTAAGGAGAGAAATAGGAGCAAAAACATTGATCCGTTTAGTATATAAACCACCAAATAGAGGAAGGGGTGCCGTGAGGGAAATTTGCAAAGAAATAACAGAGTGGTGGAAGAATTACATAGTGAGTATAATTTATACTTTAATTATCAAAACATAGACTTACATAGGAATAATGCAAAAGGACAAGAAGGGCGAAAGGCCCTGGAGGGTTTTCAAGAAAATTTTCAAAAGAAGTATCTTTCCACTGCAACGAGAGGACAGGCACTGTTGCAGCTGGTTATGAGGAAAGAGTTGGCCTAAGTGCATCAAATGTCAGAGGAAGAACATTTCGGTGACAGTGGACATTGTGTCATAAGGTTTAGGTTGGCAAATAAAAACGACAAGGAACAATCCAGAGCAGGGATATATAATTGGAGGAAAACGAACTTCGATGGGATATTTATGCATCTGAGTGGAGTGAGTTGGAATCAAATGTTGGCAGAAAAGACAATGGCTGCAAAGGCCCGCTATCAAAGAAAATGGACTGCAGGAACTGTCTATGTATATTCCCTTGAATGGAAAAGATAGGTCAAATAAATCCAGAGCACTCCAGATGACGAGAGAGATAGAGCTGAAGTTGATAAGGAAGAAGTGCGCATACGACAGATGTCAGGTAGAAAATAAAATGGAGAATCAGGCTGAATATTGATGAATCAGAGTGAAAGTGGAGAAACTGTTTGGAAGAAAAAAACAGGGTTGAAAGGAGACTGCCAGATAACATAAAAACTAATCCCAATGTCTCCCATAAGCACATTATTCATAAAACATGTGGTAAAAGAACGAGTAAGGATATTAGGAATATTAGAGGACACTTGAATGTGCAGGCAGGAGAAATTGCGGTGGCACTAAACATGTACTTTGTCTCCGTCCTTATGAAATAAAATGGTGCTACCCAAGTCGAAGTGAGAGGGCAGGTAATTGGTAAAGTATAATAATTTGCAATTGAGAAGGAGGAGCTGTTTGAAAGGCTGCCAATACTTAAAATGACTAACGAACAAGGATCGGAGGAGATGTGTACAAACGTACTGAGGGAAGTGAGAGTGCAAATTGCAGAGGTACTGGTGATAATTTCCAGCCTTCCTTAGACAGAGGACTGGAAAACTGCGAATATTATACAATTGTTCAAAAAACTGGTGCAAGGATAAAGCCGGTAATTACATTCCAACCAGTTTGAATTAAGTGGCAAGGACACTACTGGAACCTACAGTTATGGGCAAAATGAACCTTAGGCAACTGCAGGATATTTAACGAAAGCCAGCATGGATTCATTGAGTAAAAATATGTTTACTTAACTTTCTGGAGATTTTTGAGGAGGTACCAGGAAAGGGTGATCAAGGCAATGCTGCTTACGTGGTGGAAATCGATTTTCAAAATCGTTTGATACACTGCCAAAGAACAAACTTGCGAGCAAAGTTATAGCTCGTGGAGTAAAAGCGGAAGTCGGCACTTTGATATGAAATTTGCTGAGTGACAGGAAATTGAGACAACTGATGAATAGTTGATTTTGAGATTGGAAAAGAGATTTTACTGGAAATCCCCAGGGGTCAGTGTTGCGACCCCTGCTCTTCTTGATTTGCATTAATGACCTAGGCATTCGTGTTCAGGACTTGATTTCAAGGCTGGCACATAATACGAAGACTGGAAACGTTTTCAACTGTGATGAGGATCATCTTGAACTCGAAAACGGCATAGACATGCAGGTGGCTTGGGCAGACAGGGGGCGGATGAATTCCAACGCATAGCAATGCGAGGTGACTCATTTTCGCTGGAAGAATTGGGAGAGTGTAGAAAAGAGAGAAATTCTAAAGGAAATGCAGGATTGGAGGGGCATCGGTGCACAAATCATTGAAAAGAGCAGGGCATGTTGAGATAGCTTTTAATAAAGCATATATCTCTTAGGCATTATTAATAGGGGCATTGTTTACAAGAGTAAGGAATTTGTTGAATTTGTAAAAAGCACTAGTTCAGCCTCATCTGGGGTATTGTATCCACTTGTGGGCGCCATACTTGTGGAAGGATGTGAAAGCTTTAGAGGGAGTGCAGAAAAGACTCACAAGACCAATTCCACTGAAAAAAACTGTAGCTATGAGGGTAGATTCGAGAGATTTGTAGCTGTTTTGCTAGAAGAAAAAATGGCTGAGAGGAGACTTGATAGAGGTAGAGACTTGTTAGAGCATATCGGAACTTATGTGAAAATGTTCCCACGCAAGAGAACATCAATAACTTGAGGCAAGGGATCAAAATAAGTGCGAAAAGGAATTAAAGTGAAACGATGAAAACTTGTATCACCCAAAGGGTGGTTAAGTTTGGAACGAAATTCCTGAGAGGGTTGTGGAGGCAGGTTGGATCGCGGTATTGAAAAGGGCATTGGATTGCTGTCTGAAAAGAATGTGTAAGAATGACCGAATGCCCTCCGTTTGCAAATTAAAGATTCCGTGATTCGGATAGAAGTGAACCAATACAATGATATCCGATAACGGGTCGTGAAACGAGGATGCGGGAGCACGGAGCAGTATCTTTTACCCACTTGGCAGAGCTGTGCACTACAAGGGCCGCTAAGGTCCGACTCTGGATGTTGATCACAAAAATGAAGGCTGGTCTCAGCGAGTGATGAGTGGGTGCTAGAATGTCAACTTCCATTTAAAACGGCTAAAACAATTGCTCGGCTGAATTCAAAAACTCCCTCGGCACAATGTTCAAGAAGCGCAGGGGAGTTTTTCTTGTTTTCCTGTTCTCCCTCAACAAGCATCACGATAGCAGATTGTCCGGTCATTGTTGGTATTGGACGCTTGCCGTGCACACCAGTGATTGCACTTAGCGGCGTGGCTGTCACTATTCACGATTTCCGGGTGTCTCAAAGTGTTATTATATTCAAGTCTTTCTTTTAAATACTTCCCTGCCACGAAGGGGTAGACATATTCGAAGGGAGTCACTGGGAAGATTACCGTCGATACCACTGGTCGAGGATTCGTTTTGAGTTCATCCGGCCAATAAATAAGTTTTTAAGCTTGCCCTGTATATCTGAACAGTTTTATATAGTTGAATTCACCCTCGGCCTTTAACCTCTACCCTGAAAGTTTAACTCCAATCTAGACTCAGTTTAGAATCTGGCAGGAACAGAGGCTAAAGTTGGGCCATGCTTTGTTGGAGCAAAATACAGCATTCCTGCTATTTATACTCATCATTCTCGAGAATATTCCGTCTCGATAATTGTAATGGTCACTGTGATTTTCTTTTTGTTATTTTCCAGCCAGAATTTTGCAACACATTTGAACACAATGTAACCCGCCGAACAATCATTACCGAGATTAAACACAAGAGCGCAGGGCCAGCGATATAAGTGAGGTCATCACATAAAACGTTACCCCCCCCATTCCCGCCAACTCAATCATTGTGCCGCCCACAAACAACATTCCATCTGTCAACTTGGCGCTTCTGGGCTATTCTGATTTATTCCTTTACGAGATGTGGGCGTCGTTGGCTAGGTCAACAATTTTTGCCCATTCACAATTGCCCGTGAGAAGTTGGTGGTGAATTTGCCTTCTTCAACCGCTGCAGTCTCTGCTGTTTACGTACACGCTCAGTGCTTTTCGGGGGGCGGGGAGAGTTCCAGAATTTTGACCCAGCGACAATGATGTAATGGCAATATGTTTCCAAGTCAGGGTGTTGATTGGCTTGAGGGGAATTTCCAGGTGCTGGCGTTCCCATGTATCTGCTGCCTTGTTCTTGCAGATCGTAGCGCTCGTGTGATTGGAAGGTTCGGCCTAAGTAACCTTGGTGATTTTCTGCAGTGCACCTTGTAGACCGTTAACACTGCTGCCACTGCTCGTCGGTGGCGGGGGAATGAATGTTTGTCGAAGGGGTGCCGATCAGCGGTTGCTTTGTCCTAGATTGCATCAAGCTTCTTAACTTTGAGTCCAACAGATTCAGACCATGATATCTATCCCACATGTTGATCTTTTTTTCCCTCCGGCACCACCGGTACTCTGCACCACCACCACCACCACCCAACCCCCCCTCCACACCACCCCACCCCACCAAGGACCAGTCTTTAATTTGCTGTCATTGTTTACTTTGAGAAGCGCTGACTCTTGTCAGCTTTTAATGCTTTTAACATTCTCCTGTTTTTCTTTCAGACAACATCGACCTTTAGGCCGCTATGGACACTTGCTTTAGACTTTAATACTCTAATTACCTCTCGCATTGTCTTTTGACCATGACGTATTTGTCACTAAAACTGTTATGACCTTCATTATATCCATGACCTTCTAATTTGCACCACCTGATCCACCATCCACCGGGGCTGGCCCATCCCCACCACCTTGCAGTAGTAGAAAATCCATTACATTTCTACCTCTCTGCAGCTCTGAAGAAGAGTCCTCCGACTCAAAGCTTAACTTTATATCGATCAACTTAGATCTTGCCAGAACTGCTGGCTTGTTTTCCAGCATGTTCTTCTCTAATTTAGCATTTCCATTGTCCCTAGTGATTTACAATTATTTCACGTAAAACAGTACGTTTGATGACTCCGGAGAGATTCGTTCCAATGCACGAAAACGGTCATTTTCAGTCAAGCTTTATTATGGGGGTTCTGACTGCTCCTCACTCTTTTCCACAACCACTTCGAGACCGGACAACACAACAGCCACATTTTTTTCATACTAAGTAAAACGGCTAACGGCTCTTGGTGAGGCGTGAGTTACACAGCCTCAGCATTTCACACGCTTTATTTTGGCCAAACAACTGTCGTGCGCTTCTGCATTGCGCAAAAGGAGCTGGACTACACAAGCCAGTGCTCATTTTTATACACTTTCAGGTTGTAACAGGGGAACATTTCTTTTGATTGAGTGTCGATGTGTTAACAACAGTCAACGCTTCCTGAAAGCAAAACATGACAGCAAGATAAAGGCTGGCACTTCGTCGTGGCGCTGGTGGCTTGGGCGCGCGGGGTGGGACCGAGTCCAAAATGAAGGGCAGATTTCATGGTCTAAATTTTTTTGAACTCAATGTTAAATCCAGAAGGCTGTGAAACACCTAAATGGAAGATGGGGCTTTGTTCCCTCAGCTTGCTTTGGGCTTTAGTGGAACATTGTAGCAGGCCGAGGACAAAAATGTGAACATGAGACGAAGATAGTGAACTAACCTGGCAAGCATCAGGAAGCTCATGGTCATTCTTGCGGAATGAGTGAAAGTCGTGCGCCAAGGGGTCGCCAAGACTGCATTTGGTCTCCTTATTGTCGAGGATTGTGAACAACGAATGCAGTAGATTAAATTCCAAGGCGTGCAATTGCATCACTGCTTCACCTGGAAGAAATGGTTGGGGCCGTGGACGGTGACGATGGATGAGCTAAGTTGGCAGGTGTTACACCCCGTGAGATAGCAGGGGTAGGTGCCCTGTGATGAGCGTTGGGGATAAAAGAGGAGTGGACCAGGATGTCAAGGAACTGCCCCTATGCGGCTACATATACACCGAGGTCCCTCTGTTCCTGCATCGCGTTTAGACTTCCTCCCCTTTTTCATTGTGTCTCAATATTCTTCCAATCAAAATTAATCACTTCTCACTTCTCTACGTTGAACTCAATCCGTCACTTGTCTGCCTCTCCCACTAACATGTCGACGTCCTTTTGAAGCTCAGACGATCCCCATCACAGTTGAAATCTTCGTATGATTTCCAAGATTTGGGATCATGCGCTGAATGCTACTGCCTAGGTCATTGATAGAAATCAGGAAGAGCAAGGGCCCCTACGCTGACCCCTAGAGAACTCCACGATAAATCTTCCCCAATCTGAGAGTCATCCTTTCATCAGTTCTCCGTTCCCTGCACTCGGCCAATTTCACGTCCAAGTGCTTACTTTGCCTTTTATCCCCAGAGCTAGAATTTTGCTCACAAGTCTGTTGTGTCGCACTGTATCAAATGCTTTTTGAAATTCCATGTACACCGCAAAAACATTAAAAATCAGTTAAACAGGATTGCACCTTAATGAATCAATGCTGCTTTCCTTTAATATACTGTCTGCACTTGCTTAAATGACTATTGATTTTGTCCCGAATTATAGTTTCCTGAAGTTTCACCACCACTGATTTCAAATTGACTGGTCTATAGTTACTGGCTTTATACTTGCTCCTGTATTTTTGAACAAGGGTGTAAAATTCGCATATCTCCGGTCCTCTGGCACCACCCCTGTGGTGGGTCATACTTAACAACCAATTAAATTATGCACGCCGCTCCTGTGACGTTACATTCGTCTATTACATGTAAACTCCCCGCTTCCGCTTGCCTGTTTTTTGGGTTCCAATGGCATTCAAACAGCTTTTTTCCCTGTAGCAAAACAAAAGCCAGCAGCTGGAGGCTTGGAAAGGGTAGAAAAGGAGAGGAGGGCCTCTTTCCTCTTTTCAACGAATTCCCTCCCTTATCACATTGCAATTTAAGCACGCGAATGCACTCAAATAAGCACTCCAGTGCAGACAAGCAGGACGAAAGAAGGCCTGTTATATGCTCCCTGATTCAAGCTTCTGAAAACCATTTAAAGCCAATTAGTTAGCTGCCGCTCCTGTTTGAAAGCTGGAAAAAACTCAACTTCTCCCAACCTAATGAGCAACTTTTAGTTCATTGCTAAATTAAAGAAAACACTAGCCATTGGATAGGAATTAATCCTTAAATTAAATTAACTCCTAATTTAAAGCGTTATAACACGCTCATTCACCAAACTCCAACTGAAGGACTCTAAAGCAACCAAAGCACCGCTCCAGTACAGCCAAATTCAATTAGTTCTGAGTCCTGGTGAAGGTTGAAGGGTGAACTGATGGACGGGTTTTAAATGCTAAAGGGTTCGACAGGGTCGATACAATCAATTTTTTCGGGTACGTGAATCTATAACTGGTACCCTGATCTGCTCAATGTTTCTAGTGTCTTCTGTTTTTAATGTCCTGCTTTCACCATAGGAGCTTTTCTGACAACCCACGACTTACCTCAAGGCCACATTTGATTTGTTGATCACGTAAGATTGATTTTAACATTTGCAAACACGCAAAGTTTTAAGTCTGCCGTTTCCCAAAGCAGGGTTATGCACATTTTTCATTGAAAATACATTTTGTTTCGCACCAACCTGCTCTTAATCGCTCATTTTTCGTCAACAGTGGTCTTTTCAATTATCTTACATCGTTTTAATCACTTAGTCTAACAAATAAAATGAGTTTGGGACACTTTCGACCTTGCCCACCGTCCCAACATCCAGACACCTAAGCTGTCAATTGTTTCGAGAAACGCGACAACTATGATGCAAACATAATCCAATCCTCAGTGTTATGACGCGGCAGATGATGTTTGCCAGGCGGATCAAATCTGCGAGAGAAACTTGATCACGTTATCATAACGGTTTTGCAACTTGTAACTATTTAGATATGAGATCCCTGAATTCAGAAGTAATAAATCCACCAAGGGTTTTGAGATTTTTTAAATCGAGACAATAGTATATTTATTGATAAAGGGAAGATTCCCAGCACATACAAAGAACTAGCAAATACCACTATTATGATTCCTAAAATCGCTAATTAACCTGTCTCCCAGTCACACCCCATTTAAAGCGACGACCCAAAAATAGATATTTAGATTTCAAACATATCCAGCAAATTACCACAATACCTTGGACAGTGCAATTCAAAAAAACTCTCACCAGCGTCGGTTTCTGTAAACACCGGGGCATGTCAATGCGCAAATGTTAGAGGCTTCTTGGAGTCGACTTCACACACTTGTTAGGTACTACAATGCATTCCCCTGACACATTTCCTCATTCTCCTTCACACATGTTTCTCAATTTCAACATAGAAACATAGAAAATAGAAGCAGGAGTAGGCCATTCGGCCCTTCGAGCCTCCTCCGCCATTCATCATGATCATGGTTGATCATCCAACTCAATAGCCTGCTCCCACTGTCTCCCTATCTCCTCTGATCCCTATCGTGCCAAGAGCTAAATCTAACTCCTTCTTGAAAACATACAATGTTTTGGCATCAACTATTTTCTGTGGTACCGAATTCCACAGGCTCATCACTCTCTGGGTGAAGAAATTTCCCCTCATCTCAGTCCTAAATGGTCTACCCCGTATCCTCAGACTGTTCTGAGACTGTTCTGGACTCCCCCACCATCTGGAACATCCTTCTTGTATCTATCTTGTCTAATCCTGTTAGAATTTTATAGGTTTCTATGAGATCTCCCCTAATTCTTCTGAACTCCAGCGAATATAATCTTAACCGACTCAATCTCTCCTCATGGGTCAATCCCGCCATCCCAGAAGTCAGTCTGGTAAATCTTCGTTGCATTCCCTCTATAGCAAGGACATCCTTCCTCAGATAAGGAGACCAAAACTGCATGCAATATTCCAGGTGTGGTCTCACCAAGGCCCTGTATAACTGCAGTAAGACACCCCTGCTCCTGCACTCGAATCCTCTCGTTATGAATGCTAACATACCATCTGGCTTCTTTACCGCCTGCTGCATCTGCTTGCTTACCTTCAGCGACTGGTGTACAAAGATACCCAGTTCTCGTTGCACATTCCCCTCCCTCAATTTATAGCCATTCAGATAATAATCTGCCTTCCTGTTTTTGCTAGCAAAGCGAAAAACCTCACCTGTATCTACATTATACTGCATCTGCCATGCATTTGCCCACTCACTCATCTTGCCCAAATAACACTGAAACATTTCTGCATCCTCCTCACAGCTCACCATGTCACCAGCTTTGTGTCATATACAAATTTGGAGAGATTACATTTATTTCCCTCATCTAAATCATTAATATATATAGTGAATAACTCGGGTCCCAGCACTGATCCCTGCAGTACCCTATTAGTCACTGCCTGCCTTTCGGAAAAAGTCCCGTTTATTCCTACTCTTTGTTTCCTATCTGCCAACCAGTTTTCTATCCATCTCAGTACCCCCAACGCCATGCGCTTTAATTTTACACGCTAATCTCTGATGTGGGACTTCGTCGAAAGCCTTCTGGAAGTCCAAATAAACAACATCAACTGGCTCCCCCTCATCAAATCTACCAGTTACATCCTACAAAAATTCTAGTAGGTTTGCCAAGCGTGTTTTCCCTTTCCTAAGTCCATGCTGACTCTGTCCGAGTCTGCCACTGTTTTCCAAGTGCTCAGCTATTAAATCTTTTATAATGGACTCTAGAATTTTCCACACTACCGACGTCAGGCTGACTGGTCTATAATTCCCCGTTTTCTCTCTACCTCCCATTTTAAATAGTGGAGTTACATTAGCTACCCTCCAACTTGCAGGAACTGTTCCAGAGTTTATAGAATCTCGGAAGATGACCACCAATGCATCCATTATTTCTCGGACCACTTCCTTAAGTAGTCTGGGATGTAGATTATCATGCCCTGGGGATTTATCGGCCTTCCATCCCATCAATTTCCCCAACACCATTTCCCTACTAATACTGATTTCTTTCAGTTCCTCCCTCTCACTAAACCCTGTTATCCCCAACATTTCTGGCATGTTATTTGTGTCCACCTTTGTGAAGACAGAACCAAAGCATATATTTAGTTGCTCAGCCATTTCCTTGTTCCCCATTATAAATTACCGTTTCTGACGGTGAGGGACCTACATTTGTCTTCGCCAATCTTATGCTCTTCACATACCTATAGAAACTCTTACAGTCAGTTTTATTGTTCCCCACTAGCTTACTTTCGAACTCTATTTTACCCTTCTTAATCAATTCCTTGGTCCTCCTTTGCTAAGTTCTAAATTGCTCCCAATCCTCAGGTCTGTTGTTTTTTTCTGGCCAATTTGTATGCCTCTTCCTTAGATCTATTACTATCTCTAATTTCCCTTGTAAGCCATGGTTAGGCCATATTTCCTGTTTTCCTTTTGCACCAGACAGGAATCAACAATTGCTGCAGTTTACCCATTCACTCTTTGAATGTTTGCCATTGCCTATCGTCATACCTTTAAGTGATGTTTTCCAATCCATCATAGCCAACTCGTACCATCATATCTTCCTTCATAAAGGTTCAGCGATCTAGTCTCAGTGTCAACTATGTTACACTCCATCTTGATAAAGAATTCTATCAGGTTATGATCGCTCATCCCCAAGGGGCCTCACACAACTAGATTGCCAATTATTCCTTTCTCACTATACAATACCCAGTCTAGGATGGCCTGTAATCTAGCTGGTTCCTCAATGTATCTGTCCAGAAAAACATCCCGTATACACTCCAGGAATTCCTCCCCTACGGTATTGTTATTAATATGATTTGCCCAATATATATGCAGCTTAAAGTCACCCATAATTACAGGTGTTCATTTAAAGCATGCGTCTCTAATTTCCTGCTTAATGCCATTCCCAACATCACCACTACAGTTTGGGGGTCTATATACAACCATCACTAATGTTTTTTGCCCCTTAGTGTTTCTCAGCTCTACCCATACAGATTCCACATCGTCGGAGCTAATATCTTTCCTCACTCTTGCGTTAATTTCTTCTTTAACCAGCAATGTAAAGCCACCGCCTTTTCGTTCTTGTCTGCCCTTCCTAAATATTAAATACCCCTGGATGTTCAGTTCCCATCCCTGGTCACTCTGCAGCCATGTCCCCGTAACCCCGACTATATCATACCTGTTTACATCTATTTGTACGGTTAATTAATTCACTTCATTGCGTATGCTCCTCACGTTAAGGCATAAAGCCTTAAGGCTTGTCTTTTTAACATTACTTGTCCCGTTCCCACTATTGTTCACTGAGGCCCTGTTTGATTCTTGCTCTTGATTTCTCTGCCTATTAGTTTTCTTATTCCTCTTTCTGCCTTTTGTTCTTGCTCTTTGATCCCCCTCATCTAACTCCTTGCATATGTTCCCATCCTCCTCCCCAACACTCTAGCAAATATTCCCCCGAGGACATCAGTTCTGCTCCTGCCCAGGTGTAACCTGTCCAGTTTGTACTGGCCCCACCTCTCTCAGAACCGTTCCCACTGTCCCAGGAATCTGCAACCTTTCCCCTCGCACCATCTCTTCAGCCACATCTTCATCCTATATATACTGATATTCTGCTCTGTCTAGCACGTGGCACTGGTATTAATCCTGAGGTCTTTTGACGTCCTAATTTTCAACTTACTTCTTAACTCCCTATATTCTGCTTTTAGAACCACATCCCTTTTTTTAAAACTTATGTCGCTTGTACCAATGTGTACCACGACCACTGGCTGTTCACCCTCGCCCTTCAGAATGTCCTGTAGCTGCTCTGAGACATCCTTGACCCTAACACCAGGGAGGCAATATACCAACTTGGAGTCTCGTTTGCGGCCACAGAAACGCCTATCCATTCCCCTTACAATTGAATCCCCTAAAACTATTGTACTCCCACACTTTTTACTCCTCCCCTGAGCAGCAGAGCCATCCGTGGTGCAACGAATTTGGCTGTTGTTGCTTTCCACTGAGAGGCCTTCCCCTCAACAGTGTCCAATGAGGCATATCCGTTTTGCAGGGGAATAGCCTGCACTTCCTGCCTCGTCGTCTTGCTCTGCCTTGTGGTCACCCATTCCCTTCCTGCCTGTGGACTTAGCCTGCAGTGTGACCATTTCTCTATACGTGCTATCCACTATACTCTCCGCCTCGTCGATGATCCAAAGTGTCCCCAGCCACCGCTCCAGCTCCGAAACCAGGGCTTCCAGGAGCTGCAGCTGGAGTCACTTCCTGCACACATGCTGGACCCGAGCACTGGAAGTGTTCCCGGCTTCCCACGTAGAGCAGCAGGAGCACACCGTGGCTTTGAGCTCTCCTGCCATGAATTACACCTTTAACTTAAATTAAACCTTCTGTAAGATACTTAATATCAAATAACATCAATTGCTCTAAGGCCCTTCTTCCCTGCTCTTCGTTGTTACAGAATGTAGCCCTTACAAACGATGAACCACAAAATAAACCTTAAAAACTATAAGCGATAAAAGTACTATATACTTACCCGACCGTACTCACGGTGCTCAAATGGTTACCTCGTTCCCTCCTCACCGAATTCCCAAAGCAGCACGCCAGTGCAGACTGTGATGTTGACTGAGTGACACTCTTCCCAGACTGCTTCATAGCGATGCTGACTGCAGGACATTCTTCCCAGACTGCTTCATAGCGATTCTGACTGCAGGACACTTCCCAGACTGCTTCACAGCGATGCTGACTGCGGTTTCCATTGTTTCCATTTGTCTTTGACACTGTACCCTTTTAAGAATATAATGCTTTTCATGTTGCTGCTATTCTTATTAATCTCTTTGAAATTGGAATCCCGCATCATCTGTTTAGAACTGCATATTCCCTTTGCACCATACATGCTAAGACCCCCGCCATGCTTGCTTATTAGCATGTAAAATACTTCGACAAGTGAACTCTTTTGATAACTTCAACTTGCAGGCTGCTTGGCCACAAATTTTAATTATATCACACACACAGACAGAGCAGCCCAAACCCTCATAAACGTTCTTAACAATTAGCGAGAAAATATGTTGAAAATTATTATTCTCTCATCAAACTCAGTTAGCATTTTATAAAAGCAAGATACTGCGGATTCTGGAAATCCGAAAAATACAACAGCAAGTGCTTGGAAAAGTTGGACTGCAAACGTTAACTCTGCTTCTGACTCTACAGCTGCTGCCAGAACTGATGCCTTTTTTTCAACGCTGCCTTCCTTTACTTCAAACATTGACTGTATCGAGAGATTTGCAAGATTTTTTTTGCGAACATTCGTTTTGCGGACTTTGCGATTGCCATCCTCCTTATTGAGAGCTTAGCTTTCAAAGAACATGTGTGCCATTGGTGCGAATTGGCAATGTACCGGCAGGAACAGCGATGTTAGTAAAACAATCTCAATGTTAGAAGTGTGAAAGAAATTGTTAGAGGATGCAGTAAAATGACAATGAAATGGCAGCACGGAATTCAAGGAGATCACTGATTGCGGAAAGGGGAAAAATATGCGACGTATAGGGTTTGGAATTCTGGCGGAATAAACAGTCATGTGGAGGTATTAGATTTGAAAAGATGAAATATGTTTTGCCATAAAAAATGCTTCTTCACACAACCGGACCTTCAGCTGCGTTCTTCTAGCTGAAATAGGGAAAATGACAACAACCAGTGCCGTGACTCGGATTCGAACCGAGGTTGCTGCGGCCACAACGCAGAGTACTAACCACTATACGATCACGGCGCCACATTCCCATGACGCTTCAGCTCTCTAGCTGCAGGGAAGTAGCACACCCTCACCACCGACCAGCTTTGTAGCAGCGCTGTCGGTCGCGTCAGGCGATCACTGAAGAGGGATTTAAACTTCCAAGTTTCTGAGCTATCCTGTTCATTGCCCGCCAAATTACAGGCATTTAATTGAATGGCGTGAATGAAAGCCCTTCTCCAAACATTTGTCTTCGTGGCGCTTGGCAGCTTGCATTTGATAGACCATTAATTAATTAATACGGTTGTTCAGCACCTGTGGGTCCGAATCAGAGACTGATTCCCGACAAGAAAATCGTCAGATGTTCTCCAGCTTCATACATACAAAAGCAAAATACTGTACATGCTGGAAATCAGGAATAAAAACAGAATTTTTATCAAGTATACAGGAGGCCCAGCAGAAATTTTCGAAAGGGAAACTGATTTAATGCTTCAGGTTTATGACATTCCCTGAGAACCGAGTTTGCTGCAGCCACAAAACAAAACATTAATTTACTGGGAATCAGAGTAGGACCTTTCCCTGGTCTGAAGTAAAAAAAAACACACCCTCCCAAACACCGGGCTCTCAGATTGAAGACTTGCTTGGGTTGACAAAATTGCTAACTAATTTAACAGGCTCACTAATCCCAGAGTTCTCCTCCCGTCATGCTGTAACATCATTTTGGCAAACGGATGTAACAACCCGAGAATTGCCTGGTGTTTGTGCAAGGCTGTTTCCCACTGGTGTTCGAGGAATTACATTTACCAAGCCGTTTATTCTGCAAATAACGGAATAATATGCCAAATGGAGAAGGGCATTGTAGCCGCCATTAATACCCCGGTAACTCATTCGTTCTAGACTGACTGCAATGCTAACATGGTAAGCAACTCAATCTAAAAATAAACCTTTTTTTACTTTGGAAGGCGATTTCTTCTCATTCGTTCCTGTGTTGCAGCTAATATTTTTTTAAAAGTGCACAGCAATGAATGTATTATTTTTTCGCGACGTTTGGACATCTAGTTTAACATCGGTTGCTTCACCAGCCTGTTCACAGGTCAAAGTAAGGATTGTTTCGCACTGCCAACTTAATCCAGTTTTTTCCGCACTGAATGAAAATACCTATGCCCCTGTCGCGATGATACAGCCTGAAATTTGTATACAAATGAGCGCATGAGACTCTGGTGGCGCAATCACTTAGCGCCTGCAATGTGCAATATAGCAGCACTAAATGTGTAAGTTTAAGCCACACCGGGAGCAGCTTTCTTGACGGGGAGAAACATGTTTATTGTGTCACCAGGTTTAGCAGTGACTGTGGAAAAGGGCGACGAACAATTTGGAGCGACAATAAAACATGACTGAACAGGGACATTTTCTGTTTTTTGGAACGAGTCTGTCCAGACTCAACGTCTCCAATACTAACATAAATGCTGCAAGTACTGAGCAGATGAAACAGCTTCTTCGAAGACAGAAACAAAGGTAACATTTTAGTTAAAAGGCTGCGGATGCTGCAAGTTAGAAGTAAAAACTGAAAATGCCATAAATGCTGAGAAGCTCTGGCAGTATCTGTGAGGAGAGAAATAGAGATAACCTTCGAGTCGGTAATACGCTTCTCAAGAGCTGAAGAGAGGTAGCAATGCAATGGGTTTTGTCGCGGAAAACGGAGTGAACACTCAGACCCAGGAGGTTTGTCTTGGAAGTCTTTATTGAATCATGTTATCATGGAGAGCCCAGCAACATACAATGGAGCTAGCCGGCACTCTGAGGAAGCATCAGAGTACACACATAGTTATAGCAAAAGCGTGCGTAACAGAGGTCATGCAAATTACAAAGTTGCTTGACCTTTAGTAATTAATAACATTGAAATTTTATCTTTGGCATGCATACAATTGTTCTATCTTAGCTTATAATTACACAGAACCTTGAATGGTTACGCAAAAACCTTGAGGAGCCCATCTGGCGATTTTTCCTTCCTCCACAACAGCTGACAACGCAGGTTTGAGTACTACTGGTGCAAGGACACTACGTTGTAGTATTCCACTATGATTTAACCACTTAACCCTTTGTTATCCTGTATATGTATTTTATTCTCCCACAATCCCTCCTTGTTAATCTTCTAGATTAACACCAATGAGGAATAGTATCTTCGTTATCATATGGGGGATCATAACCATAAGGAAAGGGCCGATCTCTGGCAGGGTAAACCTTTTCTCCCCACCAGTGGGCTTCACTGGGGCCAGTGTGCATCATTTGGGGAACAATTGGGGCACCACCTAATCCAGTAGTGACACTGTTAATAACCTGGGAACAGCAAATTTGCAGAGCAACACATGCACAACATGCTATGACCAACCCAATTAAAACATACAGCAGCCAACTTCCCCAACCGGAGAACCACCCTATTACACTAGCCCACCAGGAATCCTTGTTATAAAAAATTACTCAGTCTTTCCCCAACTTTCTTTATTTCTTGCACTTTATCCATAACATGCTGTCCCAGGTTAGTAATGTTCTCAGAAGCATCAGGCACATAGGTGCAGCACTCTGAACCTATCATGGTACAAGTGCCACCTTTTTCAGCTGGGAGGAAATCAAGGGCCATTCTATTTTGTAAGGTGGTCAGGCGTAGGGCTATCATTTCAGTAGTGGTAGCTGAAACCTGTTTCTGTGTCTCAATCAAAGCATCAGCCGTTGAATTAGTAAATTTTTCAAGTGCAGCTGCCAGGTTGATAATCTCTCGGGAATTACGAGCAGCTCCATAAGAGGGGATAGCAATCATCCAGAATCGTTCAGATTTCGAGATGTCACGGCGATGTAGACGCCAATGTGGGTGAATATCTAATTTACTTATATAGCGAAGATAGGGATTTAAATATGCTAGGTAGCAGCAACCACTCCAGGTGGGAGTGGTAGCGCCCTTGCCCAAACCTCCGTTATCTTGATTAAAGAAGGAAGATAATTGCGGCATCCCAGGCAGCCAGAGGTATGCTTTTTCCCCACAAACCCAGTACGTACCATTTAGAGGATTTTGAGGGTCATAACTACCAGGGCTAGTAGATATGGTGTTTTCGCAACTACTGTTTCCCAGGTTATAGGTACTGGTTGAAAGGTTCGAACACCAACAGGTGGCGTTTATCGGCTCCTGAGGAGGCTTGATTCTTATCCCATGATCTGTATAGTTCCACCCATTAGCAGGTGGAGAGCGACGGAACCATCCCCTGAACATATTGGATTTTGCATCATCTGACTGGGTGTGGAAATTTGTGAGATCCTTCACTTCTTCCCTAGTCATTGGTTTTGCCTGATCGGTGCTTGACTCACCTCCATGTTGGGGAGTCTGGACACATATCGAACAGGCGCCCTGTCCTACTTGTCTAGCATAGGCGCGGCATAAAGACAAATAGGTGTTGTGGTGAGAATCCTTTGGGTACACCCCACAAAATATAGCAAAAAGACAGAATATAGCAAAAAGCAGTATTCAATACATAATGCAAATTAGTTCATTGGTAACGACGGTTATAGGACTGCCGGACAATGTTATTTTATACAACAAGTGGCGTGGACCCAATCTTCCTTCCCTTTAATCTTCAGGGCCGTTCGAGTTGTTAGCAGCACCAGGTAGGGTATTTTCTACCCTCTCATGCAATTCAGCTGCTGTTTTGCATAGAGGAAAATGAATACAAATCCAACATTTAGTCCGATTAATTTGCGAGGCTACGGCCTGCATTCGTTGAACCGCAGAATTGGTAATCCATGCCCCCGCAAGGATCATGTAGGACCGGATCCAAATCAGAGTCAGCATTCTGACGGCTCAGTTAAAGTTCTTGCACAAGCACTTCCGTCCGAGTTCAGCGTCCGCTTGAAGTGCGATGCGTGGATCCACAAGGGCGTCCTTCAACCTTCACGGCCATATGGGTGGTGAGCAGGACTTGGAAAGGCCCTTCCCATCGAGGTTCCAAACAGTTTTTTCTCCTGAAGGTCTTTACCAGGACTAGGTCCCCGCTGGTATTGATGGCAATCTTCAATGGTGGGCTTTTTCTGAGCTTCTACTACCTGTATATGCAAGCTGTTGAGACAGATAGGATGAGAGTGCATAGTCATGTGCGCCAAGGGTAGAGCTTCAGGCCACAAACTGGTTTCTTCACACAATTTAGCTAGTTTGTTTTGTTTTGTACCATTTTGTCTTTCCGCCGCCCCAGTGGACTGGTATGGGAAGGAAAGGTGATGGTTGCATTGTAAGGCCTTCAACAGTTCCTTTATAGCTTTAGCAGTAAAATGAGCAACAATTTTGCAACAACAGCATCATTTCGTCGGGTGGGATACGCCTCTACCCGTCGCGAGAACAAACATACTAGAACTAAAACATAATTATATTCCATACATTTAGGCTATCGTATAAAGTCCATTTGTAGGTGTACAAATGGGCCCCATGGCTGGGGTCCCGTACCAGCAGTCACTGTGGGCGTCTTGCCTGGGTTATGTCATTGACATAGGTATACAAGTGTTACTAATACAATGCCTATTAGCATATTACTATTCACTATACATTCAACATTCATTCTACATACACGTGTTTAACCCCTGAGCTGGCAACTGGTCAAATCATGATTATTGTGTCGTGAGAGATTCAATAGATGCTCATTAGTTACCCATAAAGGGATTACTCCTTCTTTAGTCTGTCTTAAATTTTCTCGGGCTTGTTCCAGTGCCCAAGATCCATAGGTGTTGCATACATCATTTCTGCTCTCTTCGTCTGAAATAGTTTTCCCTATTTCAGTTAATTTATTGATAGTCCCCGCATGACTTTCGAGCATGGTAGCCAGACTTTGGATTAACCAATGATGTCCCTATATTGAATATCATAGTGGGATCATTTATCAGGTTGCGCTTAACGCGGTTCCCTCCCAAGCCTGATCGCATCTCGCCACTGAACTGAACTGCTTCAGTCATCAATTGGCGCGTCAGAGCCGTATAGAGTGCTTGGGTATGGGTTGAGCACCATTGGGGCAGGACGACACCGGATACATTCAAGACTACGGGTACCAGCTCATGGTGTACATTATCATACAAAACTTCTGATTAACCAGTACCAAACAATTCGTCGGTCCTGGATGCATAGTCGGACAAGATGGATCAGTCGGTGTGGTTTGAGGGGCTTCAATTTTCTCTACTCAGACTGTGAAAGTAGAGGTGGGAGGTGGCTGGGTAGTGGCGGACCTCCCATGCTCGATCTGAAGCAAACCCTTACTATAATTTGAAAGCACTTGTTCTCCTACTGTTACATTTATCATTCCCCATTGCATGTCGCATTCGGCACTGTCCATACTGTACCAAAGTTCCTCCTGCAGTGCGGGATGAGCAGTGATGATCCCCTCCCTTGTTGCCAGTACTGATAGGCCCACGACCAGGATCGTAAATCTGTGGAGACATTAACATCGGCTCCCGTTCTCTGGGTTACCGCTTGGTTAATTGTCATGTATCTTTAACTCTGTGTAATGCCTCCATTTACCTCCCGTTCTCATATCTACAAGTGCGCATGTATCACCTGTCATAATTACCTGGTATGGTCCTTTGTTGCTCTTTGGGTTTGCTTGTTTCCATATCCTTAATCAACTGTCAGTCTCTGACTTCCTCTCTCAACTCATGTAATTGCCTATTTAATTCCCTTACATTGTCCTGTATTTTTCCTTTCAGTGGCCCTACACGTCCTACTATAATGCCTTCAGGTAATTGCATAGCCCTTCCTGTTATCAATTCAAATGGGGTGAACCTGTCGGTTCTTCTTGGGGTAGCCCACAGTGCATTAGAATATTGGGCTGTTCCCTGTCTCTTGATTGATGTTTTTTTTTAAAAGTTCAGTTCATCCTTTCCACCATCCCTGGACTCTCGGGATGGTAAGGAATATGGAATTTCTGTCTAATCTCCATAAAATTACACACTTGTTTAATGACTCTCCCTGTGAAATTAGTTCCCTGATCTGAATCCATCTGGGTAGGCACCCCCACTCCTTCCAGTTTACTCCCTCCTGCTGCTGTCTCATGTCAGACCTCAATTCCTTAAACAACTCTACAGTGCACCTTCTTATCCTATCTTGCAATGGCTCAGTATCTTCACTTCCAGTGATGGTTCTCTCTGGGAACTGCTTAACTCTGCCTGTCATCAAGGTATTAATCCTATGGTTTTACTTTTTGTAGCTCACAGGCACATTAATATAATCAGTAATACATCTATTTAGCCCTTTTCCATCTTTCCCTTTCCCTGTATCCATCTTGTGGTAAATTGTTGTTAAGTATTATTTCTCCTAACATTTCAATTTCTGAACTACAGATTCCTCATAGTTTTACCTCTAAGTTTTCTTTCCTGACCATGATCATCCTAAGGTTCTCTTGAGTTCAGTTTCTCTATTGTCTTGATTGTTTAAAATGTTTCCTTACTCTTTAGGCCATATTAACTATTCCATTTCAACGGGGATCTCTGTCTCGAAATCTTTGCTTATCTCCCCCTGTGCAGTTCCAATGCCTCAGTTGATGGCTAGGTTATCAAATTCATTTCCCTTAAAACAGTTTGCACATTATGTCCTCTTTCCCTAACTCATTCTCCTACTTTCCTCATACCAGTTTACACATGCAACAGCTACCATCGTATCTTGTTCAGGTTGTCTGGAGAGACTTTACAATCCAATAAAGTATTTTCATAACAGTTTTAAAAACAGAAATCAGGTATTGACATGTTTTGCTTCCTTTTCTTCTTCTCAAAGATTTTATTGCCTTAAAAGTAACCCACTAAATTGTGTCTGACCCTTTTCTTTAGAATTATCCTAGATTCATTAACTCGGCCAAAAATTGGATTTCTGCCAAACTTTGCCAAGATCTTGAGCTTAGCTTCATATTTTGGGAACAGACTTACAAACACAAAAGCTTGCAGCATTTGAATTAGTGCCAATTGTTGTCAAACCTTTTAAAATGAAAATTCCCTTTTGAGAACTTTATCAAGAACCAAACCTCAAATTTCTAAACTTTGTAAGAACTGTAATTTACACTATCAAAATTAAAACAACCTCTTTTTCATGTGTAATGATTTGTATCCAAGTTATAATTTCCAAATGTTTATCGACACATTCTTTATCTTAGATAGCATTCTAGTGATTCAAAAGTAACCTGTTAATTTACACTGCACTTTACATCTCATGATTGTCCCAAATTCAAATTCCAGTGCTTTTGGAAAGCAGATTTCCTTTAATATTTAATTCATCTCTTCTTAAGAAACCCCTTTTTATCCATTGGAACCATCTAGACCTTGTGTTTATGTCTTTTCGTTTCCCTAGAATCCTTCTGAATTTCAAGTAATTTCGTTTTCTCAGAATTTTAGAATACTAACTCATATGTATTAATCCCAATCAGCTTGGAAGCTGTTGATGAGGGTTATCCCCTACTAGTCTGCGAGGGGGTGGTACAAGGGTTGGTTCATCTCAAACAAAGGCAAGCCCTATTTTATCTTTACACTACCTTCAAATTATGATTTTTGCCAGAAATCTCAACTCAAACCTTATACTCAAAACTTTGGAATATTTGAATAAACTTTTCCTTTAATCTAATATGGGGCTTTCGACTCTAAAGTGCTCAACTACACACACACAAGACAATTCAGGGAAGAAAACACATTAAAGCTCACATACAAATGCTTCATTGCACACAAACAAACACATCTTAAAGGTATGTATCGATACTCCTATAATATTGAACTTAACTCTAAACGAAGCTTCGAGTAGCAGTGGGGAATAAAGGGATCTTGAAGGCTCCACCTATAGGGACCTTCAAACTGACGAAAGCTCACATTTTCTCTGCTGCTGCTTGTCAATTGCTCATTAACCCCCTAGGGGTACCCTTTCTCTCTCTCCCTCTTCAGCACAAACAGCTCTTGTAACTTAGATCAATTCATTTTTTTTTAAGTTACAGAAAATTCAGTAGCGGACTATCTACCTCCCTTAAAACATATTATAAGCGCTCAAATCTGTCCCGATTAAAAAGTTCCAGCTGGTGGGAAGCTCTCTCCTTTACTTTGAGTCTACTTAACCCAATCAGAAACATATTGGACAATTTCAGGACCGTAATGGACATACATATAAGCATTTGGGGTTCCCTTCAAAGGGGGAACCTGGGGTTTCTTTGATGTCATATTTCCCATTTTACTTAATAACATACACAAAAGAAAACACAGAAATTACTTACTTTTCACCTCCAGGGGACTCGAACCCCTGGGTATACTACTACTACTTTTTTTACCTCCATCCATTTTTCAAAACAACCCATCATATAATCAAAATCCCATCTTTAAGGTTCCTGTTTTAAGCTCCGGTTTCGCCGGTTTCAGTTTGTTCTTAGTACTTTGCGAAGAGGGGAGAGTGGCAGAGCCCGCTCTGCTGTTGCGACCTCCCATTTTTCTGAAAAGAAAACACAATTAACAGCGCGGCGCGTTTTCCTACCCTATGTGCTCACCGGTGTTTAAGAGTTCCTTAACAAGTCCTCCAATTCCTTGGGTCTTTTGAGTCTAGTCGGTAGCTACCCTTTTCGAAGCACTCCCCCTTTCAGCTAGGATGGTTTTCGTCCCCCTTTCACCTCTCCAACTTAAGAGGCCACCTCTCCAACTTAACAGGTAGCTGGGACGCTAATTCACTGCACTCCCCCTTTCAGCTAGGATGCAGTTCGTACTCTCCCCAACTTGGGAGAATAGTTCCTCCCTGTCTCCGCGAGGGTTCTTTTTCGGAGATCCGACGGCCCAGGATTTCAATCACCTCTCCAACTTAAGAGGTCACCTTTCCAACTTAAGAGGCTACTGGACTTCAGTCGGATCCCATCCTCGTTGCCAATTTGTCGCGGAAAACGGAGTGAACACTCAGACCCAGGAGGTTTGTCTTGGAAGTCTTTATTGAATCATGATATCATGGAGAGCCCAGCAGCATACAATAGAGCTAGCCGGCACTCTGAGGAAGCATCAGAGTACACACATAGTTATAGCAAAAGCGTGCGTAACAGAGGTCATGCAAATTACAAAGTTGCTTGACCTTTAGTAATTAATAACATTGAAATTTTATCTTTGGCATGCATACAATTGTTCTATCTTAGCTTATAATTACACAGAACCTTGAGTAGTTACACAAAAACCTTGAGGAGCCCATCTGGCGATTTTTCCTTCCTCCACAACAGCTGACAACGCAGGTTTGAGTACTACTGGTGCAAGGACACTACGTTGTAGTATTCCACTATGGTTTAACCACTTAACACTTTGTTATCCTGTATATGTATTTTATTCTCCCACAGGTTTCACGCTGTTGAAGTGCAGTGGGGGTGGGTCTGACGATGCGGGTGGGGGGAGGTGAGAGGGTCTGAACAGGTAGAACAAAGCAGAAGACTGAAATCAGAGCAGAAGCTGCTGGGGAATCTGAGACTGGCAAAGTTAACTCTGTTTATATTACCACAGATGCTGCCTGACTGCTACGTTTTCTTTTCCAACAATTTCTCTTTTAACTTCAGACACTGACTGTATGACGAGATTCGCAAGTAAATTTCGCGTGCAATCGGTTCGGACTTTTCCGATTGCAACCCTGCTTAGACAATGTTTGGCTGTGTGGAGTCACACAGATCTATATGTGGCCATTGTTTTCAAAACACAGGTGTACCATTGCCAAGAATGGGCATGTATCACCAGGAACAGCGATGGTAGCAAATTAAACTCAACGGTGCAATTGTGAAAGTGAGTGTCACACAAAGTAATGCCTCAGTAAAGTGAGCATCAAATGGAAGGTTCGAAGACAAGCAGAGCAGTGATCGCAGAATAGAGAAAAAAATCAAGGAGAAGAGGTACCACGCACGGCATCACGTAAGGGTGCTAGATTTCGAAGGGTTAAATATGCCTTGCTGTCAAAAACACTTTTACAGACAAATGGTTCTTCAACTGCCTTTTTTTTAGCAGAAGTTGGAGAGCAAGTCAACCATTGTCCTGAATCGGTTTCGATTGTAGGTTATCACGGCCGCTGTTACTTAGATCAACTACTGACCGCTATCGGACCACGGCAGCTCACGTGAGAGACTCCTTCGCTGCTTCGCTGCAGGCAAGAAATAGACGCTCATGCCCGAGCAATATTTAAATTTCTTCGGACACCGCTCCTGCGGAATTTTCCCTACATGAACTGGAGTATGAATCCAACACCAAAAGCATTGGTATGCTGTCATGTATTGCGGTTTCCAGCTTTAAAACTGATGACTGAAACCTAATGTCGGCCATCATCTACTAGGCACGAGTCAGAAGGACAGGTCAAGGACAAAGTAACATATTTGATCAGCACTCCATACAATACGTAAGCTTTCTCTCCCTCCACCACAGTCGCTAAACCTGTGCCATCGACAAGATGCACTGCAACACATCGGAAATGTGCGGGAATGCCAGAGGCAGCAAGGAAATGCCAAGACATAGTCTGGAACGGTGAACGCACATAAAGCCCACGCACATGGTCCTCAAACCCTGAGGGAAAACAGCGCAGCACCCACTCTGAAACTGCTTTGCTTCTCCTTCAGTGCCCATTTCTGCCTGCACCGTCTGTACAGAAAAATTCAAGTTCCATCAATGGCATGCTGGAGAGAGGAGCTGTGGAAATAGGTGAATATGCATGAGACTGACGTGCCTTATTAAATTCAAGTATTAAGTTCAGTAATTGCTGGCAACTTATCGAGGATATAACAAAGAGGGCATGTTTGTTTAAAATAAAGAGATTACTGGAGATTCTCCAAGCAAAGGAACATTTCATCTTGAAACCCTAAAAGGGATGCAAAATCAGTAGAAATTCGAAATAAACTGTTTTGAAAGTTTTGAGGAATAAGTCACACACTTCATTAAATTAGAACCTTTCTTCACTTTTACCACTCAAGATCCCAGGTAACCAACTTCCTCCAGTGGCATTAGAGTGATTATCGGATTTAGGGATGTCAGTAGGCCAAATCCAAAAGTCAAAATGAACATGGTTCAATTGTGGATGCGTTTAACAACATGAAAAGCAACAAAGTCCAATCCCTGTAGACAATTGTGGGTGTGCTGGTGTTCGCTGTATGACTGAGTGAACCACTTCGCAGTCCGGGGGACAGTGAATGGCAGCTCTGCAGTGCGAATTCGTTGGAGCGTCTTCAATTTAAATAAATAGGCTATGATATTTTATGAACAATAACAAGACTGACTTTTTTGTTGCTGTTTTTTTTCCCCCGATAGGGTTTAAGTGTGTTATTTTTGGGGAGTGAGAGACTCAGAGTCAAACGTTCCTTAATAGATTGGGCTGAATTCCCGAGAAACTGCCACCCACTTCAGACCTTTTATTTTTTGGCAATTGTGAAGGAAAGAGGGGCTGTACTTCAAGAGAAAGAAATCGTAAAAAGAAAATTGGCAATGGGAACACCAGGAGGGAAGTTGTGCCGTCAGCAGTGCACTGGGAGTAATATCACGGGAGCCAGAATTTGGTCCCACATGCGAGGAGAACAATCAGTGGGCATGAGGGTCGACATGATAGAATAACCACTTTTTCCATGTCAAGAACATGCGCTCGAGTGAGGCTTGAAGGGTTGAAGTTCTGTTGAAGGGGCATGAGGACTCGAAACGTCAACTGTGCTCTTCTCCTCCGATGCTGCCAGACCTGCTGTGTTTTTCCAGGTATTTCTGTTTCTGTTTTTGTTTTGGATTTCCAGCATCCGCAGTTTTTTGCTTTTAACCCGGTGAATTAACCCATGTTAAACGAGATTTCTCGGAGAAACATACATTTAATGCTGTGCACTTTTGTAAAATATTATCTGCAACATATGACAGGATAAAGAAATCGCCTTCCACAATATAACCTTTATTTTTATTGACGCTGAATTGCTTATCGTTTCAGTATTGCAATGAGTCTGGAGCAAAAATAAACATTTACGGCCTTATAAACAGCGATCACAATGAACATTTTTTAAAAAATTTGATGTAATTTTGAGTAATTCAAAATATGAATTGCTTTCCGAAGTTTATTCCCCAAAATATTTGCAAACAACAACGATGGAGTAGCGGATTGGCACAGGCATTTGAGCATTTTCTCATTCTGACAAACTGGCATTGCAGCGGGACCGGAGGAAAAGGTGTAGAATGAATAATTCAATAAAGGTCAGGTGATTTTGTTTTTTTGCCAACCAGATTCAATCTGAGAGCCCGGCTGTATGTATTCCACCCCCCCCCCCCCCCCCCCCACCACCACCCCCCCCACCCCCAACCACCCTCCCACCACCACACCCCACCGTTTCTTTAGATCACGGAGAATTCCTAAACTGATTCTAAATTAATGCATTGCATCCTGGTTGCAGCAACATGGGTTATCAGGGAATGTCAGAGACTTGAAAAATTAAATCTATTACTTTTTAAAACTGCTCGTCTACTTCTGCGTACTCCCAAAGTTTTCTGTTTTTATTTCAGATTCCCAGCATATGAAGTATTTTGTGTGCATGAAGCCGGAAGGTATTTGATGAATTGTTTTTCTGCATAATCCGACTTCGATTCTGACTAACTATCTGAACAGCAATATTAAAAACATGAAGGTCTCTCAGATGCACTCTGCAATGCGCTTCAAAGACAAATGTTTTTAAAAAAAATATTTTTATTTGCTCCCTTCAATGCGAATGAAATCCGCAGGCAATGAACAGGAAAGCCAGATCTGTCTGCAATATTATAGAGAGAAAAAACATGAAATGCTGGACATGCTGAGCAGCTCTGGGAACACCTGTGGAGAGAGCAGCAATGATATTTCAGCAAAACAGTTCATCAATGGGCCAGGTATTAAGTCGGCAGTCACCAGATTGTAAACTGAAATTACTCTTCAGTGATCGCCTGGCCGAAGAGGCTGTTTTCAAACTGCAGAGGCTGTGGGAGCGTGTGGCTTAATTGCATACAGGCACCAGCACAACAGCTGGCTTGTGGCGCCGTGATCATACAGTAATTAATACTCTGCATTATGACCGCAGCATCCTCGGTTGGAATCCGAGTTATGGCCGAGGTTGTTTTGAGCATTTTGCTCTCTGCGACTTCTGCCAAATGAACGCAGTGAAGAATCAATTGCGTGGAGAAACATTTTGATGGCAAAACACTCACTCACTTACATATTTCATTTTTCCAAATCTAGCGCCATCACGTATCTTTGTTTGATGCTCCAGAATTCATGCCCACCTCATCGCCCTGGTTTTTGACCGTTTCGCAATCAGTAGCCACCTTTGCTTCCCTCCAATGTCGCTTCACTGTGACATTGCCTAAGCTCACGCTCACTTTCACACATACAACGTTGAATGTGTGTTGTCTAATCTCTGTTGCTAGAGTTACACCGTCCATTCTCACCTATATATGCATCTGTACTTTGAAACTAATCGATACATTTTGACCTGTGTGACTCCACACAGGCAAGCATTTTCTAAGCAGCGTTGGCTTCCGGAAGGACCGTGAACTGGTGGTTCACCAAATTTTCCTGAGAACCGAGGAATGCAGGCACTGCTGTCTGAAGCAAACATATAAAGCACTGCAATACCGGAACATGTCTGACAGCGTCTGTACAGAGAAAAACCGAATAAACGTTTCGAGTCTAAATTTTCCCTGAACATTCTGTTTTCATTTCAGATTTCTGGCATTCACAGCATTTTGCATTTACTTCTATACTAAATAGTGAAGAACCGAGTTATGTTTCCATAATAGGTGGTGCTTTTCTCTGAGCAATTGGCAGTTGATGTCAGTGCGCGACGTGCTGAAAAATTGTAAGGTCGAACGTGTTGCAAATTCATATTATCGATTGAAATGTGAGTTTGAAAAGATTAGAAAATTAACGAAAAACACGTTAGTGAAGGAAAATGAGCGAGTTAAAGCATGCTTGGCGGCATCGTTGAAGTCTTTAAAATCTACATGGCACAATAATCTGTTTTCGGAAAAGTCAGGCTTTAAAGCGGATGTACGTTAACATAGAGAGCTCTTTGGTGTGTGAGATAAGCTCATTAAAGTAAACTTTGCTTTGAGATGAGTTGCGTGTTGTCAGGGAAGCTCCAACGGTGAAGGCACAACATTAAAAACTGAAACTGCTGGAAACACTCAACAGGTCAGTCACCAAAGTTTGATTCATCAGCCAGAATAAATTGTTTATCTCGATCATTACGAACCCTTTAACATGTTCAACATCAGCGCTCAAATTTACTCAAGAGTAAAGAAATAATCAAAATTGATCGAAGGTAATCACTAGAAGGATACTTGTAATGGGTCGTGAAACCACAATAAATGAGAACAGAGCAGTGTTTTTGACCCACTTGTTGGATCACAAGGGTTGCTCACGTCTCACTCCAGAGTTTGAGTGCAAAAACGAATGCAGAGATTGAGGAAGTTGGAATGTTGGCGGTGTATCTATCAAATAGTACCCCTTGAACATTTTAAACTCTTTGATCAGTTCACAGCTCATTCTTCCTCAAGAGACAAATACCAATCGAAATTAATCGAAATTGATCGAAGTGACTCAGTAAAATGATATTTTTAATCGGACCTTGAAAGTACAATACGCTAACACGGGGCAGAAGGTGCGATCCTCCTAGTAACACTGTGGATCAAAGAATTTCTCAAGTCTCACTCCGCAGTTTGAGCTCAAAAATGAAAGCAGGGACTTATGAGGGCGTGGTGGACTGTTGGAGGAAACAGCTGCCACATAGAATATTTAACTGCCTGCTCGGCGGGCTGCAAAATACCAGCCTTTTCAAAGAAAGCACAGGAGCTTTTTGCAGGAGAGCTTGCTCAGGGTCACATTTATGAATCTTCAATGTATAGAATAAAGCTATTTCCACATTTTTCTTTGTTCTTTGACGTGACGTTTGCGTCGCTGGCTAGGTCAGCATTTGTATTGCCCATCCCTAATTGCCCTTGAGAAGCTGGCGTTTAGCCGCCATCACGAACCGCTTTAGTCCATGTGGAGTGGGTACACTTGCACTGCTGTTAGAGAGGGAGTTCCAGGATTTTCACCTACATTCTGCTCCGTTTTAGCCTATTGTACCTTCAAGGCCCGATTAAAAATATCATTTTACTGACTCACTTCGATCAATTTCTATTAATTTCGATTGGTATTTGTCTCTTGAGGAAGAATGAGCTGTGAACTGATCAAAGAGTTTGAAATGTTCAAGGGGTACTTGAACACAACTGAGCGTCAGTGAACAGCTTCTTTATGACTCAGTGCCGTTTGATAGCACTATCGAAGACATCTTCCTTTACTTTGCTGATGGTGGAGAGTAAAATGATGGGGCGGTAATTGGTCGGGTTGGATTTGCTCTGATTCATTTGGACAGGGATGTCTGGGCATATTTCTACATTGCCTGGCAGATTCCAGTGTTGTAGCTGCACTGAACAGCTTGGCAAAGGGCGCAGCGACTTCTGAAGCACGTGACTTCAGTACACTTGCTGGATTGTTGCCAGTGCCTCTGGGCTTTGCAATGTCTAATGTTTTCTGCCGTTTCTAAATGCCATGTGGACTGAATCGTATCGGTTAAAGAATGACTTATGTGCTGCAGGGAACCTCTGCAGGAGGCCGCGATTACTTATTCAGTTGTCCCTTCTGGCTGAAGATTGTGGCAATTGTGTCAACTTTACCTGATGTGCAGAGATCCTAAACTATCCACAAACAATACTTCTTTCTTCAAGCATTGGAATGCGGTCGTCCCTGTGGTGCAATCGGTTAGCGCGTTTGGCTGTTAACCGCAAGGTTGGTGGCTCGATCCATCCAGAGGCGGAATTAAACCATTCTTTAACGCGGTTCCTGACACAGTTTCAGGTCATTCATTTTCACTTCGAGAAAAGATTCACCGAACATTGTCAGCTCTCACGCCATTATAACCTATAAATATTCCTTTCCAATATAATGAGACAGAAAATAAATAATAGGTGTGCCATTTAGTTACACCAAACCGCTGCAAATGCATTAGGGCAGTGAGTTCAAATAAACTCACGCAAACTAATTCTACGTCTCCGGACCTCCAGAAAGCGAACAGGCCGTTCCTCCGAGAGAAGCTACATTTTTGTGGCTATATTAAAGATGGTTTCAGAGAAGAGAAATAATTCCGAACCCAATGCACCATTTTAATGAAGCCTTAACTGCATCTTAATTTTTGTTGATCGAACATCAGAATATTCCCTCCAAGTTGTGCTCGTCCCAGAGTATCCATGTCCAGCTGTGATCGCCTGTGTACACATGGCTAATGGTGCTAGTTCCTGTGTATACCTGACTAACTTCGCCCGTCAGATGTGAAACATGTTTAATTTGGCCATGAATTTCACAGCCTGGAAATGTGATTTTGCGAATATGAGGTCGTGACACGTGAGAGGCCCTTGGTCATTTGGCTGGCATTTGCTTCCATGTGCAACCAAAAAAATTGTTTATGGTTTATTAATAGTGCGTAAGTAATTGCCTTTCATCTATAAATATCACGTGGCCAATTGACAATTTTGTAAAACAGACTTTTCTGATTGGGAATCCTCCCCGAAGAGCGGTATTGTAATTAAACTGAACAAGAGGCAACGCAGGAAGGGCCAATGTATACGTTCTGCCTCAGCATTCCAATATCTAATTCGTTGATCTAATGGAGTTTTGAAATGTATTGCACTTCCTCCTTTTAACGAGAAACCTTTGAGTTAGCAGAGGATGAGCAAGGAAGACAGTTTTCAATTAGAAGTCGTAGTTTCAATGCTGACAATAGCGATATCTGGCAACAAGTCAAAACACTCTTAGTTGTATTCAAACTCCATTTTCCGCTGGGAAGATTCCGGTGGAAAATCTTTCTGAGCGTTCCTATTGGTACTTAATTTGGTTTCTTCAGCAAAAATGTACGTTTGCTAACCAGTGTCTTTCACGATATTTCTCAAGTCATAGCAGAATTTCAGTTGTTGTGACTGTGATCGTACATGGGTTAATTCTTTGCAATGTGGCTCGGCTTTCAGGGAGTATCACATGCTTGAAACATTAAATCTGTTTCTCTTTTGAAACTGCCGCTTGACCTTCTGTGTACCTCCAATATGTTCCTTTTTTATTTCAGATTTCCGGCATGTGCAGTATTTTGCTATTGCGCGTGTGAAGCTGGAAATTATCTGATGATGTTCTGCAGCAAATTCCGACACTGATTCGGACCTACAGACTTTGATTGGCCGTAATAAGAACTCACGTTTCTATCAAATGCACATTTCATTGCCTGACAAAACCAATTATTTTGAAAGGTTTTTATTTCATGCAGTCACTGCAAAGCCATGATCCCGGCGGGTATTCAAGAGGAAAGCCAGCTCTGTATGTAATACAGAATAAAAACAGAAAATGCTGGAAATTCTGCGCAAGACTGGAAGCATCTGTAGAGGGAGGAAAATGACTTTATATCAGAGCGGATTAGCACTGATTTGATGTTTCGCCAGCTGTCGCCAGCTTGGAGCTCAAAATTTTCTTCTGTGAAAGCCTGGCCGAGCGATGGGGAGGGCTGTGTTAAAGCTGGTCTGTTGTGAGTGTGTTCTCTTGCGCTACAGCTAAGCAACAGGGCATCCACGCATACGGATCGCCGTGGTCAGAATTTTGTATTGTGGTGGCAGTAATTTCAATTCGAATCCAAGGCACGGATTGTTATGCAGTTTCCCGCTGCCACTGGAATAAATGGGCTATAGGAAGATATTTTTAACGGCTAAACACATAACTTCCTTGTTTATCTAGCCCCCTCAAATGTCTGTGTCTCATGAGTCAGAACTGAAACCCGGCACTCCTCCGAGATTTTTCTGCCTTCCGAAATCGCTGATACCCTTTCTTTCCCTCGTTCCATTTCATTCTCACTTTGCTGCTGCATTGTCTCATCTAACACTCACTTGCACAATTACAATGTTGCGTTTGTTTTCGTTGCATCGCTATTTCTGGCGTCACATGCCCGATTTGCACCAATAGTCCATTAGACATGAAGATATATTAATGTCCAAAAAGTGATTGGAAATTATGTTTTTCAGTAGAGCTCTAGTGGGGTCAGTGCCTATATGTGTCTTAATTAAAGTAAAAACAACTAGCCTGTGTTATTTTATGTATTGTAGTTTTGAGATGATAATTAGATAAACGTAAGGAGAGTAGAAAGTAAAGTGTAAATTAATATTTGTTCAAATAAACCATTCAAGGCTGCGGCCGAAATCTTACACCTGGCTAGAAGACGCCAAGCAATTGTGTTTTTTTTTCAGCTTATGAATAACATTGGTGGGATGAATGCTAAAGTTAAAGGCCTAGTGATCAAACGAAAAATTTTCATTAAAAGAGAAAGATATGTATAAAGGAGAAAGGAGATCGTGCGGATGGTAGAGACATTTTAAAAACCAGCAAGCGTGAGAGGATCCCAGCCTGTAAGCCTCAAGTCAGTCTGCAAGGACCCAGAGCTGAAAGAGCCTCATTTTGAATGCGACATTCCAGGGTGTGGTTGGCCAGAGGTCAGCTAAACCTATGAGATTTGCTGTTGCCTTAACGGGAGTGTAACTGAGAGTCAGATTAATTAGGGGATTTTGGTAGTTATTATAGTAGCATTTTTGTAGAGATATGTATGTGGTTTGCAATGTATCTTGTATAAATAAATGTTTAATTTAGTTTTATTTTTTTAAAAAATCCTCTTGAGCCTCGGTGGACTTATTACTACTTAATTCAAAACCTTCATCTCGGAACAAACAATTTGCAAAAATGGGTTATTGCAGTTGTTTCTGGTTTCCCTCAGTGGTTTGAATAACTCAGTCTTTAACATCAGCTGTGCCATAACACATATGTGCTTCGAAAGCAATTGATACATTTAGACATGTGCAGCTCCGCACAGTAAAACACTGCATGGGAAGCAATGCAAAAGGGGAAAAAAACTGCGACACGGTTGCGCGCGAAATTTTCTGGGCAATCCAGTGATACAGTCCACACCTGAAGAAAACACAGAAAGTGCTGAAAAATCTCGTAGCTGTTCTGGCTGCATCTGTGGAGAGAAGAACAGAGTTAACGTTTCCAGTCGAAGTTTTCCAAGCACTTCCTGTTTTCATTTCATATTTCTGGAATCCACAGTATTTTATTTTTATTTCAATGATAACTGAGGAACTGGGTTCTGTTTTCATAATATTTGGCGCTATTCTATACGCAATTGACAGTTGAGGCGTGTGAGCGAAGTGCTAGTTATAGGGAGGTGAGCAAGGTTGAAAGTCTTCCAAATTCAACTTGATTGTTGGAATTTGTGCTTCAAGCGAATGGAAAAGAAATGATAAGTCTAATAATGACGAAAAGCTATACATTTAGAATAGGTTGGTGCGAAACGAAGTCCTTTTTCACTGCCGAAGGCATACTGTGCTTTAATAAGCGGCAGTTTTGAAAGTGAATGTATAGGAATGTACAAAGAAAACGTGTGTGCGAAAAGGGCTCAATACATTAAGCGTGGCCTTAAGGTAAGTTGCGTGCTCTCAGGAAATCTCTTGTATTGAAAGCTGAACAGTAAGAACAGAATCTGCTGGAAACACTGAGCAGGTCATGTATCAGTTATTGATTCACATACCAAAGGAATTTTTGTATCGACTATGTCGAACCCTTTTAGCATTTTAAATACTTCGATCAGTTTATCCCTCAATCTTCACCTAAACGTTGAAGTAATCGAATCTCTTCTGAACTGGAGCCATGCTTTGTGTGCAATAGAGTGCTCAAGTTCAAGTTCTGAGACATCCATGACCCTAGCACCAGAGAGGCAGCATACCATCCTGATGTCTTGTTTGCTGCCACAGAAACGCTTTTCTATTCCCCTTACAATTGAATCCCCTATAACTATTTCATTCCCAGACTTTTTACTCCTCCCCTGTGCAGCAGAGCCAACTATGGTGAAACGAATTTGGTTGTTGCTGCTTTCCACTGAGAGGCCATTTCCCCCAACAGTATCCAAAGTGGTACATCTGTTTTGGAGGGGAATAGCCAAATGAGGTTCTTGCACTGCCTGCTTAGTCGTCTTGCTCTTCCTAGTGGTCACCCATTGCCATCCTGCCTGTCGATTCTAGCCTGCGGTGGGACCACCTCTCTAGACATACTATCCATGATACTCTCCACCTCGACAATGCTCCACGGTGTCCCCAGCTGCCGCTCCAGTTCCGAAACCCGGGCTTCCAGGGGCTGCAGCTGTAGACACTTTCCGCACACATGCTGGCCCTGGGCAGTGGAAATATTCCCGGCTTCCTACATAGAGCAGGAGGAGCACACCTCGGCTTTGAGTTCTCCTGCCATGACTTACCCCTTTAAATTAAATTAATCCTTTTGGAAGATCCTTAACGTCAAGTAATATATTTACTCTAGGGTGCTTCTTCCCTGCTCCTCGTTGTTACATAATATAGCCCTTACAATTGATGAACCACAAAATAAGACCCTAAAAACTATAACTGATAAAAATAGCAATCACATATCCGATCGTACTCACAGTACTCAAAGGATCAGCTCGTTCCCTCGTCATCCCCTCCCTCAGTCACCAAACTCCAACTTAAGCACTCTATTGCAGCCCAAAGCAGCACTCCAGTGCAGCCAAAGTCAGCATTGTAAGAAGGCCTGTTTTTATAATCTCTGAATCTAGCCTCTGAAAACCTGTTTAAGCCAGTTATCCAATTAACTAATTGTAGCTGCAAGCAAAGCCTGTTAAATCCTGTTTTAAAGCTGGCCTAAAACTCACCTTCTTCCAATCTAAACAGCAACTCTTAGTTAATCATTAAATTAAAGAAAGACTAGGCTTTAGATAGAAATCAACCCTTAAATCCCCTCAGTTACCAAACTCCAACTTAAGCACTCCACAGCATCCCAAAGCAGCACTCCAAAGCCATTTGTGAGATTAAACACAAGAGTCAGTGATATGAGTAAGGCCACAACATAAACAGTTACTTCCCCATTTCCGCTAACGCCATCACGATGCCACCCCAAACAACATTCCATCTTCCACTTTGGCGCTTCATAGCATTCTGGGTTGTTTCAATTTAATCCTTACGGGATGTGGGCGTCGCTGGCTCGGCCAGTAATTATTGCCCATTCCCTATTGCTCTTGAGAAGGTGGTGATGATTTGCCTTCTTCAACCGCTGCACTCTCTGTGGTGTATGTACACGCACAGTGCTTTTGGGGAGGGACTTCCAGGGCTTTGACCCAGCGACAGTGAACTAACGGCAATATATTTCCAAGCCAGTTGAGTGGCTTGGAGTGGGTTTTCCAGGTGCTGGTGTTCCCATGTATCTGCTGCTCTTGTTCATCTAGATGGTAGCGCTCGTGTGATTTCATGGTGTTGCTTAAGCAACCTTGTTGATTTTCTGCATTGCACCTTGTAGATGGTACACTCTGATGCCACTGCTCGTCGGTGGCGGTGGGAATGCATGTTTGTGGAAGGGGTGTAGATCAAGCGGACTGCTTTGTCCTGGATGTTGTCAAGCTCCTTAACATTGAATTCAACAGAATCAGACCATGATATCTGTTCCCTATTTTGATCTTTTTTTCATTGCCAGCGCCGCTACCCTCCCCCCGCCGCCCTCCACCAAGTAGCAGTCTGTAATTTGATATCATGTCTTACTTTCAGAAAGCGCTGACCTTTGTCCTGCTGTTAACATTCTCCTGTCTTGCTTTCTGACAGCACCGACATTTATGCCGCTATGAACACCTGCGTTAGACTTTAGTACTATCAATACCTCTCTCATTGACTTTTGTCGATGGCATATTAGTCACTAAAACTCTCCTGGCCTTCATCCTATCCGTGACCTTCCATTTGCTCTACCTGCTCCACATCCCACCGTGTCGGACCCGTCCCCACCACTACCTTGCAACAGCATAAAACCAATTACATTTCTACTTCTCTGCAGAGGAGTCCTCCTGACGCAAAGGTTAATTTCTATGATCTCAGGTTTTCACAGACCTGCTGAATTCTTTTCCAGCATTTTCTGTTCTTATTTCGCAGTTCCAGTATCCCTCGTGTTTTCCTTTTATTTTCCCTAAATTGCTACATCTGTTGCAAACCTTGTCTCAGGTTAGATTCGTTTCAGTGCACGAAACTGGTTCTTTTCATTCAAGTTCTATTTTGGGCCCAGAATGCATCTCACTCTTTCCCACAGCCTCTCTGAAACCTGATTATTCAACAGCGATTTATTTATGCATGTAAAGGAAAACTGCTCTGGTGAGGCTTGAACTCACAACGTCAGCATATCACACACTTTGCGCTTCCATCTAACAATTAAGCGTTTACCAAATGCGCCACTGCAGCGCAGTTGTATCAATGCGCGCTCAGTTATATACACATTTCAAGTTGTAACAGGGGCACCGCTCTTTTCATTGAGTGCGCCAGAACTGGACGTAATTAACAGTGCGAAACGATCAGTATATTGGTCTGAGAACAATTTGGTGAAGTAACAGCTGTTAAACTAGATGTCCCGGAAAAAAATATATTTTTCTATTCTGAAATAGTAGCTGTAACAGAAGAACAGGCAAATAAAAACCTTCAAAAAAAAATTCATTTATTGACGACGAATTGCTTGGCATTTAGCACTGCTGTCTGTCGAGAACAAAAAAAAACTGACGGTGGTAATCATAGCGTTTGCATTGCACACTTTCCAATTCACAGAGTTTTGCGTTATTAATAGGATAAACTGCTTTGTAAAATTAATTCACTAGAACAGTCAGCACAGAAAACTGATGGAGGGACGATCTGGCACAAACAGCAGCCGCGCAGACACGATGGGCTGAATGGCCTCTTTCTGTGCCCTGACTTTAATAATTATTTGATCCTGATATCCACTTGCCAAAACGACGCTACAGCCAGTCGGGCGGAGATCTCTGGAATTAGTAAACCGGTTAAATAAACGGTATTTTTTCAAGCAAAGCAGTCTTCAATCCGAGAGGGGCATGGAGGATGTGTTTTTGTTTTCGTTTTGACCAGATCAGGGACAGGCCCCACACTGATTCCTGGTAGATTAATGCTTTGCATTGCGCGTGCAGCAACCTCGGTTTTCAGGGAATGTCATGGACCTAAAACATTAAATCTGTTTCGCTTTCGAAAACTGCTTCTAGGCCTTCTGTGCAGCTTCAACATTTTCTGTTTTTATTTTTGATTTCCAGCGTGTGCAGTATTTTGCTTCGGAGTGTGTGAAATTGGAGGAGATCTGATTTTTGGGGGGATAGGGGGGAATGGGGGGAGGGATGGTGGGGAAGTGGGGATGGGGGGGAGGGGGAGGGATGGGAGGGAGGGGGAGGGGATGGGGGAGGGGATGGGGGGGAGGGGATTGGGGGGAGTGGATGGGGGGGAGGGGAGGGGATGGAGGGGATGGGGGGAGGGGGAGGGATGGGGGAGATGGGGGGATGGGGGGGAGAGGGAGGGGTTGGGGTGGGAGGGGATGGGGAGGGGATGGGGGAGGGGATGGGCGGAGGGGAAGGGGGGGATGGGGGGAGGGGAGGGATTGGGGAGATGGGGGGGATGGGGGGATGGGGGAATGGGGGGGATGTGGGAGGGATGGGGGAGGGGAAGGGGGGTGTGGGGATGGGGGGGGAGGGTAGGGATTTGGGGAGGGGAAGGGGGATGGGGGGATGGGATTGGGGGAGGGATGGGGGAGGGGGATGGGGGATATTGGGGGGGATGTTGGTGGGGGGGAATGGAGGATGTTAGGGGGATGGGGGATGTTTGGGGGGGATGGGGGATGGGGGGAGGGGGAGGGATGGGGGGAGGGGGAGGGATGGGGGGCGCAGGGATCAAAATAAAATAAAATAATCATGTTCTGATTTTGTTGAGCTCAATGTGAAATCCAGAAATATTTGAAGCACCTAAATTTATAGATGGAGTTTTGTTCCATCAGCTTGCTTTGGGCTTTACTGGAACATTGTCATCGGCCGAGGGCAAAAATGTGAACATGAGAAGAAGATGGTAAATTGACCTGGCAAGCAACAGGAAGCTCATGGTCATAATTGCGGACTGAGTGAAAGTGTTGTGCAAAGCGGGCAACAAGTCTACGTCTAGCCTCCCCATTGTAAAGGGGACCAGATTGTCAACAGCGAAACTAGTAGGCTAAATTGAAAGGAGTGCAATTAAATCGCTGCTTCACCCAGAAGACGGTGAAGACAGGGGAGCTAACTTGGCAGGCGTTACATTCCATGCGATTGCATGGGTAGTAGCCCCGGGACGCTGACGATGTTCTGGGGTGATGAAGAAGTGGACCAGGGTGTCAGGGTGGGAATTGGCCCTATGGAATGCTGACAAGCAGGTGAGCGGAATATGTCGTCGGGGTTGGCATCATGCTGGATGCAGCATTGTGGTGGTAACGTTCTATGTGATATCCTTTCTCATGTCGCGGAGTCTGCGCTCTTGTGTTAAATCTCGGTAATGATTGTTTAGCAGATTTCATTGTGTTCAAATTTCTGCAAAATTCTCAAATCGAGAAGGAGATCGCAGCGGTCTCTACAATTAGCAAAAGCGCATAATCTGCAGCATGAATATAGGCAGCATGAATGTTGTTTTCTGCCCAAACAAAGGCATCGCCCAATCCTAGCCTCTGTTAGCGGCAAATTCTAAGTGGAGTCTACGTGAGATTCAAACCTTCAGGGTACAAGTTAACGACCGAGGATCCCTTCAACTTTATAAAGGACAAACTTTACCGATAGGGCAAAACTTACTTATTGACCATGTGAAATTAAAGTGCATGCTGGACAAGCGGTGTCCAAGGTATTCTTCTAGGTGTCTCTCTTCGATCTCTCTCTCTCTCCTTCCTCACGGTGCCGTTTTTAAAGGAAACACTTGGATGCAATAACGCTTTGAGACTTCCGGTGATCGCGAACAGTGACAGTAAAGTCGATGAAGATTTGCTAAAGTGATGTCATTGGTGCGCACAGCACGCTCCAAAAACCAACACGTGACAAATGACCAAACTATCTTCTTTTGTGATGCTCCTTGAGGGAGAACAGGGAACACTTACCTGTCCTTTTTCAAAATTGTACCCGGAGAGCGCTTGCCTTCAGCAGAGCAAGCGGTTTAACGTTATAACTGGAAGCCAACAGCGCCAACAGTCTAGAACTCACTCATCACTGTACTGACTACAGCCTTCATTTTTGTGCTTAAAATCGAGAGTGAGGCCTGATATAACCTTGTGATGCATAACGTTACCAAGTGGGTCACAGATACTGCTCCGTTAGAGCACAACCCCGTTTAATGACCCGTTTTTGGATATCGTTTCACTGTTTCACTTTTACCAGCATCATAGAATATTTCCAGTGCAGATGGGAGCTTTTCAGCCAAACGAGTCTGCATTGACTCTCTGAAATAGCATTCTACCTAATCCAAAATTCCCGTTTTATATCCCTAACCTTGCACATTCTTTATATTCAGATAGCAATCTAATTCCCTTTTGAATACCTCGATCGAACCTGCCTCCACCATCCTCTCAGTAAGTTTGTTCCAAACTCCAACCACTCTCTTGGCGAAAGAAAGTTTTCCTCGCAGCACTGTTACTACTTTGGCATTTACTTTGAATCTGTGCCCTCTAGCTATTAATGTTCTCTTGAGTGGGAACACTCTCCCAATATTAGCACTGTCCATACCCATCACGACCTTCAATACCTCTATCAAGCCTCCTCTCAGCCTTCATTTCTCCAAGGAAATCAGTCCCGACCTATCGAATATATCCTCATAGCTACAGTTCTTCCACCATGGAAACCATCTTGTGAATCTCCCCTGAACTCAAGTATGGCGCCCAGAACTGATCTCAGTGCTCCAGGTGAGGCCAGTAAAGTGACTTTTACAATTTCAACATGACCTCATTTTCTTGTACACAATGCCCCTATCACTAAAGCCGAATATATTATCTGCCTTATTAAGTGCCCTCTCAGCGCCCTAAAATCTTCACTGAATTATGTACATATACACCGATGCCCCTCTGTTCCTGCATCTCGTTTAGACTTGCTCCCTTTTTTCATGGTCTCTCAATGTTCTTCCAGTCATAAGTAATCTACTTACTCTTCTCTGAATTGGTCTTTATCCGCCACTTGTCTGCCCATCTTACCAACATGTCCGTGTCCTTTTGAAGCTCAGGCGATCCCAATCACAGTTGACAACACTCGTTGTATGATTTGCAATCTTTGCGATCATATCCCGAACACTACTGTCTGAGACATTAATAGAAATCGGGAAGAGCAAGGGCACCAACACTGGCCCCTAAGGAGCTCAACTATAAACATTCTCCAATCTAAAAGTGATTGCTTTATCAGATCTACGTTCCTTGCCACTCGACCAATCTCATATACAAGTGCCTTCTTTCCCTTTTATCGCCAGAGCTTGAGTTTTGCTCAAATGCCTGTTGTGTGGCCCTGTATCAAATGCTTTTTGACATTCCATTAACACAGCAAAAAACTCCAGCAAGACAGTTAAACAGAATAATCCCTTAATGAATCCATGCTGCTTTCCTTTTAATGTCCTGCACTTGGTTAAATGACTATTGATTTTATATCGAATTATAGTTTCCGGAAGTTTCCCGACCACTGATTTCAACTAATCGGTCTTCAGTTACTTGGCTTTTCCTTGCACCTGTTTTTCTGAACAGGGGTGTAATAGTCACAAATCTCCCGTCGTCTGCCCCTCCCAATATGTCTAAGGAAGACTGGCAGATTATCATTAGCGCCTCTGCAATTTCTACTCCCGCTTCCCTCAGTATGCTTCTCATCCGGTCCTGCTACCTTTTTTTATTTTACCTCTCTCGTCACCCAGGCCGCTCTGGATGTATTTGTCCTACCTTTCCCGTTCGAGGGAATTTGCCTTGACATTGCATGCAATATTTTTCCTTTGGGGTGACCCATGGTTCAGCCATCATCTTTTCGGCCAATATTTGATTCGAACTGACCTGACTCAGGTGGATCCAATCGAAGTTGCCCTTCTCGCAATTAATTATCCCCCCTCTGGATTATTGCTTGGCCTTTTTATTGAGCAATCTAAACCTTGTGATTCAATGGTCACTGTCACCTAAATGTTCTCCCGCTGACATTTGATCCGCTTCGACCGACTCATTCCCCTGATTCAGGTCCAACAGCGCCTGTCCTCTCCTAGTGCTGCTGCAGAAAATTATATTAAACACATTCCATGTACTCTAGCATCTCTTGTCCGTTTGCACTATTCCTATCCCAGTCTATATGTGGATACTTGAAGTCGCCCATTATAATTACTCTATAATGCTTGCACGACTCTGCAATTCTTTTGCAAATTATTTTCTCGGCATTCCTTCAAGTAGTTGCGGCCGCCTGTATGCTGCACCGACCAATGTCGTTGCACCTTTTTCATTCCTAACGTCTAGCCAGAAAGATTCGATCCTGGAACTGTCTGGAACATCCTCTCTCTCAAGTACAGTAACGCCATCTTTAAACAATACTACCATTCCCCGCCACCCACGCCTCTTTCCTTCATTAACTGTCTCTCCTTAACAACTTGTAGTCTCGAATATTTAACGTCCAGCCCTGCACTTCTTTGATCCATGACTATGTTATAGCAATAATAAAATAATTCCATTCGTCATCCTATGCATATAGTTCAACATTCCTATTAACAACAATCCGTGCACTTGCATACATGCGCATTAACCCTGATTTTGGCATTTAAATTCCCCTTCGTCGCCCCACTGAATAATTTACGATTGCTTACTTTAATATTAAAAACTCTTCAAATATTTTATACACCTTGACACTACTCTCTGATATATGCGCCTTATCAGTTAATACTGCTCTACTTCCCAGTGACAGTTGTTCCCATCCCCACTCTGATTTTCTCTTCAGGTTCCTATTCCCTTACTAATCTAGTTTAAACCCTTCCCAAGAGGGATTTAATCCTAGTCCTTTTAAGGTGGAAACAATCATTCTTCTACAGGTGCCACCTGCGTCAGATCGGGCCCAATGCGTCAGAAATCCAAATCCCTTCCTTCTACTCCATCCCTCCAGCCACGTGTTGAACTGCTCAGTTTCGTATTCTTATGCTCACTAGTAGGTAACACTGATAGTAATCCTCAGATTACCCCTCTTGAGTTCCTTCATTTTACATCCCTTCATAGCTCCCTAAAATCTGCTATCAGGACTTCACACTTTTTCCTACCTATGTAACTGGTCCCAGTATGGACCACGACTAATTTTTCTTTGCTATCCCCCAATTGAATGACCTGAAGTCGCTCTGTGATATCATTGAATCTGGCACCAGAGAGCCAACATACCATCCTGGAATCACATTAGCGGCCGCAGAAATGCCTGCCTACTCCCTAAACGACGGAATCCCCTACCACTTTAGCACTTCCACGATTCCTCATTCCCTCCTCTGCAGCTGAACTACACGCGGAACCAAGAACTTCGCTCCTGTTGCAGTTCTCTGATGAACCGTTTCGCTCACTCGTATCCAAAATGGGTAAGCAGTTAGAGAGCAAGGTAATCTCAGGGGATTCCTGCGCTCCCTGCCTATTCCTCTTCGGGCTTCTGGCGGCCATCAATTCCCTCTCTGCCTGCGTGCATCTTAGCTGCGGTGTGAACTCCTCTCTAAACGTGTATTCCACATAATCCTCAGTCATGTGGATGCACCACAGTCACTCCAGGAACGCTGTAGTGTCGCAACCCGGAGTTCAATTTTCTGAACCTGGTAACGCTTGACAGCTCTAGTCATAGAGGCCACTGTGTGCTAACACGACTCTCCAGATCCCGCAGGATGCACATTCCACGTGGCAGAGCTGCACTGGCATACATTAAACTTATATGAAGCGTGTACTACATATGGTACCATATCATAACAAAGCTGTCGCTCACTAATCAGCTTCTCTATGCCGAGACCGGAAAGGGCGATACTTTACAACCAATCAAATTATGTACGCCGCTCCTGTGACGTTAGTTTTAGTTTTTGTTCAACCTGTAAACTCCCTACTTCCAGTCGCCTGCTTTATGGGCTCCGATGACATTCAAACAAGTCCTTCACCTGTAGAAAAATGAGAGCCGCACTTAGAGGCTGGGAAAAAGTAGAGAAGGGGAAGAGCACGTTCTTCCTCTCTTCAACGAAATCCCTCCATCATCAAATTGCAATTTTAGCTCTCTAATGCACTCAATAAGCTCTCCATGGCAGGCAAGCAGGACTGAAGAATCCTGTTTTATCCTCTCTGATTCAAGCTGCTAAAAAAACATTTTAAGCCAATTATCCAATTAGCTAGCTGCCGCTCCAAGGAGAGCCGGCAAACCCTTGTTTTAAAGTTGGGATAAAACTCAACTTCTCCCAACACAAAGAGAAACGTTTAGTTCATTGCTAAATTAAAGATAAGACTAGCCATTAGGTAGATACTCACCTTTAAATTAAACTTACTCCTAAATTCAAGCGTTATAAGTCGCTCATTCACCAGCTCCAGCTTTGGGACTCTGAAGCACCCAAAACACAGCACCAAATTGCACTTGTTCAGAGTCCTGGTGAAGATTGAAGGGTGAACTGAGCGACGAGTTTAAAATGCTAAAGGGGTTCAATAGGGTCAATACAAACAATTTCTCCGTGTCGGTGAATCTATAAGGGGCAACTGACCTGCTCAGTGCCTTCTGTTTTTGATGTTCTGTTTTCACTATCGGAGCTTTTCTGACAGCTCACGACTTACCTCAAGGCCATGTGTAATTTTGTGATCTCTTCTCACACACAAGGCTTCTCTAAGCAGTTGTACACACACACTTTCATATCTGCAGCTTCCCAAAGCAGGGTCATGCGCCTTTTTCATCGAAAATTCATTTTATTTCGCACTAATCTGTTCTTAATCGCTAGTTTTTCATCAATTGTAGACTTTTTCATTTATCTTACGTGCATTTCAATTACATAGTCCAACAAATAAAATGAGTTTGGAACACTGTGTACCTTGCCGACCTTCCCACCATCCACATACATAAACTGCTAATTGCTTTGAGCAAGACAACAACTATTATGCAAACTTACTCCAGTTCCACAGTGTTGTGACACGGAACATGACGGCTAGGCGGATCAAGTTCACGAGCGAAACTTGAACACGTTATCACAACGGATGTGCAATTTGTTATTATTTCGAGATGCGTGCTTTGAATTCAGAAGTAATAAATCTGCCAAGACTTTAGAGATTTTTGAAAAACTAAAATTAAAATATACATTAATAAGTAGAAGATTTCAAAGACATGCAATTGCCACTATAATTACTTCTAAAACCCTGAATTAATCTGGCCCTCAGTTACTTTAAAGCAACGGTCCAAAAATTGATATTAAGATTTTGAACAGGTGCAGCAAATTAACACAATACCCTTGACAGTTCAAAGTGGCTTTCTCTAGCTTTGGTTTCTGTAGACAACAGGTTTGCGTGTAAATGCTGGAGGCTTCTTGGAGGCGACGTCACACACTTCTGTTAGGTACTACAAAACCTAACATTTAGCCTCATTCTCTTTCATACATGATTTTCCATTTTAAAAATGTAAATTCCATTGTTTCCATAGGTCTTTGAAACTGTACCTTTTTTTTACAATGTAAAGCGTTTCATGTTGCTCCTATTCTCATTAAACGCTTTGAAATTCAAATCCCCTCATCTATATAAAAATGCAAATTCCATTTACACCTTACATGCAAAGACGCTAACCATATATGCTCATTTGCATATAAAAGACACTTCTGCACGTGACCTATTTTGATAACTTCCACTCGCAGTCTGCTTGGCTACAAAATGTAATTCAAATACACACACAACAACACAAACCCCCATATACCAACTTGACAATAAACCAGCTAAATATTATGAAAATGATTATACTCTCGTCAAACTCATTTAGCATTTTAAAGAAGGAAATTACTCCGGATTCTGGGAATCCCAAAAAAAACCAGAACGTGCTTGGAAGACTTCGACTGTGAACGTTAACTCTGGTTCTGACTTCAGATCTGCTGCCAGAAGTGTTCCTTTTTTTTTTTCCAATGCTGCCTTCGTTTACTTCAATCATTGACAGTATGAAGAGATTTGCAAGAACATTTTGCGAACATTCGTCCGCGTATTTTCCAGTTACCATCCTGCTTACTGAGAGCTTGGCTTTCAAAGCAACGCTGCACCATTGGTGCGAATGGGCAATGTGACGGCAGGAACAACGATGGTAGGAAACAAAATCAACGCTTTAAGTGTAAAAGGAAGTGTTAGATGACACAATGCCGCATTACAATGACAATGAAATGGCAGGAGGGATTTCAAGGAGATCACTGTTTGCGGGAGGGAGAAAATCTGGGAAGTGTGGGGTTTTGAATTCTGGCGCAATAACCATAGGCATGTGGTGGTGTTAGATTTGAAAGGCTGAAATGTGTTTTGGCATCAAAAATGCTTCTTTACACAAACGGATCTTCAGCTGTGTTCTTTCTGCTGAAATAGGAAAATGAAAGCCACCACTGCCGTGACTCGGATTCGAACCGAGGTTGCTGCGGCCACAACGCAGAGTACTAACCACTATACGATCACGGCATCACCCGCTGGCGGTTTCATTACTGTCTTGCTGCAAATAAGTAGCACACCCTCACCGCCGAGCAGCTTGAAAGCAGCACTCTCGGTCGCTCAGCCAGGCTATCACTGAAGGGCAATTTGAAATTCCAAGCTTCCGATCTTTCCTGTTCATTGCCCGCCAAATTCCAGTCATTGCATTGAATGGAGTGAATGAAAACCTTTCTCCAGACACTTGCTTTCGTGGCGCTTGGCAACTTGCATTTGATATACCGTTAACTTATTAATACAGCTGCTCAAAGTCTTTGGGTCCGAATCAGACAGCATTTTCCTAAAGAAAATGGTCAGATATTCTCCAGCTTCATACACACAAAAACAAAATACTGTACAGGCTGGAAATCAGAAATTAAAGCAGAACATTTTTCAGGTGCACAGGAGGCCCAGCAGCAGTTTTCGAAAGTGAAACGGAATTAATGCTTCAGGTTTGTGACAGTCCCTGAGAACCGAGTTTGCTGCAGCCACAGCACAAAACATTAATTTGCTAGGAATCAGCGTACGACTTGTCCCTGATCTGAACCAAAAGAAAAACACCCTTCATACCAGCGAGCTCTCAGATTGAAGACTGCTGGTGTTGACAAAAAAGCTAACAGATTTGAACAGATTTACCAATCCAGAGCTCTCCCCTCGTTCTGCCTTAACTTCATTTTGGTAAATGGATATCAGAATCCTTGAATTTTCTGGTGTTTGTGTAAGTCTGCTTCCCATTGGTGTTTTGTGCTTACTGATTTTCGGAATTAACTTTGCAAAGCAGGTTATTTTATTAATCACGGAATAATATTTAAATTAAATTAAAGTTTTTTGCAACCGCCATTAATACCCCGGTAACCCTTTCGTTCCAGCCTTACTGTAATGCTAACATGGTAAGCAATTAATTAAATAGAAACACTTTTATTTTGGAAGGTGATTTCTTTTCATTCGTTCCTATGTTGCAGCCAGTATTTTTGAAAAGTGCACAGCATTGAAAATATATGCTTTTTTCGCAACGTTTGGACATCCAGTTTAACATCGGTTGCTTCGCCAACCCATTCACAGATCAAAGTAAGGATTGTTGTGCACTGCATCTTATTACAGTTCTTCCGCACTGAATGAATGCCCCTGTCGCCATGATTACAACCTGAAATTTGTACAGAAATGAGCACAGTGGCCAATTCTAGTGGCGCAATCGGTTGACGGCTGCTACATAAATGGCAAGACTAAATGTTTAAGTTCAAGCCTCACCGTGAGGGGCTCTCTTAACAGGGATAAACATGTTTATTGTATCACCAGGTTTAGCAGTGGCTGTGGAAAAGTGCGAAGAGCAATTTGGAGCATAAATACAAAGTAAATGAATATAAACATTTTCTGTGGATTGGGACGGAACTGCCCAGAGTCAACGTCTCCAATACCAAAATAAGTACTGAGCAGATGAAACAGCTTCTGTGTAGACGGAAACAAGGGTAACGTTTAGGTAAAATACTGTGGATGCTGCAAGTGTGAAGTAAAAACTGAAAATGCCTAGAATGCTCAGCAGCTCTGGCATCATCTGTGAAGAGAGAAATTGAGTTGACGTTTGAGTCCGTATGACTCTTAAGAGCTGAAGAGAGGTAGAAATGCAATGGTTTTCATGCTGTTGAAATGTGTGTGACGTTGCGGCTTGGGGGTGCTGAGAGGGTCAGAACAGGTAGAACAAAGTAGAAGACTGAAATAAAAGCGGAAAAGTGCTAGGAAAACTTGGGCTGGCAAAGTTAACCCTGTTTCTCCTTCCTCAGATGCTGCCAGGCTGCTGCGTTTTATTTCCCCAACAATTTTCCGTTTTACTTCCGACACTGACTGTATGACGAGATTCGCAAGAAAATTTCGCGAGTAATCAGGTCGGACTTTTCCGATTGCTAACCTGTTTGGTCAGTGTTTGGCTGTGTGGAGTCACACAGATCTACATGTAGCCATTGCATTCAAAGCACCGATGTACCATTGAGGGGCACTGCGGGAGAAGCCAGGCAGGTTCAGAGTAGGCGCTGTGTTGTTTTCCTTCTGGGTCTTGTATGACCTTGTCACTGGGTTTCGAGCCCTTTCATTGCTCCAGACTAAGTCTAGGCATGCCCCTGCTGATCCTTGGAATTCCCACACACTGCCAATTTGCTGCAGTGCATCTTGTAGATAGTATACACATGCTTTGATGTGCTGTCATGTATCGCTATTTCCATCTCTGAAGCTGATGACTGCTGGTTGAAAAGTACATATTTTGCCTATTCTCTACAAGATTGCGCCAAAAAAGGGGAAAATGCAATTCCTTTCAAAACTCCATTTAGTCAACGAATTGAAGATTGAATTGTTGTGAACGATGCTAGCAAAATAATCTCATCGATGCAAGTGTCAAAGTGAATGTCACATAAATCAATGCCGCAGCAAAGTCATAATTAAATAGAAGGAGTGAAGTCAAGTAGATCAGTGATTGAGGAATAGAGAATAAAATCAAGGAGAAGAGGCATCACACACAGATATGCAATGGTGTTAGATTTGGATGGATTAAATGTGCTTTGATATCAAAAATACTTCTACAGAGAAATGATTAATTAATTGTCGTATTTTAGCAGAAGTCGGAGAACAAATCAACCACTGGCGTGAATCGGTTTCGATTATAGGTTGCCGCTGTTCTTCCTTCAATTACTGATCAATATAGGGCCATGGCAACGCACGTGAATGACTCATTCGCTGCTTTGCTGCAGGCAAGAAGTAGACGCTCTTAACCGAGCAATATATAAATTTCTTCGAAGGTTGCTCCTGCGGAATCTCCCCCAAAAGAACTGGACTATGAATCCAACACAGAATACTTTGATATGCTGTCATGTATCCCTATTTCCAGCTCTGAAGCTGATGACTGCTGGTTGAAAAGTACATTTTTTGCCCATTCTCTACTGACTACAAGGTTGCGCCAAAAAAGGGGAAAATGCAATTCCTTTCAAAACTCCATTTAGTTAACGAATTAGAGATTGAATGGCAAGGACAAAACAACATGTGATTACTCACTTCCTGAATCCCCAGTGCCGGTCCATCATCTACAAGACACGAGTCGGAAGGACAAACCAAGGACAAAGTAACGTATTTGATCAGCACTCCAGGAAATACGTAAACTTTCATTCCTTCCACCACCGTCGCTAAGTGTGTACTATCTACAAGATGCATTGCAGTAAATCGGCAGTGTGTGGGAATTCCAAGGGTAGCAGGGGCATGCCTAGACTTAGTCTGGAGCAATGAAAGGACTCGAAACCCAGTGACAAGGTCATACAAGACCCAGAAGGAAAACAACACAGCGCCCACTCTTTACCTGCCTGGCTTCCCCCTCAGTGCCCCTCAATGCCTGCACCGTCTGCACACGGACATGCAAGTTCCATCAATGACATGCTGGAGAGAGGAGTTGTAGAATGAAACTCTGCATGAGGCTGAAGTGTCGTTTTAAATTCAAGCGTTAGGTTCAGCAATTCCTGGTAACTAATCGAGGATATATTAAAGACGACATCGATGTTTAAAATTAAGAGGTTCCTTGGAGGTTCACCAAGAGAAGGAACACTTCATCTTGAAGCCCTAAAGAGAAAGACAAAATTAGCTAGAAATCTGAAATAAAAAGTTTTGAAAAATATTGTGGAATAAGTCACACAATTCATGAAATTGGAATCTTTCTTCACTTTGTCCATTCAAGAACTTAGATAACTGGCTTTCGCAAGTGACGTTAGTCTGATTATCGGATGTTGGGATATCAGTAGACAAAATCCAAAAGTCAAAATGAGCATGGTTTAATTCTGGACGTGTTTAACAACATGAAGAGCAACAAAGTCCAATCCCTGTAGGTAATTTTGGATGTACTGGTGTTTGCTAGATGACAGTGAAAACCCTTCGCAGTCCGGGGGAAAGTGAATGGCCGCTCCGCAGTGTAATTTCGTTGGAGTATCTTCAGGTTGCATAAATGGGCAACGCTCTGATAATTTATGAACAATAACAAGATTGGCTTTTTTATTGTTTTCCGGGAAAGGTTTAAGAGTAATATTTTTGGGGAGTGAGAGATCCAGAGACAAACGTTCCTTAATAATGGGGCCGAATTCCCGAAAAACTGACACCAACTTCAGACATTTTATTATTTTGGCAATTGTGAACGTAAGAGTGGCAGTGCTTCAAGATAAAGAAATCGGAAGAAGGGAAATAGGTAAAGTGAACACGAGGAGGGACGTTTCTCGTTAGCAGTACACTGGGAGTAGTATCACAGGTGCAAGAGCTTGGCCCCATGGACGAGAAGAATAATTATTGGGCATGATTGGCGGCATGGAAGAATAAACGCTTTTTCCACCTCAAGAACAAGTGCTCGAGTGAGAGTTGAATTCATAGCTTCAGCAATTTAGACGCCTCTATATTTTCACAAAAGTATCACAGGCAAACCGACTGCGCCTCAAGGGCAGAAAATCAGAAATTGCGTCATTTGTACTCACATTTCAGGTTGTGTCATAGGGACAGGGATACGAAGTACTTTTCATTGACTGCGGAAGAGCTGGAGTTACGTGTTGCTCCGCAACAGTCGTTGTTTCTGTAGGCGAAGAATGTGGTGAAGTAACCGATGTTAAACGAGATTTCTCGAGAAAAATACAGTCAGTACTGTGCACTTTTCTAAAATATTTTCTGCAACATATGACAGGATAAAGGAGTCCCCTTCCAAAATATAAAGTTTATTTTTTTTAAATGACGATGATTTGCTTGCCATTTTAGTATTGCAATCTGTCTGGAGCAAGAAAAAAAAAACCGTTGAGGGCTTATGAATGGCGATTGCAAAGAACATTTTTTTCTAAATTTCATGTCATTTTTAGCAATTCAAAGAATGATCTGCTTCATCAAGTCAATTGCCTGAAACATTTGCACAGACGGAGTAGCGAATTGGCACAGGCAGCTGAGCATTCTCTCATTCTGACATACGAAGGCAAATTGACATTACAGCGGGCCCGGAGGAAACGCTTTAGAATTAATAAATCAATAATGGGAAAGCATTTTTTTTACCAGCAGTATTCAATCTGAGAGACCGGTTATATGGAGGGTGCATTCTTTCCCCTTTTTGTTCAGATAAGGGCGAATTCCTAAATTGATTCCAGGTAAAACAATGCTTTGTATCCTGGCTCCTCGGTTCTCAGGGAATTTCAGAGACCTGAAAAATTCAATCTGTTACTTTTTCGAAAACTGCTGCTAGACATTCTTCGTACCTCCAATACTTTCTGTTCTTATTTCAGATTTCCAGCATACGCAATATTTTCCTTTTATGTGTATGAAGGCGGAGGTTTTTTATGATTCGTTTTTTGCATAATCGGACTTCGATTCAGACTCATTGTTTCGAACAGCATTATTGAAAACATAAGGATCTCTCAAAATCATTCCTGCAAAGGGCCTCAAATACTAATTTTTGGAAAAAAAATGTTTTTATTAGCTCCTTTCAACGCGAAGCCTTGAAGTTGGCAGGCAATGAACAGGAAAGCCAAATCTGTCTGCTATACACTAGAAAAAATAATCATGACATGCTGGACATACTGAGCAGCTCTGGAAGCATCTGTGGAGATAGCAACAATGACCTTTCAGCAAAACGGTTCATCAATGGGCCAAATTTTAAGTCGGCAGTCACCAGATTGAAAGCTGAAATTACTCTTCAGTGAGAGTCTGGCCGATGAGCGCTGTTTTCAAGCTTCAGAGGTTGTGGGAGAGTGCGGTTTAATTGCAGATAGACAACAGCACAGCAGCTGACTTGTGGCGCCGTGATCATACAATGATTAATACTCTGCGTTGTGACCGTAACATCCTCGGCTGGAATCCGAGTTATAGCCGAGGTTGTTTTGGATATTTTGCCCTCTGCGATGTCTGCCAAATGTCAAGTGAATAATCAGTTGAGTGAAGAAAGATTTTTGATGGCAAAGCAACCACTCAGTCAAATATTTGATTTTTCCAAAGCTAACGCCATCACGCATCTATGTTTGATGGTCCGTAACTCATGCCCACCTCCTCTTCCTGATTTGTGTCCCTTTCGCAATCAGTAGCCACCATTACTTCCCTCCAACCATTATATTGTCACTTCATTGTGACATTGCCTGTGTTCACAATCACTTTCACACTTACACTGTTGAGTTTGTTTGGCCTAACCTCTGTCCCTGGAGTTACACGGTCCATTCCCACCAACGTAAGTGTGTTTACTTTGAAATTAATCGATGCATTTTGATCTGTGTGACTCCACACAGGCAAGTATTTTCTGAACAGGTTGGCATTCCAGGACGGCCGCGACCCAGTGGCTCACCACATTTTCCCGAGAAGCTAGCAATACAGCCGCTGCTATCTGAAGTAAAAATATAAAGTGCTGCAATACCGAAGAATGTCTGACAGCATTTCAGGAGAGAGAAACGGAATACACGATTCGAGTCTATTTTTCCCTGTACTTTCTGCTTTAATTTCAGATTTCTACCATTCCCTGCATCTTGCTTTTACTTCAATGCTAAATAATGAAGAACGGAATTCTGTTTCCAGAGCGATTGCTGCTTTTCTCTGAGCAATGGGCACTTGAGGTCTGTGAGCGATTTGCTGAAAGATTGTAAGGGGAGCAAGATCGAAAATGTTCCAAATTCATCTCATCAATTGGAATGTGAGTTTGAAACGACTGGAAAATTAACGAAAAACACCCCAGTGACTAAAACGAAGCGAGTTATAGCAGTTGTAGCGGGATCTGAAAATACTTTAAAATGCACATGGCAGAAGAAGCTATTTTCAGAAAAGTCAGGCTTTAAAGCGTGTGCGCTATCATAGAGAGCGCTGTTGTGCGTTAAATGAGCTCATTAAAGTAAATTTTGCCTTGAAATGAGTTGCGTGTTGTCAGTGAAACTCCAACGGTGAAAGCACAACACTAAAAACTGAAACTACCGAATACACTCAACAGATCAGTCACCAATGTTTGATTCATCAGCCAGAATGAATTGTTTGCCTCTATCCTATCGAAACTCTTCAACAGATTCAACAAGTCGCCCCTCAATCTTCCTCAAGAGTGAAGAAATAGTCGAAATTGATCGAAATTAATCAGTAAAATAAGACTTGCAATGGGCCGTGAAACTAGTGTACCCTAGCACAGAGCAGTGTCTGTGACCCACTTGGTGGCACTATGGATCACAATCGTCGCTCATTCTCACTCTCGGGTTCGAGCACGAAAACGAAGGCAGGGATTCAGGATGATTTGGAATGTTGGAGATGTTTCTATCCAATTGAACTCATTTAACATTTCAAATTCTTTGATCAGTTCACAGATCATTCTTCCTTACCAAATAAGAACCAATCAAAATTGATGGGAGTGAATCAGTAAAAGGATATTTGCCATAGCAAATCACAATATGCTCGCACGGAGCAGTAGGTGTGACCCTCCTGGTAACACTGTCGATCGCAAGTCTCACTATAACATTTTTGAGATGCTTGAGCTCAAAAATGAAGGGAGGGGGCTCAGCGCAATGATGAGGGCATGCTGCACTGTTGGAGGACACGGCTGCCATTTAGAACATTTAACTACCTGCTCGGCGGGATGCAAAAGATCCGACGGTACTGTTTTCAGGAAAAGCACGGGATTTTCCTGCTGCAAGCAGGGGAGCTTGAACAGGATCACATACGCGTTTCTTCAATGGGCACAATAAAACGATTTCCATTTGTTACATTGCTCTTTGCCAGGACGGTGGCGCCGCTGACTAGGTCAGCATTTTTATTTCCCATCCCTCGTTCCCCTTGAGAATTTGGTGTTTAGCCGCCTTCTTGAATCGCTTCACTCTACGTGGCGTGACTACACCTGCAATGCTGTTAGAGGGGCAGTTTCAGAATATTGAACCTACGGCAGTGAAGAAACGGTGATATGGCCACGGACTGCTTAGGTTTCTGTCGAGTCGTTAATGGCACTGAACATTCAGCAATCATCAGCGATCTTCCCCACTGCAGACCGTATGACAGAGGGATGGTCATTGATGAAGCAGCTGAAGATGATTGGTTCGAGGACACTACCCTGAGGAACCTCAGCTGTGATGTAGTGGGACTGAGCTGATTTATTTCCTCCAACTGCAACCACCTTGCTTTGTGCTCGGGATGACTCCAACCAGTGGAGACTTTTCCGCCTGATTCCAATTTACTCCGGTTCCTGGGCCCCTTGATGCCAGACTAGGACAAATGCGGCCTTGATATGAAGGGCAGACACATTCACTTCACCTCTTGAGTTCAGCTCCATTGTCCATGTTTGGACGAAGGCTGTTATTGCAATGAGCAATTGAGTGGCACTGGGTGGACGTAAACAGAGCGTCAATGAGCAGCTTGTTTCTCTCTAAGCGCTGCTTGATAGCACTATCGACGACATCTTCCATTACTTTACTGATGATGGAGAGTAGGGTGATGGGGCGGCAATTGGCCGGGTTTTATTGTTCCTGCCCCCTTTGTACAGGGCTGCCTGGACAGTTTTCCACATTGCCAGTGTTGTAGATGTTTTGAATAGCTTGGCGAAGGACGCAGCTCGTTCTGGAGCACGTGACTTCAGTACTTCTGCGGGATTGTTTTCAGCTCCTCTGGCCTTTGCAATGTCAAATGCCTTCTACCGTTTCTTAATGTCATGTGGAGTGAATCGACTCGGTGCTGCAGGGAACCTCAGGCGGAGGCCGAGTTGAATTAGCCACTTGACACTTCTGACGGCACATTTTTGAGATTGTTTCAGACTCACCCTTTGCCGTGAACTGCTGAGCTCAAGTCTGTCTACAATTAATACTACGTACATTAAAAGCTGAAGTGTGTCTGTGGCGAAATCGCTAAGCGCTCTCGGCTGCTAATCCATGCAATTCATTGTTCAATCCCACTCACGGACAAAACCGAATAAATCTTGCGTTCTTTAACGCGTTCCCTAACAGTTTCAGCTCATATACATTCGCTCTCACAAAGTTTCACAGAACATTGTCAGCTCCGTCTTTGAACACCACCGTACCTAATAAATATGCCTTTCGAATATAGATCGCATCAATGGAGCGAAATAATTCCGAACACACTGGACCACCTTAATGATGTTTTACCTGGAGCTTAATTTTTACTGATCGAAAATCAGAATATTCCCGCCAAGTTGTGCTAGTCCCAGAGTATCCATGCCACGTGTGTTCACGTGGACAACGGTGCTAGTTCCTGTATACCTGACCATCTTCGCATGTCAGAGCAGACACACGTTTAACTTGCTCATGAACGTCACAGCCTGGAAGTGTGATTTTGAGAATAGGAAGTCTTGACAACGCAGAATAAACTGCCGAAAGAAAACTCGCTGCATTCACAGAATTAGAACGTTATTTCCCGGAGCCGGAGTGCTACGCCTTTCAATCCAGTTAGATCAGTAAGACAATGATCTGACTCCGAAGTTTCAGGTAAAGGAACTCGGAATAAAACCAGTGGATCTGGCAACAGCTGTCGGAACTGAAATAGAGTCAAAGTTTGGAGTCGGATATGACTCTCCATTGGAACGGACATCCGGAAGGCCATTTCGGTGTTCAAGGGCTTTGTATTGGATACTTTTCAGTGTAACATTTACGGCGTGGAGCGGTGAAATGTTTGTTGAAGTGAAAGTGCAGAGAGTTCAGCATTTCACCTTCTCCCTGCACACTTTCTCTAAGCTGATAGATGTGTACATCATTCAGTGGTTAACATCTTCAGGTGACACGTGAGGTGTCCTTGGTCATTTCGTTGGCATGTGCTTCCGTGTGCAAAAATAATATTTGTGGTTTATTAATAATGTGCATACAATTTCAATTATCAATATCATCTGGCCGATTGACAATTTTGTACAACACACTCTCCTGATTGGGAATCGATTCCGACATCACAAGCGAACCGAACAACAAGCAACGTAGGAGCGGCCAATGTATCCTGTTCTGCCTCAGCCTTTCAATCTCTAATTCTTTGATTGAATGGGTTTTGAAATGTCTTGCACTTCCTCCTTTTAATGCGAAACATTTGTTTCAGCGGGGCATGAGCAAGAAAGGCAATTTTCAACCATCAGTCATACTTTCAAAGCTGGCAGTAGCGACATATGGCAACATGTCAAAACACTCTTAGTTGTATTCAAACCCCCGTCCCCGCGGGGGAAATTTCGATGGCAAATCTTTCCTGGTGCTTAATTTGGTTTCATCAGCAAAAATTCACCTTCCTTAAACAGGGTCCTCCAGGACATTCGTCAAGTCATTGCAGAATTTCAGCTGTTCTATGTGGTTGTAATCTTACATGGGTTAACGCTTTGCATTGTGACTCGGTCTTCAGGGAATATTACATGCTTGAAACATGAACCCTGTTCCAATTTTCAAAACTGCTGCTAGACACTCTTTGCACCTCCAAAATGTTCTTTTTGATTTCATAATTCCGACATCGGCAGTATTTTGCTATTGAGCATGCGAAGCTGGAGTATATCTGACGATTTTCTGAGGCAAATTGCGGCTCTGATTAGGACCTACAGACTTTGAACTGCCGCATGAAGAACACAAGTTTCTATCAAATGCGCATTTCATTGCGTGACAAAGTCAAATGTTTTGAAAAAGATTTTCTTTCCTGCATTCACTGCAAAGCCATGGATTCGGCAGGCAATCAAGTGGAATCATCCGGTTCTAATGAAGAGTCATTCGGACTCGAAACGTTTACTCTGTCGTCCTCTCCACAGATGTTCAGGCCTGCTGAATTTTTCGAGCTATTTTTGTTTTTGTTTCAGATTTCCAGCATCCGCAGTATTTTGCTTTTATTTTAATCAAGAGGAATGCCAGCTCTGTGTGTAATACAAGGTAAAAAGAGAATGTGCTGGAAATACTGAGCAAGACTGGAAGCATCTGTGGAGGGAGGAAAAGGACATTTTCATCTGTGCGGTTCTGAATCATTCAGATGTTTCGTCAGCTGTCGCCAGCTTTGAAGCTGAACTTTTCCTTCTGTGATAGCCTGGCCGAGCGATCAATAACGCTGTTTTAAAGCTGCTTTGCTGTGAGGGTGTTCCACTGCGCTGCAGCTAAACACCAGTGCTACCACTCATATGGAGCGCCGTGGTGAGAACTTAGCGTTGTGGCCGCGGCAAGTTCAACTCGAATCCAAATCACGGTGGCGATTGTAATGCTCTTCCGACTGCCTCTGGAAGAATTTAGGTACGTGAAGATATTTTTAACGGCTAAACACATAATTTGCTTGCAAATATAGACACTCACATGTCTGTGTTTGATGCTCCAGAACTGAAACCCGACTCTCCGCCTAGATTTTTCTGTATACCGAAATCGCTGATCCTCTTTCCTTCAGTCGCATTTCATTGCCACTTGACTGGGCATTGCCTCATCTGACACTTACTTGCACAATGACAGCTTTGCGTTTGTTTTGTTTCCATCGCTGTTTCTGGCGGGACATGCCCGATTCGCACCAATGGTACACGTGCCATGAAGAGATACTATCTATAATGTGATTGGAAATGATATTTTTCTAAATAGGGTGCTAGTGGGTCCTGTGTCAATGTGTGCGTATGTTGTGTCTTAATTGGACTGAAGCCAGGTAGTCTGTGTTCTTGATGTATAGTATTTTTGAGATAGTAATTAGATAAACGCAAGGGGGTAGACGGTAAAGTGTAACTTAGCATTTGTTAAAATAAATCTTTCAAGGCTGCGGGTGAAACCTTACACCTAGCTAGAAGACGCTGAGCAATATGTTTTTTCAGCTTATTAATAATATTGGTGGGATGAAAGGATATTAATATTGGAATAGATAAGGTTAAAAGCCAAATGGTTCAATGGAAAATCTGGAATCAAAGGGAAAGATATGTACAAAGGAGAAAGGAGATTGTGCATAAGATAAAAGCATTTTAAGAACCAACAAGAGTGAGAAGCCTCCGGCCTGAAAGCGCCAAGTCCGCCTGCAAGGACCCATAGCTGCAAGAAACTAATTTTGAATTCGATTGTCCAGCGTGTGCTAGGCCAGGGTACTGTTAAATGTATGAGTTTTGCTGTTGCCTTAACGGGGGTGTAACTGAGACTCAGATTAATTAGGGGATTATTGCACTTATTATTGTATTAGTTTTGTAGACATATATATATAATGTGTGTATGTGTGTGTGTGTGTGTTTGCAATCATTCATGTATTAATAAATGGTTAAATTAGTTTACTTACAAACCTGTTGAGACTCGGTGGCCTTATAACTACTGAATTTAAGGCCTGCATCTCGAAACATACAAATTGCAAAAATGTGCTTTTACGTTTTCCAGTTCTCCCTGAGAGATTTGAACAACTCAGACTTTACCATTGGTTGTGTCATAATACACTTGTGCTTCCAAAGCAATGGATACATTTAGATCTGTGTGAATCCTCACAGTAAAAGCTGTATATGAAGCTTTGCAAAAGGAACAAAAATACTGCGACACCATTGCTGGTGAAACCTTCTTGGGGACCGAGTGATACTGTCCACATCTGAAGGAAACGCAGAAAGTCTTGAAAATAAATCTTATCTGCGATTGCTACGATCTGTGGAGAGAGGAACAGTTATCGTTTCCAATCGATTTTTTCCAAGCATTTTCTGTTTTCATTTCATATCTCCAGAATCCGAAGTATATTATTAATACTATAATACTAACTGAGAAACGAGGTTATGTTTGCATAATAGTTGGTGCTTTTCCTAAGCAATTAGCAGTTGAGGCGTTGAGCGAAAAGCTGATGATGGGCAGGGGAGCAAGGTCGAAAGTGTTCCAAATTCAACTTGTTTGTTGGCATTTGTGATGCAAATGAAAAGAGAATAAATGAAAAGACCACTATTGACGAAAAGTGAGCCATTTAGAACAGGCTGGTGCGGAACGAAATGCCTTTTCAATGCACAAGGCATAAGGGTGCTTTGAGAAAAGTCAGTTTAGAAAGTGTAAGTATAGGGATGTGAAGAGAAACAATTTGTGCGAGGAGAGCTCAAAATATTAAATGTGCCCTTGAGATAAGTTGTGGGCTTTCAGAAAAGCTCCTTTTGTGAAATCAGAGCATTAAAAACAGAATCTGCTGGAAACACTGAGCAGACCAGATATCAGTTACAGCTTCATCGACACATAAAAATTTTTGTATCGACCATGTCGACCCCCTTCAGCATTTTAAACATGTCGATCAGGTCACTCCACAATCTCCATATAGGCGCAGAAGTAATCGAATTTCATCTCCCTGGAGCAGCCTTCGATGCTTTAGACTGCTTAAGTTGAAGTTTGGCAAGTGATGGAGTTTTCAGAGTGATTTTACTGGTTCATTTAATTTGAGTTTTAACTTCTATCTGAATACTCGTACTTCCTCCGTTTTAGCAATTAACTAAAAGTTTCTCTTTGTTTTGGGAGAAGTGGAGATTTTTTTTCCAGCTGTAAAACAAGCGTTTTCTGGCTCTCCTTGGAGCTGCAGCTGCATAATTGGGTAACTGGCTCAAACTGTTCTTCACAAGTTTCGATCATGAAGCTTTAAACATGGCCTTCTTCAGTGCTGCTTCTCCACCCTGGCGAGTGGCTTTGGGTGCATTAGAATGCTTAAGTTGCAATTTGGTGAGTGAGCAAATTTGTTGATGAAGGGAATGAGGCTCTCCTTTCTTTTTCTACCTTTCCTAAGCCTGCAGAAGCTGCCCATTATGTTGGTACGGGGAAGAAGCTGACTGAATTTCGACGGAGCCAATAAAGCAGCAGAGAGAGAGAGCCAGTGAAAAGCTGGTAAAATCTAAAAGTGACGTCACAAGAGTGCAGCACGTTCATTGTGTGGTGAGAAAAGGCCTTCCCCGATTGGAAACAGAGGAGACGATTGGTGAGTGATAGGTGAGTTATTATATGATGCCAAACTGTAGTAATCCCTTTATATAAAGGTTAAGGATAATCAGCGCAGTTCGATCGCGTGGAATGTGCATCCTGCATCACGTGGGAGGTCGTGCAGGCACAGAGTGCCCTCGATGATTATATTACAATGAGTGTCGCCAGCTGCAGAAACTTAAGCTCCTGGTTGCGACACTCAAGCACGCCTCGGTTAACTGTGGTGCACCCACAATGCAGGGGATTATGAGCATAGAAAGTTTGCAGAGGTGCTTACACCGCAGCTCAGAAATACACGTGAAGAGAGGGAATGAGTGACCGCCAGATTATCTCAGAGGAATATGCCTGTAGGACAGGAATCACCTGGGATTATCTTGCTCTCTAAACGCTTGTCAATTTTCAATACTGGTGAGTGAGGTGGTTCCTCAGAGGACTGTAACAAGAGTTAAGTTTATTTCTCCACTGGTGCCTCATTTGTACAGGGTGGGAGGAAGATGAGTGGAAATCCTGTATTGGTAGGGGATTCCATACCCGGGAGAGCAGACAGGCGGTCTCGCTGTCATAAACACGACTCCAGGATTTATGTTGTTTCATTGTTGTCAATTTCAAGGATGTCACAGAGCGTCTGGAGAACAGTTATAGGTCGTGGTTCACAGTGATACAATTGGCATATGTAGGAAAACGTATGAGCTCCTCAGAGCACACTTTAGGGAATTAAGAAGGGAATTAAAAGCATAACTTCAAGAGTGGTAACCTTAGGATGACGATCAATGACACGTGCTTATGGGCATAAGAATAGGAAGACTGAGCATTCAAAACGTGGCTGGAGCAAAACAGTAGGAGAGCGGAGTTTAGCTTCGTGTGGCATTGGGATCGGTTCCGAGGCAGGTGGGACCTGTAAATGAAGGACTGCTTACACAGGGGCTGGGATGAAATTCCTTGTGGAAAAGTTTACTAGTGCTGCAAGCCGGAGGAATTTGGACCAGAGGGGAAATTCAGAGAGGAGAGGAGAGTAACTGGAAGTGGGATGAAGAGACGTATTAACTGTAAACGAGCATACACCAGACCGCAGTATCAAGGCACATAGGAAACTAGTAGAGTTTTAAAGAATTTTGCTGGGCAAAGTATCTAATGGAGTCAGAGGAAGGGGGAAAGCAAAGAAGTCTAAATCATGGTGAATGTACGTATGTGAATGCACGGTATGTGGCTGATAAATTGGTGAACTTCATGACCAGGTTGACAAATGGAACTATGACATTATTGCTATAGCAGAGACTTGGATCAACGAAGCGCAGGACTGGGCATTCATTATACCTTGGTACAAGTTTCTTTATGGGAGACAGGAAAGGAAGAACAAGGAGCGTTGTTGGTGAGCAGTTGCAGTATTGATAACAGTACTGGAGAGACAGAAAGGGTGATCCACCGGTCTCAAGGACAGAACCTCTTTGGCTAGAGGTAAGGAAAGAAAGAGGGGCAATAACATTGATCCGTTTATTATATAAACAACCAACTGGAGGAAGGGGTATTATGAAAGACATTTGTAAAGAAATTACAGAGTGGTGGACGAATAATAGAGTAGTTATAATGGGGAATTTAATAACCCAAAAATAGACGGACATAGGAATAGTGCAAAATAGAAGCGGGGCGAAAGTGCCGAAATGTGTTCAAGATAATTTTCTGAAGCAGCATGTTTCCAGCACAAATAGAGCTCAGGTACTGTTGGACTGGGTACTGGGGAATCAGTTGACCGAAGTGGATCAGATGTCAGTGGTAGAGCATTTCGGTGGAAGTGTCCATTCCAAAATCGGGGTTAGGTTGGCTGATAAAAAAATCAGAAGGAACAGTCCAGAGCGGCGATAGTTAATTGTGGAGAAACCAACCAATTGGATGTTTATGCATCTGAGTGGAGTGAATCAAATCCTAGCACAAAGGACGATGGCTGAAAAATGGGTCACCCTCAACGAAAACGTTTTGTAGGGAATGTCAGGGTATATTCCCTTGAACTGAAAAGGTAAGCCAAATAGATTCAGAGTGCCCTGGATGTCGAGAAAGATAGAGGTGAATTGAGATAGAGGTGACGTTTAAAAGGAAAACCTGCGCGTACAACAGATGTCGGGTAGAAAATACAATTTAGAATCAGGCTGATGTTGGTGGACCATTGATGAAAACAGGAAACTAACCGGAAAAAACGAGGAGAGCATAAAAAGAGACAAAGAGTACTTTGCATCTACCTTTACAAAGGAAGAATATGCCATCCAGGTCGAGGTGAGAGTGCAGGTAACTGATACAGTAGCAGAATTTGTAATTGAGAAGGTGCAGCTGTCTGAAAGTCTACCTTTACTTAAAACAACTAAGGTACGAGGAACGTAAGTTACGAAAACCAGATGAGATGCATACAAAGGTACTGAGGGAAGTGAAAGTGGAAATTGCAGAGTACTGGTGATAATCTTCCAGACTTCATTAGACACAGGGATTGTGCCAGAGGGCTGGAGAATTGCGAATATTGCACCCTTGTTCCTTAAGGGATGAAATGATAAAACCGGTGACTACAGACCAATCAGATTCAATTCAGTAGTAGGGATACTTCTGGAAACTATCGTTCGGGACAAAATCTATAGTCATATCGACAAGTGCAGGATATTAAAGGAACGCCACACTGATTCATTAAGGGAAGGTCCTGTTTAACGAACTTGTTGAAGTTTTATGAGGAGGTAACCGAGATGGGTGATAAAGGCAAGGCAGTATATATGGTGTATGTGGACTTTCAAAAGGCATTTGATACAGTGCCACACGGCAGGCTTGTGAGCAAAATTCTAGCTCATAGAATAAAAGGGAAAACGGGCACTTTGATATGGTTGAGTGACAGGAAACAGACCGAATTGATGCATGGTCGATTTTCAGAGTGGAGGAAGGTTTGCAGTGAAGATCCCCAAGGGTCAGTGTTGGGGCCGCTGCTGTTCCAGATTTCTATCAATGACCTAGACAGTGGTGTTCAGGGCATGATTTCAAAACTTGCAGGTGATGCCAAGAGTGGAAACATTGTCAACTATGACGAGGATCGCCTTGAACTCCAAAAGGGCACAGAAATGTTGATGGATTGGGCAGAAATGTGGTGGTTAAATTTCAATGCAGAGAAGAGTGAGTGGATTGATTTTGGCAGGAAGAAAATGGAGAGAGGGTGTAAATAAAGGGCGAAATTCTAAATACAGGAACAGAGGGCCTCGGTGTATTCAAGCGATTGAATTTGGCGATTGTGATGGCAGGGCATGTTGAGAGTAGTTTGATAAAGCATATAGTGTCATAGGCTTTTTTAATAGTGGCATGGAGTACAAGAGCAAAGAGAAAGAACATATTGTTCAACATGATGGAGCAGTGATTCATCAGCTGAGGATGGGTGGTACGTGATAATCACCATGAGGTTTCCTTGCCCATGTTTGGCCTAATGCCCTTCGACTTCATGGGGGCTGGAGTCTGGATGTTGAAGTCTCCCAGGGAAACACCATCCCGAATGTATGCCACTGTGCCGTCACCTCTGCTGTGTTTGTCTTGCCGCTGGGACAGGACATACCAAGAAATGGTAATGTTGCGCCTGGGAAATTATCTGAAATATATTATTCCATGAGAATGATTATGTCAGGCTGTTGCATGACTAGCCTGTGTGATATCTCTTCCAATTTTGGCACAAGCCCACAAACGTTAGCAAGGAGGACTTTGCAGGGTCTACAGGGCTGAGTTTGCCCTTGTCATTGCCCAGGTGGTTGCCGGGTGGCCTATCGGGTTTGATGCCTTTTTTGTAGCGGCCTGATACAACAGAGCGACTTCCTAGGGCATTTCAGAGGGCATTAATCAAGCACATTGCTGAATTATGCCTCAATTAACTCCTGCTTTAATACTCTCATTACGACCCCCATTGTCTTATGCCCATGACATATTTGGCACTAAAGCTCTCATGACCTTCACGCCATCCATGACGTTCGATTTTGTGCTACCTGCTCCACCGCCCTCCGCCCCCCGCCCCCCGCTGTGAACAAAAACAAAGTTACCGTGATGTTCACAGCGGTTGCAATGCACATTTTCCATATCACAACGTTTTGCGTTATTAATTGAATAAACTGCTTTGTAAAATTAATTTACCGAAACAGTCAGCCCAGGAAACAGATGGAGCGACAGACTGGCACAAGCAACAGCCGGCGCAGACATAATGGGCTCAACGGCCTCATTCTCTGCCTTCACTTTTCTAATTCTCTGATTCTGATATCCTTTCGCCAAAATGATGTTACAGGCAGCCGGGAGGAGTGCTCTGGAAATAATAAACAGGTCGTGTTTTTATTTCAACCAAAGTAGTCTTCAATCTGATAGTTGCATGGAGGTTGTGGCTTTGTTTTTATTTCTATCACGGACAAGTCATAAGCTGATTCCTGGCATCCAAATGGCATACTTGCCCTAATTAGCCGAGGCGTAGAATATAAGATCAGAGAAGTTATGTTGGAGCTGTATAAAACGGTAGCTAGGCCATTGCTGGAACATTGTGAGCAGTTCTGGTCGCCACTCTATAGGAAGGATGTGCTTGCACTGCAGAGGGTGCACTGAAGGTTGACCAGGATTTTGCCCGGGCTGGAGCGTTTCAGCTGTGAAGAAGGGAGACTGGGTAAGCTACGGTTCTTTTCCTTAGGGCAGAGGAGTCCGAGGGGGACAAGGTATACAAAATTATGAGGGGCATAGATAGGGTAGATAGGACTAATCTTTTCCCCTTAGCGGAGGTGTCAATAACCAGGGGTATAGATTTAAGGTACGGGGCAAGTCTTTAGAGGGGATTTGCGAAACAAAATTAAGCAAGGGAGTGGTTGGCATCTGGAATACACTGCCTGGATCAGTGGTAGAGGCAGGAACCCTCACACCATTTAAGAAGTATCCAGAAGAGCACTTGAAACGCCATACTATCCAGGGTTACGGGCCAAGTGCTGGAAAATGGGATTAGAATAGATAGGCACTTGATGGCCAGCAGGGACACGATGGGCCGAAGCACTTGTTTCTGTGCTGTATAACTCTATCTCTCTATGACTCTTTGTATTCTGGCTGCGGCAAATGCGGTTCTCAGGCAATGTCATAGACAATAAAATTCGGTCAGTTTCTCTTTCGAAAACGACTGCTATTTCTTCTGTGCAGCTCCAACATTTTCTGTTTTCATTTCTCGTTTACATCACGTACAGTGTTTTGCTTTTTAGTGTATGAAGCTGGAGGATATCTGACAATTTTTTTTTTTGGAATGTCGACTCCAAACCTTTCAATAGCCGTGTTGTTAAATTTAGGGTCAGTCAAGTGAACACTTGATTGCGCCGAAAACAAATGTTTGGGCACGTTTATATTTGGTCCATTAACTGAGATGCCTGGAAGTGGGGGAAGAATGAAGAGGAGAGCCAGCTGCTTATGTAATATACATTAAAAACAGGAAATTCTAGAACTAGTGAGCAAACCTGGAAGCATCACTGGAGAGGCATTTTATCAGAACCATTTATCAAGGTGCCAGATTTTTGTTTCGCAATCTCCTGTTTAAAGACTGAAATTATTCTTCTGTAAGACTGGTGGAGGGCCTGAGAACGCTGTTTTCTAGTTCCTGTATTTGTGGGGCCGTCTGCCTTTTCAATACCTTTCTACCAATATGGCACCGTGATCTTCTCATGGTTACTTCTCTGCCTAATAGTCGAAGCAATTACGGCTCGAATCTGAATCACGACGGGTTTGCTTAAAAAAATTGATCTCTGCGACTCTGGCAAAAGGAACGCAGCGAAGAATTAATTGCGTGCGTCAAGAAATATTTTAATGGCAAAACCCTCCATCATTCATGTATTTAATTCTTCCCAATCTAGCGGCTTCACATGCCTGTTTACTGCCCCCGAATTCAAAGCTGCCTATTCTCACAGTTTTTTTGTTTCCCTTTCACAAGCACGAATCCTCCTGACATCTCTCCTTCCATGTCAGTGTCACTTTGCTCTGAGATCGCCTAATCTAATACTCACTTTCAAGATATGCTGTTGAGTTTGTTTTGAGACCATCCCCGTTACTGGGTGCACACACTCCGGTCGTACCCATGTATATCTGTGCTTCGAATCTCATTGATACATTTACATCTATGCGAAATCACACAGGCAAACATTGCCTAAGCGAGTTTGCATTCTTGACCCGATGGCTCGCGATAATTTTTTGGCAACCGAGTGACAGTCACTGCTGACTGAAACAAAATAGAAGGCCCTGCAAAACCCTTGTCAGTCTGGCTCCATCTTGGGAGAGAATAACAGTGTTACCGTTTCGAGTCTAAGTTTCCCTTAGTAGTCAACTCAACAGTGTAATTGTGAATGTTAGATGAGGCGATGTCACAGAAATGTGACACTGGCATGCTTGGTTTTGTGGAGTCATACAGATCTATACGCATCCATTGCCTTCAATGCACAGGTTTTCCATTACTGCAAATGGGAACTGTACCGCCACGAGGAGCGATGGTGGCAAGATAAACTCAACGGTGTATGTGTTAAAGTGAGTGTCAGATAACGCAATACCGCAGTAAAGTGACAATTAAATGAAAAGAGGGAAATCAAGGAGTTCAGAGAAGGCAGAAGAGATGATAACCTGGGCGAAAAGGCAGATTTGAATTCTGGGTCATAAAACACAGACAGGTGAGTGTGCTATGTATGGAAAGATGAAATGTGTTTTGCTATCAATAACATTTTTTTTTCTCTTAAATGGCTCTTTATTTGTTTCGGAGAGAGCAAAACAACCGCTACCGTGAGTCAAATTCCAACACATGTTGCTGCGGTCACAATGCAGGGAACTGATGACGCTCGGATCCCGGGGCCACACATGAGCGGCTACACTGCTGTCTCGCTGCAGGCAAGTAGCACACCCTCACAAGTGATCAGATTTAAATTTCTTCGAAAAATTTTCCTGCGTCCTATTCCCGACAGGAACTGGAATTTGAATCCAAAAGGGACTGCTCTGATATGCTGCTATATATCGCTCGTGCCAGCTTTGAAACTGATGGCTGCTGGTAGAAAACTGTCTTTCATGCTGATTCTCGACGACTCCAATGTCATACCATGAAAGGAGAAAATGCAATTCATTTCCAAACCATTCAATCAGCGAATTAGAGACTAAAAGACAGAGACGGAACCACATACTATGGACAAGTAAGACTGTATCTGTACAGCTTTTGCATTTGTTGAGTTCTAGAACATCATCCGATATCTACCAGGTTTATCTACAAGGCTGATTTGACACCGCCACCGGAGCAGAATGAGTGATCGAGCGAGATGATTACAGAAATCTTTCTGACAACCCAGATAGATTAAATATGTGTCTAGAGTATATGCCTCGAGCTCAGAGTAAAATTTATCTAATGGTGAGAATTACACGCACAAAATCAGAATCAGAGTCATAATCAGCTTGTTAAAGAGTGAGGCTGGAGCAAGCAATTTCAAAAATGTCAAGATTTTTCAGTTAAATCACACAGAACTCGTCTGACATAACATGCGTACGGCAGTTGGAGAGCCTCACGGGTTTGAATTGATCATGCTTAAATAAATTGAAGGGATACATGCAATTCAACCATCTAGTTCAGGGAGAACTAAGGTCCCGGAATGTCGGGAAAGCCAAAAATAATGGCTCAGCAGAAACTGCCTATTTGACATCCCTTAAGGGCTCTTCCAAATGCTTATTTAGAATGGCCTTGCAAATGTTATGGCTACCAAATCTGGCAAGGAGCTGAGAATATATTGGTAACGCACTTTTTGACTCCACAATGCCTGTCCATCATCTAAAAGACACGATTCAGAAGTATGACAGCATATGCCCAACTTATCCAGGACAGAGCCCAATTGATCAGCACTCCATGCAATACGTAACCTTTCATTCCGTTTACTACCGCCGCGAAGTGTGTACCACTAACAAGATGCACTGCAGCAAATCGGCTTTGTGGGAACTCCAGGCACAGCAAGCACACACCAAAACATACTGTAGAGCAATGAAAGCCCTCTCAGCGCAGGCACATGGTCATCAGAAGGCCAATGGGAAAGCAACACTCTGAACCTGGTTTGCTGCTCTCTCAATGCACAGCGTTGCCTGCACCGTCGGCGCATGGAAATGAAATTTCAGCCTAAATGTTGCAATTCCATGAATGATATGCTGGAGACTGGAGCCGCATAATGAGCTCATCATTAATGTGACTGAAATGTCTTGTTAAATTCACCTATTAGATAGAAATTAATGATAACTAACCGAGGATGTAATAGATTGAAGATCTCTGTTTAAGTTAAGAATCTCCTTGGGGATTCTGCACGAGAATGAAGTGCTCAACTGGAAACCCTAAAAGAGAAGCAAAATCAACTAGATAACTGAAAAAAAAACACTTTTGAAAGACGTTGAGGAATGAGTTGCAAAATCCACAGAATTGGATTCTTTCTTTTCTTTGTCACATAAGACATTAGAAAGTTGACTTTCTACACTGAAGATAGAGTGATTGTAGAGGTTAAGAATATCAGCAACCATAAATAAAACAGCTATCAACATCCTGGGGATTACCGCTAACCAAAAAATGAACTGGATAAATACTGTAGCTACAAGAGAAGGTCAGAGGTTAGAAATCCTGCGGCGAGTAAATGACCTTCTAACTCCTCAAAATCTGTCCACAACCCACAAGGATCAAGGCAGGAGTGAGGTGGAACTTTGTCCAACTGCCAGTACGAGTGCAGCTTGACACCATCCAGCACAATGCAGCCCGATTAATTGGCACCCTTGCAACAAACATCCCCTCCCTCCACCACCGACGAACTGGGGTAGCAGTGCTCATCATCTACAATTAGGCTGCCCAAATTTACCAAGGCTCCTTTGGCAGCAACTTCCAAACCAACGACCACTACAATCTAGATGGAGTAGCATATGCATGAGAAGACCACCGACAGGATGCCCCCCGCGAAGCTACTCACCATCCAGGCTTGGAAGTATATCGCTATTCCTTCACTGCCGTTGTGTCCAAATCCTGGAACTCCCTCCCTAACAGAACCGTGGGTATATCTACACCATGTGGACTGCAGTGATTCAAGAAGGCAGCTCACCTCCAGCTTCTCATGCCAATTAGGGGTGGGCAATAAAAATGAGCATGGTTCAAACGTGGCTTTGACTAAGAGCAGCAACGACATCAAAGTCCAATCCCCTGCAGTCATTTATGCATGCTCTGGATCTTCGTATATTGGATGAATGAGCAGAGCAAGGCCGTGGATTTTTCAGTTGTGTCCTAAATGAGGAGAGTGAGGCAATGATGTTCAGATGTTAATGTAGGAAATTCCAAAGGTTGGTGCCCAGGCAGCTGAAGGCGCGCCCAGGAATGCTGAAACGAATATCATTTTGAATGCACGTGAGGCCAGAATTAGAGGAGCACATGCATTTGAGATGGCTTGGGGGCCTCGAAGTGATTACAGACATAGGGAGGAGCATGGCCATGGAGAGAGTTGATAATATAGATGAGCATTTGAATCTTGAGGGGTTGTTTAACCGAGTGTCAGTGTATGTCAGCGAACACGGGGTAATGGGCGAATGGGACTCGCAACGAGTCGGGACACGAACAGCATATTAAACATGGCTGCACGTTTATGGAGGGTGGAGAGTGTCAAGTCGGCCAGAAATGCAATGAATTCTTGAGGCTACCAAGCCATGGAAGAGAATTTAAGCATCAGCTGCGCCGAGGCAGGTGCAATAACAGGATTTGTTTGAGGTGAATTAGGGCCGGTGATATTGAGGGTGCGAGTCTGAGGTCAGAAACACTCCTTTGGGTGAAATATGACAAAACCTCTTTGAACACTGTTTCAACATCAACCAACCTCCGGGGGAAAGGATGGATTCGGTTGCGAGGGAGCGGAGTTTGTGTTACAGATGTGGAAAAAGACAGCCTTAGCGGTGTCACAGGTATGTGCTTGGTTACTTGCCCTCGGACAAATATAACATCCAGGTTGCGAACAAGCTGTTGAAGAAACGGATGTTAAACGAGATTTCTCAGAGAAAACAGATTAAATGCTGTGCACTTTTCTAAAAGCTAAAAGCTACTGCGGATGCTGGAATCCAAAACAAAAACAGAATTACCTGGAAAAACTCAGCAGGTCTGGCAGCATCGGTGGAGAAGAAAAGAGCTGACGTTTCGAGTCCTCATGACCCTTCAACAGAACTGAAGTAAAAGACTATCTGCAACACATGACAGGATAAAAATATCTCTTTCCAAAATACAAAGATTAATCTGTTTAACAATGAATTTCTTACCCCGTGTTACTGTTGCAATCAGTCTGGAGCAGTAAAAAAAGGTTACCGGCTTATTACAATGCACATTAAAAAAAAAATCATATATTTTTGAGTAGTTCAAAGAATAAACTGTATTGTGAAACCAACTCCCGAAGCATTCGCACAGTGTGCCGATGGAGCAGCGGACTGGCGTAAACACAAGGGAATTCTCGGAATTTGGTACAGAAAGGCACTTTGACATTGCAGCGTAGAAGCGCTGGAATTAATGAACTAATTGAATAAACAGCAAGCATTGTTTTTAATAAAACAGCCTTCATACTGAGAGTCCTTTGGGATAGAGGGTGTCCTTTTCTTTTGTTCAGATCAGTGCCAAGTACTAAGCTGATTCCTGGTAAATTAATGCTTTGCATTTTGGATGCAGCAACCGCGGTTCTCATGGAACGTCATAGACCAGAGGCAATAAATCTGTTTCTCTTTCGAAATCTGCTACTAGACTTTCTGTGCAGCCCCAACATTTTCTGTTTTTATTTTTGATTTCAGCCATGTGCAGCATCTTGCTTTTAAGTATCTGAAACTGGAGAATATCTGATGAGTTAAAAAAAATGTTCCGATTCCGATTTGAAGCCATGGCCTTTGAATAGCCGCATTAATAACTTAAGGGTCTACGAAATGCGCATTTCATTGAGAAAAAACGAAAATAATTTGGAAAATAATTATTTATGGGCTCCATTCAATGCAAAGCCTTGAAGTCGCAGGTTAACGAACAGGAATGCCAGCTGCTCCTGTACTAAAAATGCAAACAGAAAATGCTAGAAATACTGTGCAAGTCTGGAAGCATCTCTGGAGATGGGAAGAAATACCTCTCATCAAAAATGATCATCAATGAGCCAGGTTTTGAGACAGCAAGGACCAGTTTTAAAGCTGACATAATTCTTCTGTGACAGCTTGCTGGAAGGGTGGAGCGAGCTGTCTTCAAGCTGCAGTGAGTGTGGGGGATTATAATGCCCGTTAGTCCCGAAGTGGCGCCGTAGCCCTCTAGAGGTGAGCGCTGCGCGGTGCAGCACCAGCAACCTCAATTCACATGAAAGTAACAGCAAATGATTGAAAAAAATATATTTTGGAGCCCGCGACTCCTGCTAAAAGAAAGCCGTGACGAATCAATTCCGTGAAGAAATGTATTTGATGGCACATCACTCGCTCACTCAAATGTCTAATCATTTCAAATCTAGCCCCTTCACTTTTCTGTGTCAGCTGCTCCCGAATTCAAAACTCGGCTCTTCTGTCAGATTTTCACTCTTTCTCTATCACTAATCACTTCCCTCCTTCCATTTCAGTGTCATTGTTCAGTAACATTGACTCATCTAACACTGAAATACACGCGCACACAATTTAGTTCCCAACCTTAGGAAAACTTAGACAAGAAATGTCAACTATGTTGTTCTCTCCCCAGATGCTGCCAGACCGGCTGGGTTTTTGCAGCATTTTCCACTTTTGCTTCAGACGGCAGTGGCTGCATCACCTGGTTTCCAGGTAAATGTCGCGAGCTATCGGGTCGTGGCCCTTCCGGAAAGCAATCCTGCTGAGACAATGCTTGGCCTGTGTGGAGTCTCACATATCTAAATGTATCGATAAGTTTCGAAGCATTGATATTCATTGGTGCGTAAGGGACGTGTACAACCAGCAACAGAGATGATAACAAAACAAACCCAACGATCTAACTTGGAAAGTGAGTGTTAGAGGCGTCGACCTCACAGGAAAGTGACACTGAGATCAGGCGATGAAGGGGGATCATTGATTATCAATGGAAGAAACATTTGTGAGAAGAGGCGTGTTTGAATTCTGGAGCAGGAAACGCAAACACATGAAGGCATAGATTTGGGAGGATTAAACATGTGAATGAGTGTGTGAGTATTTTTTCATGAAAAATGTATTTTGATGGAATATATCTTGATTCGTGACTGCGTTCCTTTAGCAGGAGTCACAGAAAGCAAGATAGCTAAAGCAATTTGTGTTATGATTCTGATTCGAACCGTTGCTGCAGTGGTCAGAAGGCAGAGAACTATACGATCGCGGGCCCACATTGAAACAACAGAGATTTGATGAAGGGAATACAATGGATCTTGTCGAAATGAATGTTTAAGAAAGTATTTAACCAAGTATCAGATAAAAGGCTTCCTGGCAAAATTGAGGCTGGTGGAATGGGTTGGTTTGGTGTCAGCCGAGGTGAAAAACCGTTTTAAGGCAGAAAACAGCGTGTCATGTTAGATGGTTGTTTCTCAAACTGGAGGGTGGTAGGCAGTGGTGTTCCCCAACAGTGTGCTCAAAATAGTGCTTTTAACTTGGAGATTTGACAGATATTGATGATGATATCATCAACTGCAACAGAGCATAGAATGGCAAATGGAATGGGCAGGCAATTGGCATATGGAATTTAACACAGAAATATGTGAGGTGATGCATTTTGGCAGAAGGAATGGAAAGAGGCAACATAGGCGAAATGGCACAGTTATAAAAAGTGTGCAGGGGCATAGATAGCTGAAGGTTCATGAAGGTGAATCTTTGCAGTTGGGGGGGTCATGTCGAGAGAGTAGCTGGCAAAGCGTTTGAAATGTTGGGCTTCAGAAATCAAGGTATTGATTACAAAATGATTGAAGTTCAGCTGAACATTCATGGATCACTAATCTGACCACAATTAAAGTATTGCATCCAATTCTGATCAGCACGCTTTAGGAGTCTAGAGGAGATGCAGAGGAGTTTTAATAGCATGATCACAGGTATAAGGGAAATTAGCTAAATGGCTAGGTTGGGGAAACTGAATTTGTTTCACTTGGAACAAAGGAGACAGAGGGGAGATTTGGCAGATTTGTATGCCTTTATGACATATTTAGATAAGGTAGACATAGAAAAGCTTTTTTACTAACGGCCAGGTAAAGGGGGACAGAAATGTTAAGGTTTGGGTAAGAAATAGGAAAAACATGTGGAAAGGAAATACCTGGGGTAGGCCTGAGGCCCCACCTCAACACCACTGGGCTCTCAGGTTGAAGGCTGCATTGGTTGAAAAAAAGCTAACCGACTTCAACAGATTTAGTAATCCCAGAGCTCTCCTCCGTTCTCGCTGTAACGTCATTTTGGCGAATGGATATCAGAATCGAAGAATTAACAGGTGTTTGTGCAAGGCTGCTCCCCACCGGTGTTCTGTGCTGGCTATTTCGCGGAATTAACTTTACAAAGCAGTTTATAACATTAATAACGGAATAGCGTGTAAAATGGAAAAGTGCATTGCCTCCACCGATAATTATTTCGTTCCAGGCTGACTGCAATGCTAACATAGTGAGCAATTCATTCTATAAAGAAAGATACTTTTTCTTTTAGTTTGGATGGTGATTTATTTTCTTTCGTTCTTAAGTTGGAGCTAGCATTTTAGATAAGTGCACAGTATTGAATATATAATTTTTTTCGCCACTTTTGGGCCTCTAGTATAACATGGGTTGCTTCGCCAACTTGTTCACAGACCAATGTAACGATTGTTGCACACTGTCAGCTAAATCCAGTTCTTACGCACTAACTGAAATGAACTGTGCCCCTGTCACGACGATACAACCTGAAACTTGTATGCAAATGACCACGGAGATTTTCTGCCCGGCTCTGGTGACGCATTCAAGTCGCGCATGAAATTGCAGTCTTAAATGTGGAAGTTGAATTTCCACATTGAACAACTTTACTGACAGGAAAAACATGCTTACTGTGTCATCAGGTTTGGCAGTGCCTGTGGAGGTGGGGTAGGAACAATTTCGAGCAAAAATAAAACGTAACTGAACAGAATAGTTTTCTGTGGATTGGACCGAATCTATCCAGAGTCAACGTCTCCAATACCAACATAAATGATGCAAGAACTGAGCAGGTGAAGCAGCTCCGGTGAAGACAGAAACAAGGATAAGGTTCAGCTAAAATACTGCGGATGCTGCAAGTGTGAACTAATAACTGAAAATAACAGCAAAGCACAGCAGCTCTGGCAGCATCTGTGAAGGGAGAAATCGAGTTAACGTTTGAGTCCGCATGACTTCTTCAGAGCTGAAGAGAGTTGGAAAGGTAATGGAATATATGCTGTTGGAATGTGGTGGGGGGGGTGTCTGACGATGCGGATGGAGGGGTGGTGAGAGGATTGGGCAGATAGAGCAAACTCTAAGACCGAAATAAAAGCAGAAAAGTGCTTGGAAGGCTTACAGTGGCAAAATAAACTCTGTTTCCCTTTCCAAAATTGCTGCAGACTGCTTACGGATTGTTTCCTCAACAACTTCTCATTTACTTCCGACACTGACTCTATGAAAAGTTCCGCAAGAAAATTGTGCGAGCAATCGAGTCGGATAATTTCGGTTGCGACCCTGCTGATACAGTGCTTGGCTGTGTGCAGTCACAGAGATCTATATATAGCAATTCCTTTCAAGGCACAGATGTGCCATTGGCGCGAATGGGCAATGTGCCGGCAGGAAAAACAATGGTAGAAAAACAAACTCAACATTGTAAGTGTGAAAGAGAGTGTTAGATGAGACAATGCCGCAGCTAAATTACAACGGCATGTAAGGAGGTCAGTGATTGCGGAAGGGAGATAATTCTGGGAGGGGGCGTTTTTCGAATTCTGGAGCATCTAACACGTGGGGTCGTTTGATTGAAAGGGTGAATTGTGTTTTGCCATTGAAAACTTATCTTTACATAACCGAATCTTAAACTGCGTTTTACTAGCTGAAATAGGAGAGAGGAAAATAGCCAATGCTGTGATTCAGATTCGAACCGAAGTGGCTGCGGCTAAAGCGCAGAATACCAATCACACAACCATCATGGCGCCACATTTCAGGGCAAGCAGCAATAACCAGCTACAAGGAAGTAACACATCTTCACTACCGAGCAGCTGGAAAACAGCGCTCTCCATCATTCTATAAAAGCAAAACAATGCGGATGCTTGAAACCTGAAACAAAAATATAAAATGCTGGAAATCTCAGCAGGTCCAATAGCATCTGTGAAAGAAAGGCAGAGTTAACGTTTCGAGTCCGTATGCCTCTTCTGAAGAAACTATTAGACCTGCTGAGCCTTTCCAGCATTTCCTGTTTTTGTTTCAGTGCTCTCCACCACTCGGCCAGGCGATCGCAGCGGACTTATGATTTGTGCTTCCAAACTTCGAATCTTTCCTGTTCATTGCCCGCCGAATTCCAGACACTGCATGGAATGGAGCGAACGAAAGCACTTTCCAAACTTTTTTTCTAAATTCGCACTTGATTGATTCTGAAATTATTAATACGGCTGTTCAAAGTCCGTGGGTCCGAATCAGAGTCGGATTTTCCAAAAGAAGATCGTCAGATATCCTCCAGCTTCAAGCACATAAAAGCAAAATGTAGCACATGCCGAAAACCAGAAATAAAAAAAGGAATTTAAAAAATGCAGCCGCACAAGAGGTCCAGCAGCAATGTTCGAAACGGAAAATGATTTAATGCTTCAATTTAACGACATTCCCTGAGAACCGATGTTGCTGCAGCCGCAATGAAAAACATTAATTTACCAGGAATCAGAGTAGGACTTTTCACGAAGCTGAGGAAAAAAGATATAAAAAAACAAACCCTCCATACAACCGGGCTCTCAGATTGAAGGCTGCTTCGTTTCACAAAAAAGTCAACCGACGTCAGCTGATTTAATAATTGCGGAGCTCCCCTCCCGCCTCTCTGTAACGTCATTTTGGCAAACTGATATCAGAATCCTAGAATTATCTGGTGTTTGTCCAAGCCTGTTCCCCATTGTTGTTCTTTGCCGAGTGTTTCGAGGAATTAATTTTCCAAAGCAATTTATTCTATTAGCAACGAAATAATATGTAAAATGGAAAAAGTGAATTGCCATTAATATCCCGGTGACTCCTTCGATCCAGACGCACGGCAATACTAAAATGGTAAGTAATTCATTTTAAATTTAAAAAAAAACACGTCGATTTCATTTTGGAAGGTGGCTTCTTTTCCATCGTTCCCATGTTGGAGCGGGTATTTTAGAAAAATGCACAGCATTGAACATATTAGTTTTTCGCTACTTTTGGGCATCTAATTTAACATCGGTTGCTTCACCAACTTGTTCACAGGCCAAAGTAACGATCGCTGCACACTGTCATCTAAATCCAGTTCTTGTGCACTGATTGAAAAGAACAGGTCCATTGTCGTGATGATACGATCTGAAACTTGTGGACAAATAAGGGTGGAGATCTTGCGACACACGCTGGTAGCTTCATCGGCTCTAACAACGTTATGAAATGGCAGAACCAATCGCGTAAATTGAAGTTCAAACTTGAACATCTTTCTTGACAGGGGAAAACATGTTTATCATGTCATCAGGTTTGGCAATGGCTGTGTAAAAGGGGGAGGAACAGTTGGAAGCCTAAATAAAGCGCAACTGAACAGAATCATTTTCTGTGGATTTCAACATAACAGTTTTTGGCGGATGGGAACGTACCTATCCAGGCTCAACGTCTCCAATGCCAACATTAATGCTGCCAGTACTGAGCAGAACAAGCAGCTACTTTGAAGAAAGGAACAGGGGTAACGTTTCAGGTAAAGTAATGCGGCTGCTGCAAGTGTGAACTAAAAACTGAAAATAACAGCAACGCTCAGCAGCTTTGGCAGCATCTGTGAAGAGAGGAATAGAGTTAACATTTAGTCCGTAAGACTCTTCTTCAGAGTTGAAGAGAGGTAGAAATGTAATTGATTCATGCTGTTTAATTGTGACGGTGGTGGTGCGTGTGACGATGCGGGTGCTCTGTCAAGTCTGAAATTAAAGCAGAAAAGTGCTGGCAAACTTCGATTGGCAAAGTTAACTCTGATTCTCTTTCCAAAGATGCTGCCAGACAGGCAGGGTGTTTTTTTTCAGCAATTTCTCTTTTCGCTTCCGACATTAAATGAATGACGAGATTCGCAGCAAAAATTCGGGAGCAAACGGGCCGAATGTTGCGACTGCAACCCTGCTCAGACAGTGCTTGGCTATGTGCCGTCACAAAGATCGAGATGTAGCTATTGTTTTCAAAGTACTGATGTACCATTGGTGCAAATGGACAATGTGCCGGCAGGAAAAGCGACGGCAGAAAAAAAAAACTCAACGTTGTAAGTCTGAAAGAGAATGTTACATGTGGCAATGCCGCAGTAAAATGGCAATGCTAAAGGAGGGAATTCAAAGAGATCAGTGAATGAGGGATGGAGAAACACCTTGAACTGGGGTGTGGTTTGAAATCCGGATCATCCAAAACAGATATCTGGAGTGCTAGATTAAAACAATGAGTTGTGCTTTCACTTTAAAAACGTACGCTGCAAACTTGAACCTTCCTCCCCGTTTTTCCAGCTAAAGAGAAAGAAGTAATGCCGTGACTTGGATTACAGCCGAGGTCATTGCGTCCACAATGCAGGGTACTAACCACTATACGATCACGGCACCACACTTTGGTGCGTGCGTCAATGGCCGAACTGCAGGCAGGTAGCACATCCTTACCACCTAACAGTACGAAAAAAGCGTCCTTGATCGCCTATCACAGAAAAGTGACTTGAACTACTAAGCTTCCAATATTTCCTGTTCATTGCCGGCAAATTCAAGGCATTGCATTGAATGAAGGAAATGAAAACATATTCCAAACGGTTGTCTTCGTGGTCCTTGTCAGTGTCCATTTGATAGCCCCTTTAGTTAATAATACGGCTGTTTAAAGTCCACAGCTCCCAACCAGAGTCGGGTTTTCCAAAATAACATCGTAAGATATCCTCCAGCTTCATGCACACAAAGCACTGTACATGCTGGAAAGCAGAAATAGAAAGAATAAATTTTGCAGGTGCTGAGGAAGTCTAACAGCAGATTTCGAAAGGGAAACTGATCTAAAGCTAATAAATTTAGCTTGTCCACAGGCCAAAGTAACGATCGTTGCACACTGTCATCGAAATCCAGTTCTTGCGCACTGATTGAAAAGAACTGTTCCCCTTTCGCCGCGATGATACAAACGAAAACTTGCAGGAGAAGGAACTCGGAGGTTTTATGCAACACTCTGGTAGCGCCATCGGTTCGCGCGTATTTTGAAATGGCATTACCAGCTGCATAAGTTGAAGTTCCACCTTGAATAGCTTTCTTGACGCGGGAATACATGTTGAATGTGTCGCCAGGTTTGGCAGTGGCTGCATAAAAGGGCGAGGAACAACTTCGAGCCAAAATGAAGCGCAACCGAACAGAATAATTTTCTGTGGATATGAATAGAACAATTTTCTGCGAATTGGAACAAAGCTTTCCAGAACCAACGTCTCCAATGCCAACATAAATGCTGCAAGTGCTGAGCTGATCAAGCAGCTACTGTGAAGACAGAAACAAGGGGTAAGTTTAGGTAAAATAATGCGAATGGTGCAATTGTGAATTAAAAACTGAAAATAACAGAAATTCCCAGCAGCACTGGCAACATCTGTTACGAGAAAGAGTAGAGTTAACATCTAAGCCCCTAATACTCTTCATCAGTGCTGAGGAGAGGTAGAATTGTAAGGGGTTTATGCTGTTTAACTGTGGCTGAAGTGGTGCGTGTGACGATGCGGGTGTGGGGCAGAGTGTTGGCGCAACAGATCAAACGTTAAGTCTGAAATTAAAGTAGGAAAGTGCTGGGAGTCTTAGACGGGCAAAGTTAAGTCTGATTATCTTTGCCATGATGCTGCCAGAATGCTGCGGTTTTTTCTCCCAAGCATTTCAATTTTTACTTCCAACACTGACTGAACTACAAGATTTTTAACAAAATTTCGAGAGCAATCGAGTCGAATCTTTTCGATTTCAACCCTGCTTAGACAGTGCCTGGCTGCGTGCAGCCACAAAGATCGATGTGTAGCCAATGCTTTCAAAGCACAGGTGGGCCATTGGTGCGAATGGGCAACGTGCTGGCAGGAAAGCGACGGTCAAAAAACTAACTCCAGGTTGTCAGTGTGACAGAGAGTGTTTGATGAGACAATGCCGCAGTAAAATGACGATGAAATAGGAAGAAATTCAAAGAGATCAGTGAATTGGGAAGGGAGATACATCTGGAGTGGGGTTGGGTTGAACTCTGGATAACAAAAGACAGACATGCGGCGTGTTAGATTGAAATTATGAATTGTGCGTTCAGATTAAAAACATACGCTGCAAATTCGAACCTTCCTCCTCATTTTTCCAGCTAAAGAAGAGAAAGAAGCAATGCCGTGACTCGGATTCGAACCGATGTCACTGCGGCCACAACGCAGAGTACTAAGCACTATACGATCACAGCGCCACCCGTCGCTGTTGGCACTGACGGCCAAGATGCAGGCTGGTAGCACATCCTCACCACCAATCAGTTCGAAAAAAGCGCTCGATCGCACGGCAAGCCTCTCGCAGAAGAGTCTTTGGAGCATCCAAAATTCCAAAATGTCATGTTCATTGCCCGCAAATTCCAGGCATTGCATTGAATGGAGGAAATAAAAACATATTCCAAACGTTTGTCTTCGTGGTGCTTGGCAGTGTCCATTTGATACACCCTTTAGTTAATAATATGGCTGTTCAAAGTCCACAGCTCCCAATCAGAGTCGGGTTTTCGAAAATAACATCGTAAGATATCCTCCAGCTCCATGCACACAAAACAAAAACACTGCGCATGCTGGAAAGCAGAAATGGAAAGAGTAAATTTTGCAGGTGCGCAGCAAGTCTAACAGCAGATTTCGAAAGGGAAACTGATCTAATGCTTCAGGGTTATGACGTTCTCTGAGAACGGAGGTTGCTGCTGCCACAATTCAAAACAATGTTTTCCCAGGAATCAGCGTAGGACTTATCTCTGATCTGAAGTAAAAAGCTATAGAAACACACACTCCAGGCCAATGGGCTCTCACGTTGAAGACTGCTTTGGTTGATAAGAAAGATAGCACACTTCAACTGATTTACTAACTACAGAACTCTCCTCCCGGCTCTCTGCAACGTCAATTTGGCTAATGCATATCAGAATCCGACAATTATCTCGTGTTTGTGCAAGTCTGCTACCCATTGTTTCTTCTTTACTGACTGTTTCGGGAAATTAGCTTTACGAAGCAGCTTATACTATTACGTAAAATGGAATAAAAGTGCATTGTCGTTAATATACCGGTGACTCTTTCGATCCAGACTCACGGCAATGATAAGTAATTCATTCTAAACTGAAATATTGTTTCGGAAGGTGACTTCTTTTCCTTCGTTCCCATGTTGGAGTTCGTATTTTAGAAAAGTGCACAACATTGAATATATTACTTTTTCGCCACTTTTGGACACCTAGTTTAACATCGACTGCTTCATCAGCTTGATCACAGGGCAAACTAATGATCGTTGCACACTGTCATCGATATCCAGTTCTTGCGCACTGATTGAAAAGAGCTGTTCCCCTGTCGCCGCGATGATACAAACTAAAACTTGCAGGAGAGGAACTGAGAGGTTTTATGCAACACTCTGGTAGCGCCATCGGTTCGCGCATAATTTGAAATGGCATTACCAGCTGCATAAGTTGAAGTTCCACCTTGAATAGCTTTCTTGACGCGGGAATACATGTTGAATGTGTCGCCAGGTTTGGCAGCGGCTGCATAAAAGGGCGAGGAACAACCTCGAGCCAAAATGAAGCGCAACCGAACAGAATAATTTTCTGTGGATATGAATAGAACAATTTTCTGCGAATTGGAACAAAGCTTTCCAGAACCAACGTCTCCAATGCCAACATAAATGCTGCAAGTGCTGAGCTGATCAAGCAGCTACTGTGAAGAGAGAAACAAGGGGTAAGTTTTGATAAAATAATGCGAATGGTGCAATTGTGAATTAAAAACTGAAAATAACAGTAATGCCCAGCAGCACTGGCAACATCTGTTTCGAGAGAGGATAGAGTTAACATCTGAGCCCCTAAGACTCTTTATCAGTGCTGAGGAGAGGTAGAAATGTAAGGGGTTTATGCTGTTTAACTGTGGCGGAGATGGTGCGTGTGACGATGCGGGTGTAGGGCAGAGGTTTGGCGCAACAGAGCAAACGTTAAGTCTGAAATTAAAGCAGGAAAGTGATGGCAGTCTTAGACTGGCAAAGTTAAGTCTGATTTTCTTTCCAAAGATGCTGCCAGAATGCTGCGGTTTTTTTCTCCCAAGGATTTCAATTTTTACTTCCAACACTGACTAAATGACAAGATTCATAAGAAAATTTCGAGAGCAATCGAGTCGGACTTTTTCGATTACAACCCTGCTTAGACAGTGCCTGGCTGCGTGCAGCCACAAAGATCGATGTGTAGCCAGTGCTTTCAAAGCACAGGTGGACCATTGGTGCCAATGGGCAACGTGCCGGCGGGAAAGCGACGGTCGAAAAACTAACTCCAGGCTGTCAGTGTGACAGAGAGTGTTAGATGAGACAATGCCGCAGTAAAATGACAATGAAATAGGAAGAAACTTAAAGAGATCAGTCAATTGGGAAGGGAGATACATCTGGAGTAGGGTTGGGTCGAATTCTGGATAACAAAAGACAGACATGTGGGGTGTTAGATCGAAATTATGAATTGTGCTTTCACATTAAAAATTTACGCTGCAAATTCGAACCTTCCCTCCCGTTTTTCCAGCTAATGATGAGAAAGAAGCAATGCCGTGACTCGGACTCGAACCGAGGTTACTGCGGCCACAACGCAGGGTCCTAACTGCTATACGATCACAGCGCCACCCGTTGCGGTTGGCACTGACTGCCAAGCTGCAGGCTGGTAGCACATCCTCACCACCAAGCAGTTCGCAAAATGCGCTCAATCGCACGGCAAGCCTCTCGCAGATTTGAGCATCCACAGCTCCCAATCAGATTCGGGCTTTCTAAAATAACATCGTAAGACACCCTCCAGATCCATGCACACAAAACAAAAATACTGCACATGCTGGAAAGTAAATTTTGCAGGTGCGTAGCAAGTCTAACAGCCGATTTCGAAAGGGAAACTGATCTAATGCTTCAGGGTTATGCCATTCCCTGAGAACGGAGGTTGCTTCTGCCACAATGCAAAACACTGTTTTCCTAGGAATCAGCGCAGAACTTGTCTCTGATCTGAAGTAAAATGGTATAGAAACACACCCTCCAGGCCAATGGGCTCTCACATTGAAGACTGCTTTGGTTGACGAGAAAGATAGCCAACTTCAACTGATTCCCTTTTTATAGAGCTCTCCCCGCGCCTCTCTGCAACGTCAGTTTGGCAAATGCATATCAGGATCCGACAATTATCTCGTGTTTGTGCAAGTCTGCTCCCCATTGTTTCTTCTTTACTGGCTGTTTCGGAGAATTAGCTTTACAAAGCAGCTTATTCTATTACGTAAAATGGAATAAAAGTGCATTGCCGTTAATATACCTTTGACTCTTACGATCCAGACTGGCGGATTTTTTTCAACTGTTTCACTTTTTACTTAAATCACTGACTGAATGACGAGATTCGTAAGAAACTTTCGAGACCAAGCGGGCCGAACTTTTTCGATTTCAATTCTGCTATGACAGTGCTTGGTTGCGTGCAGCCACAAAGATCTTTGTGTAGCAAGTGCTTTCAAAGCACAGGTGGACCATTGGTGCGAATGGGCAATGTGCCGGCAGGAAAAGCGACGTTAGAAAAACAAACTCAACGTTGTCAGTGTGAAAGTGCAATGCCGCAGTAAAATGACTATGAAATAGGAGGGAATTCAAAGAGACCAGTGAATGCGGAAAGGAGAAACATCTGGAAGTGGGGTGTGATTTGAATTCTCGTGCATCAAAGACAGTCATGTGGGTGTGTTAGATTGAAAGATTGGATTACGTTTTATCTTTAAAAACTTACGCTACAAATCTGAGCCTTGCTCCGCTTTTCACCAGCTGAAGAAGAGAAAAAAAAACTGCGGTAACTCGGATTCGAAACGTGGATGCGGCAGTTGCAGCGCCGAGTACTAACCACTACAAGATAAGTGTCCTATGCTTTGCTGATGGCGCTAACGGCCAGTTGTAGATAGGCGTCACGCCATCACCACCGAGCACTTTCAAAAACGAGCTCTTGATCGCACGGCAAGCCTGTCACAGAAGTGTGATTTGTCCTTCCAAGCTTCCAACGTTTCCTGTTCATTGCCCCCAAATTTAAAGCATTGCATTGAATGGAGCCAATGAAAACATATTCCAAACGTTTGTCTTCGTGGCGCTTGGCAGTGTCCATTTGACAGACCCTTTAGTTAATAATACGGTTGTTCAAAGTCCATGGGTCCCAATCAGAGTCTGGTTTTCCAAAAGAACATTGTCAGATATCCTCCATCTTCATGTGCAGAAAAGGAAAACACTGTACATGCTGGAAAGCTGAAAGAAAAAAAGGAAATTTTGCCGATGCACAGGCCGTCTAACAGCAGATTTCGAAAGGAAAATTGATCTAACGCGTCAGGGTTATGACATTCCCTGAGAACGGAGGTTGCGGCAGCCACAATGCAAAACGCTATATTCCTAGAAATCCGCATGGGACACGTACCTGATCTGAAGTAAAAAGACATAGAAACACACCCTCCATTGAAGATTGCTTTGGTTGCCAAAAAAGCTAACCGACTTCAATGGATTTTCTAAATTCAGAGCTCTCCTCCCGGCTCCCTGTACCGTAAATTTGGCAAACTCATATCAGAATCTAACAATTACCTGGTGTTTGTGCAAGCGTACCCCCCATTGTTTTTCTATGCTGACTGTTTCTGAGAATTGCCTTTACAAATCAGCTTATTGTATTAGCAACGGAATAATATGTAAAATGGAAAAAAGTGCAATGCCGTTAATATATAGGTAACTATTTCTATCCAGGCTCAATGCAATGCTAAGATGATAATTAATTCACTGTAAAATGAAGAAAAAAAATCTATTTTGTTTCGAAAGGTGAGTTATTTTCCTTCGTTCCCATTTTGAAGTTAGTATTTTAGAAAATTGCACGGCATTGATTTTATCACTTTTTCGCCACTTTTAGGTATCTCGTTTAACATCGCTTGCTTCATCAACTTGTTCACAGGCCAAAGTAACGATCGTTCCACACTCATCGAAATCCAGTTCTTGCGCACTGATTGAAAAGAACTGTTCTCCTGTCGCGATGATACAAACTAAAACTTGCAGGAGGAGGAACTCAGAGGTTTTATGCAACACTCTGGTAGCGCCAACGGTTCGCGCGTATTTTGAAATGGCATTACCAGCTGCCTAAGTTGAAGTCCCACCTTGAACAACTTTCTTGACAGGAGAAAACATGTTTATTATATCATCAGGTTTGGCAGTGAAAGGGCGAAGAACATTTAGGAGCCAAAATAAAGCGCACCTAAACAGAATAATTTTATGTGGATTTAAACAGAACAATGTTATGCTAATTGGAACAGAGCTTTCCAGAACCAACATCTCCAATGCCAACATAAATGCAGTAAGTACTGAGCTGATCAAACAGCTACTGTGAAGACAGAAACAAGGGTAACGTTCAGGTAAAATAATGCAGATGCTGCAACTGTGAAGTAAAAACTGAAAATAACAGAAACTTTCAGCAGCTCGGGCATAATCTGTGAAGAGATAAATAGAGTTTGCATTTGAGTCCTAAGAATCGTCTTCAGAGCTGCAGCGAGGGAGAAATTTAATCGGTTTCATGCTGTTGAAATGTGGTGGGAGTGGTTTGACGAAGCGCTTTCGGGGTGGTGATTCGCTTGGCGCAGACAGAGCAAACTGTAAGTCTGAAATAAAAGGAAATAAGTTCTGGAAAGCTTAGACTGGCAAAGGTTTTCTTTCTAAAGATGCTGCCAGACTGCTACCATTTTTTATCAACAATTTCACTCTTTAAACCTGGCACCGACTGAATGACGAATTGCGCAAGAACATTTCGCAAGCAAATGGGTCAGACTTTTCCATCTGCTGCTCTACTTATAGAGTGCTTGGTTGTGTGCAGTCACAACGATCTATATGTGGCCATTGTTTTCAAAGCACAGATGTACAATTGGTGCGAATGGACAATGTGCCAGCAGGAAAAGCGACGGTTGAAAAACTAACTCAACGTTGTAAGTGTGAAAGATAGTGTTAGGTCAATAGATTCCGCAGTAAAATTACAATGAAATGGGAGGGATTTCAACGAGATCAGTGATTGCTGAACGGAGAAACATTTGGGAGGGTGCTGTGGGTTGAATTCTGGAGCATCAAAAACAGACATGTGGGGGTGTTAGATAAAAAGAATGAATTATGTTTTACCATTAAGAAACCTAAGCTGTCACGTTGAACCCTGCTCCGCGTTTTTTCGAGCTGAAGAAGGAAAAGGAGCACTGCCGTGACTCGGATTCGAACCGAGGTTGCTGCAGCTACAGCGCAGATTACTAATCACTTTCCGATCACGGCGCTACATTTGGTGATTCCGCTCATACCCGGTTACTGACAAGTAGCACATCCTCACCACTGAACAGTTTGAAATAGAGCGCTCGCGCTCGCACAACAAGCCTGTCATAGAAGAGTGATTTGATCTTCCAAGCTTCCAACGTTTCCTGTTCATTGCCCGCAAATTTAAAGCATTGCATTGAATGGAGCGAATAAAAACATTTTCCAAACGTTTGTTTTCGTGGCGCTCAGCAGTGTTTATTTGATAGACGCTTAACTTATTAATACGCTGTTCAAAGTCCATGGGTTCGAATCAGAGTCGGGTTTTCCATAAGAACATAGTCAGATATCCTCCAGCTTCATTCACACAAAAGGAAAATAGTGTACATGCTGGAAAACAGAAATAGAAACGGGAAATGTTGCCGTTGCACAGGATGTGGAAACACACCCTCCATACCACTGGGCTCTCACATTGAAGACTACTTTCGTTGACAAAAACCTAACGACTTCAACTGATTTACTAAATTCAGAGCTCTCCTCCAGGCTCTCTGCACCGTAAATCTGGCAAATGCATATCAGAATCCGACAATTACACAGCGTTTGTGCAAGTCTGCCTGCCATTGTTTTTTTTCTGTGCTGACTGTTTTGGGGAATTGGCTTTACAAATCAGTTTATTCTTTTAGCAAGGGAATAATATGCAAAATGGAGAAAGTGCATTGCCATTAATAAACCGGTGACTCTTTCGATCCAGACTCAAGGCAATGTTAACATGAAAAGTAATTTATTCTGCGTTGGAAAATAAACTATTTTATTTTCGATGATGCCTTCATTTCATTCTTTCTCATGTTGGAGATAGTATTTTAGAAAAGAGCATAACATTGAATATATTACTTTTTCGCCACTTTTGGGCACCCATCGATTGCCTCACCAGCTTGTTCACAGACCAAAGCAACGATCATTGCACACTGTCATCTAAACCCAGTTCTTTCGCACTGAATGAAATGAACTGTTTCCCTGTCGCGATGATACAATCAGAAGCTTGTAGAGAAATGCGCGCGGAGATTTTGTGCTAACACCCTGGGAGCGCCATCGGCTCGTCCGTGTTATGAAATGGCAGACCCAATTGCGTCAGTTGAAGCGCCAACTTGGACAACTTCCTTGACATTTTGTCATCACGTTTGTCAGTGGCTGTGCAAAAGGCGAGGAAGAAGTTCGAACCAAAATAGAGCGCAACTGAACAGAATAATTTTCTGTGGATTTGAACAGAAACATTTCCTGTTGATGGGGGCATATGTATCCAGAGTCAACGTCTCTAATATCAACATAAATGCTGCAAGTGTTAAGCACATCAAGCAACTACTGTGAAGACAGGAACAAGGATAACGATTTATTTAAAATCATGCGGATGCTGCAAATGTGAAGTAAAAACTGAAAATAACATCAACGCTCAGCAGCTCTGGCAGCATCTGCGAAGAGAAGTGTGGAGTTAAGTTCTGGGTCTCTAAGACTTCTTCAGAGCTGAAGAGAGCTAGAAATGTAATTGGTTTAATGCTGCTTAAAATGTGTGCGGCGTGGGGAGGGTGGGTGGGGTGTGGGGTGACGGTGCGTGTGAAGTTGCGGGCAGGGGGTGGTTAGGGGGCTGGGGCGGATCGAGCAAATATAAGTCTGAAATAAAAGCAGAAAAGTGCTGGAAAACTTAGATTGCAAAGTTAACTCTGTTTCTCTTTCCAAAGATGCCGCCAGATTGATATTATGTTTTTTCAACAATTTCTCTTTTTACTTCAGAGACTGATTGAATGACTTGTTTTCATTCGGGGGCATCAAAAACAGACATGTGGGGTCGTTAGATTGAAGGAATGAATTGTGTTTTGCCATTAAAAAGTTACGCTACAAATTTGAATCTTGCTCCGCGTTTCTCCAGCTGAAGAAGGAGAGAGAAAAAGAAACACTGCCATAACTCTGATTCGCACCGGGGTTGTTGCGGCTACAACGCAAAGTACTAACCACTATACGATCACGGCACCACACTTTGGTGTTGCAGTTAGCAGTCACCTGCAGGCAAGTAGCACATCCTCACCACTGAGCAGTTTGAAAAAAAGTGCTCTTGATCGCACGGCATGCCTGTCACAGAGAAGTGATTTGAAATTCCAAGCTTCCAACGTTTCCTGTTCATTGCCCGCAAATTCCAGGTATTGCATTGAATGGAGCGGATGAAAACCTTTCCCAAACATTTGACTTCATGGCGATTGGCTGTGTCCATTTGATAGACCCTTAAGATATTAATACGGCTTTTCAAAGTTCATGGGCCCGAAGCAGAGTCGAATATTGCAAAGGTACATCGTCAGATAACCTCCAAGCTGAAGCTCATGCACGCAAAAGGAAAACACAGTAGATGCTGGAAAGCAGGAATAAAAACAGAAAATATTCTCCGTGCAAAGGAGGGAAACAAAAGTTTTCGATAGGGAAGCTGATCTGATGCTTCAGAGTAATGCCATTCCCTGAGAGTGAAGGTTGCTGCAGCCACAATGCAAAACATTAATTTACCAGGAATCAGCGTAGGACTTGTCCCTGATCTGAAGTAATAACAACACAATATCCATACCATTGGGCGCTCGCGTTGAAGACTGCTTTGGTTGACAATAAAGCTAACACACTTCAACTGATTTACTAATTATACAGCTCTCCTCCCGGCTCTCTGCAACGTTAATTTGGCAAATAGATACCCGAATACGATAATTATCTGGTGTTTGTGCAAGTCTGCTCCCCATTGTCTTCCTGTGCTGAATATTTCGGGCAATTACCTTTAAAAAACAGTTTATTCCATTAGTAACGGAATAAAAGGTAAAATGGAAAATGTGTTACGCAACCGCCATTAATATCGCGATAACTCTTTCGATCCAGACTCACGGCAATGCTAACAAGGTAAGCAATTCATTCTAAATGAAAGAAAAGCCCTTTTATTTTCTTTGGAAGGCGATTTATTTTTATTCATTCCTATGTCGGAGCTCGTATTTTTGAATTCTGGTGAATCAAAAGCGGACATGTGGGTGCGTTAGTTTGAAAGAATGAATTGTGTTTTGCCATTAAAAAAGGTTAGCTGCACAGCACAGCTGAATCTTCCGCCGCGTTCTTCCAGCTGAAATGGGAGGAAGAAAAATAAAACACTGCCATGGCTTGGAGTAGAACCGACGTTGCTAGAATCACAACAAAGTACACTAACCACTGTACGATCACGGGAACACACATCGATGACAATGCTAAAGTCCAGCTGCAGGCAAGTAGCACACCGCCATCACCGAGCAGGTTGAAAAAATAAAGTGCTATCGATCGCACGGCAAGCCTGTCACAGAAGAGTGATTTGATCTTCCAAGCTTCCAACGTTTCCTGTTCATTGCATTGAAAGGAGCGAATGAAAACATTTTCCAAACATTTGTCTTCATGGCTCTTGGCAGTGTCCATTTACTCGAACCGTAAGTTATAAATACCGTTGTTCAAACTCCTTGGGACCGAATCCGAGTCGTATTTTCCAAAAGACATCGTCAGATATCCTCCATCTTGACTACACAAAAGAAGCAAAATGCAGTGCCTGCTGGAAATCAGAAATAAAAGGAAACAACCATATTGCAGGTTCACAGAAGATCCAGTAGCAGCTTTCGAAAGGAAAATTGGTTAAATGCCTTAGTTTTTTTTTACATTCCTTGAGAACAGAGGGTGCTGCAGCCACCATGAAAAGCATTTAATTGCCAAGAATCAGAGTAGGGCTTTCCACAAAGCTGATGAAAAAAGATACAGAAAAACATGCTCCATACCATCAGGCGCTCACGTTGATGACTGCTTTGACTCACAAAAAAGCTAACTGGCTTCACATGATTTAGTAATATCACATCTCTCCTCCCGGCTCCCTGTACCGTCATTTTGGCAAATGGACATCTGAATCCGTGAGTTACCTGGTGCTTGTGTAAGCCTGATCCCCATTGCTTTTCTGTGCTGAATGTTTCGGGGAATTACCTTTACAAAGAAGTTTGTTCTATTAGCACTGGCATAATATGTAAAATGGAAATAAAAGTGCATTGCTATTAATATCCCGGTAACTGTATCGACCCAGGCTCACGGCAATGCTAACATGGTAAGTCATTAATTTTAAAATGAAAAAAATCTGTTTCATTTTCAAAGGTGACTTCTTTTCATCCGTTCCCATGTTGGAGCGAGTATTTTAGAAAAGCATTGAATATATGACTTTTTCGCCACTTTTGGGCATCTAATTTAACACAGGCTGCTTCACCAACTTTTTCACAGGCCAAAGTAAAGATCGTTGCACTCTGTCATCTAAATCCAGTTCTTACGTATTGAATGAAAAGAACTGTTGCCTTGTCGCGATGATGCAAACGGAAACGTGTAGACAAACAACCGCGGAGATCTTGCGCGACACACGTAGCGCCAGCGGCTCTAACAGCGTTATGCAATGGCAGAGCTAATTGCGGAAATTGAAGTTCAAACTTGAACTTCTTTTTTGACAGAGGAAAACATGGTTATTTTGCCATCAGGTTTGGCAGTAGCTGTGTAAATGGGCGAGGAACAATTTCGAACCAAAATAAAGCGCAACTGAACAGCATAATTTTCTGTGGATTTGAACAAGTCAATTTCCTGCGAATGGTAGCAAAGCAATTCAGAACCATTATCTCCAATTCCAACATAAATACTGCAAGTGCTGAGCTGATCAAGCTTCTACTGTGAAGACAGAAGCAACGATAACGTTTAGGTAAAATAATGCATTTGTGAAGAAAAAACTGAAAATGACAGCAACGCTGAGCAGCTCTGGCAGCATCTGTGAAGAGAGAAATTGAGTTAACATTTGAGTCGTCAGACACTTCTTCAGGGCTGAACAGAGGTAGAAATATTATCGGTTTTACGCTGTTTAAATGTGGCGGGGGTGGTGCGTGTGCCGATGCGGGTGTAGGGCCGTGAAAGGGTTGGCCGAGGCAGAGCAAACTCCGGGACAAAAGTCCGAATTTAAAGCAGAAAAGTGCTGGGAGACTTAGTCCGGCAAAGTTAACCCTGATTCATTTTCCAAAGATGCTGCCATAATGCTGCGATTTTTTTTCAACTATTTCACTTTTTACTTCAAATACTGACTGAATGATGAGATTCGTAAGAAAATTTCGATACTAAATGGGTCGGACTTCTTCGTTTCAACCCTATTTAGACAGTCCTTGGCTGCGTGCAGCCCCAAAAATCTATGTGTAGCCAATGCTTTCAAAGCACGGGTGCACCATTGGTGCGAATGGGCATGTGCCGGCAGGGAAAACGATGGTAGAAAAACTAACTCAACGTTGTAAGTGTGAAAGAGAGTGTTAGATGGGACAATGCCGCAGTAAAATGACAATGGAATCGGAAGGAAATCAACGAAAACAGTGACTGCGGAAGGGAGAAACATCTGGAAATGGGGTGTAGCTTGAATTCTGAAGCATCAAAGACAGACATGTGGGGGTGTGAGATTGAAAGAATGAACTGTGTTTTACCATTAAAAACTTACGCTGCAAATATGAGCCTTGCTCCGCGTGTTTTCAGCTGAAGGAGGAAGCAGGGAAAGAAACACTGGCACGACTCGAATTCGAACCTGAATGCAGCGTACGAATCAAAATACGATCACGACGCTACACTTGAGTGTTGGCGTTAAAGGCCAAGCTGGATCCAAGTAGCACATCCTCACCACCGAACAGTTTGAAAAAAGAGTTCTTGATCGCACGGCAAGCTTGTCACAGAAGAGTGATTTGAACTTCCAAGCTTCAAACATTTCCTGTTCATTGCCCGCAAATTTCAGGCATTACATTGAATGGAGCGAATGAAAACATATTCCAAACTTTTGGCTTGGTGGCGCTTGGCAGTCTCCATTTGATAGACCTTTTAGTTAGTCGGGTCCAAATCAGAGTCGGGTTTTCCAAAGGAACATCGTCAAATATCCTCCAGCTTCATGCACACAAAAGGAAAACACTGCACATGCTGGAAAACAGAAATAAAAACAATTAATTTTGCAGGTGCACAGAAGGTCTAACAGCAGATTTCGAAAGGGAAACTGACCTAATGCTTCAGGGTTATGACATTCCCTGAGAACGGTGGTTGCTGCAGCCACAATGCAAAACACTATTTTCCCAGGAATCAGCGCAGGACTTGTCCCTGATCTGAAGTAAAAAATGTAGATACACACCCTCCATGCAACCGGGCTCTCACATTGAAGACTGCTTTGGTTGACAAAAAAGCTATCCCACTTCAACTGATTCCCTCATTACAGAGCTCTCCCCGTGCCTCTCTGCAACGTCAGTTTGGCAAATGCATAACAGGGTCCGACAATTATCCGGTGTTTGTGCAAGACTGTTCGCCATTGTTTCTTCTGTGCTAACTGTTTCGGGGAAATAGCTTCACAAAACAGTTTATTCTATTAACTACGGAATAATATGTAAGATGGAAAAAAAGTGTATTGCCGTTAATATATCGGTGACTCTTTCGATCCAGACTCACGGCAATGATAAGTAATTCATTCTAAAATGAAAAAATATATATATATTGCTTCGGAAGGTGACTTCTTTTCCTTCGTTCCCATGTTGGAGTTAGTATTTTAGAAAGTTGCACAGCATTGAATATATTACTTTTTCGCCAATTTGGGGCACCTAGTTTAACATGAGCTGCTTTCATCAGCTTGTTCACAGGCCAAAGTAACGATCGTTGCACATTGTCATCGAAATCCAGTTCTTTCGCGCTGATTGAAAAGAACTGCTCCCCTGTTGCGATGATACAGCCTCAAACTTGCAAGAGAGCGAACTCGGAGGCTTTATTCAACACTCTGGAAGCGCCACCGGTTCGCGCGTATTTTGAAATGGCATTACCAGCTGCATAATATGAATTTCCACCTTGAAAAGCTGTCTGGACAGGGGAAAACATGTTGAATGCGTCGCCAGGTTTGTCAGTGGCGGCGTAAAAGGGCGAGGAACAGCTTCAAGCCAAAATAAAGCGCAACTGAACAGAATAAGGGCTAAGTTTATGTAAAATAGTGCGAATGGTGCAACTGTGAAGTAAAAAACAGAAACGCTCAGCAGCTCTGGCAACATCTGTGAAGTGAGGGAATACAGTTAACATTTGAGCCTGTAAGACTCTTCTTCAGAGCTGAGGAGAGGTAGAAATGTAATACCTTTATCTTGGGGTGGTGCGTGTGCCGATGCGGGTGCAGGGCCGTGAGATAGTTGGCGCAGATAAAGCAAACTAAGTCTGAAATTAAAGCAGAAACGTGCTGGGAAACGTAGACTGCAAAGTTAACTCTGATTCTCTTTCCAAAGATGCTGCCAGAATGCTACGATTTTTTTCAACTATTTCACTTTTTACTTCAAACACTGAATTAATGAAGAGATTCGTAAGAAAATTTCGATACCAAACGGGTCGGACTTTTTCGATTTCTACCTTGCTTAGGGAGTGCTTGGTTGCGTGCAGCCACAGAGATCTATGTGTAGCCGGTGCTTTAAGAGGACAGATGTACCATTGGTGCCAATGGGCAATGTGCCGGCAGGAAAAGCGACGATAGAAAAACAAACTCAACGTTGTAAGTGTGAAAGAGAGTGTCAGATGAGGAAATGCCGCAGTAAATCGACAATGAAATAGGAGGGGATTCAAAGAGGCCAGTGAATGCGGAAGGGAGATACATCTGGAAGTGAGAAGTGGTTTTAATTCTGCAGCATCAAAGACATGTGTGGGTGTTAGGTTGAAAGAATGAGCTGCGTTTTACCATTAAAAAAATACGCTACAAATTTGAGCCTTGCTCTGCCTTTTCCCAGCTGATGAAGAGAAAGAAACATTGTCGTGACTCGGATTTGAAGCGTGGTTGCTGCGGCTACAACGCAGAGCATTAACCACTATACGATCACGGCGCCACATTTGGGTGATCGCATTGACAGCCAGTTGCAGTCAAAAGCCACAACATCACCACCGAGCAGTTTGAAAAAAGAGCTCTTGATTTCACGGCAAGCTTGTCACAGAAGGGTGATTTGAACTTCCAAGCTTCCAACGTTTCCTGTTCATTGCCCGCAAATTCCTGGTATTGCATTGAATGGAGCGAATGAAAACATATTGCAAATGTTTGTCATCGTGGTGTTTGGCAGTGTCCATCTGATAGACCGTTAAGTTATTAAGACGGCTGTTCAAAATCCATGGGTCCCAATCAGAGTCGGGTTTTCCAAAAGAACATCGTAAGATATCCTACAGCTTAATGCACACAAAAGGAAAACACTGAGCAAGCTGGAAAGCAGAAATAGAAAGAGTAAATTTTTCAGGTGCGCAGGAAGTCTAACAGCAGATTTCGAAAAGGAAACTGATCTAATGCTTCAGGGTTATGACATTCCCTGAGAACGGAGGTTGCTGCTGCCACAATGCAAAACAATGTTTTCCCCGGAATCAGCGTAGGACTTGTTCCTGATCTGAAGTAAAAAATATGGAAACAAACCCTCGATGCCAGTGGGTTCTCACATTGTAGGCTATTTTGGTTGACAAAAAGGCGAACCCACTTCAACGGATTTACTAATGACAGAGCTCTCCTCCCGGCTCTCTGTAACGTCAATTTGACAAATGCATATCCGAATCCGACAATTATCTGGTGTTTGTGCAGGTCTGCTCCCCATTGTTTTTGCTGAGCTTACTGTTTCGGGGAATTACCTTTACAAAGCAGTTTATTCTATTAACAACGGAATTTATGTAAAATCGTAAAGCGTACGCTGCCGTTCAGATACCGGCAACTCTTTCGATCCAGACTCACGGCAATGATAAGATGATAAGTAATTCAATCTAAAACGAAAAAATAAATTTACTTTGTTTCGGAGGGTGACTTCTTTTTCCTCTGTTCCTATGTTGGAGTTAGTAATTTAGAAAAGTGCACAGCATTGACTATATTAGTTTGTCGCCAGTTTTGTGCACCTTGTTTAACACCGGCTGCTCCATCAAATTGTTCACAGACCAAAGAAACGATCGTTGCACACTGCCATCTAAATCCAGTTCTTGCGCACTGTTTGAAAAGCACTGTTTCCCTGTCACGATGATAGAACCAAAAGCTTGTAGTCGAACGAGTTCCGAGATTTTATGCAACGCTCTGGCAGCGCCATCGGTTCCGTGTATCTTGAAATGGCATTACCAGTTGCATAAGTTGAAGATCCACCTTGAACAGCTTTCCTGACAGTTGGAATAGAATTTGTATTTGTCATCATGTTTGTCAGAGGCTGCGTAAAAGGGCGAAGAACAATTTAGAGCCAAAATAAAGCGCAACTGAACAGAATAATTTTCTGTGGATTTGAACAGAACAATTTTCTGCGAATTGGAACAAAGCTATTCAGAACCAACGTCTCCAATGCCAACATAAATGCAGCAAGTGCTGAGCTGATCAAGGAGCTACTGTGAAGACAGTAACAAGGGTAACGTTTAGGTAAAATAATGCGGATGCTGCAATTCTGAAATAAAAACTGAAAATAACCGCAACACTCAGCAGCTCTGGCAGATCTGTGAAGAGAGAAATGGAATTAGCATTTGAGTCCGTAAGACACTTCTTCAGGGCTGAACCGAGGTAGAAATGTAATCGGTTTTATGGATTGAAATGTGGTGGAAGTGTGTGTGACGATGCAGGTGGGGAGGTGGTGTGATTGTTGGAGAAGACAGAGCAATCTATAAGCCTCAAATAAAAGCAGAAAAGCGCTGGGAAACTTAGACTGGCAAAGTTAACCCTGTTTCTCTTTCCAACGAGGCTGCCAGACTGCTACAATTTTCTTCATCAATATTTCTTTTTAAACCCGTCAATGACTGAATGACGAGATTCGCAATAAAATTTCGGGAGCAAACGGGTCAGACTTTTCCGATTGTAGCCCTGTTTAGTCAGTGCTTGGTTGTGTGCAGTCCCAGCGATCTATATGTAGCCATTGCTTTAAAAGCACGGATTAACAATTGGTGCGAATGGACAATGTGCCGGCAAGAAAAGCGACGGCAGAAAAACTAACTCAACGTTGTAAGTGTGAAAGATAGGGTTAGATGAATAAATTCCGCTGGAAAATGACAATGAAATCGGAGGGAATTCAACGAGATCAGTGATTGCGGAAGGGAAAAACATTGGCGGGGTACTGTGGTTTGAATTCTGGAGCATCAACAACAGACATGTGGGGGTGTTAGATTGAAAGAATGAATTGTGTTATATCATTAAAAAACTTAAGCTGTCAAGCTGAACCTTGCTTGGCGTTATTCCAGCAAAGAAGGAAAAGTGACACTGGTGTGACTTGGATTCGAGCTAAGGCTGCTGCGGCCACAACGCAGAGTACAAGCCACTGTATGATGACGGAGCCACGGTGCTAATGACCCATTGTTGGCCAGAAGCGCAACCTCACCACCGAGTAGTTTGTTCGCACGGCAAGCCTGTCACAGAGAAGAGTGATTTGAACCTGCAGGGTTCCAAAGTTTCCTGTTTATTGCCCGCAGGCATTGCATTGAATGCAGCGAATGAAAACATTTTCCATTTGACTTCGTGGCGATTGGCTGTGTCCATTTGATAGACCCTTAAGTTATTAATACGGTTTTCAAAGTCCAAGGGTCCGAAACAGAATCGAATATTGCAAAGGTACATCGTCAGATATCCTCCAGCTTCATGCACATAAAAAGGAAAATACAGTACATGCTGGAAAGCAGAAAGAATAAAAAGGAAATTTTGCCCGTGCACAGGAGGGAAACAGCAGTTTTCGATAGGGAAACTGATCTGATGTTTCAGAGTAATGTCATTCCCTGAGAACGAAGGTTGCTGCAGCCACAATGCAAAACATTAATTTACCAGGAATCAGCGTGGGACTTGTTCCTGCTCTGAAGTAAAAAAAAACACACCCTCCATACCATTGGACTCTCACATGTAGGCTGCTTTGATTGACAAAAAAGCTAACCCACTTCAACTGATTTACTAATTATAGAGCTCTCCTCCCGGCTCCCTGTAACGTCAATTTGGCAAATGGATATCAGAATCCGAGAAGTATTTGGTGTTTGTGCAAGTCTGCTCCCCAATGTTTTTCTGAAATGTTTCGGGGAATTATCTTTAAAAAAACAGCTTATTCTATTAGCAGACGAATAATATGTAAAATGGAAGAAGCGCATTGCAAACGCCATTCATGCCCCGTTGACCTTTTCAGTCCAGACTCACGGCGATGCTAACATGATATGTAATTAATTGTAAAATGAAAAAAAAAAATTCTATTTTCTTTTGTTTTTGAAGGTAACTTTTTTTCATTCGCTCCCATGTTGGAGCTAGTATTTTTCAAAAGTGCACAGCATTGACTATGTTACTTCTTCGCCACTTTTGGGCATCTAGTTTATCATCCGTTGTTTCATCAACTTATTCACAGACCAAAGTAACGATCGTTGCACACTGTCATCTAAATCCAGTTATTGCGCGCTGATTGAAAAGAATGGTTCCTTTGTCGCGATCTTACAACCTAAAACTTGCAAACGAATGAGCTCGGAGATTTTGTGCAACATTCTGGTAGCGCCATCGGTTCGCCCGTGTTTTGAAATGGCATTACCAACTGCATAAGTTGAAATTGCACCTTGAACAGCCTTCTTGACAGGGGAAAACATGTTCAATGTGTCATCAGGTTTGGCAGTGGCTGCGGAAAAAGGGCGAGGAACAATTTCCAGCCAAAATAAAGCGCAACTGAGCAGAATAATTTTCTGTGGGTTTGAACAGATCAATTTTCTGTGGATTTGAAGATATCTATCCAGAGTCAACGGCTCCAATGCGAACATAAATGCTGCAGGTACTGAGCAAGTCAAGCACCTACTGTGAAGTCAGAAACAAGGACAACATTTTAGGTAAAATAATGCGACTGCTGCAAGTGTGAAGTATGAACTGAAAATAACAGCAAAGCTCAGCAGCTCTGGCAGCATCTGTGAAGAGAATAATTTCGTTTGAGTCCGTATGACCCTTTTTCAGAGCTGAAGAGAGGTAGGAATGTAATGGGCATCATGCTGTTGAAATGTGGCGGGGTGGATGTGACGATGCGGGTGCGGGGGTGGTGCCAGTCTTGAAGCAAGACTTAAAATCTATAAGTCTGAAATGAAAGCAGGAATGTGCTGTGGAAACTGAGACTTGCAAAGTTAACTCTGTTTCTCTTCCGACAGAACCTGCCAGACTGCTACGATTAATTTTTTCAACTGTTTCTCTTTTTACTTCCAACACTGACTGTATGGAGAGGTTCGCAAGAAAATTTCGCGAGCAAACGCGTCGGGACTTTCCGATTTCAACCCTGCTTGTGTAGCGCTTGGCTGTCTGCTGTCACACAGATCTCTATGCAGCCATTGCTTTCAAAGCACAGAGATGCCATTGCTGTGAATTGGGTATATTACACCAGAAACAGCAATGGTAGCAAAATCAACTCAACCATGCACCGGTGAAAGTGAGTGTCACATTAGGAAATGCCTCAGCAAGCGGATTATTAAATGGAAGGAGTGAAGTCAATGAGGATGGTGAGTGCGAAAGGAAGAAAAATCATGGAGAAGAGGCATCACACGCAGACACGTGACGGTGCTAGATTTGGAAGGATTAAATGTGCTTTGCTATCAAAAATACTTCTAAAGCCCCCAATTGCCTTCTTGTAGCAGAAGTCGGACAGCAAAACACGCGCTGTCGTCAATCGGAATCAGTCTGAAGCTGCTGCGATTATAACGCCGATCACTGACCACAATGGCAACGCACGTGAGTGATTGCTTTGCTGCTTCGTTGCAGGAAAGAAGTAGACGCTCAAAGCCGAGCAGCATTTAAATATCTTCGAACACTCTTCCTGTGGCATGCACCCCACAAAGGTGGACTATGCTGTCTTGTTTCGCTATTGCCAGCTTTGAAACTGATGACTCAGCCATGATTGAATGGCGGAGCAGACTCGATGGGCCGAATGGCCTAATTTCTGCTCCTATGTCTTATGGTCTTATGGACTGCTGGCTGAAAAGGCTTCTGTCTTTCTTGCTCATTCTCCACTGACTCCAAACTTGGTGCCATAAAAGGGGAAGGTGCAATTCGTTTCAAAACTGCAATCAATCAACGAATTAGAGATTGGAAGGCAGGGACAGAACAAATACACTGGACAAACAACACAATATATGTGCAGTTTTCTCATTGTTGTGCTCAGAAAAATCATCCAACCTCTATCAGGTTTATCTGCAAAACTGATCTGAAGCGCCACTGGGGGAGAATGCGTGATCGAGAGAGGACAGGCTGCCTGCACACAGGTAAGTGCACGAAGTTTTCTGACAGTCCCGGTAAATTAATAATGAGTCTATTGTATATGGCTAGAGCTCAGCGAAAGGTGAATGCGATGGTGAGAATCGCATATGAAGGGTCAGATTGAGCAGTTTGGAGAGGGAGGCTCGTGAAGCCAAGCTGAAAAAGTGCAACATTTGTTACTTAAATCGCACAGAACTTGTCTTAAATAACATGCATCCAGTAAATCTAGAGACCACATGTCGGAATTGGTCATACGGAATTGAAGTCTAGGGATGCAGACAGTTCAACAATCTAGTTCTGGGAGAAATAGGGACCGGAAAAGTGGGGCAAGCCTTAAATTAATGGCTCAACAGCAAGTTTCTAAGTGGTAGTGTCGTAAGAGCTCATCCGGAAACTTTTTGGATAAGTGTTGATAATTATATGGCTACAAAAGCAGGTCAGAAGCCGAGAATTATGTACTTGCTGACTTCCTGACTCCCCAATGTCAGTCCATTGTCTACAAGTCACTAGTCAGAAGGGCACATCAAGAACAAAATAACTCATTTGATCAACACTCCATGCAATAGGTAAGCTTTCATTCCCTCCCCCACCGTCGCTAACTGTGTACCCTCGACAAATGCATTGCTTCAAATCGGCAATGCATGGTGTTGCCAGGGACAGCAAGGACATGTCAAGACATCGCCTGGAGCACTGAACATGCTGGAGGGAGGAGCTGTATAATGAGCTCAGTATGCATGAGACTGAAAATTCTTGTTAAATCCAAGTATTAGGTTCAGCAATTTCCGGTAACTAAGCGAGGATACAATAAAGAGAGCACTGTGTTTAAAATAAAGATGTTCCTCGGAGATTCTCCAAGCGAAGGGACATTTTACTTCAAAACCTAAAAGAGAAGGAAAATCAACTAGACGCCTGAAGTAAGCAGTTAGGAAAATCTTTGAGGTTTGAGTCACACAATTCATGGAATTGGGATCTTTCATTCATTTTTTTTTCACGCAAAAACTCAGAAAGCCGATTTTCTCCAGTGACGTTCGAGTGATTATCCGGGTTACGAATATCAGTTGACAAAATCCAAAAGTCGAAACGAACATTGCATGAATCCTGCATGTGCCTTACAACATGGAGAACAACAAAACCCAATCCCTGTTGGCATTTGTGGATGTGCTGCTCTTTGCTGTATGACTGACTTCGCAGTCCGGGGGCATGAAAGGCCGCTCCGCAGTGTGATTTCGTAGCAATGCCTTCAGTGCTTAAATGGGCAACGCTCTGATACTTTATGAACAATAGCACGACTAATTTTTGTTGTTGTTGTTTTTCCCGAAAAGGTGTAAGTGTATTATTTTGGGGGAACGAGGGATCCAGAGACAAACGTTGCTTAATAAATCAGGCCGAATTCCCGAAAAACTGACAGCCACTTCACCTTTTATCTTTTGGCAATTGTGGAGGAAGCGGTTGCAGTGTTTCAAGAGAAAGAATTCGCAAAAAGAAAACAGGTATTGCGAGCACCAGGAAGGAAGTTGTGCCGTCAGCAGTGCACTGGGAGTAGTATCACGGGAGCAGGAGATTGCTCCCACGGATGAGTAGAACAATCGGAGGGCATGAGGGGCGACGTGATAAAATAACCACTTCTACCACTTTCACTTTAATGCTAACTGGTGAAGAACTGCGTTATGTTTCCATAATAGGTGGTGTTTTCGTCCGAGCAATTGGCAGCTGAGGTCAGTGAGCGAAATGCTGAAAGATTGTAAGGTCAGTACATCGAAAGTGTTCCAAATCCATCTTATCTATTGTGCTATGAAACTATTGGAAAATAAACGAAAAGCATGCCAGTGGCGAAAAAGGAACGAGTTATAGCAGTTTTGGTGGCACGTGAAAAGCTTCTAGAAGCACATCGTAAAAGGAGCTTTCGGAAAAGCCAGTATTTAAACTGACATGCGGTAATGCAGAGAGCACTTTTGTGTGTGAGAAGAGTTCATTAGAAGAAATTTTGCCTTGAGATTAGTTGCGTGTTGTCATGGAAGCTCCAACGGTGAACGCAAAACACTAGAAACTGAATCTACTGGAAACAGGGCAGTCGTCAGTGTTTGATTCATCAGCCAGAATAAATTGTTGGTATCGATCCTATCGAAACCCTTCAGCATTTTCAACACGCCACCCCTCGACCATCCTCAAGTGTCAAGAACTAATCGAAATTGTTCTAAGCGAATCAATGAAATGATATTTGTAATGGATCGTGAAACTCCAGTACACTAGCACGGAGCAGTGTCTGAAATCCACTCAGTGCCACTGTGGATCGCAAGGATCGCTCAGCACTCTCTATGAAGTTTGAGCACAAAAAATAAGTCACGGATTCAGCAAATGCTGGAATTTTGGAGGGGTATCGATCCTAATGAACTCCAATATCATTTTAAACACTTCGTTCAGTTCACAGCTCAATCGTCCTCAAGAGACAAGAACCAATCGAAATTCATCGAAATGACTCAGCATAATGATATTTATAATACGGTCTTGAAACGACAATAAGCCAGCGCGGAGCAATAGTTATGACCCTCTTGGTAGCACGGTGGATCAGACGAATCTCTAAGTCCCACTGTAGATTTTGACCAGAAAGATGAATGCAGGGACTCAGCGCAGTGAAGAGGATGTGCTGAATTGTTGGAGTACACGGCTGCCATTTAAAGCAAAAACAAAAAGCTAAAAGCTACTGCGGATGCTGGAAATCCAAAACAAAATAAAAACAGAATTACCTGGAAAAACTCAGCAAGTCTGGCAGCATCGGCGGAGAAGAAATCAGTCAACGTTTCGAGCCCTCATGGCCCTTCAGCAGAACTGAAGCATAGTTTGCTATGCTTCAGTTCTGCTGAAGGGCCATGAGGGCTCGAAACGTTGACTGATTTCTTCTCCGCCGATGCTGCCAGACTTGCTGAGTTTTTCCAGGTAATTCTGTTTTTATTTTGCCATTTAAAGCATTTGCTCAGCGGAATGCACAAGATCTGCCGACACTATTTTCAAGAAAAGCCTGCTGCAATTAGGGGAGCTTCTTCAGGTTCACATAGACGTATATTCAATGAGTAGAATAATACTATTCCCATGTGTTTTTCCTTCTTTGTTGGAATGTTTGCGTCGCTGGAAAGGCCAGCATATTTATTATTGCCAGTCCCTAATTGCCTTGAGAACTTGTTGTTGAGCTGCTTTCTTGACGCGCTTCAGTCCATGAGGAGTACTTACACCTGCAGTGCTGTTAGAAAGGGTGTTTCAGAATTTTGAACCAAAGGTAGCGTGGAAACTGTGATATAGCCAAGGACTGCTTTTGTGCCTGTGGAGTCGCTCATGGTACTGAGGATTGTGCATTCATCAACGATCATCCCCTATGATAACGGGAGGGTCAACGATGAAGCAACCATGATGCTTGGGTCAAGGAGACTCCACTGAGGAACTCCTACTGTGATGTTGTGGGGCTGAGGTGACTTACATATAACAACTCAACCACCTTCCTTTGTGCTAGGTATAACTCCAAACAATGGAGAGCTTTCCACCTGCTTCCCATTGACTCCTGTTTCCTGTTCTCCTTGATGCCACACTCGGTCAAATGAAGCCTTGATGAGAAGGCCAATAAGCTTCACCTCACCTCTTGAGTTCAGCTCCTTTTGCCATGTTTGGACTAAGGCTGCTATGAGGTCAACAACTGAGTGCCACTGGCGGAACCTAAACTGAGCGTCAGTGAGCAGCTTGTTTCTGACTAAGTGCCGCTAGATTGCACTGTCGACGACACCTTCTTCTACTTTGCTGATGATGAAGAGTAGATCCATGTGGCGGTAATTTGCCGGGTTGGATTTGCCCTATTTCTTGTAGACAAGGTATGTATGAGCAGTTTTCCACGTTGCTTGGTAGATGGCAGTGTTGTAGCTGTAATAAACAGCTTGGCTGAGGACGCAGCTAGTTCTGGAGCACTTGTCTTCGGTACTCTTGCGGCAATGTCAGCGCCTGTCGCATTTTCAGTATCAAGTGCCTTCTGCCGTTTCTTACTATCATATGAAGTAAATCGAATCAGTTGAAGACTGGCAGCTGTCATTTTGGCGATCTCAGGAAGAGCCCGAGCTAGATTATTCACTTGGCACTTCTGGTTGAAGGTTATTGTGACTTTTTCAGCCTTGTCTTCCGCCCTGATGTGCTGAGCTCGCAGTCTATTCACAATTAACATTACTTACGTTTCCACCCACAGACTGGTAGTCTCAGTGGCGCAATTGGTTCGCTAGTTGAGAAGTTAATCGAAAGGTTGGTGTTTTGATCGCACCCAGGGCCTGAGTACTGTTTTCCCCCTTGATCGCCTTCCCTGACGCACAGTTTCAGGTCATGCATTTTCACCTTGAGAAAATCTTTACCGAGCATTGCCAGCTCTAACTTGATCAATTCACAATTTCTTGTAATTATTCATTTCAATTATAATGAGAGAGAGAGAAAAAAATGGAAGTCCCACGTAGCTACACCCAAGCTGTTGGACATACATTAGGGCAGTGAGTTCAACTAAAACCAGGCAAATGAATTCTACGCCTCCGAACCTCCAGAAAACGAACACGCAATTCTACCGCCCGAAGCTACATTTGTGTGGCTATATTACAGACGGTATCTATGAAGCGAGATAATTCCAAACACACTGAACCATTTAAATGATGTTTTACCTGCATCTTAATTTTTGTTGACCGAAAATAAGAATCTATAATTATCCTTCTTCAGCTGTGCAAATTGCTGAATATATTCGCTAAGCTGTGTAGTACCTGGGAATCCATGTCCAGAAAGATTCCTTGTGTACTCCTGCCCAACGGTGTTAGTTCCTGTGTATACCACACCAGCTTCGCTTGTTAGAGCTGAAACATGTTTAACTTGTCCATGGATGTTACGCCGTAGAAATGTGGTTTTCAGGATACGAGGTTGTGACCGCGCAGAAACCACCGTCGAAACAAAACGCGCTGCATTCAGAGATTTGGAATGTTGCTTCCCGGGGGCGGGGCACGGCGCGTTTCAATTCAGTTAGATCACTAAGACAATAATTTGATTCGGAAAGTTCGGGGAAGGAAATGCGCAATAAAACCAAACGATGCTAGAGATACACATTAGACCTGGCAGTACCTGTGTGGACAGAAATAGAATTAAAGTTTGGAGTCGGATATGACTCTTCATTGGAACGGAAATTCGGAAGATCTACTCGGAGTTTAAAATATTTTGTAATGCATACCTTCCTTGTGTGATTTGTATGGTGTGGAGCGTTGAAACATTTGTTAAAGTGAGTTAGTGCAGAGAATCCAGCATTTTACCTGCCTCCTGCACACTTCCTCTGAGCTGACTGATGTTTACATCATGATGTGGTTGCCAGATTCAGGTGATTCACGAGAGGTCCCAGGTCATTTTTCTGGCATTTGTTTCCGTGTGCAAAAAAGTTTGTATTTCATTAATAGTGTGAACGTAATTATCCATCATCTACAAATATGACCTAGCCGATCGACAATTTTGTAAAGCACATTTCCCTGATTAGAAATCGATCTCGACGTGCGGCATTGCAAGTCAACTGAACAACAAGCAACGCACGAGCGGCCAATGTACACTTTTCTGCTTCAACATTTCAATCCCTAATTCGTTTATTGAATGGAGTTCTGAAACAAATTGCACTTTCTCCTGAATGGAAAACAATTGAGTCAGTGGAGAATGAACAAGAAGTGCTCATAGCTGGCAATCGCGATATATTTCAACATGTAAAATCATTCCGAGTTGGATTCAAACTCCGGCTCTTGTGGGGTAGAGTCCGGTGGAATATCTTTCTGTGAGCTTTTATTGGTGCTGAATTTGTTTTCTTCAACAAAAATCTACCTTTCTTAAATCGTGTCTTTCGCGCTGTTCCTCAAGTCATAGCAGGGTGTCAGCTGTTGTGTCTGGCTGTGATCGTATGAATGCTTTGCATGGTGGCCCGGTTCTCAGGGAATGTCACATGCTCGATAGATTAAATATGTTTCTCTTTCCAAAACTCCGGCTAGGCCTTCTATGCCACTAATATATTTTTTTTTAATTTCAGGTTTTCAGCAGCTGCAGTATTTTGCTTTTGCACCTGTGAAGCTGGAGTACATCAGTGGATGCTCTGCGGCAAATTCCAACTCTGATTTGGACCGATAGCCTTTGAGCAGCCATATGAAGAAGATAAGTTTCTATGAAATGCACACTTCATTGCGTGACAACCCCAAATGCTTTGAAAAGGGTTTTATTCCCTCCATTCAATGCAAAGCCATGGAGTCGGTGTGCAATCAGAGGAATTCAGCTCTTTGTGTAATACATAATAAAAACAGAAAATGCTGGTACACTGAGCAAGACTAGAAGTATCTGTAGAGGGAGGGAAATGACCTTTCATCAGAGCAGTTCATAATTCGTTCGAATGTTTAGTCAGCAGTCGCCAGTTTGGAAGCTCAACTTGTACTCCTGTGATTACCTGGCCGAGCGATCGAGAACGCTGCTTTAAAGCTGCGCGCCTCTAGGTTGAGCTGCAGCTAAACCATAGTGCAGCCACGTATATTGAACGCTCTGGTGAGGACTTTGCGTTGTGTCCGCAGCACGCTCAATTCAATTCCAAGTCATTATTTCAGGTTGATATGCTTTCTCTGACTATTGCTAGAAGGAGAACGACCGAAATTAATTTTGTAAGTACATTTTTAAATGACAAAACAGATGCAAATCTATCCCCATCACAGGCCTTTGTTTCGTACTCCAGAACTGAAACCCGGCTCTCCCCCTAGATTTTTCTGCCTTCCGAAATCACTAATCCCCTTTCCTTACCTACTTCCATTTCATTGTCACTTTACTGCGCCATTGCCTCATCTAACATTCGCTTGCACAATTACGACGTTGAGGTTGTGTTCTTTCCATCGCTACTTCTGCTGGCACATGCCCGATTCGCACCAATGGTACATATGACATGAAGAAATATTAATGTCTTTACTATTATTGGAAATTATTTTTCTAAATAGAGTCCTAGTGGGATCTGTGTCTATGTGTGTGCCTGTGTGTGCCTAAATTGGATTAAAACCAGCTGGTCTTGGTTCTTTGATGTTTAGTGGTTCTGAGATATATTTAGATAAACGCAAGTTGGGTAGAGCTAAAGTGTAAGCTTGAATTCGTTAAAATAAACCATTCAAGGCTGCGGGTGAAATCTTACACCTAGCTAGTAGACTCCAATTGGCGGGATGCAAATATGCCATTATTAGAAGGGTTAAATTTAAAAGCCGAGAGCTACAATGGGAAATTTACATTCAAAGAATAAGATGTGTATAAAAGAGAAAATAAACTGTGTTAAAGGGAGAGGCATTTTAAGACTCAACAAGTGTGAGACGCCTCCAGTGTAAGCTCCAAGTCTGTATACAAGGACCCAGAGTTCAAAGAAACGGTGGTGGATCGTTGGTGTAGCGATATGATTCTGTTTTAGAGTCATTAATAGATAAATATGCGAGTGGTTCAAATCCGCGAAGAGTCCTTCTTGTTGGGGAGTCAGTGGCGTAGTGGTTTGTCACTGAACTAGTATTCCTGAGTTCGAACGCCACCAAGGCATATGGTGAAATTTGAATCAATAAAAATCTGGAAGTAAAAGTCTGATGACGACCATATAACCATTGCCGGTTATCTGGTTCACTAATATCCTTCAGGGAAGGAAAGTTACTGTACTTAACTTGTCTGGGCTACATGTGATTCCAGGCCCACATCAGTGCAGCTGATTCTTAATAGCTTTCTGACAAGGGCAATTAGGGATGAGCAACAAATGCTGGCCTAGCCAACGAGGTCCACATTCCATGACGAATAAAAAGATAGAACTGAATGTGAGTGTTCAGGGTACGTTTGTCCAGAAGTCTGTTAAATATATGATTTTTATTTTTGCCTTAACGGGGGTGCAGCTGAGAGCCAGATTAGTTAAGGGATTTTTTAAGTTGTTATAGTTGTAATCTTGTAGACTGATATATGAGTTTGCAATCTTTCTTCTATTAACACGTGCTTAATTTAATTTTATAGAAAAACCTCTTGAGATCCGGTGATTTTATTACTACTGAATTCAAAGCCTGCACCTCGATACATACAAATTGCAAAAATATGGGCTATGACATACGTTCCAAGTTTCCTTCTGGGATTTGAACAACTAGGCTTTTACCATTGGCTGTGTCATAATACATTTGTACTTCGAAAGCAATGGATATGTTTAGATCTGTGTGACTCTGCACATTAAAACACTGTATGAGAAGGTTTGCAAACGGAATAAACCGCGACCCGGTTGTATACGACATTTCTTTTGGCAATGTAGTGATACAATCCACATCTGAAGAAAACACAGAAAGTGTCCAGAAATAAACGTAGTTGCTCTGGCTGCATCTGTGGAGAGAGAAACAGAGTTAACGTTTCCAGTCGAAGTTTTCCAAGCACTTTCTGTTTTCATTTCTTATTTCCAGAATCCGGCGTATCTTATTTTTATTTTTGTACAAACTGAGGAACTGGATTATGTTTGCCTAATAGTTGGCGTTATTCTCTAAGCAATTGGCAGTTCAGGTATGTGAGCGAAGAGCTGATAGTAGGGAAGAGAGAAAGGTCGAAAGTGTTGCAAATTCAACTTATTTGTACGAATTTATGATTGAAACGAATGCAGCATGAATGAAAAGACCACTATGGATGAAAGGTGAGCCATTTCAAACAGGTTGGTGGGAAAGGAAATGCCTTTTCAATGCCGAAGGCGCATGACGCAGAAGGTGCATGACCGTGCTTTGGAAGCAGCAGTTTTGAGAGTGTGTGCAGGAACGTGAAGAGGGATCTTGCGTGTGAGAAGAACTCAACAAATTATATATGGCCCTGAGCCAAGTTGTGTGCTGTCAGGAATGCTCCAAATAGTGAAAGCAGAACAATTAAGTCAGAATCTGCTGAAAAGACTGAGTACGTCCGCTATCAGTTATAGATTCACCTGCACGAATGAATTTTTGCATCGAAAATGTGGAGCCCCTTTAGCATTTTAAACACTTCGGTAAGTTCACCCCTCAATCTCCATTTAGACGCAGAAGTAATCCAATTTCGTCTGCCCTCGAGCACTGCTTTAGGTACATTAGAGTGCTTAAGTTGAAGTTTGGTGAGTGTGGGAGTTGTAAGAGTTAATTTGACGAATTAACTTAATTTAAAGGTTAATTTCACTCTGAAGCTTTGTCTTTCCTTCAATTTAGCAATTAACTAAAAGTTCCTCTTTGGGTTCGGAGAAGTGGAGATTTTTTCCAGCTTTAAAACAAAGATTTGTCGCTTCTCCTTGGAGCTGCAGCTAGATAGTTGGATAACTGGCTTAAACTGTTTTTCAGGATCTTGAATCAGGGAGCATTTGCTGCTTTTCCGCACTAGAGTGATTAAGTTGCAATTTGTTGTGTTAGGGTGTTCGTTGAAGAGGGGAATGAGGCTCTCCTTTCTTTTTCTACTTTACCTCAGCCTGCAGAACCTCGCTATTATGTTGCTACGGGGAAGAAGCTGATTGAATCTCGTCGGAGCCCATAAAGAAGCGAAGAGGGAGAGCCTGAAGTTTACAGGTATAGCTGATTGGTAATTATCGGCGTTTCCCGACTCGGAAGAGAGGACATGATTGGTGAGTGCTAGGAGAGTCATTATGACACCAAACTAGCAATCGCTTTACATAAAGTTTAAGGATAATCAGTGCAGCTCGGCCATGTGGAATGTGCTTCCTGTCGGACATAGGGAGTCGTGCAGGAACAAAGTGCCCTCCATGACTATATTGCATGAAGTGTCGTCATCTGGAGAAACTTGAGCTCCTGCTTGCGGAACTCGAGCACGCCTGGAGCCCCTGTGGTGGATCCGCAAGGAAGGGTATTATGAACAAAGAAAATTTGGAGATGTGATTACACCACTACTAAAAAGGCACAGAGGAAGAGAGGGAATGCGTGACCGTCAGAGTATTTAAGAGGAATAGGGCAGTAGCATAGGAATCCCCTGAGGTTATCTCGCTCTCTAACCGCTTGTCTATTTTGAATACTGATGAGTGAGATGATTTCTCAGAGGGCTGTAGCATGAGCTAAGTTTGTTTCTCCACTGGTGGCTCCGTTGCAGAGGGTGGGGGGAGGATGAATGGAACTCCTATGGTGGTAGGGAATTCCATAGTTGGGAGAGGGGACGGATATTCATGCCGCTGTAGACAAGTGTTGTCTCATTGGTACCAGATATAAGGATATCACAGAGCGTCTGGAGAACACCATAGGTCGTGGTCCACATTGGGACCAATGACATAGGTAGGAAAAGTTATGATCGCCTCAGAGCATATTTTAGTGAGTTAGGAACAGAATACAAAAGTAGGACCTCAAGAGGAGTGGTCTTAGGATGACTACCAATGCAATGTGCTAAGCAGAAGAATAGGAAGGTTGTGTAGTTCAAAACGAGGCTGGAGAAATGGAGTAGGAAGGCGGGATTGAACTTCCTGTGGCCTTGGGAAAGGTTCTGACAGATGGGACCTGCACAAGAAGGACGGCTTACACAGGGACTGGGATGAAATTCCTACTGAAAAGGTTTTCTAGTGCTTTAAACAAGATTGGCACGGGAATTGGAACCTGATGGGAAATTCAGAGCGGAGAGGAGAATAACTGGAAGTGGGAAGTAGAGAATTATTAACTGATAATGAGCATATGCCAGAGAGCAGTGTCAAGGCATATAGAATGCTAGGAGAGTTTTTTTTTAGAATCAGAGCAAACAATAACAAGGTATCCGAAGATATCAGAGTAAGGGGGGAAGTAAAAGGCCTAAATCATGGTGAATGCACATGGATGTGAATGCACAGAGTGCGGTTAATAAATTGGTGAACTACATGATCAGGTTGACAAATTGGACTCGAAACGTCAACTCTTTTCTTCTCCGCCGATGTTGCCAGACCTGCTGAGTTTTTCCAGGTAATTCTGTTTTTGTTTTGAATTATGATATCGTTGTTATAAAAATAACTTGGATAAACTGGGGGCAGGACTGGACGTTAATTATTCTGCGATACAAGGTTTTCCAGCGAGACAGGAATGGAAGGAAGGACAGTTGTTGGTGAGGTGTGGCAGTATTGTTTAAAGGCATTACCGTACTGGCGGGAGAGAATGCTCGAGACCCTTCAGGGACGGGACCTTTGGCTAGAGGCAAGGAAAGAAATAGCTGCAATAACGTTGATCCGTGTTATATATAATGCCATAAATGGAGGAAGGGGTGTCGTGAAATAAGTTTGCAAATAAATTACAGAGTGGTGGAAGAATAATAGAGTAATTATAATGGGGGACTTTAATTATCCAAATATAGACAGACATCGAAATAGTGCGTAATAAAAGAGGGGCGAAAGTCCCTGGTATGTGTTCAAGGTAAATTTCCGCAGCAGCATGTTTAGAATGTACATAAAGGACAAGCACTTTTGGCCTTGGTGCTGGGGAATCAATTGGTTCAAGTGGATAAAAATTCAGTGGTACAGCATTTCGGGGGCAGTGGCCATTTTGAAATAAATTTCAAGTTGGCCAATAAAATAGACAAGGAATAGTCCAGAGCGGGATAATTAATTGTGGGAAAACCAGCTTCGATGGGATGTTTATGTATCTGAGTGGAGTGAATCAAATCCTGGAACAAAAGACGATGGCTGATAAAAGCAAAGAACTGCGGATGCTGGAAATCCAAAACAAAAACAAAAACAAAAATACCTGGAAAAACTCAGCAGGTCTGGCAGCATAGGTGGAGAGCAGCACAGCTGACGTTTCGAGTCCGCATGACTCTTCAACAGAACTAATTAAAAATAGAGAAGGGGTAAAATATAAGCTGGTTTAAGGGGGGGAGATGGGGGGCTGGGGGGTAGAGGGCCAGTTATAGGTGGAGATAACAAAATGATGTCACAGACAAAAGAACAAAGAGGTGTTGAAGGTGGTGATATTATCTAAAGGAATGTGCTAATTAAGGGTAGAAAGCAGGACAAGCAAGTTACAGATAGCCCTAGTGGGGGTGGGGTGGGGGGAAGGAATCAAAAAAGGCTAAAAGGTAGAGATAAAACAATGGATGGAAATACATTTAAAAATAATGGAAATAGGTGGGAAAAGAAAAAATCTATATAAATTATTGGAAAAAACAAAACGGTGGGGGGGAAGTCGGAAAGGGAGTGGGGATGGAGGAGAGAGTTCATGATCTAAAGTTGTTGAACTCAATATTCAGTCCGGAAGGCTGTAAAGTGCCGAGCCGGAAGATGAGGTGCTGTTCCTTCAGTTTGCGTTGAGCTTCACTGGAACAATGCAGCAAGCCAAGGACGGACATGTGGGCATGAGAGCACAGAGTGCTGAAATGGCAAGCGACAGGGAGGTCTGGGTAATGCTTGCAGGCAGACCGAAGGTGTTCTGCAAAGCGGTCACCCAGTCTGCGTTTGGTCTCTCCAATGTAGAGGAAACCGCATTGGGAGCAACGAATGCAGTAGACAAAATTGAGGGAAGTGCAAGTGAAATGCTGCTTTACTTGAAATGAGTGTTTGGGCCCTTGGACGGTGAGGAAAGGGGAAGTGAAGGGGCAGGTGCTGCATCTTCAACGGTTGCATGGGAAGGTGCCATGGGAGGGGGCTGAGGTGTAGGGGGTGATGGTGGAGTGGACCAGGGTGTCACGGAGGCAACGATCCCTACAGAATTCCGCGGGGGGGGGGGGGGGTGCGGGAGGGATGTGGGGGGTGAAGGGAAGATGTGTTTGGTGGTGGCATCATGCTGGAGTTGGTGGAAATGGCAGAAGATGATCCTTTGAATGCGGAGGCTGGTGGGGTGATAAGTGAGGACAAGGGGGACCCTATCATGTTTCTGGGAGGGAGGAGAAGGTGTGAGGGCGGATGCGCGGGAGATGGGCCGCACATGGTTGAGGGCCCTGTCAACCACCATGGGTGGAAAACCTCGGTTAAGGAAGAATGAGGACATGTCAGAGGAACTGTTTTTGAAAGTGGCATCATCAGAACAGATTCGACGGAGGCGAAGGAACTGAGAGAATGGAATGGAGTCCTTACAGGAAGTGGGGTGTCAGGAGCTGTAGTCGAGGTAGCTGTGGGAGTTTTGGTAGACTTGTAATGGTTATTGGTGGACAGTCTATCACCAGAAATTGAGATAGAGAGGTCAAGGAAGGGATGGACTAAGTGAAAATGATGGAGGGGTGGAAATTGGAAGCAAAATTAAGAATTTTTTCCAGGTTCCAATGAGAGCATGAAGCAGCACCGAAGTAATCATCGATTTACCGGAGAAAGAGTTGTGGGAGGGGGTCGGAGTAGGACTGGAACAGGGAATGTTCCACATACCCCATAAAGAGACAGGCATAGCTTATTGTTTTTTCCAATAATTTATATAGATTTTTCTTTTCCCACCTATTTCCATTATTTTAAAATGTATTTCCATCCATTATTTTATCTCTACCTTTCAGCCTTTTTTGATTCCTTCCTCCCACCCCACCCCCACTTGGGCTATCTGTACCTTACTTGTCCTGCTTTCTACCCTTAATTAGCACACTCCTTTAGATAATATCACCACCATCAACACCTCTTTGTCCTTTTGTCTGTGACATCGTTTGGTTATCTCCACCTATCACTGGCCGTCTACCTAGCTCTTCTTGTCCCAACCCTACCCCACCCCCCCCCCCAACCCCCTCTTAAACCAGCTTATATTTCACCCCTTCGCTATTTTTAATTAGTTCTGTTGAAGAGTCATGCGGACGTGAAACGTCAGCGATGGCTGATAAATGGGCCATCCTCAACGAAAACGTATTGCAGGAAATGTCAGGGTATGTTCCCTTGAATTGGAAAGGTAGGCCAAATAAATCCAAAGTACTCGGGATGTCGAGGGAGATAGAGGTGAAGAGAGATAGAAATGAAGTTGAAAAGGAAGAGTGCACATATGACAGATGTCAGGTGGAAGATACAAGCGAGAATCAGGCTGAATATTGATGGACCAGCGTGGAAGAAAAAAAAAACTGATAAGAAAAAGGAGGGAGCACGAACGGGGACTAACGGGAACTTTACATCTCTCTTTACAAAGGAAGACGATGCTGTCCAGGTCTAGGTGAGAAAGCAGGTATTTGGTACAGTAGAAGAATTTGGAAGTGAGAAGGAGGCGTTATTTGAAAAGCTATTCTTACTAAAACAACGAAGGTATGAGCATCGGGTTAAATGCGGACAAAAGCACTGAGGCAAGTGCGAGTAGAAATTGCACAGTACTGGTGATAATCTTCCTTTCTTCCTTGGGCACAGGGATGGTGCCAGTGGAGTGGAGAATTGTGAATTTGACACCGTTGTTCAAAAAGGGATGAAAGGATAAAGCCGCTAACTACAGACCAGTCAGTTTGAATTCAGTGGTAGGGAAACTTCTGGAAACAATCTTACGGGACAAAATCAATAGTCTCTTAGAAAAGTGCAAGATATTAAAGGAAAGCCAGTGCGGATTCATTAAGGGGAGATTCTGTTCAACGAACTTGCTGGAGTTTTATGAGGAGGTAACAGAGAAGAGGGAGGAAGGCAACACAGCTGATATGGTGTATATGGACTCTCAGAAGGCAATTGATAAAACGCCACACAACAGACTTGCGAGCAAAATCCTAGCTCATGGAATGAAATGGAAACCAGGCGCTTTGATACGAAATTGGCTGTGTGACAGGAAAGAGAACGAACTGATAAATGGTTGACTTTCAGATTGGAGGTATGTTTGCATTTGGGAGCGCCAGGGGTCCGTGTTGGGACCCCTGCTCGTCCTGATTTCCATAAACTACCTAAACAGTCGTGTTCAGGACAGGGTTTCAAATCTTGCAGACGATACGAAGAGTGGAAACCTTGTCAACAGTGACGAGGATTGTCTTAAAGTCTAAACGGGCATAGAAATGTTGTTGCATTGGGCAGACAGTTGACGGGTCAAGTTCAACGCAGGAAAGTGTGATGAGATTCATTTTGTCAGGAATAATATAGAGAGAGTGTGTAAATAACAGAGATGCAGGAACAGAGGGACATCAGTGCATATACATAAGCGATTGAAAATGGCAGGGCATGTTGAAAGTAGTTTTAATAAAGCATATAGCATCATAGGCTGTATTAATAGTGGCATGAGTAAAGAGAATAACTATGCTGTTCAACATGGTGGATCACTAATGCATTAGCTGTGGGAGGGTGGTATGTGGTAATCAGCAGGAGGTTCCCTTGCCCATATTTGACCTGATGCCTTCGCCTTCATGGGGTTGGGGCCTAGATGTTGAGGTTACCCAGGGAGGTTACCCTCCCGACAGTATACCACTGTGCCGCCACCTCTGCTGACTCTATTCCGTCGCTGGGACAGGACATGCCCAGTGATGGTGATGGTGCGTTTGAGGCATTATCTGTAATATATGATTCCGTGAGGATGGCTATGTTAGGCTGTGCTTGACGAGCCTGTGGGCCAGCTCTCCCAATTTTGGCACAAGCCCCGAGATGTTAGTAAGGTGGGTGGACTTTACTGTGCCAACAAGGCTGAGTTTACTGTTGTCATTTCCGGTGCCAAGTTCGATGCAGGGAGGGCTGTCCGGTTTGATGCCTTTTTTGTAGCGGTTTGGTACAACTGAGTGGCTTGCTAGGCCATTTCAGAGGGCATTAAAAAGTCAACCACATTGCTGCATTATTCCTCTATTAACTCCTACTTTGGACTTAAACACTCTCATAGCCATTCCCATTGACATCTTCTCATGACAAATTTGTCACTAAAACGTTCCTAACCTTCATCCAGTCCGTGACCTTATACTTTGCACTACTTGCTCAACTACCCACTACCCCCGCCCCCACCATCTTGGAACAGCACAAAACCCATTACACTTCTACCTCTCTTCCGCTCTGAGCAAGGGCCATAAAGACTCAAACACTAACTTTATTCGTCTCAACTCAGATGCTGCCAGGATAAATGTAAAATACTGCGGATGCTGGAAATCTGAAACAAAAGCAGAAAATGTTGGAAAAACTCAGCAGGCCTGACAGAATCTGTGGAGAGAGAGAAACAAAGTTAACGTTTTGAGGCCATATGGCCTTGCTCTGAAGCAGATGCCGTCAGACCTGCTGAGTTTTTCCGGCATTTTCTGCTTTTGTTTCAGAATCTGCCAGGCCTGCTGAGTTTTATATTCCAGAATTTTCTGTTCTTATTTTGCATTTCCAGTATCCACCGCGTTTTACTTTTGGTGCTCCAACACATTTGGTCCACTCCACAGAAGCTTCTCCATCCCCTGAGCATTTGCTGCATTTTTGCTGATATTTGAAACCATGACTCCGGATAGGTAGTTTCGTTTCAATCCATGGAAAATGCTTCTTTTCAGTTAAATTTTATTTTGCTTCCAGACTGTTCCTCGCTTATTTCCACAGACACTCCAAAAGCGAATAACGCAACATCAAAACTTTTTTAAAAGTGTCAAGAAAAACTGCTCTAGGTGAGGATTGAACTCACAGCCTCAGAATTCCACATGCTTTGTACTGCCATATAAGTACCACGCGCTAACCGATTGCGCCACTAGAACCCCACTGTCTGTGTACATGCTCATTTGTATACACATTTCCAGGTTGTAATCTGGGCACAGTTCTTTTGAGTGACTTCGTCAGAACTGGACTTACTTGACAGTGTGCAACGATCGTTATTTTCGCCTGAGAACAAGGTGGTGACGTGACAGATGGTGAACTAAATATCGCTTTCCTAATGTAGCAAACTCGACAGTGCATTTACCTCCAAGAAGAGCAATTCTAACAAAAAAATCTCAACGGTGTCAGTGTGTAAGTGAGTGTCAGGTAAGTCAATGCCGCAGTAAAGTGACAAGGCAGGAGGAAAGTCAAGGAGATCAGCGATTGCAGAAGAGAGAAAAATCTGGGCGAAGTGCCGGGTTTGAATTCTGGAGCATAAAATACAGACAACCGAGATTGCCAGGTATGGAAGGATGAAATGTGCTTTATATCAAAGGTTTTTTTTTTCTTAAATGGTTCTTCAATTGCGTTCTTTTAGTAGAGGTCGGAGAGAGCAAAACAACCGCTACCGCGAGTAAAAGTGTAACACACGTTGTTGCAGTCACAATGCAGAGAACTGATGACTATCGGATCCCGGCGCGGCTACACCGCTGTCTCGCTTCAGGCAAGTAGCACACCCTCATAACCGTGCAGCTTTAAATTTCTTCCAACAAAGTTCCTGCAGACTATTCCCCACAAGAACTAGATTTTGAATCCAACAGAAACTGCCCTGAAATGCTGCCATATATCGTTTTGAAACGGATGACTGCTGGTTGAAAACTGTTTTACTGGCTGATTCTTCACCGACTCGAAGGGCGTGCCATAAAATGAGAAATGCAATTCATTTCAAAACTTCATTCAGTCAGCGCATCAGAGGCAGAAAGGCAGAGACTGAACAATATACACTGGTCAAAGAAGACTGCATCTGTACAGTTTTATCATTCGTTGATCTCTGGAACATCATCCGATATCAACCAGATTCCTCGACAAGGCTGATCTGACACTACCACAGAAGAAGAATGCCTGATCGAGAGAGACAGCATGCTACCTGCAGAGAAGTAATTGCAGGATTTTTTCTGACAGTCACGGTAGATTAAATATATGTCTACAGTATATGCATCGAGCTCAGCGTAAAATGAATCTGATAGTGAGCATTTTAGAGAGTGAGGCTCGCGAGGCAAATTTCAAAAGATTTGCCAGTTTAGTCACACAGAGCTCGTCAGAAATAATATGAATCTGTCGGAAATAACATGAACCGGGCACATCTAGAGTCCCACGGGTTTCAATTGATCATATTTAATTGAATTGCAGGGGTGCATGCTGCTCATAATCGGGCAGGGGGAACCAAGGATCTAGAATGTCGGGCAAGACTAAAATTAATGGCTCAACAGTAAGTGTCTAATGGCAGTGCCTTAAGGGCTCATCCATATCTTACTTAGGCTAGCCTTGCAAATTGCAATGGCTACAAAAGCAGATGAGAATCTGAGGATGCCGTGGTAACTCGCTTCCTGACTCCACAATGCCTGTCCATCATCTACAAGGCAGGAGTCTGAACTGTGACAGCACATGCCCAACCTTTCCAGCGGAAAGGTCACTTGATCAGTGTCCCATGCAATACGTAAGCTTTCACTACCTGCAACACTATCGCTAAGAGTATACCATCCACAAGATACACTGCACCAACTGGGCAATGTGTGAGAATTCCTGGCGCAGCATGTACTTGCCGAAACATAGTCAGGGGCAGTGACAGGCCTCTAAGACTAGGCGCATGATCACCAGAAGACCCAGGAGAAAGTAACACAGTCCCCATTCAGAACCTGGTGCTCCCTCACTGCACAGCACTGCCTGAACCCTCGGCACATGGAAAATACATTTCAGCCTTCATGTTTCAAGTTCAGCCAATGACATGTTAGAGACAGGAGCGGCATAATGAGCTTATCATGCATGTGACTGAAGTCTCTTGTTAAATTCACCTATTTGTGTAGCAATTCCGGGTAACTAATCGAGGGCATAATATAATGAAGAACTGTGTTTAAATTAAGATTCTACTTGGGGATTTTCCAATTGAAGGAACTATTCAGCTTGAAACCCTAAGGGAGAAGCAAAATCAGCTGGGCATCTGAAATAAACAGTTTTGAAATATATTGTGGCATGAGTCACACATTCATGGAATTGGAATTTTTCTTTACTTTGTCAACCAAGGATTTATATAACTGACTTTCTCCAGCGAAAGTAGAGTGATTACATAGGTTATGAATGTCAGCAGATAAAAATGCAACTATCAACATCCTGGGGATTACCATTCACCAGAAACAGAACTGAATAAACACTGTAGCAACAAGAGCAGGTCAGGGGCAAAGAATTCTGCGGCAAGTAACTCACCTCCTGACTCCTCAAAACCTCTCTACTATCTACAAGGCTCAAGACAGGAGCGTGATGGAATAGGGACCAACTGCCTGTATGAGTGCAGCTCCAACAACACTCAAGAAGCTTGATACCATCCAGGACAATGCGACCCCCTTGATTGGCAGCCCTGCCACAAACATTCACTCCCTGCACCACCGACGAACAGGAGTAGCAGTGCTTTCCATCAACAAGATGCACTGCAAAAAGTCACCAAGGTCCCTGAGGCAGCGCCTTCCAAACCAACGACCGCTACCAACTATAGGGACAAGGACAGCAAACACATTGGAACACCACCCAAGGAAGGTCCCCTCCAAGCTACCCATCATTCTCGCCTGGAAATATATCGTCGTTCCTTCACTGTCGCTGGGTAAAAATCGTTGAACTCCCTCCCTACCCGAACCGTGGGTGCACCTACTCCATGTGGACTGCAACTGTTCAAGAAGGTATCTCACCATCAACCTCTCAAGGGCAATTTGGGGGTGGACAATAAATGCTGGCCTAGCCAGGGGCGCCCACATCCCGCAAATGAAGAAAAAATGAACATGGTTCAATTGTGATTTTGATTAAAAACAATAACATCAAAGTCCCATCCCCTGCAATCATTTGTGCATGCTCTGGTGTGTTGACATGTTCGATGAATGAGCAGAGCAAGGCGGTAGGCGTTTGGTCCTCTTAAGTGAGGAAGTGAGGCGCAGAGTTTAATGCAGGAAATTCCGAAGATTGGTGCCTAGATACCGGAAGGTAGTGGATTGTCATTGTGAATACACATGAGACCAGAATTAGAGAAGCACATGTGTCTGATATTTGTTGGGGGGTTCGAAGTAATTTCAGATATAGGGAGGAGCAAGACTTTGGAGGGATTTGAAAATATAGGTGGGAATTTGAAACTTGAGGTGTTGCTTAACAGCGTGTCAGTATATGTCAACGAACATGGGGCGAAGTGGACTTGCTGCGAGTTTGGACACGACTGCACGTTTAATATGGCTTCAAGTTCACGGAGAGTGGGGAATGAGAGCTTTTTTTCAGGAATGCAATGAAGTCTGGAGGCTTCATAGGCAGGGAGAAGAATTTCAGCCTCGGATGCAGAGGCAGGTGCAATAACAGTGTTTGTTTGAGGTGGATTTAGCACCGGTCATATTGAGGGTGCAAGCATGAGATCAGAAACACTTCTGTTGGCGAACTTTGATAAAAAGGCTGTGAACACTGTGTCAACCTCAGCCAGCTTCCAGTTGTAAAAAAATGGAGTCGGTAGCTAGGGAGCGAAGTTTGTGCTACGGATATGGAAAGATACAGCATTAGCCATGTCACAGGTATCTGCTAAGTTACTTGCCTTCGATCAACTTTGATAGCCAGGCTGCGAATAGAATGGCTCAGCTTCTGGCGTTGTCAGTTGTTTGCTCAGGGAAGGATCTTGGAAAGGGGAGCGAAGACAATGTCACCATTTACCTTATATTTAATTTGGAGAAAATGTCTGCTGAGCTAGTGATGGATGCCGGACAGGCTGTCTGTTAAGTTAGCAACGGTGGAGGATTCGGGAGAGGTTTTGGTGAGGTGGAGGTGCGTGCCATCAGCACAAAGGTGAAAACTAGCACTGTGCAATTTCATGATAACACCAAGGGGCAGCATAAAGATGGAAAATAGCAGGGGACTATGATTTATTCTTCGGAGTCACCAGAATAAATGGTGCAAGAGAGGGAAGAGAAGAAGTTGATAGTGTTTCCCTGGCTACAATGAGATCGATGAGAATGAAACGTGGTAAGAGGACAGCAGAGAAGTGTGATCAGCCGTGCCAAAGGTTTCAGGCAAATCAAGAAGAATGAGAATGAACAGATTATCATTCTCAATGTTACAATGAATGTCATTACTGACATCGATTAGATCATCTCAATACTGTGGCTGGGGTGCGAACCACATTCGGCTGATTCAGACATGGAATTTCAGGAAAGGTTGCATGAATTTGGCAGCTGACAACACCTTCAGTTAATTTGGAAGGAAAGGGAGGGTGGAGATCGGGAGTTGGTTTAAAAGAATAGAGGTTTAGGCTTCATTTTCGCGAAGAGACGTGTGAAACAAGGGCGGGCTGGGATGGTTGTAAACAAAACAAACAGACCTGGGGCAAGAGGAAAAATGGCAGCCACAGTGGCCCTGCTCTTAGATTAAAGCGACCCAAAGACGGACAGCCAGTCGGTTACGTGGAACCGGCGTTCTTACACTTTATGGATAATAACAAGTCTGATCTGATTTTGGTGTTGTTTTTATTTCGGCTGAAAAATTTTAGGTGTATTATTTGTAGGGAATGAAAGTTCCAGAGACAAACGGTCCTTAATGAATCGGGACTAATTCCCGAAAAACTAACACCCACTTCAGACCTTATATTTTTTGGCAATTGTGAAGGAAAGGGTGACAGTACGTCAAGAGAAAGAAATATTTTTTTAAAATGCTAATGTGAGCACCAGGAGTGATGTTCTGTTGTCAACAGTGCACTGGGAATCGTATAATGGGAGCAGGAGGATTATCATTTGGACTAGTTGAAAAATCACAGAGCGTAAGTGTCCACAATGACTTTATGCACGTGAAGAGCGGTGCGCCAGGTGAATCTTGAATTCGCAACCTCAGCAATTCACAGGCCTACATACATTCATGTAAGCATCATGCACTAACCAATTCCGCCACGAGAGTCCGGCCGCAGAGATTATAGCTCATCTGTATGCATAATTCAGGGTGTATCATCGGGACAGGGACACGAAGGATTTATGATTGAGTGCGCAAGAACTGGAGTTACATGATACTGAGCAACAAGCGTTGGCGTTGCCTGCGATGAAGTTGGTGATAAAACCGATGTTAAATGAGATTTCTCCGGGAAAAAACACATTCAAAGCTGTGCATTTATCTAAAAAAAAATACCTGCAACATATGGCAGGATAAAAAGACTTCCTTCCAAAATATAAAGTTCGTTTCTTTTTTGACGATGAATTGCTTGCCATGTTAGTATTGACATACAAGTTACCGGCTTATTAACGGGAAACAATTAGCATTTTTTATTCCAGTTAGTTTTGATTAATTTACAAGATAAACTGCATTATGAAGCCAAAGCACAATGGAGCAGTGGATTCGAGTAAACGCCAGGGAAGTCTCGGATCCTGGTATAGAGATGAAAATTGACGTTACCGCTTGGCCGGGGTAGAAGCGATGGAATTAATAAACCGGCTGAATAAAAGGTACGCATTGCTATTACCAAAACAGTCTTCAATCAGGAAGGTTTGTGTATGTTGCTCAGATCAGGAGGGGTCCCACGCTGATTCCGGATACATTCTTTTTTTAAATACTCTGGCTGCGGCAACCTCGGTTCTCAGGGAATGTAATAGATCTGAAACATTCGGTCTGTTTCTGTTTTGAAAACTGCTGCCAGACCTTCTGTGCACCTCCGTCATTTTCTGTTTCCATTTCTGATTTCCAGCATGTGCAGCATTTGGTTTTCGTGCGTATGAAGCAGGAGGATAGTTAACGATTTTTATAAACCGATTCCGATTCCAAACCCCACCCCCCGCCACGGCCTTTGAACAGCGGTATTAATAATTTAAGTGTGCATGAAATGCAAACGTCATTGCGCCATAAAGACAAATGTTTGGAAGATATTCTCATTCGTTCCGTTTAATGCAATGCCTAGAACTCGGCGGGTTTATTGGCTTAATGCCGTGCAAAGCATTGAAGTCGGAGGGTAATGAACAGGAAAGTCAAATTCTGCTGTGATAAATGTGAAAACAGAAAATGATAGAAATACTGGGCAAGTCTGGAAGTATCTATGGAGAGGGGAAAAAAACACCTTTCATCAGAACGGTTAATCAATGAGACTGATCTTGAGTCAGCAACCATCAGGTTCAAAGCTGAAACTCTTCTTTTGTGAGAGCGTGCTCGAAGGGTGGAGAGAGCTGTTTTCAAGCGACATTGACTGCGGCGGCTTGTGGCTACGCGTAAGCAGCAAAGTAGCGCCGTTGCCGCATAGTGATGAGAGCTCTGCGTTATGGCAGCAGCGGCCTCAATTCGAATTCAACTAGCAGCAGAGGTTGCTTTACAAATTTTGCTCCCCTTAGCTGCTGCTGAAAGAATGCAGTGAAGAATCAATTGTGTGAAGAAATATGGTAAAGCACTCGCTTAGTCACATATTTACTCTTTTCAAATCTAGCCCCTTCACATGCCTGTGTGCTGCTCCAGAATTCAAAACTCGCATCTTTCATTCTTCTCTATCACTAATCATCTTTTACTTTCCTCGTCTCATTCCAGTGTCAAATTCCTGTGACATCCCCTCACGTAACACCGGCATACACACATACACCATTGGGTTGGCTACCTTAGGAAACTTAGGCACAAAACGTTAACTGTGTTGTTCTCCCACTAGATGCTACCAGACCGGCTAAGTTTTTGCAGCACTTTCCATTTTTGCTTCAGATGGGAGTGACGGTATCGCTGGATTGCCAGGAAAATGTCGCGAGCCATCGAGTTGTGCGCGGCCGCCCCCGAAATCAAACCTGCTTAGAAACTGCTTGCCTGTGTGGAGTCACGCAATTCTAAATGTATCGATGAGTTTTAAAGCAAGGATATACATTGGTGCGAAACGTGTGTGCACACCCAGCAACAAAGATGGTGGCAAAACAAATTCAACGCTGTAACAGCCAAAATGAGATGTTAGATTTGGCGCTCTCAGACAAACGTGACACTGACATGGAAAGAGAGGAGTCAAGGAGGATTAGCGATTATGAATGGGAGCAAAATCTGTGAGCAGAGGCGTGTATAAATTTTGGAGCAGCAAACGCATTAATGTGAAGGCGCTAGATTTGGAAAGATTAAAGTTTTGAAAGAGCGAGTGTTTTGTCATGAAAAATATTTCTTGACGGAATTGATTGTTCGCTGCTTTCTTTTAGCAGGAGTCACAGACAGAAACATTGCTACAGCAAATTTGCTGTGATTCCGATTCGAACCTTTGGTGCACTGGTTGGAAGGCTGAATACTAACCAGTACGATCGCGGCGCTATCGAGGTAAAAGGCTGCATAAAAGCCTCACGTCCCCACAGACACTGCAAAATATCAAAAGCGCTCTCAATCCTTCCACCAGGCTATCACAAAAGGAAAAATTCAGCCGTAAAACAGACTTGAAATTCTGGCACGTTGATGAAACGTTCTGATGCAACGTCAATATTTATCTCCCCAGAGATGCTTCACGACTTGCTCAGCATTTCAAGCATTTTCTGTTTTTGTCGTATTTGACAGAAGCAGTTCGCTTTTTTGTTCATTGCCCGCCGACTCCACGCGTTGCAATTAACGGAGCAATTAAAAATATTTTCCAAATATTTGTCTTTATGGCGCAATGACGTTTGCAATTCATGCACACTTAAGTTGTTAATACGGCTGTTCAAAGGCCGTGGGTCGGATCGAAGTGCGTTGAAAAAAAAAAATCGTTAACTATCCTCCAGCTTCATACGCAAGAAAGCCAAATACTGCACATGCTGGAAATCAGAAACGGAAACAGCAAATGACGGAAGTGCACAGAAGGTCTGGCAGCAGTTTTCAAAACAGAAACCGATCGAATGTTTCAGGTCTATCACTTTCTCTGAGAACCGAGGTTGCTGCAGCCAGAATGCAAAGCCTTAATTTACCTTAGAACTTGCCGCTGATCTGAACAAAAAAAAACGTACTCTCCATCCCACCGAGGTCTCTCTTTGAAGATTGCCTTGGTTGAAAAAATAATAACCGTTCACTCAACCAATTTACTAAGTCCTGAGCTCTCCCCCAGGCTGTCATGGTCTAATTTTTGTGAACTCAAGTGTTAAATCCAGATGTTGGTGAAGCGCCTAAATGGAAGATGGGTTTTTGCTCCTTCAGTCAGCCAAGGAAAAAAATGCAAACATGAGAGCAAGGTGGTGAATGGATCTTACCGCCAACCGTAAGGTCATGGCTATGCTTGAGGACTGAATGAAAGTGTTCCGCAAAGTGGGCACCAAGTTTCCGTTTAGTTCCCCCATTGTAGAGGAGGCCGGATTGTGAACAGCGAATGCAGCAATCTAAATTCAAAGTGCAAGTGAATCACTGCTTCACCCGGAAATAATGTCTTGGGTTTTGGACGGTGACGATGGAGGAGCTAAATTGGCATGTGTTACACCCGTACGATTGCATAGGAAGGTGAGCGGAAAATATCGTGGAGGAGGGAGGGGCGGGGGGTGGTGGGGGGTGTAGGGAGGCTCATTGTGGGCATCAAACTGAAGTTTGCTCTCGGTAATGATTGTTTAGCAGGTGGCATTCTGTTCAAATTGATGCTAAATTTTCAGATTTAAAAAAAAATCGCAGCGATCTCTACAATTAGCTCAACCGAATATTCTGTAGAATGATGAACGTAGGCAGCATGAAATTTGTGCTCTGCTCCAACAATGCATAGCCCAATCTTAGGCTCGGTTATCAACAAATTCTAAACGGAGCCTAGGTTAGAGACTAACATTTAGGACAGCAGTTAAAGACCGAGGATGACCTCAGCTATACAAAACAGTTCATATATACGGGCAAACGTTAAAACTTATTTATTGGCCGGGTAAACTTAAAGTGTATGCTGGACAAGTGGTGTCCAAGGTAATATTCCGAGTGATTCTTTTTGATCTCTCTCTCTCCATCCTCATTGTGCACTTTTTAAAAGAAATACTTGGATGTAATCACGCTCGAGACATCGGGTGATCGTGAACACTGACAGTAACGCCGATAATGAGCTGCTGAAGTGCGCACAACAAGCTCCAAAAAATACAACACGTGACAAATGAGCAAGCTATATTCTTTGTTGATGCTTCTTGAGGGAGAACTGGAAAAAAAAAACCTCCCCTGGTCTTCGTGGAAATCGTACCTGGGTAGCGCTTACCTTCAGCCAACGAAGTCATTTAAAGTTTTAACCGGAAGAAGGCACCTTCAACTGTCCAGCACTCACTCAACACTGCGCTGAGTCAAGCGTCATTTTTGCGCTCAAAATCGAGAGTGAGCGCTGCGTGTCATTTGTGATGCATAGCGCTACCAAATGGATTACAGATACTGCTCCGTGCGAGCACGTCCTCGTTTCACGATCCGTCTTGCGATATCGTTTTACTGATTCACTTCTATCAGAATCACAGATAATTTACAGGGCAAAAGGAAGCGTTTCAGCCAATCTAGTCTGCAGTGACTCTCTGAAAGAGCATTCCATCTCGTCCCAATATCCCGCCTTATCCCGGTGATCTTGCACATTCTTTCTTTTCAGACAGCAATCCAATTCCCCTCTGAATAATTCGATCGAACCTACCTCCACCAACCCCTCAGGAAGTTTGTTCAAAACTCCAACTACCCTCTGGGCGAAAGGAAAGTTTTCCTTGGTCCACTTTTACTCGTTTGCCATTTATTTTGAATCTGTGCCCTCCAGCTGTTAATGTTCTCTTGAGTGGGAGCATTCTCTCAATTCTAGCATTCTCCAAACCCCTCAGGATCTTCAATACCTCTATCAAGTCTCCCCTCGGCCTTCTTTTCTCCAAGGAAACCTGTCCCAACCTCTTGAATATATCCTCATAGCTACAGATCTGACTCCATGGAAACATTCTTGTGAATCTCATCTGCACTCACATATTTCGCCCGGAGCTGTACGCAGTTCTGAGATGAGGCCGAACTATTGACTTATACAATTTCAGCATAAACTCCTTAATCTTGCATTTAACGCCCCTAGTAATAAAGACTAAGATTATATGCTTTATTAAATAATCTCTCAACATGTCCTACCATTTTCAATGAATTATGTTCATTTACACCGAGGTCCCTTTGTTCCTGCATGTCGTTTAGACTTGTTCCCTTTTTCACTCTCTCTCAATGTATTTCCAGTCAAAATTAATCACCACTTAATTCACCACATTTCTGACCATTCCATTAACAGGTCCATGTCCTTCTGAAGTTCAAAACTACCCCCATCACAGTTGACAACTTTTCCAATCTTCGTATAATTTCCAAGATTTGGAATCATGTCCTGAACACTACTGAACATGTCATTAATAGAAACCAGGAAGAGCAAGAGTCCCAAACTAACCCCTAGAGAACTCCAGTCCAAACATTCTCCAATTCGAATGTCATCCATTCATCAGTTCTCTGATTCCTGTCATTCGGTCAGTTTCATATCCAGGTGCCTACTTTCCATTTTATCCCATGAGCTAGAATTTTCCTCGCAAGTCCGTTGTGTAACGCTGTGCCAAATGTTTTTGAAATTCCATACAAACCCCAAAAAAACTCCAGCAAGTCAGTTAAACGGGATAGTCCCTTAATGAGTGGATGCTGCATTCCTTTAATAGTCACTTGATTAAGTGACTTGATTAAGTGACTATTGATTTTCTCCCGCTATATAGTCTCCAGAAGTTTTCTCACCACTGAAGTCAAATTTACCTGTCTATAGTGACCGGCTTTATGCTTCTGCCTGCTTTTTTTTCGACAAGGGTGTAAAATTCACAAATCTCCTGTCCTCTAGCACCACCCCTGTGTCTAAGGAAGACTGGCAGATTTTCACTAGAAACTCTGCAAATTCCACTTTCAATTACTTCAGTAGCCCCGTATGCATCTCATCCGGTCCTGCTACCTTATCTTATCTCTCATCATTCAAACCGCTCTTGATTGATTTGGCCCATCTTTCCTGTTCAAGGGAATTTACCTTGATATTGCCTGCGATACTTTTTCTTTGAGAGTGGCCCATTGTTCAGCCATCATCATTTCTGCCAACATTTGATTCCAACTGACTCGACTCAGATGGATTCTCATCCTATCGAAGTTGGCTTTCTCACAATTAATTATCCCCGCTCTGGATTGTCCCTTTTATTGAGGAGCCCAAACATTGTGATGCAATGGTCACTGTCATCTAAATACTCACCCACAGAAATTTGGTCCACTTGAGCCCACTCATTCCGCAGACCCAGATCCAAAAGTGGCTGTCCTCTCGTTGGACCGGAAACACATTGCTGCAGAAAATTATATTGAACAAACTCCAGGAACTCTCTCCCCTCTTCCCCTGTTGCTCTATTCCTAACCCAGTTTATGCTTTGACATTTGAAGTCAGCAAGTGCAAATACTCTATAATGTTTGCACCACTCTGCAATTTCTTAGCAACTTATTTTCTCTGCCTTCCTTCTCCTGGTTTGGGGCTATATGCTACAATGTTGTTGCATCTTTTTCATTCTTTAATCTAGCCAGGGAAATTCGGTCCTGGAACTCGCTGGAACATCCTCTCTCTCAAGAACAGTAATGCCAAATTTAGCCAATACTGCGACTCCCCACCACCCATAACTCTTGCCTTCCTGAATTTCCTCTCCTCAACAGCTTGCAGCCACGAACATTTAATGCCCAGTCCTGCCATTCTTTGATACATGACTCTGTTATAGAAATAATGTAATAATTCCATTTGTTATCCTGTGCCTGTAGTTCACCAATCTTATTAAAAACACTCCTTGCATTTACCTACATGCATATTAACCCTGATGCTAGCATTTTTACTTTCCCCCTTACTCGGACCCCATCAAATAACTTCCCATGGCCTACTGTAACACCGAAAAACTGTCCAAGTATTCTATAAACCTTGATACTACTATCTGATACGTGTTCATTATCTGTTAATAGTTCGCTGCTTCCCACTGCCAGTTATTCTCCTCGGCACTCTGAATTTTTCCATGGATTCCCATTCCCTTGTCAATCTAGATTAAGCCCTCCCCAACACTACCAAAGTTTTCCGTGAGGGATTTAATCCCAATACTCTTAACATGGAGATCCTCCTTCTTGTACAGGTCCCACCTGTGCCAGAAAAGGTCCCAAAGCCTCAGAAACCTACTGCCCTCCCTCCTACTCCATTGTTCCAGTCACGTGTTGAACTGCTGAATCTTCCTAATCTTAAACACGCTAGGATGTGACACTGGAAGTGATCCTGACATTAACCCTCTTGAGGTCCTACTTTTTGATTTGCTTCCCAGCTCCCTAGAATCTGGTATCAGGACCCCAAGCTTTCTCCCCCTATGTAATCTGTCCCATTATGGACCACGACCTATTTCTCTTCACTCTCCCCCAAATTAATGACCTGAAGTCGCTCTGTAACAACCTTGAACCTGGCACCAGGGAGACAACACACCACCATGGAATGACGTTTTCGGCCGCAGTAAAACCTGTCTGCTCCCTGAACGATGGAATCCCCTACCACTTACGCACTTTAACGATTCCTCCTCCCCTTCTTTACATCTGAACTGCACAAGAAGCCACGAACTTGGCTCCTGTTTTAGTTCTCTGAGGAACCATTTCGCTCACCAGTATCCAAAATGGACAAGTGGTTAGAGTGAGAGATAGCCTCAGGAGGTTCCTGCCCTACCTGTCTATTTCTATTAGATACTCTGGCGGTCACCAATTCCCTCTCTGCCTGTGTACATCTTAGCTGCGGTGTGACCACCTCCCTAAACGTGTTGTCCACATAATCCTCAATCTTGCGGATGTACCACAGTGTCTCCAGGCACCCCCCAGTTTCGCAATACAGAACTCAATGTTGTACACCTGGTGACCTTTTCTCCAGATATAGTCATAGAGGACATTTTGTTCATGCACGACTTCAGGCATCCCGCGGGATGCGCATTCCACGTGGCCGTGCTGCACTGACATACCTTAAACTTTATATAAAATGTTTACTAAAGTAAGATACCATATCATAATTCACACTTCGATCAGCAATCGTCTCCCGTGTGCCGAAACCGGAAAGTAACCAGTCAAATTGCAGGACATCTGTGACGTCACTATTAGTGTTTTTACTTATAAACTCCCTGCTTCCTCTCTGCTGCTTCCTGTGCTCCAATTATATTCAATCAGCTTCTTCCCCTGTAGCAAAGTAAGTGCCTGTTTCTGGAGGCTGGGAACTGGTGGCAAGAGAAAGGGGAACCAACTTCTCTCTTCACCGAATTGCCTCAAACATCGAATTGCAACGTAAGCACGCTAATGCACACAAAGCAGCACTCCAGTGCAGATAAGCAGGACTGAAGAAGACCTGTTTATATGCTCCCTGATTCCAGCACCTGAAAACCATTATACGTCAGTTATCTAATTACCTACCTGCCGCTCTAAAGAGAGCTGGCAAACCCCTGTTTTCAAGCAGGAATAAAACTCAACTCCCCCCAACCTAAAGAACAACTTTAGCTCATTCCTAAATTAAAGAAAAAACTAGTCACTAGATAAAAATTAACGCTAAAATTAAATTAACTCATAAATGTAACCGTTAAAACTCCCAAATCGATTAGTTATGAGTCCATATGAAGATTCAGGGGTGAACTGATCGATGAGTTTAAAATGCTAAAGTGGATCGGCAGGGTCGATATAAACAATTTCCTCGGGTAGGTGATCTGCCCAGTGTTTCGAATACCTTCTGCTTTTAATGTCTTGCTTTCAATATAGGATGTTCTCTGACAACACACCGCTTACCTCAAGGCCACATTTAATATATTGAGCTCTTCTTGCACATGAGATTGCTCTTGAAAGTTACACACACACACTTTCAAGGCTGCCGTTTCCCAAAGCGCCTTTTTGCAAAAAAAAACATTTTGTTTTGCACCAACCTGCTCTTAATCGCTTATTTTTCGTCAATAGTGGTATTTCCATTGATCTTCCATTCGCTTCAATCACATATTCCAACAAACAAGGTGGCTGTGGAACATTTTCCACCTTGGCCACCTTCTCATCTTCCAGACACCTCAGCTATCAATTGCTTACAGCAAGGCGCCAACTATGATGCAAAAATAGTCCAATTCCTCAGTGTTACGCGCGGCAGGTGATGTTTTCGAGGCGGATCAAATCCACCTGCTATCACAACGGTTTTGCATTTTGCATTTATTTCCAGAGGTGTGCCCTGAATTCAGAAGCAATTACTCCAACAAGAATTTAGAGGTACTTGTAAAATCTAAAATATATATATTAAGAAAACAAATTTCAAGCTCAAACATAGAACCACCAATATAGACTTCAAGAACTCCTAAAATCCAGAAGTAACCTTGCCTCAAGAAACACCACCGTTAAGGCAACGGACCCAATTGGATATTTAGCTTTCAAATAGATCCAGCAAAGTAACACAATACCGAGACAATGAAATTCAAAATGGCTCCCTCCGATCGCTCAGAAAGACAAACACAGGACACTGATTTGAACTGCTAATCTGCCAATCGTTCCTATTCATTGCCTGCCGAATTCCAGGCATTCCATTGAATGGAGCGAATGAACAGATTTTTTTCCAAACATTTGTCATCATGGCCCTGGGCAGTGTGCATTCGATTGACCCTTAAGTTATTAATACGGCTGTTCAAAGTCCGTGGGCCCGAATCAGAGTTTATTTTTTCTAAAGAACTTCGTTTGAGTCCGCATAACTCTTCTTCAGAGCTGAAGAGGGCTGGAAACTGAATGGGCTTAATGCTGTTGAAATGTGGTGGGTGGGGGTGGCGATGCGGGGGATGGTGAGAGAGTTGGAACAGGCGGAGCAAACTTTAAGTATGAAATAATGCAGCAAATTGATGGAAAAACCTAGACTGGCAAAGTTAACTCTGTTTCTGTTTCCACAGATGCTGCCTGAAGGCTAAGTTTCTTTTTGAGCAATTTCTATCTTTACTTCCGACAATGAATGCATGACAAGATTCGCAAGGAAATTTCACGAGCAATGGGTTCGGCCTATTCCGATTCAAACCCTGCTGAGACAGTGCTTCGTTTGTGCAATCACAGCGATCTATGGCTTTCGAAGCACAGATGCACCATTGGTGCGAATGGGCAACGTAATGACAGGAAAGCGATTGTAAGTATGAAATAGAGTGTTAGATGAGACAGTACCGCACGGAATGACAAATGGAATGAGATAATTCAAGGCGGTAAGTGATTGCGGAAGAGAAAAAAAAATCGGGGATGTTAGTGGAGTTTTGAATTGTGGAGGATCAAGTACAGACATTTGGGGACGTTAGATTTGAAAGGGTGAAAAATGTTTTTCCATCAAAAATATTTGTTAACATATTTTAATTTTTAGCTGTGTTCTTCTAGCTGAAATACGACAAACTAGAACAAGCATTACCGAAACTCGGATTCGTAACAAGGTTGCTGCGGCTATAACGCAGAGTACTTACCAACATACGACTAACGCGCAACATTCCTGCACCGATGTTAAACTCAAACTGCAGGGAAGGCTAACACAGAAGAGTGATTTGAACTTCCAAGCTTACAAAATCCCTGTCCATTGTCTGCTGCATTCAATGCATTTTCCAAACATCTGTCAGATATGCTCCAGTTTCATATAAACAAAAGGAAAATACTATGCATGCTGGAAATCAGAATCGAAAACAGAAAATCTTGCAGGTGCACAGGAGGCCCAGCAGCAGTTTTTACCAGATATCTGCATACGACTTGTCCCTGATCTGAAGAAGAAGGACGAAAAAATGAAACACCTTCCATACTACCTGCTCTCTGATTAAAGACTCATTTGATTGGCAAAAAAAGATAACCGACTTCAAATGATTTAGTAATTCCAGAGCTCTCCTCCAGTTCTGCTGTATAAATGAGCGTGCAGCTTTTCAGTCCGATTCTGGGGCACCCAATAGGTTGACGCGTGTTTTCAAACGTCAGTACTCAATGTGTAAGTTTAAGAGTCAGCTGGAGCAGATTTCTTGGCAGGGCAAAACGTGTTTATTATGTCACCAGGATTGGCAATTGCCTTGGAAATGGGCGAGAAACAATTTCGAGCGAAAATAGCACATAACTGAACAGAACAATGTTCTGTGGATTGGAACGGATCTACCCAGAGTCAACGTCTCCAAGGCCAATATTAATGGTGCAAGTGTTGAGCAAATGAAGATGTATTTGAATACAGAAACAAGGATTACTTCTTAAGTGGAAAAAGATCTGCGCATTCTGCAAGTGTGAAATAAAAACTGAAAATAACAGCAAAGCTCAACATCTCTGGCAGCAACTGTCAAGAGAAAAGCATATTTAAGTATGAAGTCCGTATGACTCTTCATTGGAGCTGACGAGAGCTGGAAACTTAATGGGCTTTTGTTGTTGAAATGTGGATAGGTTGTGACGAGGATGCGGGTCGGGGCTGGTGAGAGGTTTTGAGCACATGGAGCAAACGATAAGTTGATTAAAAGCAGAAAGGAGCTGGGAAAACTTATTATGGCAAATTTAACTCTCTTGATATTTCCACAGATGCTGCCAGACTGTTACAAATTTTCGTTTTAGCAATTTCTATTTTTACCCCGGACACTGAATGTATGACGAGATTCGCAACAAAATTTCGCAAGCAATGGGTGCGGACTTTTCCGAATCAAACCCTGTTCAGACAGTGTTTGTCTGTGTGCAATAAAGGCGACCTACACGTAGTATTTGCTTTCGAATCACAGATGTATCTTTGGTGCGAATGGGCAACGTGTTGACATGAAAACGATGGCAGTAAAACAAAGTCAACGTTGTAAGAGTGAAAGAGAATGTCAGAGGAGGCAATGCCTCGGTGAAATGACAAATGGAATGAGCAAATTCTAGGCGATAAGTTTTAAATTGTGGAGAATTAAGCACAGGAATATGGGGACGTTAGATTTTAACGGGGGGGAAGTGTTTTTCCATTAAAAATGTTTGTTAACAAAATTGAATCATCAGCTGCGTTCTTCGAGCTGAAATACGAAAAAAATAGAGAAAGCGCTGCCGTGACGCGGACTAAAAACGTGGTTGATGCGGCCACAGCACAGAGTACCAGCCACTATACGATCACGGCGCAACTACCCTGTGCCGGTGCTAGTATCAAACTGCAGAAAGTAGCACAGCCTCACCACCGAGCAGCTTGTAAACAGTGCCCTCGATCGCTCGGCCAGGCGAACACAGAAGAGTAATTTGACCTTCCATGCTTCCAAAATCATTGTTCATTGTCCGCTGGATTCAAGGCATAGCATTGAATGCAGCGAATGAAAACGTTTTCCAAACATTTGTCTTCCTGTCGCTTGACAGTGTGAATTTAACAGACCCTAAATTCATTCATAGACAAGTCAAAGACCGTTGATCGAATGAGGGTCGGATTCCCCAAAAGATCATCGCCAGTTAACCTGCAGCTTGATACACATAAAGGCTAAATACTGTTTCTTCTGGAAATAAGAATTAAAATCAGAAAATTTTGCAGGTACACACGAGGTCCAGCAGCAGTTTTCCCAGCGCATTGCGTGAACTGATTTGATGTTTCAGGTCTATGACATCCCTTGAGAACCAGGTTGTTTCAGGGACAATGCAAAACATTAAGTTACGAGAAATCTGCGTAAGACTTGTCCTTGGTCTAAAGAAGAAGAACGAAAAAATGAAACACCTTCCATACTACCGGCTTTCTGATTGAAAACTGATTTTATTGGCCATAAATCTAACCGACTTCAAATGATTTAGTAATTCCAGGGCTCTCCCCCGTTCTGCTGTAACGTTGCTTTGGCGAGTGGATATCAGAATCAGATAATTATCTCGTGTGTGTACGGGGCTGCTTCCCATTGGATTTCAGTGCTGAGTGTTGCGGGGAAATAACTTTACAAAGCAGTTTATTCTATCAGTAACGGAATAATATGTAAAATGAAAAAAAATGCATTGCTACCGTCATTAATATCTCGGCAAGTATTTCGTTCCAGACTGACTGCAATGCAAACAGGGTAAGCAATTCATTCTAAAATGTGAAAAGAGAATACCTTTTTTTTTCATTTTGGAACGTGGTTGCTTTGATTCATTCCTATGTCGGAGCTAGTATTTAAGAAAAGTGCACAGCATTGAATATATTTATTTCGCCACTTTTGAACATCTAGTTTAACATCGGTGGCTTCACGAACATGTTCACACAACAAAGTAACGATTGTTGCAAACTGTCAGCTAAATCTAGTTCTTACCAACTGAAGGAAATGAACTGTGCCACTGTCCCCATGATGCAAGCTGAGCGTGTATATAATTGAACGTGGAGCTTTTCTGTCGGAATCTGATGCCGCAATAGGTTCGGGCGTGTTTTGAAATGGCAGGACTAAATGTGTAAGTTTAAGACTCAGCTGGAGCAGATATTTTGACAGCGGAAAACGTGTTAATTCTGTCAGCAGGATTGGCAATGGCCTTGGAAATGGACGAGGAACAATTTCGAGTAAAAATAGCACATAACTGAACAGAACAATATTCTATGGATTGGAACGGATCTATCCAGAGTCAACGTCTCCAATGCCAACATTAATGCTGCTAATGATGAACAAATGAAACAGCGCCTTCGAAGCCAGAAACAAAGATAAAGTTTTAGGTGGAAAGAAAACCTGCGGATTTTGCAAGTGTGAAGGAAAAACTGAACATAACAGCAAAGCTCAGCATCTCTAGCAGCATCTGTGAAGAGAAAAGCAGATTTAACTTTGGAGTTCGTATAACTCTTCATGAGAGCTGAAGAGACCTGGAAACCTAACGGGCTTTTGTTCTTGAAATGTGGTTAGGGTGTGGTGATGATCCGGGGCGGGGCTTGTGAGAGGTTTGGAGCAGATGGGGCAAACGATCAGCTGATTAAAAGCAGAAGGTTCTGGGAAGACCTATTATGGCAAATTTAACGATCTTTATATTACCACAAATGCAGTCAGACTGTTACAAAAATGTTCGTTTTAGTAAATTCTATTTTTACTTCGGACATTGTTACTTCGCAACAAAATTTCGCAAGCAATGGGTTCGGACTTTTCCGGTTGAAATTCTGTTCAGACAGTGCTTGTCTGTGCAGTCAAGGCGATCTACACGTAGCATTTGCTTTCGAAGCACAGATGTTGGGCAACGTGCTGACAAGTAAGCGATGGTAGTGAAACAAAGTCAACGTTGTAAGAGTAAAAGAGAGAGTCAGAGGAGGCAATGCCTGGGTGCAATGACAAATGGAATGAGCAAATTCAAGGCGATAAGTGATTGCGGAAGAGAAAATAAACCTGGGATGTTGATTGGGTTTTGAATTGTGGAGAATCAAGCACAGCCATGTGGGGAAGTTAGATTTGAAAGGGGATTTTCATTAAAAATGTTTGTTAACGAAATTGAATCTTCAGCTGCGTTCTTCTAGCTGAAATGCTAAAAACTAGAGAAAGCGCTGCTGTGACTCGGATTCGAGCCGAGTTTGCGGCGCCCACAGCGCAGAGTACTAACCACTATACGAATACGGCGCAACATCCCTGTGCTGGCGTTAACCTCAAACTGCCGGAAAGTAGCACAGCCTCACCGCGGAGCAGCTTGTAAACAGCGCCTTCGATCGCTCGGCCGGGCGAACACAAAAGAGTAATATGAACTTCCATGCTTCCCAAACCATTGTTCATTGTCCGCTGGATTCAGGGCATAGCATTGAATGCAGCGAATGAAAACGTTTTCCAAACATTTGTCTTCCTGTCGCTTGGCAGTGTGAATTTGACAGACCCTAAATTCATTCATAGGCAGGTCAAAGACCGTTGATCGAATGAGGGTCGAATTCCCCAAAAGATCATCGTCAGTTAACTGACAGCTTGATACACATAAAGGCAAATACTGTTTCTGCTGGAAATAAGAATTAAAATCAGAAAAATTTGCAGGTGCACACGAGGTCCAGCAGCAGTTTTCCCAGCGCTTTTCGTGAACTGATTTGATGCTTCAGGTCTATGATAACCCTTGAGAACCAGGTTGCTTCAGGGACAATGCAAAACGTTAATTTACCAGATATCTGCGTACGACTTGTCCCTGATCTGAAGAAGAAGGACGAAAAAATGAAACACCTTCCATACTACCTGCTCTCTGATTAAAGACTGATTTGTTTGGCAAAAAAGCTAACCGACTTCAAATGATTTAGTATTTCCAGAGCTCTCCTCCCGTTCTGCAGTAACGTTGTTTTAGCGAGTGGATATCAGCATCCGATAATTATCTGGTGTGTGTATGAGGCTGCTCCCCATTGGATTTCAGTGCTGAGTGTTGCGGGGAATTAACTTTAGAAAGCAGTTTACTCTATCAGTAACGGAATAATAAGAAAAATGAAAGAAATTGCATTGCTACGTTCATTAATGTCTCGATAACTATTGCATTCCAGACTAACTGCAATGCAAACAGGGTGAGCAATTCATTCCACGAAATGAAAAGAGATAACATTTTTTTTTTAATTTTGGAACATGGTGGCTTTTGATTCGTTCCTATGTCGGAGGTAGCATTTAAGAAAAGTGCACAGCATTGAATATATTTTCTTCGCCACGTTTGGACATCTAGCTTAACACTGGTGGCTTCACTAACATGTACACAGACCAAAGTAACGATTGCTGCAAACTGTCAGCTAAATCTAGTTCTTAAGCACTGAATGAAATGAAGTGTGCCCCTGTCGCCATGAACTATGTATATAAATGAGCGCGGAGATTTTCTGTCCGACTCTGGGTGCCGCAATATGTTCGCGCGTGTTTTCAAATGGCAGTACTCAATGCGTAAGTTTAAGAGTCAGCTGGAGCAGATTTCTTGGCAGGGGAGAACGTGTTTATTCTGTCATCAGGATTTGCAATGGCCTTGGAAATGGGCGAGGAACAATTTCGAGCGAAAATAGCACATAACTGAACAGAACAATGTTCTGTGAATTGGAACGGACCTATCCAGAGTCAACGTCTCCAAGGCCAACATTAACGGTGCAAGTGCTGAGGAAATGAAGATGTCTTTGAATACAGAAACAAGGATAACGTTTTAGGTGGAAACAAAACTGCGGATTCGGCATGTGTGAATTAAAAACTGAAAATAACAACAAAGCTCAGCATCTCTGGCAGCAACTGTCAAGACAAAAGCAGATATAAATTTGGAGTCCGTTTGACTCTTCATCAGAACTGAAGGGAGCTGGAAACGTAATGGGCTGTTGTTGAAATGTGGTTCGGGTATGGTGAGGATGCGAGTAGGGGCTGGTGAGAGGTTTGGAACAGATGGAACAAACTGTAAGTTGAAATAAAAACAGAGAAGTGCTAGGAAAACTTATATTGCCAAAGTTAGCTCTGCTTACTTTTCCACAGATGCTGCCAGACTGCTACGATTTTTTTCAACAATTTCTATTTTAACGTCGTTTGACGAGGTTCGCAAGAAAATACCGCGAGCAATTGGCTCGGAATTATCCGATTGCAACCCTGCCTAGACAGCGTTGGCTGTGTGCAGACACAGCTATCTGAAAGCATCCATTGCTTTCAAAGCACAGATGTACCATTGGTGCGAAAGGGCAACGTGTTGACAGGAAAAGCGATGGTAGTAAAACAATGTCAACGTTGTAAGTGTGAAAGAGAATGTTAGATGAGGCAATGCCGTATTGAAATGACAAATGGGAGGAGTTAATTCAAGGCGATAAGTGATAGCGGAAGAGAAACGATCTGGGAGGTTAGCGTGGTTTTGAATTATAGGAATTAAACACAGGCATGTGGGGACGTTTGATTTGAAAGGATGAAATGTGTTTCGCCATTAAATATGATTCTTCACAAAAACGGCCGTGCACTTCTGGCTGAAATACGACAATATAGTGAAAACACTGCCGTGACACGGATTCGAACCGAAGTTGCTGCAGCCACAGTGCAGAGTACTAACCACTATACGATCACGGCGACACATTTCGGTGCACTCATCATTGTCTAGCTGCAGGGAAGTAGCACACCCTCACCGCCGAGCAGCTTGTAAACAGCGCTCTCTGTCGTCCGACCAGGCTAACACGGAAGAGGGATTTGGACTTCCAAGCTTCCAAACTTTCCTGTTCCTTGTCCGCTGAATTTCAGGCATATCATTGAATGGAGCGAATGGCAACGTTTTCGAAACATTTGTCTTCGTGGCGCTTGGCAGTGTGAATTTGAAAGACTCTTAAATCGCTCAAGGGCTATTCAAAGTCCGTTTTTCGAATCAGGGTCGGATTTCCTAAAAGGGCATCATCAGTTATCCTCCAGCTTCATACACACAAAATCAAAATGCTGGAAATCAGAAATAAAAACAGAAAATTCTGCAGGTGTATGCTGTTGAAACGTGGTTCGAGTTTGTGCGAAAGTGGGGTTTGGGGTGGTGAGAGGTTTGGTGCAGATAGAGCAAATTGTAAGGTTGAAATCAAAGCAGAAAAGCTCCGGGAAAACTTGGACCGGCACAATCAACTATGTTTCTATCTCCACAGGTGCTGCCTGGCAGCTCCGACTTTTTTATTTCAACAATCTCTCTTTTTGCTTCGGACACTGTATGATTCGCAGGGAAATTTCTGGACTAATGGGCTCGGAGTTTTCCGAAAGCAGCCCTGCTTAGATAGTGCTTGGCTGTGTGGGGTCACACAGATTTATTTGTAGGCAAAAACAGAATTACCTGGAAAAACTCAGCAGGTCTGGCAGCATCGGTGGAGAAGAAATCAGTCAACGTTTCGAGTCTTCATGACCCTTCGGCAGAACGGTTCTGCCGAAGGGTCATGAAGACTTGAAACGTTGACTGATTTCTTTTCCACCGATGCTGCCAGACCTGCTGAGTTTTTCCAGGTAATTCTGTTTTTGTTTTGGATTTCCAGCATCCGCAGTAGCTTTTAGCTTTTTGTTTTTATTTGTAGGCATTGCTTTCAAATCACAGATGTACCATTGGTGCAAATGGGCAATGTGCCGGCAGGATAAGCGATGGTAGCAAAAAAAAACTCAAAGTTGTAATGTGAAAGAGAGTGTTAGATGAGACAATGCTGCATTAAAATTACAATGAAATGGAAGGAGTTACTTCAATGAGGCCAGTGATTGCGAAAGAGAGAAATCTGGGAGGTTGGTGGGGTTTTAACTTCTGGAGAATCAAACACAGACATGTGGGCACGTTAGGTTTGAAAGGATGAAATGTGTTTTGCCATTAAAAATGCTTCCTTCCAAAACTGTATATCCTGCTGTGTTCGCCCAGCTAAACTGCAACATCATAGAGAAAGCATTGCCGTGATTCGGATTCGACCCGATGTTGTAGCGGTCACAACGCAGAATACTAACCACTATGCGATCACGGCACCACATCCTCGTGCTTTCATTAACCTCAAGCTGCAGGGAAGTAGCGCATCCTCACCACCGAGCAGCTTGAAAATGGTGCCCTCGATCGTTCGGCCAGGCTAAAACGGAAAAGCGATTTTAACTTCCAAGTTTCCAAAATTCCTGTTCATTGTCCGCTGGTTTCAAGGCATAACATTGAATCGAGCGAATGAAAACGTTTTCTAAACATTTGTCCACGTGGCGCTTGGCAGTGTGAATTTGGTAGACACTTCAGTCATTTATAAGGCTGTTCCAAGTCCGTTGTTCGAATCAGAGTCGGATTCCCCATAAGGTAATTTTCAGTTATTCTCAAGATTCATAAACACAAAAGCAAAATACTGTTTATGCTGGAAATAAGAAACAAAAATAGAAAATGTTGATGATGCACAAGAGGTCCCGCAGCATTTTACGGAATGGGTACTGTTTTACTGCTTCAGGTTTATGAAACTCCATGAGAACCAGGTTGCTTCAGCGACAATGCAAAACATTAATTTACCATGAATCAGCTTAGGACTTGTTTCCTGATCTGCAGAAGAAGGACAAAAAAAAAACACACCCTCCATACTACCGCGCTCACTGATTGAAGGCTGCTTTGGTTCACAAAAACCTAACCGACTTCAACTGATTTAATAATTCCAGAGCTCCCCTCCCATCCTGCCGCAACTTCGTTAAGTTCAGTGGATATCAGAATTCGAGAATTATTTGGTGTTTGTGGAAGGCTGCTCCCCATTGTGATGAGTATTTTGGTGACTTAACTTTGCAAAGCAACTTATTCTTTTGGTAACGAAATGATATGTTAAATGGTAAAATTACATTCCATTAATAGCCCGGTAACTCTTTCGTTCTGGACTGACTGCAATGCAAACATGGTAAGCACTTCAATCTAAAAAGATGACATTTAAAAAATTTTTTTTTTTTGTTTTGGAACATGATTTCTTTTCATTGGTTCCTCTGTCTGATTAGCATTTTTAAGAAGTGCACAGCGCTGAATATATTATTTATTTGCCACTTTTTGAAATCTAGTTTAACATCGGTGGCTTTACTAACATATTCGCGGACCAAAGTAATGATTGTTGCACGCTGTCATTCAAATCCAATTCTTAATGACTGAATGAAAAGAACTGTGCCTCCTCGCGATGATACAAACTGAACATGTCTAAAAATGAGCGCGGAGGTTTTCTGCCCGACTCTGGTTCGCCCGTGTTATGAAATGGCAGTATTAAATGTGCAATTTTAACTTCAGCTGGAGCAGCGTTCCTGACAGGGGAAAGCATGTTTATTCTGTCATCAGGTTTGGCAGTGGCTGTAGAAATGGGTGAGGAACAATTTCGAGCAAAAAAAAACGTAACTTAACAGAACAATTTTCTGTGGATTGCAACGGATCTATCCAGAATCACCCCCTCCTAAGCCAACACAAATGCAGAAAGTACTGAGCAGGCGAAGCAGCTTCTGTGAAGACAGAAACAAGGATAGCATTTTAGATAAAATAATGCGGATGCTGCAAATGTGAAATAAAAACTGAAAATGTCACCAAAGCTCAGCAGCCTTGACAGCATGTGTGAAAAGGAAAATAGAGTTCACCTTTGAGTCCGTATGACTCTTCTTCTCAACTCAAGAGAGGTAGGAATGGTATTTAGAAATGGCTTTTATGGTGTTAAAATGTGGAGGCTGACGATGCTAGTGAGGGATGGTGAGCAGTTAGAGCAAAATATAAGTCTGAAATAAAAGTAAAACATACCTGAAAATACTTGGACTGGCAAAGTTAGCTCTTTTTCTATTTCCACAGATGCTGTCTGACTGCTCTGATTTTTTTCAACCATTTCCCTTTTTGCTTCCGACGCTGACATTATGACAAGATTCGCAAGAAGCAATCGTTTATTATGTGATCAGGTTTGGAAGTGGCAGTGGAAAAATGGGAGGATCAATTATGGGCAAAAATGGAAATTAACTGAACAGAACCATTTTCTGTAGGATTGGAACGCACCTATCCAGAGTCAACAATTCATAAGCCAACATAAATGCTGCAAGTACTGAGCACATGAAGCAGCTTCTGTGAAGACACAAACTATGGTAATATTTTAGGTAAAATATTGCAGATGCTGAAATTTGAAGTAAAAATAGAAAATACCAGGAATGTTCTGCAGTTCTGGCAGCATCTGTGATGAGGGAAATAAAGTTAACGTTTGTGGCCGTAGGGCTCTTCTACAGAGCTGAAGAGAGTTAGAGATATAAGGGGTTTTATGCTGTTGAAATGTGGCGAGGGCGGGAGTGACAATGGGGTTGGGGGTGGTGAGAGTTTTGGAGCAGATACAGCAATATATATAAACCTGAAATAAAAGCAGAAAAGTGCTGGGAAAACTGAGAATGACAAAGTTAACTCCAACACAGAATACTATGATATGCTGCCTTGGGTCGAGGAGAGGAGGGGACAGGAGGAGAGAACGGGACAGCGAGTTACTCGGTAGTTCCTGCTGAATTTATACCCTCACAACCCGCATTGATCCCAACTCAGCTCAGTCGTTGAGCCGCTGCAACCTCAGAGTTAAACAGGCCAAAGTTGGTGGTCAAAATTATACATAATCATGGAATCATACCGCGCAGAACGATAACCTTGGGACCATTGTGCCTGTGTTGGCTGTCGGAAATAGTGATCTAATTCATGCCATTTCTCTGCCATACACCCAAGGTCCTGTGAACATTTCCTCTTCATTTATTTATTTATTTTTTCCTTATATACGTTTGCTATGAATCTGCTTCCACCGTCCTTTCTGACAGTCTGTCGGAATGCTTAACAAGTTAGGCTATTAAAATAACGCATTTTAATTAATTTCAATATGTGTTCAACTTGCTTTGTATCTGCCAGTGTTTAACTAATTTAGTTCCGATTTCATCAATCCCACGATTTTTGGCATTCACATCATGGCACGGTTGTAAAGCGCGGTGTACTTGCAGAACTCTTAGAGTCTCCTTGGACAGCTCTGTGTCCGTAGAATGCATTGTTGGGGTTATTTACAGGTCCTGTCCCTTCAAACTCCTCATGCCCTTTATTCATCTAGCCCATGCGACCAACCTCCTGCTCCCTTGATACTATTCCCAGTACACTGCTGGCCACACTAATTACCTCCTGGTACTCACATCAGCTAACCATTTCGAATTATTTTTTCTCTTTAAGCTTTGTCCCAACTTCCTTCACAAATGTCAAACAATAAAAATTATGAAGAGGGTGACTTTTCTTCGGGAATTAAGCCCGATTTATTGAGCTCCATTTGCCTCTCGACCTTTCTTTCCCACCTAAACCAATACATCTAAATTTCACGGAGAAAAACAATTAAAATAATTCAGTTTTGTTATTGCTAATAAAATATAAGATGCTGGTTCGACGTGGCCCCCTGGCTGCATGTCTTTGGACATTGTTTTAATGTAAGGAAAGGGGGTCTTTTTATATTCATTCACGGGATGTGGGCTTCGTTGGCTGGGCCAATATTTATTGCACATCTCTAGTTGCCCTTGAGAAAGTGGTGGTGAGCCATTGCAGTCCATGAGGTTTAGGTGTGTTCACGGTGCTTTTAGGGAAAGTGTTCCAGGATTTTGAACCAGCAAAAATTAAGGAACGGGGTGATATGTCAGAATGGTGAGTGAATTGGAGGAGAACTTCCAGGTGGTGGTGTCCCCATTTATCTGTTTTCCTTATCCTTCTAAAGGTAGTGGGATTAGGAGGTGCTGTCTAAAGAACCTTGGTGAATTCCTGCAGTGCATCTTGTAGATGGTACACACTGATGCTACTTTGCGTCGGTGGTGGAGGGACTGAATGTTTGTGGATGTGCTGCCAATCAAGCGGGCTGCTTTTTCCTGGACGTTGTCAAGCTTCTTCGGTGTTGTAGGAGATTCCCTCATCCAGGCAAGTGGGGAGCCTTCCATCACACTCCTGACTCATGCCTTGTAGATGGTGAACAGGCTCTGAGGGGTCAGAAGGTCAGTTTCTTGTCGCAGGATTCCTAGCTTCTGGCCTGCTCTTGTAGCCACATTACTTATCTGGCTAATCCAGTTCAGTTTCTGGTCTGGTAACCCCCACGGCCTTGATAGCGGGGGATTCAGTGATGATGAGGGCGCCATTGAACGTCAAGGTGTGATAGATAGATTCTTTCTTGTTGGAGGTGTTCATTGCCGGACACTTCTGTGGCACCAATGTTATTTGCCACTTGTCAGCCCAAGCCCGGATATTGTCCAAGCCTTGCTGCATTTGGTCGTGGAATGCTTCAGTAACTGGGGAGTCGCGAATAGTGCTGAGCATTGTGCAATCATCAACGAACATCCCCACTTCTGACCTTAAGATGGAAGAATGTTCATTGATGAAGCCGCTGTGGGTGTTTGGGCTGAGGATAGTACCCTAAGGAAGTCCTGCAGTGATGTCCTGGAGCTGAGGTGGTTGACCTCCAACAACTACAATAATCTTCCTTTGTACTAGATATGACTCCAGCCAGTGGAGAGTTTTCCCTCTGAATTCCCATTAACTCCAGTTTTGCGAGGGCTCCGTGATATCAATCTGGGCCAAATACGGCCTTGATGTGAAGAGCAGTCACTCTAAACTAACCTCGGGAGCTCAGCTCTTTTGTCCATGTTTGAACCAAGGCTGTAATGAGCTCAAGAGCTGAGTGGCCCTGGCGGATTCCAAACTGGGTGTCAGTAAGCAGGTTATTGCTAAGCAAGGTCTACTTGATAGCAGTGTGAATGACACCTTCTATTAATTTAATGATGGTCGAGAGGAGACTGATAGGGCGGGAGTTAGGAGGGTTGAATTTGCCCTGCTTTTTGCGAACAGGGCATGCCTAGACAATTTTCTACATAGCCGGATCGATTCCAGTGTTGCAAGTGTACTGGAATGGCTTGGCTAGGTACGCGGCAAGTCCTGGAACACAGGTGTTCAGTACTATGGCCGGAATAGTGTCAGGGTCCATTGCCTTTGCACTATTCAGTACCTTCAGCCGTTTCTTGATATCACGTGGAGTGAATTAAATTGGCTGAAGACTTAGCATCTGTGACGCTGGGGACCTACAGAGGAGATTGAGATTGATCATCCATGCAACCCTTCTGGCTGAAGGTTGTAGCCGTATGTTTTGCCGCATACATTTCAACCCTATAATTTGCACTAATGCGCTGGGCTGAGTTTGCCATTGTCGTTTTCGGTGCCTACGTCGATGTTGGGTAGTCCGACCGGTTTCATTACTTTTTATTGGCTTTCTGACGATAAGGACGGTAGATTTCCCTCCCTAAATGACATTAGTGAACCAGATGCGTTTTTTCAGCAGTCAACAATGGTGTCATGGTCATCATTAGACTTTTAATTCCAGATCTACATTGAATTCAAATTCTATTTGATTTGCATTCGAACCCTGGTCCCCAGGGAATTACCCTGGGTTTCTGGATTCCTATCCAGGGACAATGCCACGACGCCATTACCTCCTGCTGCTGGCTGTTTCCCTCTTATTCCATGGCTGTTTGTTTTTCTGACAACCCAACCTCGTCCCCTTCTCTTGAGTCTATCGCAAAAACGAACTCTTGACTCTCCTCCATCCTTTTAAACTACCGACACACCTCCAATCTCCCTTTCCTCTCCACATTACTTGAAGGTGCTGTCACCTCCCAAATCGATTCACACGTTTCCAGAAATTCCATGATTTAATCCCACCATCAGGTTTCTACTCCCCCCACAGTATGGAATTGGCTCTTACCAATGTCAGCAATGACATTCTTTGTAACGTTGAGAATTATAATCCACTCCTTTTCATCCTTCTCGATTTGCCTGCAGTATATGGCACAGCTGATCCCGCTATCTTCCTCATCACCTTTCCCCTGCCCTGCAGCTGGTTGGTAATACACTGATCCTGTGTCATTCTGACTGATCCCATTGCAGCCAGAGAATCACCGTGAATGGCTTCACTTCCTTCTCACGCAATTACCTATGGTGACTCCTAAGGATAAAGCCTTTAGCCCCCTGCTATTTTCCATTATTATGCTGTTCCTTGATAATATCACCGTAAGGCACAGAGCTAGTTGCACGAGTGTCGATGGCACCCAACTCTACCTCAGCGACACTTCTGTCGAATCCTCCACCGTTGCTCAATTGTCCGTCATCCAGAACAAGTTGAACAGAATTTATTTCCAATTAAACATTTGGATAACGGAAGACATTGGCATTGCAATCTCCATTTCTGAACAAATGACTCCATTCCCCTCCCTGGCAATTGTCTGAACCATCCTGTTCGCAACCTGGGTGTCGTATTTGACCCAGGTCAAGCTTCCAAACACCTATCCGAGACGCCATTAAGCCTGACTTTTCTACTTCTGTAACACAAACTCCGCTCCCTACCCATTGACTACGCCGTTCTCCCTGGAAACAGAATTAGATTGAAACACCGTTCTCAGATTTGTTCCTATGTTTCACGCCCAGAAGAGATTCTGACCTCGGACGCGCATTGTCAATAAAGCCGCACCTATTGCCACCGCTGTCGCATCGCTTGCTTTTGCGCCTGCCTAACCAGATCTCCCCCGTTCCTTCGTAGCCTTTAGACTTGAATATTGCATCGAATATTTGGAAGTCCTCCCATTCTCCATCCCCCATAAGCCTTGAAAAACCTTCTGCCTAACTCGCTGACATACATTGACACCCGGTTCAGCAGGCATCAAATTTAAATTCTCATTCATCTGTTCAAATGCCTCCATGTCCTTGCCCCTTCGTTTCCCGGCAATCACCTCCAGCTGAAAGACCCTCCGAGATGTATGTTCTGCTCTAATACTGGTGGAATGTGCATTGCCAATTGTAATCGTTCCACCATGGTTACCGTGACTTCAACTGTCTCGGCCCCAAGCTTAGGAATTTCCTCGCGGCCTCTGCCTCACTTTCTTCATTTAAGTCATTGATGAAAAAAGTAACCGCCGTGCTTTGGCTGTGCGAAGATCTTTGCCTTTAAGTAACCGGAAGACACCCCGGCGAGTTCACCCGGGGGAAGGCCGTCCACTTTCTCGGGGTCTGGGAAGGGATTCACTCAATCATCCAACACAGTGAAACAACCACCAGCGCATCCACAAATGACTCCAGGGTTTCGACTTTACTGGTTTTGCTGCTGTCAATCACATCCAGGTTTGAATCACGTTCAACTTGACTGTTGATTTTGTCTCTGCTGATAATTATAATCCCTCTAATCTCACTTTGTTCAATGGAGAAAGACAGCTATCTAAGTACTGGAGTGGGCAGAGTAAAGAATGATCCCTCTTGATAAATTCCGTGATTCATTCCTCAATATCTTTCAAAAGTGTTTATTTTAGGTTTCTATCCTTTTTTTCTGTGCTGGTGTTTCAAGTTGACAGTTTCTTCTGTTGGGAAATCTCCAAGGAGACTCTTTAATTTGAACACTGACCTCCACTCTGTTATAGCCTCGATTAGTAACCAGGAATTGCTAGACCTGATAATTCAATTTAACAAGATTCATCAGTCAAGTGCATACGGGACTCATCATACAGCTCCTCTCTCCAGCCTGTTATGAATGAAACTTGTAACATTTTGGCTAAAATTCGGTTTCCACATGCTCGGGTGGACACAGTGTTGGGTGCTGAGGTCGAGGCAAATCGAGTTCAAAGTGAGCGCTGTGTTGCTTTCCCTCTGGGTCTTCTGATGACCATGTTCATGAGCTTAGTTGGCTTTCATTACTCCAGGGTATGTCTTAGCATGTCCTTGCTGCCCCTGGAATTACCACTCTTCGCCGAGTTCCTACAGTGCACCTTGTCAATGTAATGGACTGAGCGCCAGTGCATGGGGTGCCAATTCATGCCCCTGGATAATTTTGGCATTATCTGTCACACTTCGGACTCTCGTGTTGTAGACGATCGACAGGCATTGGAGATTCATCATGTGAGTTACCACAGAATTGCCAGCTTCAGATCTGCTTTCGTCGCAATAAAATTTGTAGGACTTGTTTATACAACTACCTGGATGAGCCCTTAAGACACTGCCGCTTAGAGACTTGCCGTTGAGCCTTTCATTTTAATCTTGCCCGACTTTTCTGATCTTTAGTTCCGCTTTAGGTAGATTGCTGAATTGTCTGAATCCCTGCAAGTCAATGAAACATGGTCAAATCAATAATGTGGGGCTCTAGATCTGTCGGACTGCACGCTTTTTGAAATGAGTTCTATGTGATTTAATTGACAAATGTACCTTTTCATTTGGCCTCACTAGCCCCACCCTCTAACATGCTGATTCCGACTCTCCATGTGCAATTCTGAACATCAGATTCATTGTACGCTGAGCTTCAGGCATATACTGCATATATGCATCTATATCTTTAGTCTATCAGGAATGTCAGAGAATTTCCTGCAATTACCTCTCTCTGCAAGCGGCCTTCCCTCTCTCGATCACACATTCTTCTCCTGTTGGAGTTTCTGATCAGCCTTGTAAACTAACCTGGCAGGTATTGGACCATATTCCAGAGCTCAACAAGTGAGAAAACAGCACAGATGCGGCCTTGTTTGGTCTAATGCATATTGTTCTGTGACTGCCTTTTAAACCTCTAATTCGTTGATTGGAGTTTTGAAATGAATTGCATTATCTCCTTGTATGAAACAACCTTGGAGTCAACCGAGAATGAAAATGAAAGGCGGTTTTTAAATCTCAGCCATCAGTTTCAAAGCTGGCAATAGCGATATATGACAGCATGTCAGAGCAGTCTATGTCGGATTCAAACTCAGTTCTTCTGGGAAGAGTTCGGAGGAACGTCGTTCTGAGATGTCGGTGCCTCATTTGGATTATTTAGCAATAAAAACACTTTTTCTAACTAGTGTCACGCACAACATTCCTGTAATCATAGCAGGTATTCAACTGTTGTGTCGTCTTGTGATCGTGCAGGGGTTAAAGTTTTGCATTGTGGCTGCAGCAACCGCGGTCTCAGCGAAAGTCATCGGCCCGAAACATTAAATCAGTTTATCTTTTCAAAACAGGCCTTCTCTGTACCTCCAACATTTTCTGCGTTTAATTTCAGATTACCAGCATTGATAGTGTTTTGTTTTGTGTGTGTGAACCTGGAGGATATATGTGTTACTGCAAATTGCGACTCCGACTCTGAACCACAAGCATTGACAAGTCGTGTTAAGAACATAAGGGTCTATCAAAGTCACTCTTCATTACCGGCGAACACAGCTGTTTGGAAAATGTTTTTATTCCTTCCATTCAATGCAAAGCAATGGAGTCGGCGGGAAAACAACAGGAAATCTAAGCCTTTATGTCATATACAATAAAAGCAGAAAGTGTCGGGAATACTGAGCAAGTTTGGAAGCATGTGTGAAGATATATTTTTTTTAATGACCTTGCATCAGAATTGGTCATCAATGAGCCAGGCTTTTAGTCAGCAGTCACTAGTTTGAAAGCTGAAGTAATTCCTCTATGAGAGTCGAGCCGATCAGCGGAAAGCGCTATCTTCAAGGTGCAGCCAATATGGACGCGTGTAGCTTTACCGCATGCGGCCATTATCACAGCAACTGATATGTGGCGCCGTGATCGTATAGTTATTCTTAATCTGCGTCGTGGCCGCAGGAATAATCGCTGGAAGCCGATTCACGGCAGATGTTGTTTTAAATATTTCGCTCTCTGTGACTCTAGCAAAAAATAAAGCAGTGAAGAACCAATTGCGTGAAGAAATATTTTGATGGCAAAACAATCACTCACTCATATATTTAATTCTGCCAAATCTAGCGCCGAGCGACAAATGTCTGTGCTTGAAGCTCCAGAACTAACACTCGCCTCTCCTCCCAGGTTTTTGTCCCTTACACAATCAGTAAACCACCATTACTTACCTCCTTCCATTTCGTTGTCAATTTACTGTGACATTGCCAAATCTAACACACTTTCTCACACTTGCACCGTTGAGTTTGTTTTGCTGCTCTCCCTGTTCCTAGGTTGGATGCTCCATTCCTATCAATGAATGTCCGTGCTTTGGAACGAATCGATAAATTTATACCTGCTTTACTCAACACAGGCAACATTGTCTAAGCAGTGTGCATTCCGGAAGGGCAACGACCCGATAGTGTACGACATTTTCTTGAAAACAAGGTAATACAGACACTTGCCTAAAGTAAAACCAGAAAATACTACAAAAACTTAGCTGGTCTAGCAACAGCTGCAGAGAGGGAAGCAGAGTTAATGCTTCGACTCTAAGTTTTCATATATTTTCTGTTGTCATTTCATATTTCACCCATCCGCAGCATTTTGCGTTTGCTTTAATGCTAAGTGAAGGACTGAGTTATCTTTCGATAATGTTGGTGCTTCTCTCTAAGCAGTTGAGGTGCGTGTGCAATGGGTTGAAATCTGGGAAGGTCAGGGAGTGCGGAAATGTGCCAAATTCATCGTATCTGTTGGAATGTGCGATTGAAACGAATGTAAGGAATATTAAAATATCTCTAGCGACGAAAAGGAAACAAATATATTTTCTGTTGTCATTTCATATTTCAGCCATCCGCAGCATTTTGCGTTTGCTTTAATGCTAAGTGAAGGACTGAGTTACCTTTCGATAATGTTGGTGCTTCTCTCTAAGCAGTTGGCAGTTGAGGTGCGTGTGCAATGGGCTGAAATCTGGGAAGGTCAGGGAGCGCGGAAATGTGCCAAATTCATCGTATCTGTTGGAATGTGTGATTGAAACGAATGTAAGGTAGATTAAAATATCTCTAGCGACGAAAAGGAAACAAATAGAGTTGGCTTGGTGCCACGCTAACTGCCTTTAGAATGCACATGGCGCATGACAGTTTTCGGAAAGGCAGACTTGATACCAGGTGAGTGGGAATGTAAAAAGCGCTGTTATATATGAGAGAAGAGCTCATCAAAGGAAATGTCACCTTGAGATAAGTCAAGTGTTGCCAGGGAAGCTCCCGCGGTGAAAACGTAACTTTGAGATCAGAAACTGATTGAAACACTCAGCAGATCAGTCACCAGTTTTTGATTCACAAACAAAATACATTGTTTGTATCGCTCCTATACAATTCCATTAACATTTTAAACACGTCGGTCAATTCACCTCTCAATCTTCCTCAAGAGTCAAGAACTCATCGTCATTGCTCGTGAAATGATATTTAGGATCGTGTCGTGAAACAAGGATGTGTAAGCACGTGGCAGTAGCTGTCACCCACTTGGTAGCAGCGTGGATCACAACGGTCGCTCAGGTGTCACTCTAGGGTCTAAGCACACAAATGAAGGCAGATAACTGAAGGCAATGATGAGTGAGTGTTGAACTGTTGTAAGTGTCGGATTCCAGTTAGAACATTGAAATGCTTGTTAGGCTGTATGTAAATAAATCCCCCGATCCCACTATTGTTAAGAAGAGGAGTGGAGATTTCACTGCTGAAAGTAAGAGAACTTATTCTGGCCCAGATAGTTGTATCTACAATTCGATGTTTTTAAAAATTATTTAACGAGACATGTGCTTCGGTGGCCAGGACGCTATTTTTGTTGCCATTTCATCATTGCCCTTGAGAAAGTGGTGGTTAGCCGCCTTCCTGAACCGCTGCATTCCACGTTTTGTAAGTACAACTACAGTGCTTTTAGGATTTTAACACAGCGGGATTACAGGAACGACGATGCAGTTACAAGTCAGGGTGGTGTGTGGTTTGATGGGTAACTTGCAGGTGGTCGTGTTCGCACGAATCTGGTGCCTTTGTACTGCTAGGTGGCAGGCGTCGCGGGTCTGAATGGTGCAGCTGAAGGAACCTTGGTGAGTTGCTGCAAGTGCATCTTCTAGATCGTACACACTGCTGCCACTGTGCGCCGGTGGTGATCGGAATGGATGGTGCAGGTGGTGGATGGGGTGCCAATCAAGAGCTCTGCTGTGCCCTGGATGATGTCGAGCTTCTTGAGTGTTGATGGAGCTGCAATCATCCAGGCAACTGGAGCGTATTCCATCACACACCTGACTTATGCCTTGTAGTTGGTAGACAGGCTTGAAGTGACAGGGTGTGATTTATGCTGCGCAGAATTCCCAGCCACTGACTACCTCTTGTAGCCACAGTACTTATATGACTGTTCGAATTCAAGAGCGGGGGAAGGTTAGGGGATGATCGGGAGGGTGGGGGTGGTTGTAATTCGCCGGTTTGGATTTGTTCTGCTATTTGTGGGCAGGACATAGCTGAACATTTTTCCGCATTGCTGGCAGATGCCAGTGTTGCAGTTGAACTGGAAGGGATTGGCTAAGGGCGCACTTAGCTCTGGACCACAAATCTTCAGTACTATTGCTGAAATGTTGTCAGTGTCAATGACATTTGCACTGCCAAGTGCATCCAACCGTTTCTTGATGTCATATGGAGCAAATCGAATTGGCTGAAGAATGGCACCTGTGATGCTGGGTACCTCAGGAGGAGGCCATTAATTTGGCACTTCTGGCTGAAGATTGTTGCAAATGCTTAGCGTTGTCTTTTCCACTGATGTTCTGACTTCCCAATATGTCTACAATTTATGCTACTTACTTTGCTCGAGTAATTGCTGCAGTCTTTGTGACACAAGGGGTTAACGTTTCGACGATTAACTGGAAAGTGCATGGGTCAAGCCCAGCTCACAAAGAGCAGTTTCATGTCTCGCCTCTTCCTACGGTTTCCTGCTACACAATTTGAGAAGGCAATGTCAGCTCTGATCTTATCCCACCCTGATAACGAATAAATAGTCCTTTCTAACAAAGCTAGCTGAAATACACTCAAGCAAATTCATTCTATCCCTTCGTGCCGAAAGTAAAACAATTATATACACATTGGACCATTTTAATGATGCTAAACCTGCTTCTCACAACTTACATCTTGTTGGTCAAAATCAGAAAACCAGAATCCCTGGGTATCGCTCTCCAACTGTGCAAAATCCTGAACATTCCACCCAGCTGAGCTAGTCCCAGTGTATCCATACCCAGCTCTCACCTCCACCCCACAACCCCCCACCCCACCGCACCCTTGTCTGCACCTGTCCAGCGGCACTATTTCCTCCATATGCCCGACTAGATTCTCTTCAAAGAGCTGAAGCATATTGAATTTGTTCATGAATGTCACACTCCGTAAACGTGATTTCGAGAGAATGTTGTTGTGAAAACGCAAAACCGACTGCCGAAACAAAATTCGCTGCACTCACAAAATTGGAATAGTATTTCCGCAGCCGGAGGACAGCAGGTTTCAACCCACAAAAGCAGATAAGAGAGCGATATGATTCAGAAGATTCAGGGAAGGAAATTCGGAATAAAAACAAACCAAAAAAAAAAAGCGCTGGAAATACCCAGTAGACCTGGCAGATTCTGTTGGGTGAGAAATAGAGCCGAAGTTTAGAGTCCGACACGACTCTTCTTTGGAACGGAAATTCGGAAGCACCTTTCGGAGTTTGAAGGCGTTGTCATGGATATTTTCTGGTTCGACTTTTGCGGTTTGGGACGGTGAAATCTTTGCTAAAGTAAGTGGGTGCAGAGGATCCAGAATTTCACCTTCTTCCTTAATCGTTTCACTGAACTAATAGATGTTTACATAATGCAGTTTCAGGTGACACGCGGGGATTACTCAGCTGGCATTTTCTTCCGTGTGCAAAATAATGTTTGTAGCTTATTGATAGTGTGAACGCAATTATCCATTAACAATTTAGTAAAACACTTCTCCCTGACTGGTAATGGGCACGAAGTGCGGTGGTACAAACCAGAAGACGAACAAGTCACGCACGATGCCAATAGAGTGATCACCATGAATGCATCTGGTTTGAATTCGGATATTTGTGCTGCATGTAAATACATTTCATCACTCTGCATGTTACAATTTTGTTTCCATGTATTTTTATTCTTTGCTAATTTAATTGACTGAAACTGACTTCATTCGGAAAGATCTTTTTTGTCTGTTTATTTCTCTCTTGCTTTTCAATCACTCCTAAATCCGTTTGTACAGAGCGCAACTATATTGGGAAATAACACAGAAACGCACATGTTTCTTGGAAGTTAGAACAATGGTGCACCCACAATCCGTCGCAAGCTCCACAATATTAATTATAAATATATAAACCTGATATCATCCAATGCAGAATTGTCATAATAGCTACATTGAAAGCGCAATCTAAACGCACGTATTGTCAGGAAAACTAAGAAAATGCATTTGTATTATTCTATCTTTTCCCGCATTCCAAATGTAATTTAGATTTGAAAAAACAGCTGATAAACGGGGCTGGACGATTCGATAGGATGGATCGAGAGAAACTATTCCTTCGGACACCGTTTGTACATGACTCGGGAGAGAGGAGAGCGAGCACTGGAAGCAGAGCCAATCAGTATGGGCGTGGGTATTTGCATAACGAGCATATATTAAAGATAATAATGAGAAACTATTGGTGGCAGAGGAACAAAGGAATTTGGGTCTCCAGGTACGCAACTCACAAATGCTGCTGCACATATACGATAAATGCTGTTACAAATTCAATTTCAAGAATCTGTTACTCGAAAAACTTTGAAAGCACTCTTGAATTTGTTGCCATAAAAAGGTCTCGTTGCCTCCCTTTCTGTTCCATTCCACAAATCTAGCATCCCACGTTTTAAAAAAAATAATAAAGAAAAGCATTTTGCGCATTTTACACCCAAGGCCTGGAACATCAATGGGAATGAAAGTCACAGGAGGAGTGACCTCGGGACATTTGGAAAATTGCTGCTTTTATTTCAGATTGCCATATTTGCTCCTTTCTGCCTTTTTTTTTTGCATTTTAATGCTTTATTTGATATTATTGCATTTGCGAGTTTTTTCTTTTATGGTCATTTCTGTTTATGCTTTAGGATATCGAACATTTTCACTTTGCTGTAAATTCTGCCGACCTGATGAGCAGTTTCTTTGATTGACAGCTCTCTCTCTCTCTCTCTCTGGGCACCTTCCTTCACGCACATGACTCGCCATTGCATTACACACGAAGAGGCCGCACAGGCCTGAGTGCGTTGTCTGCGGAGGTTTAATGTCGGATGTTTCGGGCTGGCGGCCACTGTTCTGGCCTGGGGGCACTACTGTGTGCGTGAACGAGACCAACAGAGGAATGGCTGGCTGACACCAGAGTGCCTCGTGAGGCCCTCTTCCTGGGACTGGCGCCGTGAGGGCGGCCCGAGCGGCAGCGGTCACCCCGTGATCGCAGGAATTGATCACCGTGACCCTGGGTTTTATGAGGTTGCAGTGACTGAGGACGGTAACGTGGACGCTGTCAGCAGGAGCAAAGGAACATGAGGAGGACATTCAGCCCTTCCAGCTTGTTCCACCATTCAATGCGATAATGCTGATCTATGATCCAATTGCATCTATCTGTCCTTGTTCCGTATCCCATACTAGCCTTGGCTGGTTAACATCTCCTAAACTTAGAATCGGGGGGTGGGCGGGGTGGGTGTGGGGGCGGGGGGGTGGGGTGGGGTTGGGGGGGGGGGGTGCTGGTGGTGGAAACAGGAGGAACGAACACGACGGCGAGTTACTCGGGGCCTTCCACGTTTCCCCCTGAGCTTCTACAATGGCAGCGGCCGGTGTGCCTGATAACACAGACATTGTCCGCCTGCCTCCCCGCAGTCAAATGGCCCAAGGTCGGAGTACAAAATTACACAAAATCATAGAATGCCACAGCACGTTTGGAAGCTATTTAGCCCATCGTGCCTGTGCTGAATCTCTGATCCAATTAGTACCACTCTCCTGCCCTATTCCGAAGGCCCTGTAAACAATTCCTCTTAAGATATGCATCTGATTCCCTCCTGAAATATACCTTTAAATCGGCTTCCAATTTATCTTTCTGACAGTTGATCGGAAGTCACAAGAACCCATGGTGGTTTAAAAAATGAAACTCATCACCCATATTTATATGTCCAATTGTCTTTTGGCCTGAACTTTGGTTTTGGAAGGTGGGCAAATTGGCAATTGAAGATTCCAGCGATGAAAGACGGAAGTTGGCCTTTGAGGCTGTTCTTGATTTTTGTCAGGCCTCTCGCTGTTCCTTGCTCCAGCTATTCCCATTTTCGCCTCCGGCTTATCAGACAGAATCTATTAGCTCGAATGCAGCTGTGACTTGACTTCTTCTCCACGGAAATCAATGTCTTCTCTGTCTTTGCCGTGCAGCGTGTGATGCGTAACTATTAGTGTTAATACATTTGCTCCGAGTTCGGTAATCACTCGGTTTTCATGCTGGTTTCGATTGGCTCTGTGTACTTGAATATGAATATCTTGCTGGCGTTGTACAGTCATATATCTGTGGACTACAGTGCTGGGGGTTCTGTATTATTGCGACCTTGAAAAATAGTACTGGAGGTTTTCCCTTGTTTGTGCCCATGCAATGTAATGCTTGGTGTATTTACAGGTCCTCTCTTCTCTCATGCCCTGTCATTGCTCATCTGGCCCCTGGGGGCACTGCGCTGCCCGAACAAACAAAGGCTCCTTCCAAAACAATTCTAAAACCGCGACCTCAACCAGCTAGAAGCATAAGGGCAGCAGATGTACGGGAACAAGACTAACTGCAAGTTCCCCTCCAAGCCAAACACCATCCTGCCTTGGTAATATTTCTCCGTTCCTTCGCTGTCGAAATCCTGGATCTCCATTTCCAACAGCACTGTGCGTGTTCCGCAACACATGGTCAAAAGTAGATCAATAAGGCAGCTCACCACCAGCGTTTAAATGACAACTATGGTTTTGGTCATAAATGCTGGCCTAGCCTGAAACGTCCACATCCCATGGACGAACAAAAACGTCACTTGCCCAGCTGCGTTGATACTATTCCCAGTCGCTGATGATACTTCTTCACTACACAGCCCCCTTGTTCGCTAATATTTTAATACTTCATTGTTTTTCATTTCTGTCCCCGCATTGCTTGACAGTTCCCCCAAAAACAAAGGTCTGAAGGTGGTGTAAGTTGTTCGGGAATTTTGGCATGTTGGTTATAGGCCTCACTGCAGTTCAACACCTCCCCCCACGCACCGCAACCACCGCCCACACACACTCCCCGCAAAATTTGTACATTTTAATTATCAGCCCTCAAAACAAAAAAAGAAGTCTGAAAGATAAACAGAAACAACTGGATGCGACTCAGCAGGTCTGGCAGTATCTACGGAAAGAGAAACAGTGTTAACGCTGCGAATCCAATATGACTCTTCTTCGGAAATGGAGAGAGGAAGAAATGTGAGAGATGTTATACTGTTGAAAAAAAAAAGACCTTGGAGCCCCACAGTTTTCATTTCACTATATTCTACGGGGAGAGCTGAGCAGGAAGATAATCCTTACATATTGCTCGCCCTGCTGTTCTGTCACTTGTAGTCCAAGTCACAATTTGCATTCTCGTTAATGAGTGGCGTTGCAGTAGGCGGGGTAGATTTATATGTAGAGGTCAAGATGCAACGAGTTTTGTCAAAGCAGCACATACAGAACAAATGAAGGCTAGTTTCAAGAAGATGTGTTTAGGGTACCGAACGGTGATTTTATGCAAATTCACCAAATCACGCCACCCCAATTTTACGAGCTTACTTAGCTGACTGAATGCATTCAGCTCCGGTCTTAGTGAAAGAACACAGTCTGACAACGTGTTAATCATAGTATACAACGATTTGCACTGTGCAGAAACTGAGCCTTTTCACGCTGTTCAGTAACCCATTTCAAACGTAATGACTAACCAGGAAGGTCGAGCAGGAATTAAATCAATTCCTGTGCAATGAGGTTCAAGTGGCAGTTTCGTGGGGCAGTGAGCATTGGAGGGTAATTTCTGAAGTCAGAAAGTGCCCGAGCGTCAGTTTCGTAGGGCAGGATTGATAACCAAGATTGTGCGATAACATCCTAAGAACATTAAACAACTAATCCACACAGACAATTTGGTGATCAAAGTCCCTAGCTACTTGCCTCCCTACGCTGATCTCCTGGTGCACGAGCCCTGCAAGTGTTCCAATGAAGAACAACGTAGCTTCAAGGAGCAGCACCTTATCTTCCAATAAGGCTTCTTACAGACTTCAGGACTCAACAGCGAATTTAACAACATTGAACCTTAAATACTGTACCCAATTGTTTGCCTTTTTGCGTAGATTTTCATTAATCCTTTATCATGTCCGTAAGAGAACAAAGAATTCGTAAACTGTTTAAAAAATAACTTTGCTGAACCAAATGAGCGCTGCTGCAGGTCACATGATTTACATGTGCGCTCCAGTGTCTGGAAACGTCCAACAGCAATTGAAGGACAAAAGGTCAACTCCCATCCTTGTGGAATCTCACAGCTCTCATTGTGAGGAGACATTAAAATCAACGAATGGCCCTTTGGAAATATCATTATTATATTTCTAGGCTCTCAACTCAGTCTGCTGTTCAACCTACAACCTGAAAACCTCAAAGTAGAACACCAGGCTGACCAACATCCTGAAGCAAATCTCAGCATTCTTAAAGCCTTGCTCCTGGAAGTTTTCTGCCATTGCCTGCCGAGCAGACCAAGTCTCTGCATGCCAAGGCCAACTCGCCACTTAAAGGAATTCTACAACTCCGGCTTTCGGCTAACTGAACCCGACTGAATGTGACTTCTCCGTGAAGCAAGCCTCACTGGAATATGGCGTTCTGGACTCCGGAGATCATGTGATATGGTATACATAACTATGCTCCTTTAATCCCTTTATGTGATTTATTTTCGCAAAAACCCTCTTTTCTATCTTCTCATTGTTTCCTTTTGCGGGTATGTACGAAGAGGCGACCATCCCCCAAGTTTGAATGTCTGAATAAACTATAACCCTGATTAAGCTCTAAAGAGAGTTTGCTGCAAGTCAGCTGGAAGGTGACGTCGCAAACAGAGGGTTTGGAGAAACACGCCACAGCATATTTCAAAAATAGTAAAGTGCCTCTGCCCACTGACCGACAGTACGAATATAATAGAGCTCAGTTTGCCTCTTCCCAACCCGTAATCATTGACTTACACTGTTTTTTTCCCCCGAAAGCAGTTGTTCATCATTCTGCCATTGACAGCTCCCCCAGACACGACTTTTCTTTCTGCAATTGCCCCATTGCTTGCTCAGAGATCTGGCAAGGGTAGGACTGGCTAAATGGCCTAATTTTGTGGCGTCGCCATTTTATGATACGGCATTTACTACTTCCTGTAGTCATGCAGCACAAAGTACCTTGTGATTCAATATTCCCAGCCTATCACAGAGCATACCTTTGTTGTTTACCTGTTCCCCGGCTTCCACTTACTTATATTTTGTTACGTTTCTAATTTTTTCCTGCTCTGATGAAAGTTCATCAAACCAAAATAAGAACTGCATTTCCCTCTCCACAGCTGCTGTCTAAAGTGTCTTGCTTTTACAACAATTTATTATTTTACCACAACTGCTCAAAATATGCTGAATCGGTTTAGGATGGCAATGTAGATAGATATTACGGAAGGGCTGGCGCTCTGTAGTGGCTGGCTCGTTGGTCTAGGGGAATGATTCTCGCTTCGGGATTTCTACTTAATGAGTATGTGAGAGGTCCCGGGTTCAAATCCCGGACGACCCATTTTCGTTGGTCTTCTTTTGCCCACACTACAAATTTCGATCTCCGAACCTGCTACGCTTTTCCAATTTTTTCTGCTTTTAAGGTAACGTTTTGCTACAATAGCTGATCGCCACTGGGTGGCCAGGGAACTTTACATTGGCTTAATTGATTCTGTGCAACAAACTCGTTTGTCGAGGATTGTGATTTTTAGAAGCAAGTGAAATGTGACACTATCCCAATTAACCAGACAAGGCGAACCTTGCTTGTGAGGCTAGGTAGGTTGATCAATGCATTTAGTTGTAATATTGAATTAAGATCTTGTAGCCTGAAAAAGGTGGAAGTAAACAAGTTCCCTTGGACTTGACACAGTTTATTTGTATTCCAGCAGTCGCACTGAGTGTGCCTTTGCGTGAGGTGCCAATCCAGTTCACCTAAAAAGATGGCCCATGGAAATCGGACAGGAGTAAAATCAATTGATAGGCACCACGTGTCGGAATAGCAGATTCTTAGGGTGATAACTCTTAGATTGGCAATTTCTTAGGACTGTAAGTGTCTGAAGGGCAGTCTTTTTTTGCTATAGAATTGATTTCCAAGATCCCCAACTGATTTAGCAGGATCGTTATCCAACTAGATCATGGAGTCAACATAGGAGGGTTGAAATAACTGGTGACCTGGCTTCCAACTGTTATCACCTGGTCCTCGGCCTTCTGCAGTGTTGTAATGAATTTGAAAGTACCCTCGAAGAGCAGCACGTCATCTTTCAATTAAGCACTTTACAGCCTTCCAGGATATATATGGAATTCATCAATTCTGACTGTATATGCTGTCCCCATTTGTTTTTCCATTGCATTGCAGATTTGGGTTTTGGACTCATTTTTCAGTTTTTTTCTGATTTCGGACGGCAAATGTCCATCAATCTGACATTCACACCTCCTCCGGACATTTTTTTCTATTATCATTTAACGGTCTCCACTGCTCTTCTCGAGAACTGGAAAGAACAAAATGGCCCTAACGGTTTCACTCTGTGCTGTGACCACAATATGATCCTTTGTTTGTTACTTCCTTTGGCTATGCACCACCAAAGCTTTAATCTCTACCTAACGCAGCCCTTCTTGTTTATTTTTTTCCACCTTCCCCTGCGCTGGCATTTGCTTCAAATTTATTGCATTAAGTTTACTTAATTCTATTGAAAGGTCATCTCATGGAGCTGAATGATGGGCTACATTTTCTTCCCTAGGAATATTGCGCGAGCTACTAATTTTTTCCAGCAATTGCTGTTGTCACCGTTGCGTAAGGCGTAACATGATAGCCGATCAGCTTATGATGGAGGTGGGAACATACATGTACAGAATGGTGGCTAGTAGGGCTGTGATTCTCGCTTTGGTCCTTTGCTGCGAAGAGCCTGCGAGAGGTCCGGTGTTCAAATTCCAGGCGACCTTCTGCATTTTCTCCTCAAGTCAAGGAACATACATTGCTTTTCTTGCATAATTTGTTGAACAAGTTAGGATTGACTATCATTTGGAGTCGTGTCGAGAAACAAAAAAACTCAATGCAACGATCTTATCAGCACGGAAAACATATATAGATTTTCAGGTTTTGCCTATGTAAGCGGACGGTCAAGTTATCCCCATTCACAAATTAGGCGACCGTAGCCAGCCGCCGGCTGAATATGTTCAGCTGCAAACTTGTCTGAAAGAGCATGCAGTCATACAGTGCTGGAGGCTACGCCGTTCCAATTGTCCATAGCTTATTTCATTCGAGGTGTTCGGATGAGCTGAACGTACACTGTTCCTGCCGCCCGGCATTCCAGTACAGAGTGAAACAAGGCTCAGGAAAGCCGAACAGGCCTAAAATCCTTTGCTGGGTAGCAAGTTCAAAGTTTCACATTCTTAGTGCAGTAAGTGTTCGAGTGGCATTTTCTTAGGACAGAAAGTTTATTCGGCAGAATTTTGTTGGAATAAAACTTATGCCTAGGATCGTACGTGAAATTAACAGGAACGTTAACCAATCAATCCACAGCAGCAAAGTGGAGAATCGAAGTGCTGATCTTCCCCTCGATGAAAGTATATGTTGGTTGAATGGCAACTGTGGAGTCGGCACATTGATCTAGGGGGATGATTTTCGGTTCGGGGTTTTCATTGAATAAGCATACGAGATTTACTCAGTTATCATTTGGATTTAAAGCCACAAAGTGCGTGATTTAATATTATTTGTATTGCAGAAGGTTGTCTTGACTTATACTGGGTTTAGTTTTGAGAAGCAAAGGGCAGCAGTCAGATACTGTATCGACTTCACATCGAGAAAATTAAGACAAATTGTCCTGAATGTTTGCCCATGTAAAGCACTGTGATTTCACCCCAAAATACCAATTCAGGCAAAACATACCGGCCGGTTTAGCTAGCTAGCCCTAAGCTTTCAGTTGTAATCTTGTCTGAAAGAACATGCAGTCTGAAAAAGTTGGAGGCCTCAAAGTTTGATGTTTGAATTGACCATGTTCTGGCACTCTTCTACGCGATGCATTGAACAGAAACGCAGCCTTTTTGTGAGGTTCGGCAATTCCAGTTCAGAATTAAATAAATCCCAAGCAATTAAGGCAAATGGGAAATCAACTGATGGGCAAATGTCTAAGTGGCAGGGTTTTTTTTAAGCCAATAAGTTTTGGAGTGGCAAGTTCTTAGGTCAGGAAGTGCCCTGGCGTCAGCTCCGTAAGACAGAATTGATGACCAAGTTTGTACGTTAGCTTCCCAGGAACGTTAACCAACTAATTCACACAGTCAAGGTGGTGATGAAAATCACTACTACCTATCCGTCAACGCTGATCTGCCGTGTGGCCAAAGAAGCATAGCTTCAAGCAGCAGCGCCTCGTCTTCAAATTATGCTTTTTACACACGCCAGGGCTCAGCACTGAACTCAAGAACTTTGCACTTTAAATCCTGCACCCATTGTCTTTTGTCCTTTTTAACGTAACTTTGCATTTTAGCCTTTAACATGTCCAGAAGCTATGAAATAGTTCATAAGCTGTTTTATTCAAACTTTACTTCTTTGCCATATTAAAAAAAAAACCTTCGCTGGACCAAACGAAGGCTGCAACATGTCACGTGATAAAAGCCCAACCCTGAACCTTGTGGGATGGACAACTCTCATTTTATGGCACATTACAATCAACAAACGCAGGGACCACCAGGCAACATTTCCCCTCAACCTCGACTATCACAAAAGAGAGTCCCACCGAAACTTGTTATCTGCATTGGCGCTAATAGCCACCATCCACTCCTTAAGGTGAACAATGGATTCTGGCTGGAGGCATAGAAGCTGCTTGTTAATGTGCCACCGACTCAACAATGTGCAACAAGAGGTGATCTAAACTCTGGTCCTTTGGAACGTTTATTATTACTTTTATTATTACACTTCTAGACTCGCAACTCAGCCTGCTGTTCAGCCTGTACACTGCAAACAACAAAGAAGAACTCCAGGCTAACCAATAGCTTGAAGCAATTCTAAGTCTTCTCGAAGCCTTTTTTCTCGAAGATTCCTGCCATCACCTGCCGAGCCGATCAAGACTCTTCATGGTTTACGAACTGGCAGTTAGTTCAGGAATTCCCTGAGCCTATTCTCTCTATAACTGCTTTTCCAGTTAGGATACTGGTGAGCGAGGTGGTTCCTCAGACGACTGCAGTAAGATCCAAATTCGTGGCACCACGCGTGACCCAGCTGCACAGGAGGAGAGGAGGAAGAGTGGAAATTGATTCATTAATGGTTAATCATATTTAACTAACTTACTGGAGTTTTTGAGGAGGTAACTGGGAATGTGAGGTGAGGTGTATATGGATTTTCAAAAAAGCATTTGATACAGTGCCAGACAATAGCTTTGTGAGCAAACTTCTAACTCATGCAACAAAATGGAAAGTAGGCAACTAAATGTGAAATTGGCTGAGTGACAGGAATCAGAGAGTGGTAATATAAGGTTGTTTTTCAATTGGAGGAATATTTGTACTGGAGTTCCCCATTGGTCAGTTTTGCGACCCTTGCTCTTCCTGATGTATATTAATGACCTAAACAATGATGCTCAGGCCATCATTTCAAAATTTGTAGATCATACGAAGATTGGAAAGTTTCTCACCTGTGATGAGGATAGTCTTGAACTTCAAAAGGACATAGGCATGTTGATGGACTAGGTAGGCGAAGCTGAATGCAGAGAAGCGTGAGGTAATTCATTTTGGCAGGAAGAATACGGAGAGAGATTTTCTAATAAAGGGCGAAACTCTAATGGAGGTATAGGAGATTTGGATATATGTACACATGTCATTGAAGATGGCTGGGACTGTTGAGGGAGAAGATAATAAAGCATGTAATAACTTAGGCTTTATTAAAAGGGGCGCTGAGTACAAGAGTAAGGAGTTCATGTTGAAGTTGTATAAGACACTAGTTCGGCCTCATCTGGAGGCCTGCGCCCACATCTGGGCGCCATACTTGAGGAATGAGCTGAAGGCATTTGACAGAATACAGAGGAGGTTCACAAGAATTATTCCAGGGATAAAGAACTGTAGCTATGTGGATGGATTGACGAGATTGGTACTATTTTCCTTGGACAAAAAGATTCTGAGCACAAAACTGAAGGCTAGGACTCAGCGCAGTGATGAATGGGTGCTGAACTGTTGAATGTGTCGGTTTCCATTTAAATCTTTAAGCTACTTGCTCGGCTCAAAGTCAAAGCTCCCCTGGCACAATTTTCAAGAAGAGCAGGGGGTTTATCCTGTTATCCCTCAACAAGTATCACAAAATAGGTTTGTTCGGTCATTGTCACGTGATGTTTTACGGAGCTGGCTGTCAACTCCAATGACCGCACTTCAGTAGTTCGTTCTCGGTTTCAATATCAATGTTCAGATCACCGGGCTTCTCAAGGCGGTATTAGATCCAAGACTTTCTTTTAAAAACTGCACCGTAAGGAAGGAAAGAGAGAGGTCGAAGACAGTCACTCGGGCGATTACCTTGCAGACAACGCATAAGTATGTGAAATGGGAAAAGTGCGTTGCAATCGCCATGGATAACCTGGTAAGATTTTTTGTTCCAGTCTAACTGCAATGCTGACCAGTCAAGCAATTCATCGTCAAAAAACAAACTTTTATTTTTATTTTGGAAGTTGTTTTTTCTTTATCTGCCCTTCACTTGCCGGTACTATTTTGGAAAAGTATACGGCATTGAATATATATTTTTCCGCGGCATGTAGTTTAACATCCGTTATTTCACCAACTTGTTCTCAGGCCAAAATAACGATTGTTGAACATTGTCATGTAAGTCTAGTTCTTAAGCATTCAATCAAAATAACTGTGTCCCTGTTACAGCCTGAAATGTGTATACAAATGAGAACCAAATTTCGCAGCCCGGCTCTAGTGGCGCAATTGGTCAGCGCGCGGTGCTTATATAGCAGTATGAAGCATGTGATATGTCGAGGTTGTGAGTTCAAGCCTCACCTAAAGCAACTTTTCTTGACTTGAAAAAAAGCGGCTATTGTGTCAACAAGCTTTAATGACGCAAAGTACGAGGGGCAGCCTGGATCAAAAATAAAAATAAGGGGAAAAAAACGTAAATGGAAGTAGTCATTTACTGTCGATTGCAACGGAGACAGTCGGAATCAAGGTTAAAAATCTCAGCATAAATGGAGCTGATGGTTAGCTTCTGTGGAGAGGGAAACCAAGCAAAAATAGCAGTAAAATACTGCGGATAGTAGAAATGTGAAATTAATACAGGAAATGCTTGAAAAGTCTCAGCAGGCCTGGCAGCATCTGTGGAGAAAGAAATACACTTGCGTTTGAGTCCGTAGGAGCTGAAGAGAGGGAGAAATGTAATGCGTTTTATGCTGTTTCAAGGGGGAGGTGTGGGGTGGTGGAGCAAAGTAGAAGGTCACGGATAGGTTGAAGGTCAGGAGAGGTTAAGTGACAAATATGTCATGGTAACAAGACAAAGATAATGACACTAATAAAGTCTAAAGCAGGTGTTCATAGCGGTATAAAGGTCAGTGCTGTCTGAAAGCAAGATAGCAGAATATATTGACAGTGAACCAAGAATCAGTGCTTGCTGAAAGTAAAGTATGGTACGAAGAAACAGACTGGCACTTGGCAGCAGTGCTGGTGGAGTGGGGGCTTGGGGCGGTGGACGGTGAAAAAACGATCAAAGTGGAGGATAAATTTCATGGTCTGTATTTTTTTGAAGTGACTGTTAAGTTCAGAAGGTTGTGAAGCGCCTAAATAGAAGATGGGGTTTCATTCCTTCAGTTTGCTTTGGGCTTTACTGGAACATTGTAGCCGGGCGAGGGCAGAAATGTGCACATAAGAGCAAGATGGTGAATTGACATGGCAAGGATCAGTAAGGTCATGGCCCTGTTTGTGAACTGAGTGAAACTGTTCGCAAAGTGGCCATCAAGCCTGTGTTAATCTCCCTATTGCATAGCAGGCCGTATTGTAAGCAGCGAGTGCAGTACACCAAATTCAAAGAAGTCCAAGTGAATCACTGTTTCAGCTGGAAGAAGTGTTTGGAGCCTTGGACTGCGAGGAAGGAGCAGTAAAAGTGGCAGGTGCTGCACCTCGTGCGATTGCATGGGTAGGTGTCCTGGGAATGTGATGAGGTGTTGGGGTGATAGAGGAGTGCACCACGATGTCAGGGAGGGGACTGTCCCTATAGAATGCGGGCAGGGGGGTGAGTGGAATATGTAGTTTGAGGGTGGTAGCACGTTGGAGTTTGCGGAAATGGGGAGGTAACGTTTTACGAGATGACCTTTTTCATATCTGCACTCTTGTGTTTAATCTCCGTAAGGATTGTTTAACAGGTTACATTCTGTTTATATCACTGCAAAATTCTTAGATCGGAAAAATAAATAGCTGCGTTAAGTACAATTGTCTAAACCAAATATTCTGTAGAATGATGAAGATAAACAGCAGGAATCTTGTGCTCTGTTCCAACAAGGCGTAGCCGAACCTTAGCCTTTGTTAGCACCAAATTCTAAACGGAGTTAAGGTTAGAGTGAAATATTTAAGATGCAATTTCAAGGCCGAAAATCAATTCAACTATTTAAAACAGTTCATATAGACTGGGGGAACATTAAAACTTATTTATTGACCAGTTGAACTTAAATTGGATTCTGGACAAGCGGTCTCCAAGGTAATATTCCGAGTGAACCTCTTAGATCTCTCTCCTTCCTTATGTGCAGTTTTTGAAAATAAATACTTGGATGCAAAACGCTTAGACAGGTCCGGTGTTTGTGAACTCTGACAGTAAAGCCGACAAAGAGCTACAGAAGTGCAGTCATTGGCGCGCAGAGAAAGTTCTTTAAAAAAAAACACGTGACAATGATCAAATAATCTTCCTTTGTGATGCTTGTTGGGGGATATGAGGACATTAGGAAAAACATCCCTGCTCTTTTTGACAATTTTGCAGAGGAACGTTTACGTTCAGTCGAGGATGTTGTTTAACGTTTTAACTGGAAGCCAACACCTCCAACAATCCCCCACCCACTCATCACACCGCTGAGTCTCAGCCTTCATTTCTGTGCTCAAAATCTAGAGTGAGACCTGAGCGAGACTTCTTATGCACAGCGCTACCTAGTGCGTCATGTATGCAGCTCCTTGCGAGCATATCCACGTTCCACGACCTGCTTCTGGGTATCGTTTCACTTGTTCACTTCAATCAGAATCACAGAATCTTTGCAGTGCAGATGGCAGATGGTGGCCTTTCGGCCAATCGAGTCTGCACTGACTCGCTGAAAGAGCATTTTGCCTAGTCCCACTTTGCCTTATCCACGTAACCTTGCACATTCTCTCTTTTCAGGTAGCAATCCAACCCTTTTTTGGATATCTTGATCGATTCTTCCAACACTCAAGAAGACAGTTCCAAATTCCAATCACCTTCTGGGTGAAAAAAAATCCGCGCACCACTTTTACTCTTTTGCCAATTATTTTGAATCAGTGCATATGGTGTTTAGTATATGATTTTCTCTTAAGAGGGGACATTATCTTACTATTTACAATGTCCATACTCCTCAGGATCTTTCGTGCCTCTATCAAATCTCCTCTCAGCCTTCTTACTCCAAACAAAACCGTCCCAACCTCTCGAACCTCTCCTCTTATCAACAGTTCTTATCCTTAGAATAATTCTTGTGAAACCCGTCGGTACTCTCTCCAATGCCTTCACATCTTTCCTCAAGTCTGGCGGCCAGAACTGGATGCAGTACTCCAGATGAGGCCGAACTAGTGTCTCACACATGTTCAACATGACCTCCTTACTCTCGTACTGAATGCCCATATCAATCAAGCCTAAATTACTATATGCTTAATCAAATGATCTTTCGACATGCCCTGCCATCTTCAATGACATGTGTACATATACACTGAAGTCACTCTTCCCCTGCATCTCCTTTAGACATCCTCCCTTTTTTTAACACTGCCTGTTATATTCTCCCAGTCAAAATGAATCACTTCACGCTTCTCTGCGTTGAACATCATCCGCCAATCGTCTGCCCAATCCACCATCATCAGTGTTGACAAAATTTCCAATCTTCGTATCATCTGCAAACTTCGAAATCATGCCCTGAGCACCACTGCCTAGGACAGTAATATAAATCAGGGAGGGCAAGTGTCCCCACACTGGCATCTGAGGAACTCCATTATAAAACTTCCTCCAGTCTGAAAAAGAACCATTAATCAGTTCTCTCTATATCCAGTGACTCAGCCAATTTTTATCTATGTTCCGAATTTCCCTTTGATCCATGAGCTAAATCTTTCCTGAAATCTGTTGTCTGGCGCTATCTCAAATGTTTCTTGAAAATTCGTATACGCCACATCAGCAACATTGCCTTCATCACACTTCTCTTTCACCTCCTCAAAATGCTCCAACAAGTCAGTTAAATAGGATTTTTCCTTAATGATTTCGGCTGGCTTTCCATAAATATCCCGCACTTTGTCCGACTTTGTGTCGAACTATAGCTTCTAGAAGTTTCCCTACGACTGAAATAAAGTGACTGCTCTGTCATTACTGGCTTTACGCTTGCACTCGCTTGTTGAACAAGGGCGCAATAGTCACAATTCTCCAGTCCTCTGGTATCACCCCTGTACCTAAGGAAGACTGGAAGACTATCACTAGTGCCTCTGCAATTTCCATTCTCACTCCACTCAGTACCCCTGTATGCATCTCATCCGGCCCCGGTACCTTATATAATTTAAGTAATGATAGCCGTTCTGGCACCTCTTCCTTCTCAATTGTAAATTATTCAGCTGTACCAGTTGCTTCCCGTCTCACATCGACCTGGGTAGCATCTTCTTCCTCTGTAAAGACAGATGAAAACCATCCGATGTTTCTCCTGGCCCCACGTGAAATGCCTCTCATTCATACCTAATAGCCCTACTATTTCTTTCACCACCCCTTTATTACTTATACGCTTCGGGAAGACATTTATATTACTTTTTATATTAGCTGTCAGTCTCCTTTCCTGCACTCTCGTTGGTTTGCCCGACAGTTTTTTTCTTTCATTTTGCATCTGGAGTTTCTATGATCAACCTGACTCTGCATTGCATTTTCTACATGACATCTGTCGTACGCGTACTTCTTTCTTTTCACCTTCACCGTTGTCTCTCTCGTCATCCAGACCAGCCTGGATTAATTTGTCCTGTCTTTCTCTTTCAAAGGAATATTCCCTGACATTCTATGTGTTGCATTTTAATTGAGCGTGGCCCATTGTTCAACCACCGTCTTTTCTGCAGCATTTGATTCCAAATGAGTCCAGTCAGATGAATTCTCATCCCATCGAAGTTGGCGTTCCCCCAATTAATTATCCCCGCTCTGGATTGATCATTGTCCTTTTCATTGATCAACTGAAACCTTATGATAGAATGCTCACTGTCCCCTAAATGTTCTCCCACTGGCGCTTGATCAAATTGGTCTGACTTATTCGCCAGAACCATGTCCAAAATTGGTTGCCCTCTCGTCCGACCGGAAAAATAGTGCTGCAGAAAAATATCTTGAGCAGATTCCAGGAACTCTCGGCCCCCTTATCCATTTCCACTATTCCTATCCCAGTAATCATTTGTGTAATTGAGTCCCCCATTATAATTACTCTGTAATGTTTTCACCACTAATTTCCTTGCCAAATAGTTTTTCTGCATCCTTTCCACTAGTTTGTGGTTTATACACCCATCTATGTTATTGCACCTTTTTCATTCCTTACCTCTAGCTAGAGACATTGGGCCCTTGACCCCTCTGGAACATCCTGTCTCTCCAGTAGTGTAATGCCATATATAACCAAAGTTGCCACCTCCACCACCCACAACACAATCCTTCCTTTTCTGCCTCTCCGAAATAACTTGTAGCCACGAATATTTAATGTCCAAGACTGCCTTTCTTTGATCCATGTCTCTGTTATAGCAATCCTATCATAATTACAATTGTCAACCTTTGCCCAGAGTTCACCAATGTTATTAACCACATTCTGTGAATTCACATACATGCTCATTATCGCTGATTTAGGCTTTTAAAAAAACTTTCCTCCTTACCTGGCCCCACCGAATAACGTATTTTCCTACTTTAATTCTACCTCACTCTCTGATTGTCTATTTGCCTTGATACTACTCTCTGATATATGCTCCTTATCAGTTAATAATTCTCTACTTCTCATTGGCAGTTATTTTTCTGCCCGGTGTGAATTTCCCCCCAGGTTCCCATTCCCCTGCCATTCTAGTTTAAGCCCTTCCCAACAGCACCAGCAAAGCTTTACCTGATGAATTTAGTCCCAATCCTGTTAAGGGTAAGCGGTCATTCTTGTAAACGTCACACCTACCCTAGGCCAGTCTCAATGCCACAGGAAGTTAAAGCCCTCTCTCCTACTCCATCTCTTCAGCCATGTGCTGAACTGTTCAATCTTCCTATTCTTATGCTCACTAAATCGTGGTACTGGGCTTAATCCTGAGATTACCGTTCTCGAGATCCTGCTTTTTCCTAACTCATTGAAATCTGCATTCAGGGCCTCATGCCTTTTCCTACCTATGTCATTGGTCCCAGTGTGTAGCACGCCCTACGGCAGTTCACGCTCCCCATAATGAATGCTCTGCAGTCGTTCTGTGACATCCTTGAACCTGGCACTAGGGACGCAACAAACCATCCTGGAGTCGCGCCTGCGGCTACAGAAACGCCTGTATGCTCCCTGAAAGATGGAATCCCGGATCACTATAGCACTTGCGTATCGTCAGTAAGATATATCCTTACCTGTTACTCCTTCTGGAGTTACAGAAAATGATGAATGGACAATATGAGCCAGTGATTGACTAGCTCACACCCCAGAGGTACTAACAGCTCCTTAGGGTCATTCTGATTTTTACTGACGATTTGCTTTTAGTGTATAAGAAAAGAGATATAACACTTGCGTCATTCTGCCTCCCCTCCCGTGCAGCTGAGCCAGCAGTGGAGCCAAGGACTTAGCTCCTGTTCCAGTTCTCTGAGGAACCATTTCGCTTACCAGTATCCAAAATGAACAAACGGCTACAAAGAGATAGCCTCAGGGGATTCCTGCGCTACCTTCCTATTTTTCTTAGATGCTCTGGCGGTCATCAAATCCCTCTCCGCCTGTGTACTTCATAGCTGCGGTGTGACCATCTCTCTGAACGTGCTATCCGCATCATTCTCAGCCTTGCGGTCACATCACAGTAACTCCAGGTGCTCTTCAGTTCTGAAACCTGTAGCTCAAGTGCCTGCACGTGTTGACACCTTCTGCAGATGTAGTCACCGAGAACACTTCGTGCTGGCACGATGTCTGACATGCACATTTCGCATGGCCGACTTGCACTGATTTGGATTAATCTTTTATAAAGTATTTTCTATAGTATCGTATCATGTAATAACTCGTCTGTCACTCACTAATCGACTCCCCTGTGCCGAGTTCGGAAAGGCCTACACTTAACAACTAACTAACTTACGGGTCTCCTGTCAATTAGCTTTTAGATTTTTACCTGTAAATTCCCCGATTCCTCTCTCTGCTGATTTAAGGGCTCCGATGACATTCAATCAGCTTCCTCCCCTCTAACAAAAGGACAGCCAGTCACTGGAGGCTGAGGAAAGGTAGAAAACGACAGGAGCTGCTCCATCGACCATTCAACAAACCCACTCATTCACCAACTTGCAATTTAAACACACTAATGCAACCAAAACAGAACACCAGCGGAGGCAAGAAGCACTGAAGAAGGCCTGTGTTTATGCTCCCCGATTCAAGGTTCTGAAAACTAGTTTAAGCCAGTTAATTAGCTAGCCGGAGCTCCAAGGAAAACATGTAAACCCGTTTTAAAGCTGGAACGAAACTCAATTTCCCACAATCCAAACAGCAACTTTAAGCTAATAGCTAAATTAAAGAAAAGACTAGACTTTAGAAATAAATTAACCCATATGTTAAATTAACTTGTAAATTAACCCATAAAACTCTCTCTCTCACCAAACACCAAGTTAAGCACGCTCATGCAACCAAAGCAACGACCTAATGCAGATCAGATTCGATTAGTTATGTGTCAAGATGAGGAATGAGACTGAATAACTGATCGAAGCCTTTAAAATGCTAAAGGGGTTTAACAGAGTCGATACAAGCAATTTCTTCGGGAAGATGAATCTATAGCTGCACCTGATCTGCTCAGTGTTTCCAGCAGTTTCTGTTTTTAACATTCTGCTTTCACTATGGGGGCTCCTATGACAACATGCAACTTACCCCAATTCCACATTTAATTTATTGAGTTATTTTCACACACAAGAGCGTTAACATTTGGACATACAGACTTTCAAGTCTGCTGTTTCCCAAAGCTGCGCCATGCGCCTCCTGCGTTGAAATGACATTACGTTTCGTACCAGCCTACGCCAAAAGGTTAATTTTTCGTCAAGAGTGGTGTTTTCATTTAAATTCTATTTTTCTGAATCACAGCTGCCAACAAATAGGGCGAATTTGGAACACTTTCGACCTTGCTCACATCCCCATCACCCACATATCCCAACTGCCAATTGCTTAGAGAAAAGGGCCAACTATTAGGCAAACATAACCAAGCTCTTCAATTAGCTTTTTAACACAGCAAAATACTACAAATTCTGGAAATCTGAAATAAAAACAGAAAGTGATCGTAAAACAACGACTGTAAGTAAACATTAATTCTGCTTCTCCCTCCGCAGATGTTGCCAGAACTGACACTTTTGTTTTGACCACACTTTCTGTGTTTACTTCAGAAAATGACTGTATCACGAGATTTGCAAGAAAATTTCGCGAACATTCGCGCCGCGGCTTTTCTGATTGCAGTCTGCTGGCTTTGGCTTTGTGACGTGACACAGTTCTAAATATTTCCATCCCTTTCAAAGCAAATATGCACCATTGGTGCGAACGGGCAAAATCCGGCAGGATCAGCGGTGGTAGAAAAACAACTTCAACATTGTAAGTGTGAAAGTGGATGTTAGACGAGGCAATGCCGCAGTAAAATGACAATGAAATGCTAGGAAGGAATTCAAGGAGATCAGTGATTGTGGAAGGGAGAAGTATCTGGGCAAATGGGCGAGTTTGAATTCTGGAGCAGCAAACACAGACATGTGGGGGGCTGGGCTGGGGTAGGGTGTCAAAATTTCAGGCGATGAAATGTGCTTTTCCATCTAAAATATTCCTTTGTACAACTGGCTTTTCAACTGCGTTCTTCTAGCAGAAATGCGAGAAAGGGAAACACCCACTCCCGTCACCCGAATTCGAGTCGACGTTACTGCGGCCACAATACAGTATCTTAAGTACTAATCAATCACAGAAACACATTTGAGAGGTTGTATTGCTGCCCAGCTGCAGAGAAATAGCACACCCCCCAATCACCGAACAGCTTTAAAACAGCGCTCTCGATCGCTTTGCCAGTCTGTCGCAGAAGGATGATTTGAGCTTCCAAACTTCCAAACTTTCCTTTTCATTGCTCGCCGAATTCCGGGCATTTTATTGAATGGTGCGATTAGAAACCTTGTCCAAACATTTGTCTTTGTGGCGCTTGGCAGTGTGCATTTGATAGGCCCTTAATTTATGAATACGGCTGTTGATAGGTAGTGTGTCCAATTCAGAGTTGAATTTCTAAAAAAAAGGACAACGTCAGATCCTCTCCAGCTTCACATACACAAAGGCAATACACTAAACATGCCGGAAATCAGATATAAAAACAGGAAATTTTGGAAGTTCGAGCAGTTTTCAAAAGAGAAACAGGTTGAATGCTTCAGTTGTATGACATTCTTTGACAACGGAGGTTGCTGCAGCTACAATGGAAAGCATTAATTTACCAAGAATCAGCGTGGGCCTTCACCCTGATCTGAAGAAGAAAAAAATACACACCTTCCATACCACTGGGCTCTCAGACTGAAGACCATTTTGGATGAAAAAAAATAGCTACCAATTTTAACTGAAGTATCTGGTGTTTGTCGAAGGCTGCTCCCTATCCGTGCTGACTGTTTCGGGGAATTAACTTTACAAAGCATTTTATTCTATTAATAACGGAATAATATGTAACATTGAAAAAGGCCATTACAATACCATTAAGACACCATTAACTTTTTCGTTCCAGACTGAATGCAATGATAACATGGTAAGCAATTCATCGTGAAAAAAAATATATTTTTATTATTTTGGAAGGTGATTTCTTTCCATTAGTTCCCATGTTGCAGTTAGTATTTATGACAATTGCACAACATTGAATATATATTTTCCCGTGACATTTGGAGATTTAGTTTAAGATCGGTGGCTTCAACAACTTGTTCGCAGATCAAAGTAATGATGGTTGCACACTGTCAAGTAAGTCTGATTCTTACACGTTCAATGAAAATAACTGTGCTGATATCGCGATGATACAACTTGAAACGCGTATACAAATGAGCGATGAGGTTTTTGCTCGGCGTTAGTGGCGCAATCGATTCGCGCATGGTGGTAGGTTATGGTTGTAAGTTCAAGCCTCAGCAAAAGCAGCTTCTTCCTGACACTGAAAAAGTTTTAAAGTGCCATCAGGTATCGGAGTGCCTGTGGAAAGGGGCGATGAGCAAATTCGAACAAAAATAAAACTTAACTTCAAGGGATTGAAACAGATCTATCTGTAGCCTCAAGATGCTGCAAGTACTGAGCAGATGAAGCACCTTATGTTTCAGGTAAAACACTGCGGATGCTGCGTGTGAAGTAATAACTGAAAATATCAGCAAAGTTCAGCAGCTGTTGCAGCATGTGAAAAGAGAAATAGAGCAAACGTTTGAGTCTGCATGACTCTTCTTCAGAGCTAAAGAGAAGTAGAATAATGGGTTTTATGCGGTTGGAATGTGGTGGGCTTGGGGGTTGGTGAGAGTGTTGGAGCATGTAGAGCAAAATAAGAATCTGAAATAAAACAGAAGGTGCTGGGCAAACTTAGAATGGCAACGTTAACTCTGTTTCTCTTTCCGCAGAGGGTGCCAGGCAGTTTTTTTTTCTTTCAACACTTGATGTTTGTACTTTAGACTAGATTTGCAAGAAAACTTCGCGATCAATCGGGTCCCGACTTTCCCGATTGCAATAATGCTTAAACAGTGCTTGGCTGTGTGGAGTCAACCAAATCTATGTGTATGCATTGCTTTCAAAGCACATATGTACAATTGCTGCGAATGGGGCACGTAGCGCCAGGAATTGCGATGGCAGCAAAACAACATCAATGGTGTAAGTAAGCATGTGAGTGTCAGATAAGGCAATGCCGCAGAAAATTGACAATCAAATGGAAAGAGGGAATTGAAGGATATCGGTGATTTTGGAAGGGAGAAAGATCGGTGAGAAGAGGCGGGTGTGAATTCTGGAGAACCAAACACAGACATATGGCGGGCTAGATTTGGAAGAATGCTATGAAAAACATGTTTTCAAGCAAACGATTCTTCAATTGCGTACTTCTGACAGAAGCCCGGGAGCGAAGCAAACCATGATGCGCTCTCTATCCTTGCTTCCTTCGGTTACAACCGGGATTAGTGACTACTATTTACTCCCGGCAACATACTTGAGGAGCTACGGTGCAGTAGTATGTTAAATGAGGAAAGTGAGGCAGTGAGGCGGAGAGGTTAATGGAGGAAGTTCCCAATGTTGGGGCCCGGGTACCTGAAGGTACGCCTACCATTGCTGGAACGATTATAATTGTGAACCCACATGAGACCTGAATTAGAGGAACACAGGCATCTGGGTTGGTTTCGGGCCTCAAAGTGAATGCAGAGAATGGGAGGAGCAAGGAATTGGAAAATATGGATGAGAATTTGAAACCTGAGGCGTTGTTTAACCGGGTGTCAGTGAATGTCAGCGAACATGTGGTGATGAACGAAGTAGAGTTGCTGCGAGTTAGGAGACGGGCAATAGATTTCGATTTATGGATGCTGGAGTATGGGTGGTCGGCCAGAAATACGATGAAGTCCTAAAATCTGGAGGCTTCGTAGGCATGGAGGAGAATTTCAGCATAGATGCACTGAGGTAGATATAATAACAGACTATGTTTAAGGTGGATTTAGGAGCGGTTTTATTGAGAATGCGACTATGGGTTCATTAAAAAATTCTGTGGTTGAAATGTGACAAAAAGGCGGTGAACATTGCTTCAATGTCAGCCAGTTTCCAGGGACGGAAAGAGACGGTGCCGAGGGAGCGGCGTTTGTGTTACACAAGTGGAAAAAGGCAGCTTCACTGGCGTCGCAGATATGTCGTTGGATGCTTGTCCTGGGTCAAATATGACACCCAGGTCGCGCATAGACTGGCTCAGTTTCTGACAGTTGCCAGGGAAAGGAATTGAGTCGTTTGCTCAGAAAGGGAGTTTGGAATGGGGAGCGAAGACAATGTCATCAGTTATCCCATTATTAAATTGGAGTAAATTTCTGCTCAACAAGCGTTAGATGTCGGGCCAGAAGCCTGTTAATTTAGCAACGGTGGAGGATTTGAGAGAGATGTTGGTGAGGTAGAGGTGGGTGCCATAAGTGAATGTGTGAAAACTAGCATTGTGCCTTTCCATTATATCACCAAGTGGCAGCATAGAGATGGAAACTAACAGGGCGCCAAGGATTTATCCTTGGCAGTCAGCAGAGTTAATGCTGCAGCGGATGGAAGAGAAGCCTTTGTTTGTGATTAGCTGGCTATGATGAGATCGATGAGAATGGAACCAGGTCACTGAGGTCCCAACCAACTTTAGGACTGTGGAAAAATGTGACCAACCATGCGAAAAATTGCAGACATGTCATGCGCAGTGTTACAAAAATTGTTATCCACATTCCTTCCTTTGCTCCATATTCGTTAATCTCCGTGGCTGGTAAATATCTCTCGATCGTCGAGACACGAGGAGAGAGAACAGGACAGCGAATGCTTCCTGCTGAATTTCCACCACACAGCGCACACTGATGCAAGCTTAGCTCAGTCGTTGACGGTCTGGAATCGCCTGCTTAAAAGGGCCAAATGTGGAGCTTAAATGTAATCATAATAATATAATGATATACTATACAGAGGGAGAGCATTTGACCCATAATTCATTTAAATCTCATCCGGCAAAATAACAACAAAGAAGAGTCAGTCTTGTTATTGCTAATAAAGTAGAAGAACGCTGGTTCTAAGTAACCTCCTGGCTGAACGTCTTTGGATTTTTTTAATGAAAGGTAAGGGGCACTATTGCGTAATCTTTTCCTCCAATTCCATGGTTATTAGTTCCCCTAACCATTTAAACTCGCCTCTTCTGTTACGTCTGTTCCTCTGACAAAACCCTTCGCTCTCATCCATCCAGTGAAAGTACCGCTCCACCTCCATGCCCCCTGTCCTAACCAAATTAAATATGAGGGTAAACTAGCCAGTAATATAAAAGAAGATTGCAAGAGGTTTTTTTTAGATATTTAAAGGGTAAGAGAGAGGCAAAAATGGACATTGGGCCGCTGGAAAATGACGCTGGAGAAGAAGTAGTGGGGAACAAAGAAATGGTGGAGGAACTGAATAGGTACTTTGCGTCAGTCTTCACGGTGGAAGACACGAGTAACATCCCCAAAGTTCAAGAGAGTCAGGGGGAAGAGGTGAGTATGGTGGACATTACCAAGGAGAAGGTGCTAGGAAAACTGAAAGGTCTGAAGGTGGATAAATCACCTGGACCAGATGGATTACACCCCAGGGTTCTCAAGGAGATAACTGAAGAGATAGTGGAGGCATTAGTGGTGATCTTTCAGGAGTCACTCGAGTCAGGGACGGTCCCAGAGGACTGGAAAATCGCTAATGTAACTCTACTATTTAAGAAGGGAGTGAGGCAAAAGACGGGAAATTACAGGCCGATTAGCCTGACCTCTGTCGTTGCTAAGATTTTAGAATGCATTGTTAAGGTTGAGATTTCAGAATACTTGGAAGTGCATGGTAAAATCGGGCAAAGTCAGCATGGTTTCATTAAGGGGAGGTCATGCCTGACAGATCTGTTAGAAGTCTTTGAGGAGGTAATGAGTAGCTTAGACAAAGGAGAGCCAATGGATGTTATCTACTTGGACTTCCAGAAGGCCTTTGACAAGGTGCTGCACAGGAGGCTGCTCAGTAAGGTAAGAGCCCATGGTGTTAGAAGCAAGGTACTACCATGGATAGAAGATTGGCTGTCTGGCAGGAGGTAGAGAGTGGGGATAAGGGGGCCCTTCTCAGGATGGCGGCCGTTGACGATTGGAGTTCCGCAGGGGTCAGTGTTGGGACCACAACTTTTCACGTTATACATTAATGATCTAGATGAAGGAACTGAGGGCATCCTGGCTAAGTTTGCAGATGATACAAAGATAGGTGGAGGGACTGGTAGTACTGAGGAGGTGGGGAGGCTGCAGAAGAATTTGGACAGGTTAGGAGAATGGGCAAAGAAGTGGCAGATGGAATACAACGTGGGGAAGTGTGAGGTCATGCACTTTGGTAGGAAGAATAGAGGCATAGACTATTTTCTAAATGGGGAGAGAAGTCAGAAATCTGAATTGTAAAGGGACTTGGGAGTCCTAGTCCAGGATTCTCTTAAGGTTAACTTGCAGGTTGAGTCGGTAGTTAGGAAGGTAAATGCAATATTGGCATTTATTTCGAGAGAACTAGAATACAAAAGCAGGGATGTGCTGCTAAGGCTTTATAAGACTCTGGTCAGATCACATTTAGAATATGGTGAGCAATTGTGGGCCCTGTATCTCAGGAAGGATGTTCTGGCCCTGGAGAGGGTCCAGAGGAGGTTCACGAGAACGATACCAGGAATGAAAGGCTTAACATCTGAGGAACGTTTGAGGACCCTGGGTCTATACTCAATGGAGTTTAGAAGCATGAGAGGGGATCTGATTGAAACTTACAGAATACTGAAAGGCCTGGATAGAGTGGGCGTGGGGAAGATGTTTCCATTAGTAGGAGAGACTAGGACCCTAGGGCACAGCCTCAGAGTAAAGGGAAGACCTTTTAGAACAGAGATGAGGAGAAACTTCTTTAGCCAGAGAGTGGTGAATCTATGGAATTCATTGCCACAGAGGGCTGTGGAGGCCAGGTCATTGAGTGTATTTAAGAACGAGATAGATAGGTTCTTGATTGGTAAGGGGATCAAAGGTTACGGGGAGAAGGCAGGAGAATGGGGTTGAGAAATGTATCATCCATGATTGAATGGCGGAGCAGACTCGATGGGCCGAAAGGCCTAATTTCTGCTCGTATGTCTTATGGTCTTATGTCTTAAATCCCTTGATCGCGTTGTCAGCTCCAAAATCTATGCCCACGTTTCTTGAGTTTCCATGTTTGAATCCCTTCAATCAGGTCACCCCAGCCACATTACGGAAATGGCTCGTTCCAATATCAGTAATGACATTCTTAGCAACTTTGAGAATGATAACCTATGCCTTGCCTTGCTTCTTGAATTGGCTGCACCATTTGGCACGGCTGATTGCACCTTTGTCCTCCAATACCTCACTGCTGCCCCCAGTTTGGTGGAATGCATTTATCCTATGGCATTCTCATCGATTTCATCATGACAAGAGAATCACAATCAATGCCTTCACTTCGTTCTTCTGCACCATTCCCTCGGGTGACTACAGAGGATAAATAATTGCCCCCCACCCACTCCCCACCATCCCCCCCCCCACCCCGCCCCCGCCCCCCCGCCCCCACCCCCTCCAACCCGCAATTTTCCATTCATGTGCTATCCCTTGGTAATTTCACCGAAAGGCAAAGTGCTAGTTTTCATTTGTATGCTGAAGGCACCCACATCTACCTCACCAACACCTCTCTCGGAACCTCCACCATTGCTAAATTATCAGGCTGCTTGCCCCACGTCCAGTACCAATTCAACAGAAATTTTCACAAATTAATTATTGAGATGACTGAAGACAATGCCTTCGCTCCTCATTCCAAACTCCACTCCTGAGTAAACGACTGCATTTCTCTCCCTATTAACTGTCTGAAGCTGAGCCAGTCATTTTGCACCTGGGTGTCATATATGTCACAAGACAAGCTTCCAGCCACATATCTGCGACAGCACGAAGGCTTTTTCTTCCAATTATATAACACAAACTCCAGTGCACAGCCACCGAATTCCCCCTGCCCCCCACACCCAGCACACCATCCCCAACTCACATACCACCGCCCCACACCACCCCCCCCCCACCCCCCCCCCACCCCACCTCCCCCCACCCACCGCCCACCCTGCCCCCGGGAGCTGAATGTGATTGAAATACTGCTATCAGCTTTTTTATTATATTTCTCACACAGAAGAGTTTCTGACCTTAGACGTGCATCGTCAAGAACCCCGCACCTATTTCCACCTCTAGCATCGCCTGACATTGCACGTGCATTAGCACATCTGCAACTAAAATTCTCCTCCGTGCCTTCGTAGCCGCCAGACTTGACCACCTCATCGAATTTCTGGCCGACCTTCCAATCTCCACCCTCTATAAACTTGAAGCCACACAAAACCTGTTGGCTGTGTCCTCACTCACTGCAGGTCCTCTTCACCTATCATCCAGTCTTCGTTGACATTGACTGACAGCTGGGTCAACACGACCCAAGTTCCAAATTCGCATCTATGTTTTCAAATCCCCTCCATGGCCTTGCCTCGTCCTTTCTGTCTAATATCCTCCAGCCCAGAAACCATCCGAGATATAGGGCTACTCTAATTTTGGTCCCATGTGCATTCCCAATTGTAATCGTTCCAACATTGTGACCCTACAGCTGTCTGGATCCAAGCTTTGGAAATCCCTCCATAATCCCCTCGGCCTCACTGTCCCACTTTCCTCATGAAAGAGACCACTGAAAGCCTTGCTCTGGCTGTGTGTCTATTTGCGCAATTAAGTAACCTGAAGGCATTCCAACGAGTTCATAATGGGGAGATGCCGTTCACTTTCTCCCGGTCTGGGAAAGGATTCACTCAGTCATCCAACATGTAAAACACCAGCGCATCGACAAATTACTGCAGAGAATGGGCTTTGCTGACAGTGCTCCTGTTAATCAAGTCCAGGATTGAAACATCTTCACGTAGACTGCATTTATCTCTGCTGACAATAATAACCCCTATAAGCATTCTATTTTCTCTGGAAACAGTAAATTATCTAAGTTTTTCAGTGGACAAAGTAAAGAATGATCCCAATTTCATGAATTCTGTGACTTTCTTTCAAATCTGCTTCTTTTAGATTTCTAGCTGTTGTTTTTCCACTCTTTTAGGAATTCAAGCTGACAAGTTCATTCTCTTGGAGAAACCCCAAGGAGACTCTTTAATTTGCTCACATATCTCAATCTATTGCAGTCTCGATTAGTTACGAGCAATTGCTACACCTGACATTTGAATATAACTTAATTCATAAGTCACATGCATACTGACATCATCACACAGCTCCTCTCTCCAGCCCGTTATCAATGAAACTTGTAACATTTAGGCTGAAATTCCGTTTCCGTGTGCCAGCATGGAGGTGGTGCTGGGCATTCAGGGATCAGCAAATCATGTTCAGTGTGCGCGCTTGTTAGCTTTCATTCTGACCACGTGCATGGGATTAGTGAGCTTTTATTGCTTCAGGGAACGTCTTGGCATCTCCTTTCTATACCTGGAATTGTCACTCATTGCCCTGTTGCTATGTGCATCTTTAGATGGTACCCGCTGGTGGTAGAACAAAGGAAAGCTTATGATTGCATGGGGTGCTGATCAAACGGGCTGCTTAGTACTGCATAATTTGTGAACAAGCTGTCACCCTTCTGACTCGCGACTTGTAGATGGTGGACAGGCACTGGGAAGTCAGGAAGTGAGTTACTACAGAATTCACATTTTCTGACCTGCTTTTGTGGCTATGAAATTCGTAAGGCTGGTCCAAATGAGTAACACAAACATAAAACCATAACATGCTGCAAAAATGTCCGCAGATCTGGTAGCATCTGTGGAGAGAGAAATAGAGTTCCCTGAAGAAGTGACATATGGTCCGGAAATGTTAACACTATTCCCCTCTCCACAGATGCGGCCAGAGCTGCGGAGCTTTCCCAGAATGTTATGTTATTATTTCGGATTTCCAGCACCCGCAGTATTTTGTTTTCATCTTAGTCCAAATAAGTGTCTTTTTCATTACTACTCAATAACGGGATATGGCCAGCATTTATTGCCCAACCCTAACTGCCCTTGAGAAGGGATGAGCATTTAAGGCACTGCAGTTATACATTTGCTGTTGAACCATTAATTTCAGTCTTGCCCGACATTCCTGATCCTTAGCTGCATTTGAACTTGATTGCTGAACAGCACGAATCCCAATTAAATAAAATATGGCCAATTCAACTCGTGGGTCTCAAGCAGTGTCGGACCGCATGTTATTTCAGACAAGTTCTGTCTGATGTAACTGAGAAATGTTGTGCTTTTTTCAGCTTGGCCACACTAGCCTCACTCTCTAACATGTTGATTCCTACTCTGCGTGTGCACTTCATTTGTTTAAAGCTTATTACATTTAGAACTTTTCAAAGTTCTGATTAATGACCGTGGAGCTGAAACATGAGCTTAGTCTCAAACTCACTGATGAGGCCTGGGCTTTTGTTATCTTTTTTCGGGCATTTTGCGCTTTTGCTGCAATGGTCGGTAACGATGGCTTTCGGCTTAGGATAGCAGTGGATGATTATAGCATCTGCATACATACCTTGCAGGTGGTGTGTTGGTCTTGGGATATGACCCTCGCTTAGTGTGATTTCATGTATTAGACTTGTCACAGAAGAGCCCTTTTAAGTTTTTCCCTCCAGTCCAGAATGCGTTCTTGAAAACTCAATTCAGTGGACAAGACCCGCTTGAAAGTTCGTGGGGTTAGTTTTGAGAGGCAAATGACACAAAGAAGGTGTTTATTAGCGCAAGACGCATTGAGAAGTTAGAGACAAAATGTCAATACCGTTTGACCATGGGAGCGGACTGTGACGTTACACAGACACACCTATTCACGTTACGCCCATGCTTGCCTGGTTCTGAATCTGGCTCAATGCGTTCAGTAGTAACCTTATCTGGAAGAGCATTTAGTAGGAACCTTGTCTGGAAGAGCTAGGTGCGCCAGAACCTTGCCACTGACAATATTCTAGGCCTGAGCTGAGTAGACAGAAAACATTTCATGCGAAATGAAATAAAAAGTGCTGGAAATAGCAAGTCTGGCGGCAACTGTGTCGAGAGAAACAAAGCTAACGGTTCGAATCGAATATGTCTCCTCTTCTTCTTTTCCTGTTTTTATTTCAGTTTTCCAGCATCGCAGTATTTTTCTTTGAGGTATTATTGTTGTTCTATAGTCCACTTATAATCCAAGTCACGGGTTGCATTGCCGAAAATACATTGCTTTGGAAAATTCGGATTTGACTTATGTCTAGAGGGTACTGTGCCGGGAATTTGTCAACGCAGCACGTGTGCGGAAAATTAAGGCACATTTCAAGGATGTTTTCCCAGATCAACGAAGTGTGAATTGATCGATATTCACCAAATCAGGCAATTCCATGATAGCTTGTTGATCGCATTGGGTTATAAGCTTGTCTGAAGGAACACGCAGCCTGACAGAGCTGGAAGCCCCACGCTTTGATTTTGATTTGCATTCGACCAACTGCGCTGAGCAGAAAGTGAGCCTTGTCATATGATTCGGAAATCCATTTCAAAGGGAATTAAGGTTCAGGAAAGTCAAACAGAATTAAATCAACGGTCTCAGTGGCAATTTCTTTGTGTCTGAGCGGTGGTTTATTGGGACAGAATTGATACCCTAGATCGTGCATTAGCCTAACAGGAACATCAACCAACTAATTCAACATAGATAATGTGGTGAATTAAAATCACTGGCGATCTGGTTCTCAGCGCTGATCTCCCGGTGCTCGAGCTCTTGCAGTGCACCAGTCAAGAACATTGTAAGTCCGAAGAATAACGTCACACCTTTCCATTAGGCTACTGAAAGCCTTGCGGGCTTAATGCTGAATTCAAAAATTTTCACTGTAAATATTGTCTCCATTTTATTATCCTTTTCTTCGCAGATTTGTGCTTTCGTCCCGTTTTATAGCGCTCACTTGTTTTCGTACGGCAGTTGGTCATCAATCTGCCTTTTGCACTTCCATCTGACACATTTTTTTCCTTCTTTACTTCTTCCATTACTCTTTCAGAAACTTGGCTGGGACAATACTGGCCAAATAGCCACATTCCGTACTGCAGCAATTTATGATTCCATGTTTATCATTATCCGTGGTCAGACAACACAAACTATCCTGTCACCCAAACTCCCCAGCCTATGTCAGTTTATATTTCCTCAATGCCGGCTTCAATTTGCTTAAACCTTATTGTTTTCTAAATTTTTCCTGCTCTGGTGAAAGGTCAATGACTTGAAACACGAACTCTGTTTCCCTCTCCACAAATGATGACTGACCTGTTGTGTTTCTCCAGAGTTCGGTGCATCTACTACATCGGTTTTAAAAGGGGTTCGATCGCCTTGAAGTGGCAGTGAAAGTACATGATGGCTGAACTGCATTTGTGAAAGTTGCTAGTTGCCCTGGAGGTGTCATTCTCAGTTTGGGAACTGGAAAAAATACAATATGAAAGATATTGGTTTGAAACCCTGGGCGGCCCCTGTACTCTCACTTGCAGTCCAAGTGTTTGGTTACGATTTCTCAAATTTGCTTCCTTCAAGAAGGCGATTTTGACTCGTATATTGAGCAGATTTGTGTGTGAGAGGACACAATGTGGACTGTTGGCCGACGTAACAACGCAGCACACATTTTCAAGATAGTTTGCCCCTGTAAGCAGACTGAATTTACCTCGTCAGCTGCCCCTTGCTTATAGGTTCAGGTAGCGGGCGGAATGCGGTCTGTTCTAATCTTCCCTGAAGTAACCTTCTTACAGAGCTCAAAGCCCCTCAGTTTGATTTTAATTTCACCAGATTTCATTGGTATTCTGGGAGCTGCGCTCAGCAGAAAGGGAGCATCTTCTTGCTGCTCCGCAATCCAGTTCAGAAGGAATTAAGACTCAGGAAAGTCGGACAGAACGAACAGGAATTTCTGGGAAGTAAGAGTTTCATATGACACAAAAGTGTCCGAAGGGCAATTTCTTTAGACAAAATTAATACCCTGGTTCCTGTGTTAAACCGAACGTTAACCAATTATTTCCAGAGCCAAGGCTGACTATTAAAATCACTGTCGACCTGGCAATCACTCTCACCCACGATGATCCTCGCCTCCTGAATTGTTCCAATTAAGCTCAAAACCCGCTCTAGGAACGTCACTTCATCTATCAATTCGTCCATTTACAGTCTTCCGAACTCAACATCGTGTTGAACAACTTTTCACCGTCAATATTGCTCAAAATTTGTTTTTTTTTTTCCTTGCAAGTTCCTGTTTTGGCCTCCTATTTAAAATCGTTTATGGACGGCAGTTGTTCATCAATTTGGCACTCACACCTCTTCCAGCCGCCTTCTGTTTATTTCCTTGCCCCTTCAGGCAGCTGAAACTGAAAGCACAAGTCGAATAGCCTCCTTCTGTGCCGTAACAATTCTATGATTATCTCTTTATCACACCCTGTGCACAACAGTTATTTTGTGATTTAATCTTTCCTGACTTCCACCCCTCCACAGCCTTTCCCTTTAGTTATTATACCTCCCCTACTCCACCCAACCGCACCCCCCCCCGCCCCCCCCCCCCCCCCCCCCCCCCACACACACACACACACACACACACTCATTCGCTTAAAACCCATCGTATTTCTCAATTTTTCCAGCTCTGAATAATGGCCACGGAACTGAACCATGAGCCATGTTTCCCATTCCACAGATGTTGCTTCAGCTGCTGAAGTTTTCCAGCATTTCGTGCTTTTACTCCCGTGGCCTGAGAGGGTGGATGGTCGGGTTAGAGTGTTAATTAATGAATATATTGCTGAACGGCTGGTTTTCTGGTGCTTTGTTGCCCTATGGTGTGATTCCTTCTTCAAGACATGCCGTTTAATAAATTTGCGTGCGATCCCCAGTCCAAACACCAGACGCAACATTTTGTTTTGTTTCGTTTAGTCCAGATTGCGTTTCTGAAAGTTCTTTGCAATGCAGAAGGCATGCTTGACAATTAGCGGGGTGTGTTTTGAGAGGGAATGGGCTCAAAGCACGTGTTTATCAACGTAACACAAATAAAAACAAATTGGCAACAATGTTTGAGCAAGGAAGCGTGCAGTGACTTTATCCAATGCCCCGATTTGGGTAACGCCTATGCTTGCCGGGTTGTTCGCTGGCTCACTGCCTTCATTATTATTTTTGCCTGGAAGACCGCGCAGTCTGACAGAGGTCGAACCCCCAGGGTTTCTAATTGACAACATTCTGGGGTTCAGCTGAGGAGGAAGAAAATATTTAATGCGAAAGGAAACAGGAAATGCTGGAAATACTCAGCAGGTCTGGCAGCATGTGTGGAGAGAGAAACAAGAGTTAACGTTTCGAATCGAATAGGACGATTTTTCACTTTGTCTTTTTATTTCAGATTTCCAGCATCCGCGGTATTTTGCTTTTAGCTTTTATTGCGCTTCCCGTTGTTGTTCTGTAGTCCACTTGTCGTCCAAATTGCAGGTTAACTTTGCCACTTTTTTTATTTTTTTTTTATTTTTGCATTCCAGCCCATAGGGCACGTTTGTCCTCGTTACATAAGTGGAGAAAATGAAGACACGTTTCAAGAAGATTTGCGCAGATTCGCGAAGGAACAATTGATGCAAATTCACCAAATCAGGCGAATATGTGTTTGTGCTTTAGGAAGCTGGTATTCGATTGCAATCTTGTCTGAAGCAGCGTATACTCTGACAGAGCTAGATTGATTTTGATTTGAATTCGACCAGTTACGCTGAGCGGAAAGTGACACTTTCATGGGGTTCGGCAAGCCATTTCAGAAGAATTTAAGGCTCGGTAATGTCGAGCAGGACTACAATCAACAGCTCGGCAGCAAGTAGCTAGGCGTCGATATCTTAGTGCCTGAACAGCACTATCATGGGATCGAACTGATACCCAAGGTGGTACGTTAACTTATCAGGGACATTAAACAACTGATCCACACCTTCACGGTGTTGAATGAGGCCTGACTCTCAAAGCTGGCCTCCCGATGCTTGAGCTCCTACAGTGTCCCAATGAAGAACAAGATACTTTCAACGCAACAGCACAGGTGGTGACGGAACTCCTGAGAACCTCCGGCATTTTTCCGTTTTTATTTCAGGTTAGCAGCATGCGCAGTATTTTTGATTTTGTTCATGTCTGCTGACAAAAACAACTCCCATTGGCTGTCCCCTGACCTCCATATGAGGTATACAGGTCGACGGCACCAAGCAGCACCCGGGGTTCACGAAGGTTCATGTGCAGCTTTCCAGAGAGTTTGCAGAACAGCTTTGGAAACTGGCTGAGCTTCACTGCATTGCTTCCTGAACAGTCATACTAACTGTTCCGAGATTTAATTAATACTTTTAACGAGACGCAGCTCGTTTATCGGTGCATTAATGCATATTTGAAAGCAATCCTCCAGTTTCCATCCGATCGATATGGAAATGGTCAAAATGTTAGACGCGCTGTGAGCAGGATTTGAACCTGCGAGGGGAAACCCCACTGGATTTCGAATCCAACGCCTTAACCACTCGGCCATCACAGCTGTGCGAAAAAAAGCTCCGCAAGTCAATTTATTTCTCCAAAAACAAACGTTTTACGGCCGAGTGGGCAAGATGATGCCCAGAAAAGTTTTAAAACGAAACAAACGAAACAGATGAAACAGCATCTGTCAAGAGCGAAACAACAATAACGTCACAGGTCGATAAACTTCCATCAAAATATTCATTCATATATCACCGAGTTTCTATGCTTAATCTAGGTAATGATTCATGAACTTTTTTCATGAAACAGCTGTCCTTGTTTGGCACTCCTAATGTGTTTCTAAAAATCAGCGTGCTGAACAAGAATCACTTTCCCATAAGAAATCACTTAATAAGGGTTGGCTGCGACCCTGAACTCTATTCTGTGTATTAAATGTCTGCAGCGTTGGCTGCCCTGAATCTAGCTGGCCCGAAATGTTTTTTTCTACTTATTATTACAGTGCTGGGAGGGGAACCGGGAGCATTTCTGCTTCTGAATCAACTGAGTGCGAAAAAAAATCACAGGGAACCTATAAGTTGATTGGCTGTTAAGTGGGTGGTGTAAGGGACAGTGTATTAAAAACCAGCTTAGGATACAGGAGTTAAGGTAGATGTATACATAACAAGAAGATAAACTTGAAAATAAAAAAAATCAAATAATTGAAATAAAATAGTTAAAATGAAATAATTAACTAAATACCTAAAACACAAACCTTTGTAATTAAGGGACTATAACTTTTAGCTTTACCAGTTATAACTTGTGGGTGGTACTAGCATTCAATAAACACAGTAAATTGTAGTATACATAGGTACTGTTCCACGTTAATCAAGAAAATAATTAAAATAAATTAATAAATTAGATTTTTTTAATGAATAAACACTGTAGTAAACGCTTTACATGACGTTTAAGTATGGCAGTGCAACTCGGCTACGCAGATGTGGGATGTGCGAATTCGTGCAGGCACAAAGCCAAGCTCCGAGTCTTAAGGCTTGGGCGGCGGATGGAGCCACTGCGGTGCATCGGCAAGGTTGGGGATTATGTTGATAGCATGTTTAGAGAGGTAGTCACACCACAACTAAGAAGTATACAGGCAGAGGAGAGATGGGTGACCGCCAATGCAACTAAGAGAAACAGGCAGTTAGTGCTGGAATCCCCTGAGGTTATTTCGCTCTCTAAATGCTTTTCTATTTTGGATACTGGTGAGCGACATGGTTCCTCAGAGGACTGTCGCAAGAACCAAGTCTATAGCACCACAGGCGTCTCAGCTGCACAGGAGGAGAAGACGAAGCGTGGAAGTCCTATAGTAGTAGGGGATTCCACACTTAGAGAGTAGACAGGCCTTAGCTGTGACTCCATGATGGCATGTAGTTTCCCGGGTCCAAGGGACAAGAATGTCAGAGAGCGGCTGCAGAACATTATTTAGGGGAAGGTGAACAGCCAGATGTCGTGGTCCACTTTGGGACCAATGACATACTTAGAAAAAACGATAAAATCTAGAAAGCAGATTTTAGGCAGTTCGGAAGGAAATTAAAAAACAGGATCAAAAGAGCAGTAACCTCGGGGTTAGTTAGGTCTCATCTGGAGCACTGCATCCAGTTCTGGATGCCATACTTGATGAAGGATGTGAAGGCATTGGAGAGAGTGCAGAGGAGGTTTTCAAGAATGATTCCAGGGATAAAGAACTATCGCTATGAGTATAGGCTAGAGAGGTTTGGACTATTTTCCTTCGGAGAAAAGAAAGCTGAGAGGAGACTTGATCGAGGTATTCAAGATTCTGAGTTGTATGGGCAGGGTAAATAGTGAGAAACTGTTTCCACACGAGAGAAAATCAAGATTTAGAGGGCACAGGGTCAAAATAATTGTCAGAAGGACTAAATGTCGTGCAAGGATTTTTTTTCACCGGGGGGCGTGGTTGGAGTGTGGAAGAAACTTTCTGAAAGGGCGGTTCGATCAAAGCATTCAAAAGGGAATTTGATTGATACATAGAGAGAGACAATAGAGAAGGTTATGGGAATAAAGCAGGGGAGTGGGATTATGTGGAATGCTCTTTCAGAGAGCCACTGCAGATTAGTTTGGCCGAATAGCCTCCTTCTACACTGTAAAGATACTGTGATACTGTGATTAACAGTAACTGGAATGCCCCGTGGAGCTATGTAAACAGAGTAAGCTCCTCCCTGTCTTAGGCAGGGTAAAACGGACTCTACTGAGAGCTGAATTTGCTAACTGGTTTCATGTGGTTTCTGTAACCGCAGTTCAGTTTGCAAGAAATTCAGGGGTCTTTAGTGCAGCCTTGCAAACGAGTGAATTTTGAAACTGATTGTATACCTGGGAATTTGGTGAGTGGAGAAGTTAGGTGAGGAGGGCAAGGAGGCTATCCTTTCCATTTTTCCCCCCACCATTTTCACCCTCTAGTAATTGGTTCTTACTCTCCGACAGGGAAAGAAGCCAAATGTTTGTTGAGTACCCAGTAAGCCGATAAGATTTATTCTATTCCTAAGGTTTAATATAATACAGAAACTGATGGAAAATTTACTTAAGGACATAAAAAGGAAAATACATTGTTGAATAATATCATTAAGTAGAAATCGACTCTCAGATTCCTTGATGTCCTGGAGCAGGAGGCAATTAAGTAAGTCGGTTGGCTGCAGGAATTAAGTTAAACACACCTGCTGTGCGTGATGTTTGAACCTGCGCGTTAAACCAGGTTCGAGTTCAATCCAATAGCTCAACCGTTCTGCCATCACAGCTGTGTATACCGTAGCTGCCACAGGTTAACATTTCATGCCAAAGGCAAAGGCTGCGAGCCAGAGATGTCCAAATGATGACCAGAAACAATTCAAAACGCAGTTGATGGAGCAGCAGACGTGGACAGCGAAGCAACTTTAACGTTTCAAATAGATAATCTTCCGTCTAAATATAAATTCATATATCACTGGCCCTGTGTCCTTCATCTGGGCAATGGCACTTGACCGGCTTTCGTGATAGTTATTCGTCATTTAGCAATCCTGTTCTGTTCCGAAAATTGGGCCTGCGAAACAACAGTCATTTTCCGGTATTAAACCTTTAATAAGAATTGGATACGTCCCCTTTTAATTAATCATTCATGGGCTGTGGGCGTCTCTGCCTAGGGCAGTATTTATTGCTCACCTATAATTGCCCATGAGAAGGTGGCGGTGAGCTGCCTTCTTGAATCACTGCAGTCCCTGTGGTATAAATCCAGACAGATCGTTTCCTGTGTTTACCATTCCCTGCGGCCAGTCAACACAGACTGTTATTTGTTTTATTTAAGCTGCCCAGCCGAGCACACACCAGCAATTTTGTTATTTTTCCTCATTCCGGGTTTCCACATGTTTAAAACTTATTGTATAACGAATTTTTCGCAGTTCTGATGAAAAGCCATCCACCTGAAACATGAACCCTTCTCTCCTCTCTACAGATGTTAGCTTACCTGTTGAGTCTTTCCAGCGTTTTGTGTTTTTACAATCACGGCCTGAAAGGATGGCCAGTCGGCTTTAGGTGGCAATGAAAGTACCTATTGTCTGAATTGATCCTGTGGAAGCGATTCCTTTGTCTACACATACGCTGATCGAATTGGGAATTTGGGTGACCATGGCTATGCACGATCTTCTGTTTATATTCCAGACCACCCCATGTAATGCAGTGACTTGTAGTGCTGTATTTTCGCAAACTTCTTTTCTTCGACAAGGCAGTTTTGATGTTTTATATATATATTCATTTATGGGGTGTATGTGCCGCTGGCTAGTTCAGCATTGCTTGACCACCCCTAATTTCGTTTGAGAAGTTTGTGTTGAGCTGCCTTCATGAATCGCTCCAGCCCCTGTGGCGTAGTTACACCCATAGTGCTGATAGGGAGGGAGTTCAGGATTTTGACCCAGCCACAGTGAAGGGACGGCGATATGTTTCCAGGTCAGGATGGTGAGTGGTTTGCAGGACAAGTTCCAGGTCGTGGTGTTCCTAGCTATCTGCTGCTCGTGTTCTTCTAGGTTGTAGTGGTAGTGGGTTTGGACGGTGCTACTTGCTAGTGAGTTTCTGCAATGCATCATATTGATGGTACACACTGCTGCCACTGTTCTCGGTGGTGCCGAGAGTCAATGTTTGTGGATGTGGTGCCAATCAAGTGGGCTGCTTTGTCCTGGACGGTGTCGAGCTTCTTGAGGGTTATTGGAGCTGCACTCATCCGGGCAAGTGGAGGGTATTTCATCACACTCTTGACTTGTGCCTTGTAGGTGATGGACAGGCTTCGGGGAGTTAAGAGTGTGTTAGTCGTCCCAGGATTCCAAGCCTCTGACCTGCACTTGTAGCCACACTATTTATATGGCTAGTCCATTTCAGTTTCTGGTCAATGGTAATCCACCAGGAGGTCTATAGGGGGGATGGTATTGAATGTCAAGGGGCGATCGTTGTATTCTCTCTTGTTGGATATGATCACTCACTGCACTTGTGTGGCATGAATGCTATTTGCCACTTGTCCGTCCAAGCCTGGATATTGTCTAGATCTTGTTGCATTTGAACATGGGCTGCGTCAGTATCTGAGGAGCTGCGAATGGTGCTGAACATTGTGTAATCATCTACAAACATCCGCAAATCTGACGTTATGATAGAAGGGAGGTCATTGATGATGCAGCTGAATATGGTTGGGACTAGGAGACTACCCTGAGGAACTCCGGCAGTGATGTCCTAGGACTGAGATGATCGGCATCCAACCACCGGAACCAACTTCCTTTGTGCTAGGTACGACTTCAACCAGCGGAGTGTTTCCCCTCAGATTCCCATTGACTCCAGTTTTGCTAGGGCTCCTTGATGCCCCATTCTGTCAAATATTGCCTTGATTTCAAGGGCAGTCACTCTCACTTCATATTGTGAGTATATTTCTGTACCATACATCGCAATGTAGGATATTTCTCAACGCCATGGCGCAACGTTAATTTTCAAGGTGTTTCCCCCATATTATCAGACAGTGAAGTTAACTTAATACAGCCGGCCTCATGCTTTCGAGTTCAATTAGCGGGCCGAAAATTATCTGAATGAGCATGCATTCTGGTAGAAATCGACACCCCGCAGTTTGATTATGATTTTATCAGCTTTCATTTTTATTCTGGGAGTTGCACTCAGCAGAAAGTGAGCCGTTTCTTGCCGTTCAGCAATCCATTTCAGAAGAAATTGAGGCGCAGGAAATTCAGGCAGGAATAACAAACACCTCTGCATGCGAGAGGCTATGTTGTAGTTTCTAAAGACAGAAAATGTCGGGACGCCAATTATTTTAGACAGAATTAATACCCAGGCTTGTGCGTTACCGTAGGAACGTTGCCCAACTATTCCCGAGAGCCAAGGTGGATAATTAAAATCATTGTCGGCCTGCCCCTCACCCTGACCTCCGTTCTCGTACTCCCCAGTGTTCCAGTGAAGTTCAACGAACGGTCGACGAGCGTTAGCTCAGCTTTCAATTCGGTAATTTACAACCCTCCAAACTCAACATTGTGTTCAAAAACGTGGCATCATAAATAGTGCTCAAATTTTGCTTCCTCTTTTATTTGCAACTTGCAGGTTTGGCATCCTTTTTCATCTCCTTTGCGAACGGCAGCGGTTCGCCATTCACACCTCCTCCCCTTTCTCTTTCTTTTCTTGCCCCATTCTTCATTCAGACAGCCGGCAGAGAAAGTACATGTTGAATGGCCTCCTTCTGTGCTGTCACTTTTGTATGATTCTGTGCTTATCATTGCCTGCGGCCATGCATATCAATTCGTTTGTGAATCAGTCTCTCGTGACTCCCACCTTATCACAGTTCTTCCTATTTTGTTATTTTTTACCCTCCACACTTTCAATTGCCTAAAAGTTATAACATTTTCAACTGCTCCCAGGTCTGATAAAAGGTCGCCGAACTTGAAATTTAATTGTAGTTCTCTCCCTTTAGTTGCTTCCTAGTCTGCTCGGTATTTCCAGTATTTTATGGTTTTGGTATGTCAACCTGAAATGGTGACTGAGACACTTTTGAGTGGCAGTAAAATATATTTTCTGAACAACGTCTGTGTTGGTCTGGCACCAAATTTAACCAGCGGTTCGAACGCTGCTGATGTACCCTTACGTGCTGACATATTCAGCATTTCCTGTTTAAATCAATCTCCAACAGCTTCTCTATTTTGCTTTGAGGTTTATTGCTGTGAATATTTTCTTTAAAACAAAAATGAAAAGCAGAATCAGGAAAAATATGTTCAGCAGATGTAGTTCAGGGGTGAAATTCCTGAAATAACCCATAGGTTGGCATACTATTAAAATGATAAATGATCGCAGAGTTGAAACGTTAACTCAGTTTCTCACTCCACAGATGCTGCCGAAACTCCTCAGCATGTCCTGAAGTTTCGTTTTTTGTTCAGATTTCCAGCATCCGCAGTATTTTTGAATGTATTTATTCATGCTGACAAAAGCAACTTCCCATTTGCTGCACGTTTCTTATATAGGCTAATGCTAAAAAAAAAAACAGCACCAGGAGTTCACAATGGTTTCTCAATTTCTGTCGTCACCTGTAGCTTTCCAGAGAGCTTGCAGAATGCTTTTGTAATTTGGCCGGGATTCCCATCATTACTTGTTGAACAGCCATGATTAGGTTTTCCACATTCAAGTAATGCTTTTAAACAAATGCAGTTCGTTGCGCAAGGCATTCATGTATAGTTGAAGGCAGTCCTCCAGTCCCCTTACCATCGATATCGAAATAGTCAAAATCATAAAGAGGGAATTCATGCCATAAATTGGATGTCTGCTATATTACCTTAACCATTAAACAAGTTCGTTATGGGTAGGGCCTGAACATGTCTGGAAAAACACCACTAAACATCAGACCCAAACCTAAACCTAAACCAATTAGCCATCATAGCTGAACAAGGCACAAAACCCACGAGCTAAATTCTTATGCAAAATAAACGCTGTTATTCCTGGATGTGCAAATGAACAGAAACGCTTAAAAATATTCCAAACGAAGCAGCATCACTGGAGAGGCAAACTAATGTAACATTTCAAATCTGGGGTCGAGGGGCGTAGCTTTGGGGTGGGAAGTCGGGTGGTAGTCGGGGTGTGCGGTGAAGTCGGTGGGTGGAGGAGGGTTTCGTCGGTTCCAGTAGTTGGAGGGGGTGTGTTCTGCAGCGCAAAACTGGTTTTAAACCTTGTAAATATCCCTTGACAGCGATTCAGCTGTGAGAGTCGGAACCATTCGAGGTGTTAGTTTTTTAGTGATGCTGAGGTGTATCTGACGATGTGTTCAGGCAATACCCGGCTCAGTCTTTACATAAGCATAATAACTACCTGCAAGGCACTCTTCATCGTGCCACAAACCCAAATGTTTGGAAAAGCCTTTTATTCCCTCCGTCCAGTGCAAAGCGTGGGCACAGCAGACAGGCAGCGGGGAAGGCAGCTGTTATTTATGAGCCACCAGCTAAAAAAATGAATCAGTTGTCTGTGATCGCCTGGCTGAACGGTTTAAAGTACCATGAAAGTCTGTATGCCAACAACAGCAGTAGAATTGCATACAACCACAATGTGTAACCTCATGGCTCACAGTACCCCCCACTCTACCATTGTCATGATTCTGGGGAATTAACCCTGGTTCAATGAAGTGTGCAGGATGGTATTCCAGAAACAGCACCAGGCATACTTAAAAATGAGGTGTCAGACAGGTGAAAATACAGCACAGGGCTACTTGTGCTACTACGCAGGAAAGCAGCATGCGAAAGGCAGGGCTACATGGCTCACAATCAACGGATGAGATCTAAGATCTACAGTCTACTTATCCAGATAAACAACTAACTTGAAGAGGAGGGTCCACAAAGATAGCTATCCTCAAAGGTACGGACCCCAGCACTATAGTGTAAAAAAAACAAGTTTGAAGCACTTGTAACCATCTTCAGACGGGCGTGCGGAGCAGATTATTCGTCTCCAACTCCCCCTGAGGTGCATAGCGTTACAGATCACAGTTTTTAGCCAGTTCGATTCACTCCCTCCTATGATATCAAGAAACGGCTGAAAGCACTGAATACTGAAATGGCCATGGGCCCTGACAACATTCCAGCAATAACACTGAAGAAAATACACGCCAAAACTGGCCACGCCATGAACCAAGTTGTTCTAGTACAGCAATAATAATGAAATCGTATCCGAAATATGGCAAAAATTTCAGGCATCTCCGAACCACAAAAACAAGACAAATTCAACCCAGTCAATTGTCGGCCCATAAGTCTACTCTAGATTATCAAGCTTACTGACGCTCAATTTGCGTTCCGCCAGGGCCACTCAGCTCCTGACCCCATTACGGTGTTGGTCCACACATGGACAAAGCAGCTGAACTGCGGAGGTGAGGTGACAGTGACTGCCCTTGATATCAGGGCAACATTTGTACAACTGTGGCATCGAGGAGCTCTAGAAAACTGGAGTTAATGGGGTCCGCGGCGAATCTCTCCATTGGTTGCAATCATGCATAGTGCAAAGGGAGATGGTTGCGAATGTTTGAGGTTAATCATTTCAGTCTCAGGACATCAATGTAGGCGTTCCTTAGTGTAGTGTCCGAGGCAAAACCATCTTGAACTGCTCCATCAATGACCTTCCCTACATAATAAGATCTGAAGCGAAGATGCTAGCTGATGATTGCACAACGTGCAGCACATTCGCAACTTCTCAGACGCTGATGCAGTTGGAGTCCACGTGCAGCAAAGCCTAGAAAGTATTCAGGTGTTGTGGTAAGGAATATTCGCACCACACAACTCCCAGACAATGACCATCTCCAAGAAGAAAGAATCCACCTTTTCCCCTTGATATTAATTGGATGCCATCGCTGACTCCCCCACTATCAATATCCTGAGCATAAACATAACTGCTTCATCCAGTTAAACGCTTTGGCTACAAGAGCAGGTCTGAGGCTAGGAATTCTATGTCGAGTAACTCACCTCCTGACTCCATGAGGCCTTTCCACCATCGACAATACACTGTGTTGAAATATTGTCAACTCGCCTGGATGAGTGCAGCTCCAACAACTCTCAAGATGCTCGACACCATCCAGGACAAATCAGCCCGCTAGATTGGCACCCTATCTACCACCTTCAAAACCCATTCACTCCGCTACCGATGCAGAGTGGCAGCAGTGTGCACCGTCTACAATGTGCCTTGCAGCAAATCACCAAGCCTCCCCAGCAGCACCTTTGAAAGCTGCGACAATTACCACCAAGGAGAACAAGGGCAGCAGAAGCAAATGAACACCGCCACCATGCAGTTCCCCTCCAAGCCGCCCACCATCCAGACTTGGAAAAATATCAGCGTTCCTACACTGTGGCTTGGTAAATTACCTGCAACTCTCTCCCTAACAGCTCTGTGGGTGCGTACCTACACCACATGGACTGCAGCAGTTCATGAAAACAGCTCAGCACTACCTTCTGAAGGGCAATTATAGATGGGCCACAAAAATGTTGACATAGCCAGCGACGCTCACGTCCCGTGAAAGAACAAAATTAACTGCGTTGTAACGTTAATTCTGCGGGACAGTCAGCGCTACGCAACGAGCAAGAAGCTGACTGGCACAAACAACAGAGGATTCTCAGAATTCTGATAAACTGACGGCAATTTCACCTTACAGCATGACCCAAAGCAATTTGTTTGGGTGAGCTATGTGGCGCAAGGAAGGAGATGCAGGGGCACTTTCATTAATTTCCAAATCCTCTCTGGCCACAGGAGAAGCGCCAGAGGACTGAAGGACATCGAATGTGGCACCATTATTCAAGAAAGCTAGTAGGTATAAACCAGGAAATTGCAGGCCAGTGAGTCTAACGTTAGTGGTAGGCGAACTATTGGAAAAAAATTCTGAGGGATAGGGTTAATCTCCACTTGGAGAGGCAGAGATTAATCAGGGGTAGTCAGCATGGCTTTGTCACGTGAAGATCATGACTAAGAAATTTAGATGAATTTTTCGACAAGGTGAATAATTGTCTCGATGAAGGTAGTGCAGTTGATGTAACCTACATGAACTTCAGTAAAGCTATTGACAAGGTTCAGCATGGGAGAATGGCATGGGCAATTTGGCAAATTGGATCCAAATATGGTTTAGTGGCAGAAAGCAGAGGGTGATTGTCGAAGGCTGTTTTTGCGATTGGAAGCCTGTGTCGAATGGTGTACCACAGGGATCGCTGCTGGGACCCCTTCTGTTTGCATTGTGCATTAATGAGTTAGACGTGAATATAGGAGGTATGATCAGTAAGTTCGCAGGTGACACGAAAATTGCTGGTGTTGTAAATAATGAATATTAAATCCATAGATTACAGGACGATTTCAATGGGATGGTAAAATGGGGAGTGCAGTGATAAATAGAATTTAATCCTGAGGAGTATGAGGTGATGCATTTTTGGAGGACTCACACGGCAAGGGAATACAGAATGAATGGCAGGAAACTAGGAAGTACAGAGGATCAGATGGACCTTGGTCCCTGATGTCCATAGATCCCTGAAGGCAGCAGCATAGGTAGATAAGATGCTTAAGAAGGCATATGTGATAATTGCCTTTATCAGCCGAGGCATATAATATAAGAGGAGGGAGTTTATCTTGGAGTTGAAAACGACGCAAATTAGGCCACAGCTGGAGTACTATGTGCAGTTCTGGTCGCCATGCTATAGGAAGGATATGATTGCACTGGAGAGGATGCAGAGGAGATTCACCAGGATGTTAAAAACAAAAAAATGTGGATTCTGGAAATCTGACACAAAAACAAAAAATGCTGGAAAAGCCCAGCAAGTCTGACAGTATCTGTGGAGAGGAAAGACAGGGTTGACAATATCTGTGGAGAAAGCTAAAGTTAACGTTTCGGCAAGTAGAGGGAAGTAGAAATGTGGTGAAAAATGTGTTTTTGGGGGAAGTGGGGGTGGAACAAGTGAAACTGCATAGAAAGCTAGCGACAGATGGAGAGATTGCAAAATATGTCATAAACAAAAGGTCAAAGGGTCGTTAGTACTTGTTATACTGGCTGAAGGAGGTACTAATGGTGACATTAAGAGTGGAAAGCAGAGTGTGATGATGGCCGGACCAGGGTTAGCACTCTGGAAAGTGACAGATGGCCCTTGTGAGGGCGGGGTTGGGTGGGCGGAGGGGACGGTGGTGGGAAATAAGCTAAAGGCTGGGGATGAAACAATGAATAAAAATAGGAATAAATTTTAAATATAATGAAAATAAGTGGAAAAAATAAAATGAAATCAATGCAAATTTTAAAATAAAAATGAATATACGAAGTTCGTGGTCTGAAGTTGTTGAACTCAATGTTAAGCCTGGAAGACTGTAAAGTGTCTAATCGGAAGATGAGGTGCTGTTCCTCCAGGATGTTGCCTGGGCTGGAACGTTTCAGCTATGATGAGAGGCTGAATAGGCAAGAGTTGTTTCCCTTAGAGCAAAGAAGGCTGAGGAGGGACCTGATAGAGGCATTCAAAATTATGAGGGGCATAGGTAGGATAGATAGGAAGAAACATTTCCCCTTAGCGAAGGTGTCAATAATCAGATGGCATTGATTCAAAGCAACGGGAAGGAGGTTGAGAGGGGATTTGGGCATTTCTTTTTCACCCAGAGGGTGGTTGGAATCTGGATCTCACTGCCTGAGGGAGTAACCCTCACAACATTTGAGAAGTATTTAGATGAGCACTTCAAACGGCATAGCATAAATGGCTACGGGCCAAATGCTGGAAATGAGATTGGAATAGATAGGTGCTTCAAGGCCAGAATGGATACGATGGGTCGAATGGTCTGCTCCTTTGCTGTATAGCTCTAGGACTCTATAAACACGGATGAGTCCAATCACAGTTTGCGTCTCCGCCAATGGTCGCCATGCCTTCACCTGCAGAGACACGAAGATTATCTCTTTATGTTTTTCTCTCTCTTCTCCTTTCAGGAGTCCCTGAAATCCTACCGAGATTTTGCTGATATCTCTTCAAGTGACTGAGTGTGAAACATTGTTTGATAATGGCTCTTGTGAAACCCTTTGGTACGTTTTCTTAAGGCGGCATGTAAAAATCAACCTCATAGATTTAAAGAGGCATAGAGATCTACAGCATGGAAAAATGCCCTTCGGCCCATTGAGTCTGCGCCGGCCAAACACGTACCTAACTATTCTAATCCCATTTTCCAGCACAAGGCTCATAGCCTTGAGTGTCATGGCATCGTATTTGAACATCCTAATACTTCTTAAATGTTGTGAGAGTTTCAGCCTCTACCACCCTTTCAGGCAGTAAGTTCCAAATTTCCGCCACTCTCTGGGCGAAAATAATTCTCCCTCGCAACCCCTCCAAACCTCCTGCCCCTTACCTTAAATCTATGCCCCTTAGTTACTGATCCCTCCACCAAGGGGAAAAGTTCCTTCCTGTCTACCCTAACTATGTCCCTCATAATTTTATGCACCTCAATCATGTCCCCCCTCAATCTCCTCTGCTCCAAGGAAAATGACCCCAGCCTACCCAAACTCTCCTAATAAGTAAAACTCTCCAGCCCAGTCCTCTGCACTCTCTCTAGTGCAATCACATCCGTCCTATAATGCGGATTCCAGAACTGCATGCAATACTCTAGCTGTGGCCTAAACAGCGTTGTTTTACAGTTCCAACATAACCTCCCTGCTCTCATATTTTATGCCTCGGCTAATAAAGGCAAGTATCCCAAGGCAAGTTCTTTTATGGGTCGAAAGCTGAAGGCGAGTATTAATCATTTTCGCCCATGAGCAAGAAAAATGTGATCTTTGTCCCGTATGCGCGACATGATTCTAAATCAGTGCTTTCGGAGGAGAGGGCCCGGGGAGGGCGGCGAGTCGGTGCGGGGTGGGGCGGGGATAGGGTGCGGATTGCTCATTGAGCTCAATGATTATTTACCTCCAATCAACTGCGTTGGTTCAATGTTGAGGTCAAAGTTTCCGCTACTAAAGCAACCTTGTGAAAATGGGAAATGTGGGGAATCTATTTGGGCGGTGAGGAGCGTGCTCCATGTGAGATGGAATTGCAAAATGACATATCACGGAAGGAGGCTATTTGGTTCGTCATTCGTGAGCTGGCGGTATGAAAGGCCGGCCCAATTAATCTTACACTGTTGCTCATTCCACTTTGCCCTGAAATGTTTTACACTGACACTTCCAGATCAATACAATTTGGTGATTAAGAAAATAAACCCCTTCAGCCTACCTATTCATGCTCAACCGGTATCCTCTAGTTCCTGACTCTTTTATCAGTGAAAATAGTCTCACCCTATTTGCTCAACCAAGGTGCTCCTCGCACTTCCCCTTTCATTCTGAACACTGCAATTCAATTTCCGCTACATCTTCTTTTCTCCAAAGAAAACCATCCTGGATTCTACAAAGTCCCCACATGTTTTTGATTGATTATCTGTTTAGTAAGATTTAATCCCTTGATTGGGAATCGAACGCGGGGCGTGGTGGTGGTCGCCGGCAGGGGGTGGGGACAACGTGGATGTGGGGTGGTGACAGTACGGAATCTTAACCACTCGACTACTAGGAAACGGTGACCATTGCGATTTTAATTGTATTAACGGTGCTTGAATGGGCATGATTTTAGATCTTGTTGAATGTAAATGCTGTTCGTGACTCTGGTGGATACTGATCTAATTGCATGCCTCTGCATACTTTGTTCTGATGAAGAGTCATACGGACTCGAAACGTTAACTGTATTCCTCGCCACAGACGCTGTCAGACCAGCTGGGTTTTTCCAGCTATTTTTGTTTTTGTTTCGGATTTCCAGCGTCCGCAGTATTCTGATTCTTACTTTGTTCTTTTATTCGACTGAATCTGACTTCATTAGGAAAGCTTCTTTTGCCCAATTATTTCTCTCTTCCTTTTTATTTACTTCTAAAACATTGATACACAACACAGACATGCACACATATATTGAGAAACAACTTAAAGACACACACGGATTTATTCAGAACTACCACATTGATGCACCCACAATCCTTTGCAAGCATGCCAACCTTCATGATCAATGTTTATATATTGACGGCCAAATTCAGAGGGCCCACAATGGAGATGGATAAATGCAAAATGTTAGAAGCGCTCTGAGAATCCATTTATATTCCTCCATAATTTGCCATAAACATTCCATGATTCTCCTTTTGAGAGACTTGTCCGGCGCTGATTTTACTGACCACGCATAAGTCCAAGCCAGAATGTTGTCCAGGCCGTGCTGCATCTGGACACGGACTGCTTCATTGTCTGAGGAGTCGCGAATGGTGCTGAAAATTGTGCAATTATCAGACAAAATCCGCGCTTCTGACCTTTTGATGGAGGGGTGGCTACTGGTCAAGCAGCTGAAGATGGTTTGGTTCCCAGACTCCTCAGGGTAACTCCTGCAGCGATGTCCAAGGACTGATATGTTTGACCTCCAGCAATCAAAACCACCTTCCTTTGTGCTAGGTATAACTCCAATCAGTGGAGATGTTATCCCCTTCTTCCCATTGACTCCAGGTTAGCTAGAACTGCTTGATGCCACATTTAGACAATGCTGCCTTGAGTCACTCTTATCTCAACTCTGAAATTCAGCTCTTCTGTCCATGTTTGGTGCAAGGCTGTAGTGAGGCCAGGAAGTGAACGACGCTTGGGGAACTCAAAGATAGGGTCAGTGAGCAAGTAATGCTGCGTCAAAGCCACTTAATGCCATTATCTTTGACACCTTCTGTCATAATCCCAATGGTCGAGAGTGGACTGATGCGTCGGTAATTGGCCGGATTCGATGTGATCTGCTTTTTGTGACAGGACATACCTGGGCAAATTTCCACTTTGTTGGGAAGATGCCAGTTTTGTAGCTGCAGTCGAACAGCTTGGCGAGGAGCTTGGCAAGTTCTGGTGGACAAGCCTTCAATCGTACTGTTGAAATGCTGTCAGGGCCTATAGCCTGCAATATTGAGCATCTTCATCCCAGTATTGCTGTCACGTGGAGGAACTAATTGGCTGGTGACTGACATCGGTAATGCTAGGAATCTCAGGAGAAAGCTGAGATGGATCATCCACTCGGCATTTCTGAGTGAAGATGGTTACAAATGCTTCAGCCTTGTCTACGGCATTGATGTACTGGGCTGCGCACCACTGAGGATGGGAACATTTGTGGATCTGCTTCCTCCGGTTGTTTGGTGAAACGTTCACCACCATTTACAAATGGATATTGCAGGATTGCAGAGCACAATTTTAATCAGTTGGTTGTGAGCTCGTTTCATAGAGTCTTCCATGCTGCTTCCGCTGTTTGGCATGCGTGTCGGAGTTTCCCCAGATTTACAAATTAACTTTAAGCTCACAGGAATCTAAAGTCTTCGCGCCTGCACCGTTTACCCTATCATACGTTTACCTGCTCTATTCTTCTAGTTCTATAACTGCCAGTGTCTGAAACTGGGAGCGGCTCGCAGATCTTCCCCTTCTTCTATTTTAAATCTAGGTAGCTAAAATCGGGCTGCAGGATCACATTCCGCGTCGCTGGTGCTAGTATTGAATAGGACGTCAGGCTCAACACTCTCCCCCATCATTATTATCTGCAGCTGCACTGTGTGCTTGATGATTGTGCCACCAGGAAGAGAACAGAACAACACGAATCATTTCTGAGTTGTGAAAAGGAGTCAGTCGCAGAAAAAATGAAAACAACCGAAAGATGCAGAAAAGGAAAAGGTACTAAGAAAGATATGTTTAAGTTTGCTAATATTTTAGAGCTTAAAGGAAAATACTATTTTCATAGATTCATAGACGTGTACAGAACAGAAGGAGGCCATTCGGCCCATCGTGTCCGCACCGGTCAACAAAGATCTGACTACACTAGTCCCATTTCCAAGCGCTTAGTCCATAGCCCTGGATTATTTCCAAACACTTCTCAAACGTTACGAGAGTTTCTGACTCAACCACACTTTCAGGTAGTGAGCTCCAGACTCCCACCACCCTCAGGGTGAAAATAAAACTCCTCAACTCCCCACTTACGTTCTACCTCTTATCTTAAATCTATGGCCCCTGGTTATTGACCCCTCTGCTAATGGAAAAAAGTGGCTTCCTATCTATGTCCCTCATAATATTATATATCTATATCAGATCCCTTCTCAAAATTCGCTGCTACAAGGAAAACAAGCCTGGCCTACCCAATCTTTCCTCATAGCTCAGAACCCCCAGCTCAGGCAGCATCATGGTAAACCTCCTTTGCACCCCTCCAGTGCAATCACATTCTTCCTATAATGTGGTGACCAGAACTGCACGCAGTACTCCCACTTGTGGCCTAACCAGCGTTGTATACATGTCCAGCATTACCTCCCTGCTCCTGTATCCTATGTCTCGAGTAATGAAGGCAAGTATCCCAAATGCCTTCTTAACCACCTTATCTACCTGTCCTGCTACCTTCTGGGATATGCGTATATGCACACCAAGGTCCCTCTGATCTTCAGTACTTTCCAGGCCCCTACCATTCAGCGTAATCCCTAACCTTGTTAGCCCTTCCAAAATGCATTAACTCACACTTTTCCGAGTTCAGTTCCATTTGTCAATTCTCTGCCCACCTGGCCAGTCCATTGATATACCCTTGCAGTTTACAGTTATTCTCCTCACTATTTACCACCATATCAATTTCATGTCGCTGGCGAATTTCTTGATCATACCCCCTACATTTAAGCCAAAATCATTTATGTACACCACAAACAGCAAAGGCCACAACTCCGAGCCCTGCCAAACCCCACTGGAAACAGACTTCCAGCCACAGAAACATCCCTCTTTCAGCACCTCTGTTTCATGGCCCTCAGCCAAATTTGGATTCAACGTGACGTTTTGCATTGGATCCTGAGGGCTCTTATTTTCTTGACCAGTATGCCATGAGCGACCTTAGCAAAAGCCTTACTAAAGTCCATGAAGACCACATCAAATCCAGTATGCTTATTGGCACTCCTAGTTACCTCCTCAAACAAATTCGAGCAAATTTGTCAAACACGGCCTTCCCTTAACAAATCCATGCTGACTATCCCTGATTAGTCTGTGTCTCTCCAAGTGTGGATATACTCTGGCGGTCAGAATTACCCACCACCGAAGTTAGGCTGAATGGCTTGTAATTAGCTAGTCTATCCCTTCCTCCCTTTTTTAATAATGGAACAACGTTATGAGCCCTCCAGTCCTCTGGCACCTCACCAGAGAGGATTTGAAAATTACTGCCAGGGCCCTGATATCACTTCACTTGTCTCCCTCAACAGCCTGGGATACATCTCATCCGGGTCTTCGAATTTATCCACTTTTAAGGCCACTAAAACAGCTAACACTTTTTCTCTCTCTCTATGTTAATTTCCTCTAATATTTCACAGTCCGCCATCCTGATGTCTATACAAAGCATTCCTTGAGGACTGTACCTACGTCTTCTGGGTCCACACACAGATTACCTCTAAGGTCCCTAACTGCCCCTACACTTTCCCTAGTTATTCTCTTCCTCTTTATATATATATTTAAAATCCCTTTGGGTTGTTCTTTAGTCTACCGACCAATGCAAACTCGTGCACTCTCTTAGCTTTCTTAATGTCGCTTTTAAGTCCCCTCCCGCACTTTTTATATTCCTCTAGGGACTCTGCCGTATTGAGCCCTCAGTATCTGTCAAAACTTCTTTTCTTCATGAATCCTCACCTTCATATGCCTGTCATCAGGGTTCTCTGAACTTTGTACCCTCTCCCACCTCCCCATAACCAACCAACCCTACCATCCGCGCCGCCAACCCCGCCCCCCCCCACCCCCCCCACCCCCCCACCCACTCCGCACCCCCCACCCCACCCCCCCCCCCCCCCCCCCCCCCCCCACCCCACCAGACTCCTTTGTCTTTACGGGAACATATCTGCCCTTTATTCTTGTTATTTCCTATTGAATGTCTCCCACTGCTCTGACACAGTTTTATCTGCAAGTAGCTGCTCCAAGTCCACTTGGGCCGAACATCTATCTCATCTTGGTAAAATGAGCCTTTCCCCAGTTTACAAATTTTATTCTCGCCCAAACTTACTCTTTTCGATAACTATCCTAAATCTAACTGAGTTATGGTCACTAACTCCAAACTGCTCCCCGACTGATACGCCTTCCGCCTGTCCGGGCACACTTCCGAATAATAGGTCCAGAACCGCCCCTCCCTTGTTGGGCTTTCTACGTCTTGGCTAAAAAACGTTCTCCTGGATGCAACTTAAGAGCTTTGTTCCCTCCCTACCTTGCATACTAAAGGTACCCCAGTTAATATTTGGGTAGTTAAAATCCCCTTCGATCACTCACTTAGTATTCTTACACTTCTCTAATATTTGATTACATATTTGATCGTCTATCTCTCCCTGACTGTATTCCACACCCAAAAGCGTGTTTGCCCCTTTTCCGTTTTTACTTCTACCCCTATGGCCTTAATTAATGATCATTCCAGGATATCATCCCTCCTCACTGCTATAATTGATTCCTTGATCAATATTGCTACCCCGCCCTATTTTTCTATTCCCCCCTCTCTATATCGTCTGAATACCCTATAACCAGGCATGTTGAACTGCCAATCCTGAACTTATTTTGCCCTACTCTCGGTCGTAGCTATAATATCATACTCCCACGTGCCTATTTGTGCCCTCAGTTCGACTGTCTTACACCTCAAGCTCCTTGCATTAAAATATACTCAATTTAACCTTGCTAAACTCACTTCTTTCTTATCTCGCCTATGTTTTTCCTTCGTTCTAGACTCACTAACTCGCGTTTTAACTTATAATTCCATCCCAGTTTCTCTTCCATCTGAACTGCTTTTCAGGATTCTATCCCACTGCCAACCTAATTGAAATCCGCCCCAGCAGCATGAGCAAGCCTCCCCACGGGATGTTGCCCGATCATGTTCGTCGTAAGCCGTCCAATGTACAGGCCCCACCTACCCCAGAAACGGTCCCAATGTCCCAGGAATCTAAAGCCTCATGCAGCATCTCTCCAGCCACGCATTCAGCTGCTCTACTCTACTGTTCCTATACTCACTACTGTGACACGGGGAGTAATCCGGAGGTCACTACCTTTGAAGTCCTGCTTTTCAATTTCCTACATAACTCCTAAAAGCCAGCTTGCAAGACCTAATTTCTCTTTCTTTCTCTGTCATTTGTCCTAACATGGACCACGACCTCTGGCTGTTCAACCTCCCCCTTTCGAATTCCCTGCAACCGTTTCTTGACATCCCTGACCCTAGCTCACGGGAGACAACATATCATCCTGAAGCCAGGCCTACGGCCTCAGAAGAGCCTGTCTACTTGTCTCACTAACGAATCCCCTTCCACTATTACCCCACCTCCCCCCCCCCCCCCCAACCTCCCCCACACTTCCTCCTCCCTCCCTTTGCAGCTGCACTATCCACAGAGAAATGGTCTTGGCTTTGGCTGGCCTCCACAGAGAAACCGTCACCTTCACCGTTTCCCAAGGTTTCTGTCCCTACATGCTTGGTCCCCTTCTTCTGTCTGGCGGTTACCCATTCTCTCTCTGCTTGCACTTCCTTAAGCTTAGGGGTTACCAGGTCCTGAAAAGTGCTATCTGCAAACCTTTCAGCCTCCTGAATGGACCTGAGTACCCTCAGCTGCCGCTCAAGGTCCAAAGCCAGGGACTCGAGTTGTTCCAGTCGGAGGCACCTCCTGCACACATAGGCATCCAGGCAGCCAGGAGAGTCAGGGGTTGCCCACACAGCATAGTGTGTGCAATTTACGGGACTGACTTCTCAGCTGAATAGAAAATTGATCATTGTTTTTTTATTTTACCCTTACTCATACTTGAGCGTAGACTAGATGCTAGATCCTCTCGATGGACTAAATCCTCCAGGTGCTGCTGACTGCCTGTCATAAAGTCCTCCTTTCGCACTCTCTTCTGGGTGCTGCTGAATGCCTCTCCCAGTGTTCTCCTCTCGCACTCTCCTCTACGGTTGTAACTGGCAGAAAGGCAAATATGAAGCGACAGCAGACAGCTTTCAATGGAGGGAATGGAATACGCGGATTTAAGTGAAAAGTAATTTAAAACTTACCAGGTCCCAAGAAATACGGACGGAACAACTTAAGGAAATCAAGATGTTTCTGGAGGTGGCGGGAAGCGGAGATTGCCGAGCAATCTGAAAACAAAAAGCAACAGTAAAAAACGAGAATAAAACGCAAATCTGAAATGACAAGGAAAAGAATTGTTTATTGCTACTCCAACGTATGTTGAGCTTCAATGAATAACTGCAGAAAGCCAACGCCCAGAAGTCAACGTCGAGAGCCAACTAATCAGTCACCTTAATTTCCACCTTGCCTTTGCACCTTTGTTGGTTAACCTTCCTGTTATTTTGTTTGACAATCATGGATATGAATTAACCCCCAGCGAACTGCCATTCAAACACGTTGTGCATTGAGAAACTGCCATTACACCTAGGACCTAAGGCCCGAGCAATTTGACATTTTCTTCTCTGCTATAGATTTTAGTCTTGCTCGTCTTTCCTGATCCTTACTATCCTGTGAACTGCATTGAGTAAGAGTATGAAAAGGTTCACTCCCTGATGAATACCAATCCTAGGAAACAAATTTTCTATGGTCAAATCAAAAGCAAATTGTGCAGCGCTCAGCTCTGTCAGAATTCATGTTCTTCCAGACAAGGTTACTACTGAACGCATTGAGCCAGCTACCGAATCGGGCAAGCGTGGGGTCACCGGAATTTATGTGTGACAAAAACTCACAGTCGGTTCAAAGAGCTTACTCATTTATTCTATGCATGTGGCCTTGAGGAAGTCTCTGCCTTGTTTCTTACCTATTTTCCTCAAACCGAAGTCCGGCAAAAGTCGAGCCGAAATGAAAAATGACAGACTGTTTGACAAAACATAACTTGCGGCTTTCGGTGTCAATGACGTGAAGGGGGGCGGGTGCTGGTAGTGGGGTGCTCGTGATTTGAAACCAAAATATCTCACACATTCGCCCAACGAAATCGCTTAAACGAGGATTATTCCCCTCGAACAATGAGCCACTTACGACCGTTTAGTTGAACCGCTTATAAGGCGATGGCTGAGCCACTCTATACTTCAATTGTCACGCAAGAAGCTAATCAGCTTGCCTTTCAGACTCCTGCTCTTTTAGATGATTGTTGGAAAAAGTCAACAGCTCAGCCAGAAACTCCGGACAGGACAACAGAGTTCATCTTTCAGTGAAATAATCTTTCAACAGAGCTAGCTAAAGCTAGGAATGTTATTTTTTTAACTGAAATGAAAAAAGAGGTTAGTGGGTTGGGGTCTTTGGGAGAGCGCAATATTAATCGGAAAGGGCTGTGACAGGAAGGAAATTGCCAGAGACTGAATGGCACATCAGTCTGTGGCCCTTGTTCAAAGCGAGTGATAAACATAGAATCACAGAATGGCCACAGCAGTGTAGAGCCAGTGGGGCTGTCATGACGATTCCTGCTCACCGCAAGAGGAATGGAACAACTAAAGGGAATCCAGTTATTTCCAGAAATGGTGGGAAGTGGGGACCGATGAGCAATCTGAAAAAGAAAAAAAGTAACTGTAAAAAAAGAATAAACCCCAAATCTGAAACGACAAGGAAAATCAACTGAGAGGCAATATTTACTGCTATTCGGGCGTACATTGGGAAAAGGCATGAAGTCAAAGGCCAAGAAGTCAAAGTCGAGAGCCAACTAGTAAGTCATCTTAATTCCCACTTTGCCTTTGCACCTTTGTTGGTTACCCTTTCTGTTAATGTGCCTGACGATCATGAGTGTCAATTAACCCCAAACGAACTGCCATTCAAGCACGTTGTGCCTTGAGAAACTGCCACTGCAACATCCACGACATAAGGCTCTAGCGCTTTGACACTTCCTTCTGTGCTATAGATTTCAGTCTTGCTCTTCTTTTCTAATCTTCCATCTCCTTTGAACTGGACTGCCTAATAATACGGAAATGTTCACTTCCTGCTGAGTATCAATCCTAGAGGACAAACATTCTATGGTCAAATGAAAACCAAACTGTGGAGCGCCCAGCTCTGTCTCCTTCCTCCAGACAAGATTAATATTGAACACATTGGGCCTGTTACCGAATCCGGCAAGCATAGGATCACCCGAATTGCTGTGTGACAAAAACTCACAGACGACTCAAAGGGAATACTCATTCCTTCTATCCATGTGGCATTGATGAAGCCACTGCCTTGTTTCTTTTCTATTCCATTAAAACCGAAGGTGGGCAGTAATCGAGCCAAACTGAAGAATGACGGATTGATTGACAAAACAAAATGTGTGAATCGGTGTGATAATGAAAGTGATAGGGAGCTCGTTCACGATTTGAAGTAGGAACCTCTCTACATATTCATCTAACAAATTTCCCTGAGCGCGAATCATTCCCCTAGACCAACGAGCCACGTCGGAAGTGCTAGCTGCGCCGCTTATAAAGCAGTGGCTGAGTCACTCTATGCTTTCATTGTTACGCAAAAAGCCAATCAGCCTGCCTTTCAGACTCCGACTGTTTTAGCAGATTGTTGGAAAAGCTCAACAGCTCAGCCAAAATCTCGGAACATGAGAGTTCATCTTTCAGCTAAATGATCTTTGAACAGAACTGGCTTAATTTAGGAATTTTAATTATTTGCTGAAATGAAAAACAAGAGGGTAGAGAGCTGGGGTCTTTGGGACAGGGCAATATAAGACGGAAACACCTGTGTTAGGGGGAAAATTACCAGAGATTAAATATCAAAACAATGTGTGGTCATGTTCAAAGGGAGAGATAAACCTAGAATCACAGAATGGTCCTATACAGTGTAGAGTCGTTCGGACACATTTGACGTTGCCAGTTATCCGCAAGAGCAATGGAACAACTAAAGGAAATCTAGATGTGCCTGGAGGTGGTGGGAAGAGCAGATTGATGAACAATCTGAAAACATAAAGAGCCTGTAAAACGAGAATAAAACCCAAATCTAAAATGAAAAGGAAAAGCAACTGCGAGGCAATGTTTACTGCTACTCCAACGTACTTTGAGTTTCATTGGAAGAGTTCCGGAACCCAACGCCCAGGAAGTCAACGTCGGGAGCAAACTTATCAATCATCTCAACTTCCACCATGCCTTTGCACCTTTGTTGGTTAACCTTATTAAGATGTGGCTGAGCCATTCTATGCTTCCATTGTCACACAACAAGCCAATCAGCCTGCCATTCAGACCCCTGCTCTATCAGCAGATGGTTGGACAAACTCAAGAGTTCAACAAGAATCTTTGGGCAGGAGAACAGAGTTCATATTTCAGTCAAATGGTCTTGCAACAGAACTGGCAAAAGTTAGGAATGCTATTTATTTAACTGAAATGGAAAAAAAAGAGGGCAGTCAGTTGGAGGTTTTGGGAGAGGGCAATATCAACCTGAAATGGATGTGAGAAGCTGGAAATTACCGGAGATTGAATAACAAAATATTGTTCGGGCCATTTTCAAACGAAATGCTAAACATAGAAATCACAGATTGACCGCAACAGCGTAGAGTCGTTCGGGCAGTTGTAACATTCCCATCTCTCCGCAAGAGCAATGGAACAACTAAATGAAATCCAGATGTAGCTGGAGCTGGTGGGAAGCGGAGATTGATGAGCAACCTGAAAACAAAAAGCACCTGTAAAACGAAAATAAAAGCCAAATTTGAAATGACAGGGAAAAGCAACTGAGAAGCGGCGTTTACTGCTGCTCGAACGAAGCCAAAGGTCAGGAGGTCAACGTCGAGAGCCAACTAATCACTCATCTTAATTTCCAATTTTCCTTTGCACCTTTGAACTCCCTGTGTCTCACCACACTGATGCTCCAGTACATGCGGAGTGTTCCCAGCACTTTCTGATTAATTTAATTTTCAATAGCTTCAGTATTTGGCCTTATGATATATTGCTGCATCGCTCAACGTGTGCCAGGTCAGCAAGCTATGAATTTATCCAAATTAACCAATCCAGGCGCCCCATGTTCGCAAGCCTAGGTGTCTGGCTAAATACATTCAGATGTGATCTTTTCAAAATGCACGTGTGCCCTGACAGCGTTGGGAAAACAGCACTTAGAATTTGATTTGACCACAGTTCATTTGCTTTCTAGGGTTTGCAGTGAGCAGAAACTGAGCCTTTTCATGCTGTTCAGCAATCCAGTTCACAGGGAATTGAGGTTCATGAAAGTCGGGCCGGACTAAAATCTACTGCTGGAGAACATGTGTCTAAGTAGTAGTTCTTTAGGGCAGAACGTGTCGTAGTGGTGATTTCTTAGGTTTGAAAGTGCCTGACTGTCAGTTCACTAGATTAATACCCAACATTCTCGGTTAGTTTAACAGCAACATTAAGCAAGACATCTACATAGTCAATTCTGTGCGTAAAAATCACAGGCTACCTGGCTACCATGTCCTCACTTTCCAGCTTCGGCAGTGCTCCAATGAAACAGAACATGCTCTTGAGGGACAGTACTTCATCTTTCAATTCGCCTGCATACAACTTTCCTAGATCAACACTGAGTTCAAAATCCTTGGATGGCAAATAATGCCCCCAATATGTTTCCTGCTTTTTTTACATAGCTTTGGGCTTTGTCTCATTTTGCGCTTGCTTTTGTTTTCGTCCGTCAATCCTTCATCAACCTGACATTGGTGCCTTCCCCAGGCACATCTTTTCTTTCCTCACTTGTTCCATTTGTTCTTTCGGAGAGCTGCAAATAACAGGAGAGGCCAAATGACCTCAACCTGTAATGTAAACATTTCCTGATCCTGTGCTTGCTATTCACCAAGATAATTATCTCATCCAATCTCCTATTGAATACAAAACAGCCCTTTGTCATATTCCTTCTTCCATCCTTCCATTGCTCACACATTGTTACGTTTTTTTTTAAAAATCCCCTCTTCTGATTAAAGGTCATAGACGTGAAATATGATCTGTATTTCCCTCTCCACAGATGCTGACTTAGTTGCAGATTTTTTCCAACAGTTTCTGCTTTCAGGATCCTCCCCCCTCCTCCAGGTACCATTCTCTAACAAGACCTTGGCGACTATGGACTTCCACTAGGTCGATATACAGTCAACACTGAATCTTCTTACACCGTCCTGTCACGCAGTTCTATCCAGATCATAAGAACTCACTGACTAAATGAATAATTCTCCCCAGCTCAATTCCCACGCCCTGGTTTTATTATTTATTCTTACGAGTTACCTATTACCTGTATCCTACTCCTCTGAAATTGAAAACAGAATCTCTCTATTTTCTCTATCAATTCACTTCGCGCATTCTGTCTACTCCCTCTCCACTATAATTTTGACAACGCTATCAAGTGAAACGCTAATCTCCGCGTAATATTCCTTGATCTAAATCCTGGCATCTAATTGCTCCCTCATTGCTGACATCCCTCATCCTTGGACATAAGGCAAGGCAAAAGATTGCGGCGAAGCTCAAAGAGGCAGTCAAGGCACCCGTTCCTTCTTTGGAACATTTTCTCTGCAGTTATCGAAGAAATTAACTTGAGAGAGTCTTTGAAAGGATTCAGGTTACGGCACGACAGGGAGTGTCACCTTCAAGGGCACCCTAAAGGTCCTTTGCGACTTAATACACATTTGCTTCGGCTCGGTGTGCAATACAATATTCGTCTTTTTTAATGTAGTAAAAGCAACAATCCTTCATCTGACAGCTTATCTGCTTTGCAACATTTAATTTCCTCACGTGGAATCTAGGCCGGGCCGGGGCCGTAGGAACGTCCAATCCTAAACTAGGTTACTGGGACAAGTTGACAACAGTAATAACAATTGATTAACGGTGTACTTATGATGACATTGCTGACATTGTCCTAAATTATTTCCTCTTCTGGATCGCTAAAGTCAGGCTACAGGACGTTAATCTTTTTTCTAACTCTGCCGTTGATGCTGCTATGGAACATGAACTCTGATTCTCCAGTCTTGCCCCTCAGTGTGCTCTGTAGCTGCTTGGTGTGCTTGTGGACTTTGGCACGAGGGAGAGATTATACCATCCTGGTATCACATCTGCGACAGTACGAACCCCTACAGGAGGAATAGGACCATTGTCAATTGTCATAAAAACTCATCTGATTCCCTAATGTCCTTTAGCAGAAGGAAATTTGCTGTCCTTACCTGGTCTGGCCTACATGTAACTCCAGACCCACCAGCAATTTGGTTGACTCTTAAAAAGTCCCTCTGAACAAGGGCAATTGCGGATGGGCAACAAATGCTGGCCTAGCCAGCAACGCCTACATGAACGAATAATGGTGATCAGGAAATTCAGTTCAACATAGACCCTATTGAGGCTTTGGTTGTTCGCTTCAGGACAAATAAGATTTCCTGGGAATTTGATAGTATTTTCAAAATTATCGTGGGGAAGGCGGTGAGGGAGAGGAGGTGGGCGGGGGGGGGGGGGGGGGTGGGGAGGGTGCGGGTGGGGTGTGCGGGGGGGATCGTAGGAAGAATCCGTTATCAATGAAAGCTGAGCAGGAAGCCACGGGTACAGATATATGACCAAATAATGTAAAATAATTAGGTGAATATACAATCTAAGACATTAAGGTTGAAAAAATGCGGGGCACTAAGGGAAATGAAATAACAAATAGAATAATGTAAAAACAAGTATTATAACCCGGCTGAGGAGATTTCTTTATTTAATCAGTGAGTTGTCATGATCGGGAACGGACTGCATGAGAGGTCAGTGAAAGCAGATTCAATGGTCACTTCCAAGAGGGAAGTTTACAGGGCTATAGGGAAAGAGGGTCAGACTGATATTATTTGTATCACGGTTTCAAAGAGCGATGAGCCAAATGGCCTCATTCTGTACTGTGATATTCTATAATTCTATATCCCATATTTGATAGCAGTACTTAGCAGCCAGGAGAAACTTTGGACATCTCTTATTCTCCCACCATTGCCTCAATGGCGACTGCCTCGGACTGACCCCTCATTTAGGACGTTGGAAGTGCAACTGGAAAAGAGCTCACTAAAGGATTTCTCCCCAATAATCCAGGCAACTATTCAGAATTTTCATGAAAAAAACAGTCAAAACGTATATATAACAAGGAGAATGGGATGCATAATATAAGGGAACCAAAGTTAATTAGTGGAGTTGTGATGCAGTCAGGCCCTGGCCTAACTGAGTCATGGAACAGGGTCAAGGCACAGAATTTCCGTTTTATATGCTTCTAACAACAACAGTAACTCGAAATTTTGTCGCGCCTTTAATTGAGCAAAGCGCGACAAGCCCTTGCTTGAAAAACTCATAACGTTGTATCCAACATGATATGTGATTACGCGATTGGATTGGACAGCAATTTATTATCAATCCTGATTGCAATAAGAATTACACTAAAACCAATTTAAGACTATCAGTCGGGCTTGAGTGCGGCTTGCTTATGCATGCGACATATATTCACATACAGAGCAAGACAAGAGTTTTCATTTCAACAAACGCTTGGGCGACAGCCGTTTCCTAGTTCATTCGCCATGGCGATACGTTGAAAAATCACAGTCGACATTCCTGAATAGAATTGCAACATAAGCTTAGTTGTTAAGTGCTCCTTGGTGCATTGCCCTTTGCAAAATTCCTACCAATCAGAGTCCATTTTCCAACCAAGCATCCCACTCTTCTCATGCAGTATCAATTGTTTCTTTTAGAAAACGTATTCATTCGAATCTGCTCTGATGAGTGCCAGGCGAAAACCTCAACACCATGTGCCTTTTTTTCTTTCCGCAGGAACACATATATCAGTGATTTCGGTGAAGGGACAGAATGTAACATTTCGAAATTTGCTGAGGACACGACGCTAGCGAGGGAACGTAGTTGTCAAAAAGTCATGAGGAACATGAACGTGAACATAGGCGAGTTACGTGCGTGAGGAAAATCTGACAGATGGAGTTTCATGCAGGGAAGTGTGATTCTGTCCATATTGTCAAGAAGAATAGAGACAAAAACAGCATACTATATACATTGGGAGATTTTGCAGAACAATGCGGTACAGAAGAATTTGGGTGCCCTGCTAAATGATTTACAATTGGTTAGTGTGCAGGTAAGTCAACAGATTCGGAAGACAAATGGAATGTTGTCATTTAATGCAATTGAAGTGGAATAGAAAATTAATGAATGTCTACTACAGTTGTAAGGGGAGTTGGTGAGGCCATATGTCGAGCGTTGTGTACAGTTGTTTGCCCATGGCTGAAGAAGGGACATAATAGCATGAGAAGCAGTTCAGAAAAGTTTGACTCGATTGAATCTCATCAATAAATAGGATATGGGCATCGCTGGCTCAGCTAGCATTTATTCCCCATCCGTAATTATCTCAGAGAAGGTGATGGTGAGCTGCCTTCTTGAAATGCTACTGCCCCTGTGGTTTATGTGCACCCACAGCAATGTTAAGGAGAGAGTTCCAGGATTCTGACTCTGCGACAGTTAAGGAACGATGATATATGTCCAAGTCAGTATCGTGAGTGGCTTGGAAGGCAACTTCCAGGTGGTGGTATTCCCATCTTTCTGCAGCCCTGGTCCTTCTATATGGTAGCGGATATGGATTTGCAAGATGCAACCGAAGGAGTCGTGTAAGTTTCTGCAGTGCATCTCTCAGATGGTACACACTACTGCCACTGTTCATCGGTGGTGGATGGAGTGAATGTTTCAGGAATGTGTGCTAATCAAGTTGGCTGCTTTGCCTTGGATGGTGTGAAGCTTCTTGAGTGTTGTTGAAGCTGCATTCATCCAGACAAGCGGACAGTATTCCATCACACTCCTGTTCTGTGCCTTGTAGATGTTGGACAGGCTTTGGGCAGTCGGGAGGTGAGTTACCCGTCGTAGGCTTCCTAGCTTCTGACTTGCTTTTGAAGCCGCAGCATTTAAGTGGTTAGTCCAATTCAGTTTCTGGCCAACGGTAACCCCCAGTATGTTGATAGTGGGGATTCAGCGACTCTACTACCATTGAATGTCAAGGGGCGATGGTTAGATTTTCTTTTGTTGGATATGTTCATTTCCTGGCGCTTGTGGAACGTGAATGTTACTTGCCACTTGTCAGCCCAAGTCTGGATATTATCTAGGTGTTGCTGCATTTTGGACATGGACTGCTTCGGTGTCTGAGGGGTCGCAAGTGGTGCTGAATATTGTGAAATCATCAGCGAACATCGCCACTTCTGACCTTATGATGAAAGGAAGTTCATTGATGAAACAGCTGATGATGGTTGGACATAGGGCACTACCCTGAAGAACTCCTACAGTGATGTCCTGGAGCTGAGATAATTGACCTCCAATAACCACAACCATCCTTCTTTGTTCTAGGTACAACTCTAACCGCGGAGAGTTTTCCCCCTGATTCTCGTTGACTCCAGCTTTGCTCTGGCTCCTTGATGCCACACTCGGTAAAATGCTGCCTTGATGTCAAGGGCAGTCACTCTCACGATACCTCTGCTGTTCAGGTCTTTAGCCCATGTTTGAAACAAGGCTACAATGAGGTCAAGAGCTGAGTGACCCTAGCGGAACCCAAACTGAGCGTTAGTGAAAGGTTATTGCTAAGCAACTGCCGGTTGATAGCCCTGTTGATGGCCGTTCCTATCACTTTACTGATGATCGAGAGTAGACTGATAGGCTGGTAATTGCCCGGGTTGGATTTGTCCCGCGTCATGTCTACAGGACATATCAGGGCAATTTGCCACATTGCCGGGCACATACAGTGTTGTAGCTACATTGGACAACTTGGCTAGCTGGGCAGCAAGCTCTGGAGCGCACGTATTCAGTACTATTGCCGGAATATTGTCAGGGCCCATATAATTTCACGCATCCAATGCCTTCAGCCATTTCTTTATATCAGGTGGAGTGAATAGAATTGGCTGAAGACTGACTTGTGTGATGTTGAGGACCTAGGAATTTGCTGCAGAGATGGCTCATCCACTCGGCACTTCTGTCTGAAGATTGGTGCGAATATTTCAGCCTTATCATTAGCACGGATGTTCTATGTTCCTCCATCATTGAAGGTGGGCATATCTGTGGAGTCTCCCCCTGCAGTCAGTTGTTTCATTGCACACCACCATTCACGACTGGATGTATGTGCATGAATGTTGAACTTAAATCTGATTTTTTGGTTGTGTCATCACTTACCTGTCTATTACTTGCTCCTTATGCTGTTTGGCACGCAAATACTTCTATTTTGTTGCTTCTCCAGGTTGACAATTCATTTTTATTTATGCCTGATACTGCAGCTGGCATGAAACTGGCACTTTTCATTGAACAAACGTTGATCCCCTGGCTTGGTGGCAACGGGAGGGTGAGGGAAATCCCGGGGCTATGATACTACAGATTGTGGTTGAGTGCAATTCTGTTGCATCTGATGGCCCTCAGCGCCTCATGGATGCCCAGACTTGAGTTGCAAGATATGTTCGAAATCTATCCCAATCAGCAAGTTGTCAGTGTGAAGACGGGACTTCGTCTTCACAACGACTATGCGGTGGTCACTTCACTAGGTGCTGTTATGGAGAGATGTATCTGCGGCAGGCAAGTTCTTGAGGATGAGGTCAAGAATATTTTTCCCTCTTGTTGCTTCAGTGACCACTTTCTGCAGATCCAGTCTATTATCTATGTATTTTAAGGCTCTGCCCGCTCGGTCAGCGGTGGTGCTACCGAGCCACTCTTGGCGATGGGCATTGTAGTCACCCACTCTCAGTGCTTCCTCCAAGTGGTATTCAACATGGAGGAATACTGTATCATCAGATGATGGGCGGAGGGGCGGTACGTGATAATCAGCAGGAGGTTTCCTTGTCCATGTTTACCTGTTGCCATGAGACTTGTGGGGGTGGGGGGTGGGGGGGCGGTGGGTGGCAGAATCGATGTTGCGGACTCCCATGGGAACACCCTTCCGACTGTATACCACAGTGTGTCACCTCTGCAAGGTTGGGGATGGTGATGGTGGTGTCTGGGGCATAACCTGTAACGTATGATCCGTGAGTATGACTATGTCACTGTTGCTTAACTAATGTATGAGAGAGCTCTGCCAATTTTGGCACAAGCCACCAGATGTTCGTAAGGGGGTCTTGTATGGTCGACAGGGCTTGTTTTGCCGTTGTCGTTTCTGGTGAGCTTTGATACAACTGAGTGGCTTGCTAGGCCATTTAAGACTCAACCATCCGCAGCCACATGGAGGCCAGACCTGGTGAGGATGGAAGATTTCCTACCCATAAGGCATTAGTGAACCAGATGTGCTGTCAACGCCAATCGATAATGTTTTCATGGTCAGCATTAAATTTTTAATTCCAGATCATTATTGAATTCAAATTTGCACCCGTTGCACCAGAACATCACTCCAAGTTTCTGGATTATGAGTCCAATGACAAAAGCACTACGCCATCGCCTCCCTCGAGTCCTGAAATAAGAGGTTTATCTTATGTGGAAAAGTGGAACAAGATGGGCCTGTGTCTCTTGGAGTTCTGAATAATGAGTGGTGATCTTATTGAAACATAACATACAGAGTGGGCTTGATAGGGGGGTTGCTGAGACGGTGGCGCCCCTTATGTGAGAAAGGAGAACTAGTGGGCAGAGTTTAAAAATGGAGGCGCCTCCGCTTAAGTGGGATGTAAGGTGATTTTGTTTTCTCTCACGGGCCAGTGGGCTGTAGAAGTATTTTCCCCCGAGATTAGCATGTAGCACTCAGGTCTAGTTCCCGAACGAACGTCTTGGGTTTTATATGCCACATTTTCTCATCAGTGAATCTTCCAGGAAGTTTCACTGGAGCGATTGTACAACAATGTTTCACGCCCAAGCATATGAATGATATCGGTAGAATTTATGGAACGTTTAAATAAGGTAGATAAAGAGACAGAGGCCACGTTACCGATTTAATCATCCCCCGAGCTTCGCTTGGAGTCGCCAAATTGTAGTCAATTGATCAGAATAGCAGAACTGTTTGTTATTTGTGCCAGCCTGCTCCTCTTTCTGTTCTCTGTGTTGCATGTTTTGGATAATTAACTTTACAGAGCATTTGCGGAGCAGACTCGTTGGGCCGAATGGCCTAATTTCTGCTCTTATGTCTTATGGTCAAATTACGCGAGAACAATTTAATTCTGCAAAAATGTAAGAAGTTCATTACAATCGCCATGAATAAACCGTTGACTATTTTTGTTTAAGGTTGACTGCAGGGACTAACTTAGCAAGCAAGTCCGAGTAAAACAAAACTGAATTTTCTTAATTTTACATGGTGAGTTCGTTCCCGTGTTGCAGACAGTGTTTTAGTATGTGGGTGCAATCTCGAATGCATATTTCAGCAAGTTATCTTGTTTAGCATTGGACACATCACCAGCTCGCTCACAGACGAAATTAGATTTGACTGCCCCCTGTCAAACAACTCCAGTTCGCCTCCACTAAATGAGAAAGACTTAATTGGTACAATCGAAAATATATTGAAAAAGAGAGCAGCTTAGATTGTGCGGCTCTAGTGGCGCAATCGGTTAGCGCGCGGTACTTATATGGCAGTATAGCAGCGTGTGAAATGCCGAGGTTGTGAGTTCGAGCCTCACCTAGAGCAGCTTTTTGTTCACAAGCGAAAATATCTAAGGTATCCAGTGGCTGCAGAGAAGGACACTCAGTGATCTCAGGGAAAACTAAAAACATTCGAAAGGATCAATTTCTGCGAATTGAGAACTGGATTGCCCCTGAGCAATATTTTAAGCATTAAAATAAATGTTCCAAATTCTCAGCCGATCAAGTATCATCTGGATGATGCAGCATTGTGTGTTTAATCTCTGTAATGACTCATTAACTCCTTTGATTTTGTTCAATTTCCAGCATTTTTTTCGATTTAAAAAAGTCGCAGCGATCATTAGCGTACTGTAAACCATCCGATCAATAACGGCTGCGTAAAATGTCGAAAACAGGAATTATACATTTCGAGTAGAAATTAAAGGTCACGGCTAACTTCAACACTTTTAAACAGTTAATTTATACCAGAGAACCCATTACAACTGTTTATTGTACTTTGAAATACACCCATACATGAAGTGAGCTACAGAGGTCTTTAAGGATATTTGGCGGTGCGGGTGCTATGGCGGGGGGAAGGGGGTGCTGGGGGGGAGGGGGCGTGAGGGGGCGAAAGATGGTATGCAGTTAACGGTTGCGGGGCCGGGGGTAGGTCGTGGTGCATTTAAAGCTGGTCGGGACCAGTGGCCTCGAAGTTAATCTTACTCTTGACCCTCTTCGATCTCATTTCCCGGCACCATCCCTTCCCTCCCCTCCCCTCCCCTCCCCTCTCCATCCCACCTCCTCCACAAGCCCACCGCCCCCACCCCAACTTCCGCAACCAAATCCCATCGCCCCAACTCCACTTCCTTATATTAGGCATTTTAAAATAAAGAGCTGAATATAATGATTATTTGAGTCGACCAGATGATTTGCTTTTGCGTTGCTGGTTAAGGGATAGAAAACATCAAATAAAACTGATTTGCTCTTCATGAAAATACTGACACGGAGTATTTTGCATCCAGCAGAGAAAGCAGTTAAGATCTCACTTGTACCACGGCACCGCGAACACTCGTGCACGCTTTCATTCCTTCCCTGATCCCCGGCTTTGATTCTTGTGCTCAAGCGTTGGAGTGAGACCTGAACCATTGTCATCCATTGGGCTACAAAATGAGCCGCGGCTGCTGCGTCTTGCTAGGGCATTTCACAATTTCAGGACCTGTTTTCCAAATATCCGCATGGGCTTCAGCGATTCAAAATCGCGGCTCACACCCGCTCAAGGGCAATTTTTTGAGATTAAAAATAAGTCGCAGGGATCATTAGCATTGTGTAAACCATCCGATCTATAAATGTCGGCCTTTTATTTGTCATCTATTCGTTTCAATCGAACCTTTTAACTGACTGGGTAATATCGGAACAATTTCAATTTTGCTGCGTCGCACAAACTGGTCAGTCCATTGCTCACACGCCTCAACTGTTAGGCATACAAAATTGAGTTATTCAGTTAGCATGGACTGAATCACTAGATTCCCATGAAAATGTGAGCAATCGTGTCTTTGCGCATCCGCAGGTCAATCCTACTTTTACATCACTGGCGGTCACAAAGATCTAAATGAATAGACTGGCTCCAAGACACCGATGTTGGGATTGGGTTTACAGCATAAATATTGATGGTGAGTGTTTGGCTAATGAATACCACAATGAAATGACAATTAAATTGATGAAGGGAAGTAAAGGAGGGCGAGTGATTGCGGAAGGGAGCAATCGTGTCGAAAAGAGGCGGGTTTGAGTGCGAATGATTCAAGCACAGACATCCGAGAGGGCAGGGTTTTGAAGGAAGAAATTCGTTTTCATCGTCAAAAAGCATCTCTTCGCGCAATAAATATTGATCCATTAGCGCCCTTTTTTAGCAGCTGCCAAAGGGTGCAAACTGTTGAGAGCAACCTCTACCGTGACTCACATTCGAACCCAGGTCATTACAGTCACAACGCAGAGCGATGACCAGAACCAGAGCACAGCGGCACACATCAACATCTTCGCAACTTCGCAGCTGCAGGGAGGCCTCGAAGAGATGGATTTATGTTGAAGAGGTTGATATAAGATCCTCAAAAAATCCTCTCAAGGATGAAATGCGATGCCCAACCCAACAGCGACTGCAGCTCTCAACGGCTTGGCGAGCCTCTCGCAGGCAGCTGTGTGTATGCGATGTGCACGCTTGCTTTCCTGCTGTCTGCACGTTGACTTCAAGTATTAAATTGAAACGAGGGGACAAATGCCATCTGCGAGCATTTGGTTTTGTGCCACAATGAAGAGTATTGGGGTAGCCACTGCGTTCCTGCAAAAGTTGAGCCGGGTTTTGCCTGAAGGCATATTCAGATATGTTCCCGCTTCATAGAAGAGCAAAATTCTGCCGATGCTGGAAATCTGAAATACAACAGAAAATTCGAGATACGCTCTGCATATCCGCCAGCATAGCAGAGTTAAGGTTTTAGACCTATGCGTTTTCATCATGCTGAAAACGCTGCTAAATTGCTCAGTATTTGCGGGATTATCTGTTTCTCTCTACACGCACACCACCACGCCCCGGTCAAGCCCGCACCACAAGCAAATCTCCGCCCCACCACCGCCCCCACCCCAGCTTCACAGGAATGATGTTAAACAGCCTCAGTTAAACAGTCTAAATTACTCACGATGTGGACCATCCGTAGAGAAAATAATGCAGATTATTCCCTGTCATTTTCCACGGATTGATGAGATGCCTTCAATGTAGTCCTATAATTCACCGTAAATTGCATCTAATTGTGACGCTGGCACATTCAGGTCTGGGCGACTCAATCAGTGTACGCCGATAATAACGTCAGGGTTAAAGAGTATTTCATTTGCAAAGCAATTCGACCAAAAACAATCCCTTTATGAAAAGGATATGCAACATTTTGAAGGAATTATGTATAATATTATTCAGAGAAGACTTGCAGAGAATCCTGCAGAGACGCAGAAATCTTCTGTTTCACTCCGCACTGACAGCCAGTACCGGAGGAGTCTTTCCAGCATGTTCTTTCCAACAATTCAGTATTTTGCCTTATGTTTATCTTGCAGCTTCTCCCCACATAATAACAAAAAAAAGTGATTTCAGGATCGGGAAAAGTTAATTTGAGAATAGACATGTTTGACAGTAGGGTTCTCGAAAACAACGACAGGATCATGTAGATTTAGAACAATGAAAGGAAGTAGAGCTGAAACTTAAACTCTGTGTATCCCCCCATTGATGCTGTTGGATCTGTTAAATAATTTCGGAATTATCTGTTCTGATTTCCAATTTCCAGCATCCACAGCATGTTGCCTTTGTTTTTACGTCATTCCTGCTGACAGAAGTTGTCCAAAAAGCTCAAAATGCTGCAAAAACGCAGCAGCTCGGGCAGCATCTGAGGATGGTGAGGAAAACAGAGCCCATCTTTCAGTTCGACGACTTGCAAAGAATTGTGTAAATTTGGAAATTGAATAAGATTAAAACGAATGAGAAGGGGAGGGGGGAAAAATAACAACCGAAAAGGCCAAGGTTCGCATAAAAGTTAGCAGAGACTGAATGGCAAAATAGTTTCTGGTGCATGGCCAAAGGGAGAGGTAAAGATGGGACGGTAGAATGAGTACAGCACAAAGTGAAGTAATTCGGGCGATTGTTCCGTATCCAGTTCTCCGTAAGAACAACCGAGGAAGAAAAGACAATTTAGATCTTTCTGCCGAACGCGTGAATGGCAGATTGAGCAGTCTGAAATCAAAAGTAACAGCAAGACTAGACTAAAACCCAAATCTGTAATGTAAATGAAAACCAACAGTATTTACATGAGGATTTGTGAACTCCGTGTTTAGTCTGGCAGGTCGTCATTTGTCTCAGTGAAAGATGAGGAGCTGTTGCTCGAATGTTCGCTGTGTTCTGTTGGAAAACTGTAAGAGGCCGAGGGCCTGTAGTTCAGCGTTGGCAGCCAGGTCTTCCTGCATCTTCATTCGCCACCCTGGCTCTGCAGATATCCTGGTTGAAATTTATGTGAAGTGAAATGATAATCTTTTGTGTCAATTCTCTCGCATCACATTGCCGTTAACATGCATTCTGTCTGAGGAAACTGCCACTGCAACCCGAGGAGAGTTCAGGAACTGACACTAATTTTTCATCCCTCCCCTCTTCCTTTCGTAAAAACATTCCATTTCTAACTGAACCTATATCTGTTTAAAGACATCAAGCTGAAAGAGGAACTCTGCATTCCTCTGCAGAGATAGGTTTCTGAGGTACTGCAGCATTTTTCGCTCTTGGTACAGTGGCCTGAAAGGGTGGCTGATGGCCTTTGGAATACAATTGACGGAGTTTCATTCTCGCAATGCAGCGCATTGGTCCAGAATCGTGGTGCGCCTTCTGGAAATTTCATTGAATGCGTATGCGCGAGCTACCGTGCTCACATCCTGGACAATATCTTCTCTGTTCTCATTGGTTGCCTAAGACACAGATGGCCGCTTTCAGAACACTTGGCAGAGCATATGTTTGGTGTGACAATTACCAGGTTGAGATTTGAGAAGCAAAGTGCACAAGTGTGCCAACATAAAGCACGAGACAAAAAATAAATAAAACATTGCATTGTTTAGGTTGGCCATGAAAATAGGCAAGGAACACTCCATAGCAGGAGTAATGAATTGGGGAAAGCCAACTACGTTGAGATGAGAAAGGATCTGAGTCGAGTGAGTTGGAATATGTTGGCAGAAAAGGCGGTGGCTAAACAATGGGCCACCTTTGAATAAAAGTCGTTGCACGCAATGCCAAGGCACATTCCCTTGAAGGCAAAGGTCGGAAAAATAAATGCAGAACGCCCTGGATGACGAGGGAGATCGAGGTGAAGATGAAAATGAAGAAGGGCGACTACGGCAGATGTCAGGTAGAAAATACAATGCAAGTGAGAATGGAAATTGCAGTTGCACCAATGATAACCCTCCAGTCTTCCTTCAGCCAAGGGGTACCAGAGGAGTGGAAAATTGTGAATGTTACACACTTGTTCATAAAGGGCAGCAAGGATAAAGCCACCTCTAGCTCAGTCAGTTTGACCAGGTGATTGGGAAATTTCAGTGAACTATAGCTCAGGACAAAAACAATTGTCACTTAGATAAGTGCAGGATAATTAAGGACAGCCAGCATGGATTCATTAAGGGAAAATCATGTTTCACTAACCTGCTGCAGTTTTTTGAAGAGGTATAGGGAAGGGTGATAAGGGCAACGTTGTTAATGTGATGTACATGGATTTTCGAAAGGCACTTGATGCAGTGCAAACAATAGACTTGTGATCAAATTTCGAGCTCGTGGAATACAAGGGAAAGTATACACTTGGATGCAAAATTGGCTGAGTGACAGGAAACAGGGAATAGTGGTAGACGGTTGTTTGTCAGATTGGAGGAAGGTTGGTTGAGGAGTTCCCGAGCTGTTAGTGTCGGGATCTTTGCTCTTTCTGATACATATTAATAGATTGTGGTGTCACAGGCATGATTTCAAAACTTTTAGATGATGTGAAGATTGCAAACTGTGTCAACTGTGATGAGAATAGTGCTGAACCTCAAAAGAATATGGGCATGTGGATTGGGAAAATAAGCGGCAGATGAATTTCAATGCAGAAACGTGTGAGGTAATTCATTTTGCCAGGAAGAGTATGAAGAGAAAGTCTAAAATGAAGGTAGAATCTCGAAAGAAGGTGCAGGAAGAGAGGGGCCTCGGTGCATATGTATATACGTCATGACTATTGCAGGGCACGTTGAGAGAGCAGTTAACAAGGCCTATAGTATTTTAGGTTTTATTAATAGGGACATTGAGTACAAGAGTAAGGAGGTCAGACTGAACTTATATAAGACACTAGTTAAGCCTTATCTGGAGTACTGCGTGCGGTCCTGAGCGCCATACTTTAGGAATGATGTGAAGGTATTGGAGAGAGTACAGAGGAGCTTCATAAGAGTCATTCTAGGGATAATAAATTGTAGCTGTGAGGACAGATGGGAGCGGTTGGGATTGTTTTGCTTGGAGAAAAGAAGGCCAAGAGGAAACGTGAGGTGTTCAAGATGCTGAGAGGTATGGACAGGGTAAATAGTGAGAAATTATTCCCTCTCAAGAACTGCAGAGCACAGATTGAAAATAATTGGCAAAAAGAGAAACAGTGATGTGAGTTTTTGTTGCAGCTAGAGGGCGGCTGGAGTCTTGAACTAACCTCCTGAGCGGACGGTGGGAGGAGGTTCCATCGAGGTATTCAGAAGGTAATTGAATTGCTATCTGAAAAGAAAGAATGTGCATGGTTTCTGGGATAAGGCAGGGGAATCGGACTAGCTGGAATGTTCTTTCAGAGGGACAGTGCAGACTCGATGGGCCAAATGGCCTCATTCTGCACTGTTACGATTCTGTGATTATGTTTAATATTTCAAAGACGTTTGCCCATGGAGGAGAATTGTGACTTAACCCCCGTTCACCATGCATGCCGAGTTCGCTAGCTGGTTCAGTGCGTTCAGTTCTATTCCTGTCTGGAACAACAAGCCGTCCAAGAGAGCTGGAAACTCTATACTTGATTTTAATTTGCCCATGGTTTATTTGCTTTGGAGGGTTTGCACTTAGCAGCAAGTGAGCCTTTTCATGCTGTTGGGCAATCCAGTTCAGAGGAAATGGAGGCTTGGGAAATTCGAGAAAGACTAAAATCAATAGTTGGGCAGCAAGTGATAAAATGACAGAGTTAGTTCAGTCAGTGTTGGGGTCATAGTTCCTAAGGACCAAAAGTGGGTTAACGGCAGGATGTTGGGAAGAAATTGAAACCCGGGATCTTTCAATAGCATAACAGGAATGTTAGGCAACAAATCTACCGAGCAATAGTGGAGAATTAAGATGACTGGCGACTTGGCTCCCAACACTGACGGTTCGGTGAGCTGTCTCTTGTAGTTTTCCAACGAAGCTGAACGTACGTTCGACCAACAACACCTCAGTTTACAACGTAAGCACTTTCCAGCTTTCCAGAAGAAAGGCGGAGTTTAACAATTCTGACTGATCGTACTGACCCCAGTTGGTTTTGATCTATATTGAAGATGTGAGTTATGATCTTGATTTGCAGTTGTTTTTCTTTCCGTACAGCTCAACAAACCCCCTCTGGCCCATCTGAATTTTCTTCACTTGTCCCATTGCTCTGTCAGACAACTGCACACGACTGAATGTTCCGAATAACTACACGCTGTGTTGTGTCTATTCTATAATTCCACGTTTAACACTCCCTTTCGCCATGCACTGCAAACACTTATATGAATTAATCTCGGCTGACATCCCCCTTAACACCATCACAAAGAGTGGTTCAGTAGGACCATTATTGACCGAGCTGCCGAGTCTTAAACCGAGTGTGCGGCAGGTGGTGAGAGAAGCAAAAAGAGGGAAAAACAGACTTTCCCTAGTCCTCACCAATCTACTTTACACAGTTGCACCTGTCCACGACATTATTCCGAGGAATAACCATCGCACAGATCTTGTGGTGCCATACAACCCTCCACCGTGTTGTATGGCATGATCGCTCTGTAAAAGGGGCAACAATTTGAATTAGATCTCGCCAACTCAGAACTGGTAATACATGAGTCGCTATGGGCCACATTTCCTTTTTTGAGGTTTTCACATACACAACAGAGCACTTTATATTTCCACGCACCCGCTTTAAAGTCTGCTGTTTCCGATCACTGCGTCCTGAGCCACGGGCATTCAAAATACATTTCTCTCAGGGGCAACCTGCTCGAATCGCTCGTTTCACACCACTAGCAGTTTCTTCATTTATTGTTCATCATTCCAATCGCACATTTCAACGGACAAGATGAATTGGGAACAATTACAATTTTACCACATACTACAATCTCGCCCGCCCATCACTCACACATGTCAACTGCGATGCATCGAAACACAGTTTGCATTGTTAATTATCATTCTGAATTAACGTTGACTGAATCACTCGATTCACGGGAAAATGTCCACACCACTTGAACAAAGAACAAAGAAAAGTACAACACAGGCACAGGCCCTTCGGCCCTCCAAGCCTGCGCCGAACATATTGCCCGTCAACTAAAACAATTTGCACTTCCGGGGTCCGTATCCCTCTATTCCCATCCTATTCATGTATTTGTCAAGCTGCCTCTTAAACACCACTATCGTACCTGCTTCCACCACCTCTTCTGGCAGCGAATTCCAGACACTAACTACCCTCTGCATAAAAAAGTTGCCCCGCACATCTCCTCTAAAGTTTTCTCCTCTCGCCTTAAATCTATGTCACCTAGTAATAGACTCTTCCTCCCTGGGAAAAAGCTTCTGACTATCTACTCTGTCCATGCCACTCATAATTTTGTAAACTTCTATCAAGTCGCCCCTCAATCTCCGTCGCTCTAGTGAGAACAATCCGAGTTTCTCCAACCTCTCCTGATAGCTAATAACCTCCAGGCCAGGCAGCATCCTGATAAACCTTCTCTGCACCCTCTCCAACGCCTCCATATCCTTCTGGTAGTGCGGTGACTAGAATTGCACGCAATATTCCAAGTGTGGCCTAACCAAGGTTCTATACAGCTTCAGCATGACTTCCCAGCTTTTATACTCAATACCCCTGCCAATGAAGGCAAGCATGCCATATGCCTTCCTGACTACCTTATCCACCTGCGTTGCCACTTTTAGTGACCTGTGGACCTGCACACCCAGATCTCCCTGCCCGTCAATGCACTTAAGGGTTCTGCCATTTACTGTATAATTGCTACCTGTATTAGACCATCCAAAATGCATTACCTCGCATTTGTCCGGATTAAACTCCATCTGCCATTTCTCTGCCCAAGTCTCCAACCGAACTATATCCCATTGTATCCTTTGACAATCCTCTTCACTATCTGCAACTCCTCCAACCTTAGTGTCGTCTGCAAGCTTACTAATTAGCCCAGTTACATTTTCCTCCAAATCATTTATGTATACCACAAACAGCAAAGGTCCCAGCACTGATCATGGCGGAACTCCCCTGGTCACAGCTCTCCATTCATAAAAGCACGCTTCCACTGCTACCCTCTACTTGTGTCACTGCACTTCCGAGATCCAATCCTATTTTCGCTGCACATATCTACCTAGAAGTCACACAGATTGACTGGCTTCGAAATATCTTTGGTGAGATGGGGACACTTACTAGCAGAAGCAGCAACGGCAGCAAAGCAAAGTTAACGGCGCAAATCTTGAAAATGAATGTTAGATTAGGCAATGCCGCAGCAAAGTATGGATGTAAAGGACGGTTAGTGATTGTGGAAAGGAGGAATATCGCCGAGAGGCGGTGGGTTTGAGCCCTGGAGCACCTAGCAGAGACGTATGAGACCGCTCGGCTATGATGGGGATGTAGGTTTTCATCACCGAAGAGCATGTCGTCATGCAAGAAGATTGATTCATAATTCCGTTCATTTAACAGGAAGCAGTGTGGTGACAACGACTCTTGCCGTGACTCGGATTCGAGCCGAGGTTACTACGGCCACAACACAGCGTAATAACCACTGTACGATCACGGCTCCACGCATGAACTGCGACATAAGCAGTGATCCTTCATGTAGGTGACACTGTCTGGAAGAGATGGGCCGGCAATCTATATCGAGCGCACGTTAACCTTCATTTAAACAGTGCAAGAAGCCGTGGTCCGGAAGATCGGCGTTGAGATCCAGGTCGTTAGTCGTCTTAATTTCTCTTCTTGACTCTGTAGATTACTTGGTTAACATTCCTGTAAAGTGACAGAAGGATCGTGATATCAATTGTCTCCCAACAAACTGCTGCTCACCCAGTTTCCACTAAGACAGCAAAGAAATGAAAGATACGAGGATTGCGCTCTCAGCATTGAGATCATGGGACCATACAAATATCCCTGAATCGATAGCACGAAGACTTCAGGCGCTTCGCGTACGCCTGTGTCTATCCTCCAGCATGAGTTCAATAAAAAAGAGACCCCCATAAGAAGCGGTATTCAGTGGAGGACGGCGGCCACCCTGAAACCTTGAGATACTCAGCTGTCCGGCCCCAGGCCTGAATGTTTATGAATCCAGAGGCAATCACACTCCTTATGATAGGTTCTTCAGATTTGGTCAGTGGTCAGTAACTGAGGACCGTGTGGTTGCGACTGAAGTGGGTAAGTTGAACCAGAGGGCAAGAGCGGCAGCCCCTGTAATTGTCCAATAGGTTTGAGGTTCTGTCAGCTTGTTTCGAAGAGAGTGGAGGCTACAAGGTGGATCAGCAGTCTGACCATGGCATGATCGTACAGGAAGCCTTTCACGTGGGGGAGCAAAGGGGAATGCCTTGGAGCAGGGAACGGTTCATTTTTCCCTGCAGCAAAGAGCAAGAGCTCAAATTGCAATGTTGCCTAACAAGTGCCAGGGTTCCAGATATGCGTTCAGGGCTGGAGGAGAACCTGCAGTGGGAGGGGGAGGATTCAATTGTCCTTGTCCATATAGGAACCTATGACATAGGTAGAACAGGCAAGATGTTCCGCATAGAGTATGAGAAGCAAAATCTCAAATGTTTTAATCGCTGGGTTCTTACCTGAGATATTTTGAAATGTGCATCGGGGACATAAAACTAAGCAGATGAATACGTAGCTCAAAGGCTGGTTTGGGAGAAATGGGGCACTGGCAGCAGAACAGGGGGACGTGTGGGTTGCAACATGGAGGCGGCCTACACCTGAACTATTCTGGGGCTTGTTTTCTTGTGAATCGCTTAGCTATGGAATTTGAGAGGGCATTAAAATAAACAAGGTTGGGGCCTGGGGGGTGGGGGGGGGGGTGGAGGTGTGGTCAGAGGAGGGATGAAGTTTGGTACATGTGGCAATTCTAGAGGTAAATTCAAGGCAGAACAATATAATAGTAATATGGGAAATGATGATCATGGATAGCAGGAAGGGGCGGAGAGTTAAATCTAATAATACACCAAATTCAAGTCACGATGTTACAAATACAACATTAAGTCAAAACAAAAGGCTGAGAATCTGAATGTGCATAGCATTCATAAGTAAATGAATTGATAGAGAACATTAATTAAATATATATGACCTGATAGCCATTACAGAGACACAAATACAGAGTGACAAGAATTGGGTCCTGACTATTGAGGAGTATGTGATATTCAAGAACAATAGGAAGCTAAGAAAAAGTGGAGATTTAGCACTGTTAAGGATGCTATTGGTGCACTAATTAGAGAAGGCCAAGGCCAAGTTCAGAAGGTCAGGAAGTATTATCGGTTTAGGTGGAGATGCTGAATAGTAGTTGGAAGAAGTCACTAGTCAGAGTGGTCGATAGATCCCTCTTACTGTAGACACAATGTAGAACAAAGAATACAACAAAGAATATTGGGTGCTTGTGATAAAGGGACAGCAATAAACATAGGGCATTTTGGTCTACATATAAACTGGAAAAATCAGATTGGCAGTAGTAGTCGGTGTGAATCGTTCACAGAATGCTCTCGGGATAGCTTCTCAGAGCAGCACGTTCTGGAACCAACAAGGGAGCAGGTGTTATTAGACGTGGTATTGTGTCATGTGACTGGATTAATTAATGACCTCAGAGTGAAGGCACCCCTAGATAGCAACGACCACAATATGATTGAATTTTGCATACAGCTTGAAAGGGAGAAGAGTGGGCCTAGTATTTTAAAATTAAATAGGGCAGCAATGCAAGGCACGAAAGCTGAGCTTGCAAAAGTGAACTGGGATACTAGGCGAGGACATATATCAATAGAGAAGCAGTGGTAGGCATTTAAGGGGATATTTCAGAATGCGCATAGTAAGTTTATTCTTACTGTCAACAAAAGTTCTCAAGAGATGACCCACCATCCGTAGTTAACTGTAGAAGTTAAGGAAAGCATCAAACTTAAGGAAAAACCATATAACTGTACAAAGACGAGTGGCAGGTTGGATGATTAGTCAGAATATAAAGAACGGCAGAAAATGAGTAAAAGGTTAATCCGAAGGAGATGATTAGAGTATCAGAGGAAGTTAGCTAGAAATATAAAAACGGAAATCAAGAGTTTCTACAGGTATTCAAAAAGTAAAATAGTAAAAGAGAAAAGTGTTGCTGTTCTAGAGAGTGACAGTGGGAAGTTAATCGTTGATAATAACGAAATCTCGAAAGAAATGAACAAATATATTGTTTCTGTCTTCACTAGAGACTATACAAAAACATTCCATGAGTAGCTGTAAGTCAGGAGTTAGAATGGAGAGGGAAGCCTGGTGAAATCACAATCACTAGGGAACCGGTATGAGCAAATTGATGGAGATTGCGGCTGACAATATCCGGGTCCTGAAAGACTTCATCCTAATGTCTTAAAACAGGTGGCCAATAAGGTACTAGATGCATTGGTGCTAATGTTTCAAAATTCGCTATGTGCTGGTAAAGTTCCATTAGACTGGAATTGATAGTTTAGTCTAGCCACGATACATATGATCATTTAAGAATTGTTCCTTTATTAAGTTATAAGGCGAACCAACATAATTCATGGAATATATGTATTAAGGATCAGAGTCTTGTCTGTAGTTTAAAATTACTACGGTAAAAGTTTAAACTGCTTCTAGAAAGATATGGTGTCAGACAGATTTGTTTTAGCCAAAGTAAGGTTTCTAACTTCTGATGAAATATGTTGCATCACGAACTGTCAACTCCTGGCACAAGAATACAGCTCATTGTTCACAATCTGATGAAGATTAGTAAATTAAGGAACTATTATTTGCCATTAGTTGTCCTTTTAAAGCAAGCGTCTTTCTTTACAGATGTAATTAAAGACCAATTAATTTACCCTAACCATATCCAGCACCAGTCAATGAGCTCAATCTCACCTGACAATGGTGTGATATTCATGTGAATGGATGAAAACAGGGTCTTAGAGAGGACACATTTCTCGCGAGATTCTGGTCCAGAATAGCTATCAACAAAGGGATTACAATATAATTATGATTCTACAGCATGGTTTTAACCCTGTATTGAATAAAATTCTTCTGCGTAAACCGTTTATGAATTTGCCTTCTGAGAATCATGTCCTAACTAGATGGCTTTCTTCTTGTTCGGAACTCTAAAAGTTAAAATGAATTCTTGGTAGTTTGGGCTGATTGAGCTTTGAATATTTTATATTCACCGGTCGTGCAGTTGCAAAAGACACGAACAAGGTGCAGCAGCTGTGGCTGAATTGTTTGCTCACGTTGGATGACGAGGTGTCAGTTCTCACTCCAGTGTTTGAACACAAAAATCAAGGCTGGGCCTCAGGGTAGGAATGAATGAGTGCTGTACCGTTAGAGGCGCGGTTTTCAGATGAGACGTTAAATTTCCTGCTCGGCTGGATACAAAAGGTTCCCCAGCACGATTTTGAACTAGAGCAAGAGAGTTTTCCCTACTATTCTGTTAATCAAGTAGCATCACAAAAGCAGGCTATCCGATCATGATTCCATGTGGGAGTTTGATGTGCGGAACAGTGACTGAACTTCAGCAGCGGTTTTTTTGCTGCATTGCTATTGACCTCTCGAAGCGTCACTACATTCGAGTCTTTATTTTAAAACGCCCAGAGTAAAGAAGCGGGAGGTATCAAAGAGAGCAAGAGGTAAGATTAATTTGGAGGCCCCATGGCCGAACTGAACTTTAAATAACATCCCTACTCCCCAACTCCCGCCCACACCTCCAAACGCACTTTTCGGCTTCTATTGACAATTCAAATATGGATATTTTCCCAAGGTCAGACTTTTAATCTTTGTTTGCGTCTAAATTCCATGTTACATGTGCTTGATTGTAAATGCGACCTTTAATCTCTATTCTGAATATTAACATCTAACATACTCACAACATCTCATATTACAGTTAGAGATCGGGTGATTTAGCTTTTTGTAATCAGAGTTGCTTTTTTGAAAGATTTGAGAAATGTACAGGAAATTGAAGAGCAAAGAAGGATCTAGAGAGCCATTAAGAGAGATCATGGATACGAATATTGGGCGTCACAAAGCATCATTATATTCAAATCAATTTTAAGACCTGCAGCGGGCGAAAGATGAGAGTGGGCTCCAAGGGTGTCACAGATAAGGTTAACTTGGAAACGCTGGTCCGAATTTCACTTTGTATCCATCCCACTACGTTTCTCGAGGTTAAACTCCACGGTGCAGCATCACCGCTTTAAGAAGGATCAACAACATAAGTAATTTCATGTGCTACTGCTGATGTATAACCTTTACGCGCATGGCTTGCTACTACATATTCCTGGAATGAATATGTTTCAGAAAGATTGTTCAGAGGGTAAAAAGAGGTGGGTTGTTTGTTTTTCTTAAGAATGGTATTGCATTGTTGGATCCGAGAATTGCCTTGATGGGTCAATGCTGTTAAGGAGGGAGATCAATTATTTTCACGCAGTCACAGAGAAGGAACTGTGGTATCATTCCAAGTCAGGTTTGTAGTTGGATTGAAGGGAAACTTACAAGTGGTTGTGCTTCCATGCCTCTGTTGAACTTTGCATTGCCAAGCGGTGAGCTCCCGGGTACTGGAGGCGCTATTACATTAAAGACACCGGATTTGGAACAATGGATCACACTTTCAGAGGGCCAGCACAAGTACCACGGGCCAAATAGCCTCTTACATGCGACATCTCTCTGTATTTTGGGGAGTTAGCACACAGACCTTTACAGTTGGGACCGGCAGAGGAAGAACACGGAGCTGAGATGGATCTCGTGCCCCTGGGGTGATAGAGGTTCACAGGGAGATGAGGCGACGCCAAGGAACCTGCCATTCCGTTACCTCCTCCTGTCCTTTCCCCTCCCTCCTCCAGAATTTGACATTTTGAAATGTTTGCCAGCAATGGAGATAATGAGATTTGCGGCAAAGGTACGTTGGTGGAGTAGGATCAAAGATCAGCTATGATCCCATTGAATGGTGGAACAAACTCGAGCCCTGAATGTCCTCCTCCTGTCCCCCTTCCATTTCTGGCGGCGCACACGTCTTCGCCCTCATCCACTGTGACCTCACCGAGTCTGGGGTCTCAGGATCAGCGGCCGGGGTCACGGGATCAGTGCCGCCGCCGAGGCCTGGAGGAGGCCTAACTGCCGCTCTGGCGCTCTCTGCCCCTGCCACCTCCTGCTGAAGCCGTCTCGCCATATACAAACCTGAAGGAGAGGGCGAAAAGGCTGCGAGTAATCTGAACTAGGTCAATAGTTAATTCATACCAGAGAAATGTGATGGGATGGATACAAAGTGGACTTCTGACCATCGTCTCCAAGTGAACCTTATTTCTGTCAATCTTGGAGCTCTCTCTCACCTTCCGCAAGCTGCATGTCTTAAAAATTGATTTGTTGATCGTGACGATTTGTGATGTCCGAAAGTCATAATAAATGATACTTCAGCCAATAAAGTCCTGCAGCGTAGATTCTGCTGCCCACGACAAGGTGCCACAAAGGGCTCTTGTGATTCACACAACCGTCTGCTTCCGTGATGCTGTTTGAGTCAGTAAGTAATTTTGGCGGTATGGGCTTGTGTGTGGAATGGTGGGAGGTGGAATTTTATAGTTCATTCCCGACTACCGGCCTCAAAATTAATCTTTCTTCTGAATCTCTTTGATATAACTCCCCTTCCTTAAACGGGGCGTTAAAAAAAACTTGAATGTAATGACGCTTTGAGATGTCCGGTGGTTGTCAACAATGACAATACACCCAATGAAGTTCAGTCACTGTTCCGCACACAAGCTCTCAAAGGCAGCACCCCATCATAACCGGGAAAGCTGCTTTTGTGATGCTTGTCGGGGGCTAACAGCACAGCAGGGAAAACATCCCGTCTCTTCTAGATAAGAGTGCCCGGGAATCTTTTACACCAAAACACGTATTCTTTTTAATGTCTCATCCGGAAGATAGCACCACCAGCAGCGCGTCCATTCTGCACTAAGTTACAGTCTGGATTTTGGTGCTCAAACTCCAAAGTGAGGCCTGAACCCCTGTGATCCACAGAGAGCAGCAAGTGGTCCAAAGCTGCTGTTACTTCATCTTGCATTCCACAGTTTCCCAGCATGTTTACCGCATATATTGTACTGCTTCAGCTGAAATTCCTTTGGTTCTATTTCTAGATGACAACTGAGAGATTCACTGATCGAAGTGGTTGAATTGTGAAAGGGATACGAATGGGCCGATACAAATAATTCCTTCTGGATGTGAATCAATAACTGGTGGCTGATCTGCTGTTTGTTCTTAGCAGTTTCTGCTTTTAATGTTTTGCTTTCTATCTCGCAGCTTTCCTGATAACACGCAACTTACGTCAGGGGCACAGTTCATCCCCTGAACTCGTCTTGCCCACAGGTGGCCTCTTCACATTTCCACACACCCCTTTTACAATCTGCCATTTCCTAACACTCTGTCATGAGCCATGTGCTTTCAAAAGACATTTCGCTCGGGGCCAATCCGTTGCAATCGTTTATAAGTTCGACGCGAATCTTCCATTCGTTTCATTCACATATTTCATAACAAGATTTCGGAACACATACTGCGCTCTTCACCGTCGCAGCCCAGCACAACATGCACACACCCCAACTGCTTTCCAAAAGAGTGAACTGGATATCAAGGAAAAACGCAGTTCCTCAGTTACCACTGATTATATTTTTAGATTTCCAAGAAAATGTTATGAGCAATCTCATTTCATGTTGAACACTGGTTTCGCAGTGCTTGTCAGGCAGCCGCGAATTTTAAAATGCGTCGATGGGTTCCAAAGCGCAGATAGAAGTTGGACCGATTTTTCGAAAGGGTGCGCTCTGCAAACTCGCTGCAGGGAGGACGGACTGCAGCAGTTGGTAAGTGGCGCCGTAATCGTGTAGTGGTTAGTACTCTGCGTTGTGGCCGCGGCAGCCTCGATTCGAGTCATGGCATAGCATACTTCCTACGTTTTAATCCATGTGACATCTATTGAAAACTAAGAGCCAACCTGAGTTCCATAAAGACATGCTTTATGGTAATGAAAACCTATTTATTCATTCAGAATCCTGCCCTCTCTTTTGCCTGCGCACGATCGTCCAATATTCAACCCCACAGCTCGGATATTCTTCTCCCTTCCAGAATTAATAGCTTTCGTTACTACCCTCCTTCAATTACATTATAACTTTGCTAAGGCATTGCCTCATCTCGTACACATTTTCAACAGTTCTGCCGTTAAATTTGCTCTGCTACCTTCACTGTTGCTGGGAGTACATGTCAAAATCTCATTAAAGCTGCCTTGAGCCCTATGGTTATAGTTAGATCTGATTGGCCGCCAGGCGGACAAGTGCTGGGAAAGTCGGATTGCATTTCGGAAGTGCAGCCATTCGATTGCACGCGATACTTTCGTGTCAATCCGGTGATTCCGTCAATCCAAAGTGAAAAACGGAGGTTTGAGTGCACAGTAGTTGGGATGTGGGAGCGATTGGGCTGCCAAGCTGGTGCGCGGGAGGTGAAATGGTAAAGAAGGAAACTGAGTTCATCTTATTCGTTAACATTCACGATTGAAAAAATGGAACAAACGTGCAAAGGCAGCTATTTGTGTAGAAAGATCGATTCGAGCTCGTTGCTCCTCCGTGGAACGCCCGTGGCTCAGGACGCAGAGGTCGGGAAGGGTGGACATCAAAACGCAACTGTGCAAATATGAAGAAGTCTTGTGCGTGAGAACAGCTCAAGAAATGAAATGTCCCCTTGCGGTCAGTTGCGTGTTTTCAAAGAAGCTGTTGCAGTGAAAGCGCAATATTAAAAACAAAAACCCCTGGAGGCATAATTCACCTGCCAGAAGGAATTGCTTTGATCGACCCTGTCGAATCTCTTTCGCATTTGTAGCTCCTCGATGGACGGGTTACACCTGGGCTGGACCTGGACTGATGTCCTAGCGGAATATTTGCCAAAGTGGTTGGGGAGGGTTTAAACAAAAATGGCAGGGGGATGGGAACCTATGCAAGGAATAAGAGAAGGTGAACTCAAGGAAAAGAACAAGACAGAAATGGGAATAAGAGAAGTGATAGGCAGAGAAATCAATGGCCAGAATCAAACAGGTCCTCAGTGATAAATTGCCGGAACGGGACAAGTAATGTTAAAAAGACAAGCCTTAAGGCGTTGTGCCTTAGCGCGAGGATCATTCGCAACAAAATGGATAAATTAACGGCGCAAATAGTTGTAAACAGGTACGATATAGTCGGGATTACGTAGACATGGCTGCAGGGTGCCCAGGGATGGGAAGTGAGCATCCAGGGATATTCAGTATTTAGGAAGGACAGACAAAAAGGAAACGTTGGTGGAGTTGCATTGCTGGTTAAAGAGGAAATTAACGTAATAGTGAGGAAAGATATCAGCTCCGGCGACGTGGAATCTGTATCAGTAGCGCTGAGAAACACTAAGGTGTACAAAACGTTAGTGGGGGTTGTATATAGACTCCCAAACTGTAGTGGTGATGTTGGGAATGGCATTACAAAGGAAATTAGAGACGCATGCAATAAAGGACATGATTGAGGTGTGTAAAATTATGAGGGGTATAGGTAGGGTAGACAGGAAGGAGCTTTTCCCCTTGGTGGAGGGATCAATAGTCAAGGGGCATGGATTTAAGGTAAGGGGAAGGAGGTTTAGAAGGGATGTGAGGAAGAATTTATTCACCCAGAGGCTGATGGGAATCTGGAACTCACTAACTGAAAGGGTGGTAGAGGCAGAAACCATCATAACATTGAAGAAGTATTTGGATGTGCACTTGCGATACCATGGCAAACAAGGCCGTGGGCCTCGTGGTATAAAATGGGTTGAGAATAGTTAGGTACTAGTTTGACCGTTGCAGAGTCGATTGGCCGAAGGGCCTTTTTCTGTGCGGTAGACCTCTATAACTCTAACGCTTCCTTATACATGAATTGCAAGCTGTTTGCAATAAACAAAAACAGAAAATGCTTGAAAAACCCGGCAGGTCTTACAGCACCTGTGGAGAAAGAAACAGAGTAGACGTTTCGAGTCCATATGGCCCTTCTTCAGATAAAGGCTGAAATAAAGGCTGACACAACATTTGCCTTCTGAATTGCTTGCTCTCCTTGGATAGTGAGTTTGTCTGAATCTTGCACTCTGCCATTCATTTCGTCTCAGATTTCCAGCACCCGCATTATTTCGCTTTTAGCTATGACACTGAAAAATGTCGCAATACCATCATTTACTATTCTCTCTCCACACCATCGCATTTTGCTTTTTAACACCAGCACTTTCTTCAGTAAATCATTCAGTGTACTTTCCCTCCCCTTCACCTGTTTCTTTCTGACTCCGTCTGTTCTCCGCTGACCTGTTACTGTAATTTCATGGATTCAGAGAGCGCAAACTTCGGCGGCGCTGTGGCCAAGTGGGAAGACATTAAACTCGTAAAGCAAAGATCACGGTTTCTTTTCCTGTCCGTGCCTGGAAGCAAGTTTCGTGCTTCGATTGCTCCTTTCCACACTCCCTGTGCAAAACAAGCTAATTAATCATTTGCGATATGTCCCCAATGTCTAGCATTGCTCTCGATACAACTGCTCAACTCCCTTTCAGCTGGGCAGAAATGAATAAACTGAAATACATCACATCACAATTAATTGCTGGTTCTTCTCTACCCATTTTGTCTGTTTTACTCTTTCTCCAAATCTCCCCTATTTTCAGGGGTTTCTACAGGCTTGATTCCAGGGTGCTAGGCCACGTGTCAAAATTAACAACTGCAAACTGCAGATTCGAAAGATAAAGTTCTGTTCCTGGGGCTTACGTTGAGCTTCACCACATATTACATATTCCGAAATAGGTACGTCTTTGGGATCAAAGAAACTAATGGAAAACTTGGTGTACCTACTTACGCATCACACCTTGTGAAGCGACATTCTATTTGTCGCAATTTCATCGGTGGCATCAATGAAGGCAAAGAGAATTCTGATCACATTTGATCACTAATGTCTTATCGGCATATAATATCTTAATTCCTGTTGACCGAAAAATTTAAAATATATATATTCCCTCTCTTGCCCCTGAATATTGGTGCCTGGCTGTGATCCCCTTGAATTCGCTGTCCAGCCGTTCTAGCCCCTGTTACAACAGACCAGCTTCGCTTGTCAGAAATAACACATGTTTAATTTGTCCATTAATGTTGCTGAAAAAAGAGACGTATCGAAGCTTTTAACCTTGCACTAATCAGGACACTTGGCAAGTACACCGGTAAAGCGGAAAACAACTATTTATACTGAGTGAGAAGAGAGCGCTCATTGGTTGGTAATTGGACTCTGATTCTAGGGGCATTGGCATGGCGAATGCACCAGTGATGGTGACTCACAGTTAACTGCCAAACATTGTTTGATATTTGTCCATTTGCGTATATTAACACACAGGGCCCTGTTCTTTGCAGACAGAGAGAATACATACACAGGTTTTGCCAGTTTAAGCTGAACAAAATAAGTAACAGCCGTTCGCCTAGTCATTATTCAGACCAATGCCTTGACCTATCAAGGCGAAGCTGCCTGGTTTAAATTCCAAACGATGGTTTCTCTGTATCTATCCTATCAATTCCATTAACTATATTACAGTGCAGTGCTGGTGTTCTATGGTACCCTCTACTTAAATGACATGCTGTGGTTTTCCAGGTCTATTTACACAGACTGCAATGCTGAGGAATGTATACGTCTAGGTTACAGCAGTTTAGTGCTGGAATGTGTACTGGCCTGTGTCCTTACAGTGCATGGAGATTCGACAGGTCCTATCCCGTCCCCATTGCTCGCTCCAACCTCAGCCAATCAATTAGACGCACCTTCTACTCTCTTGACACGATTCTGAGTAAACGGTTGACCACAGAAGCTCCCCTGCTAGTCCACCTGATGGTTGTCTTCCTTTAGAATATTGGCCTCTCTCTTTTAAAGCTTCTGTAATCACCTCGCTCCTCAAAATCACTAAAATCTACCTCAATATCCTTGCAGAGAGCATATGCACTTTAAACCTCTCCTTTCTCTCCAAACCTTTTGAACATGTTATCATCTCACAGTTCCGTGCCCATCTTTCTAGTACCTCAAATCAATGTCCTGGCCCTGTCAAGCACACAAATCATATTCTATGCTGCAGTGAGGTAAATAACCCACCTCCTCCTCCTTTCCAACCTGCCTGCAGTTTGTGTCATGGTCAGCTACATCATCTTCCCCCATGGCTTTCATTCATCCATCGGCTTGGAGGAGTGTGCTGACGGGGAGCTTAACATGCAAGGTTATATTGTAACTTCTTTAACCGCAGCCGGAGAATTACCTGCGATGACTACACCTGTTCCTGCACCTTTGTCTCTGGTGCCCCATAAGGGTCTATCTTTGGTTCCCTGCTATTTCGCTTCGACATGCTACTTGGCAGCATCATCTGAAAATACAGATTTAGCCTTCATACGTATAGTGACAGACCGCGGTTCTACTTCACCACCCAGCGGTATTCAGCCAACTGAAGCACATGAAGGAGGCAAGAAATGGGTGTGGCTTTGAGGGGGCAGAATCTGCAGTGACAACAGCAAAGTATCAGCCCGGAGGGTGGGGGGCAGAGTGCCTGAATGAAATTGGTGGAAGGGGAACGATTGCACATATGGCATTGCAATAGGGAGGTGTATCAAAGTGAAATTAGAGCAAGGGATAAGGCGTTGCAGTGTGAAGTTGGAAGGAGCGGGGAGGAGTATCTGAATGCAATTGGGGGAAGCATGATGGGCACAATCTTAAACTGGGGACAGAAGGTCAAGATAAGTGCCAGGACATTGGAAGCAGATAAGGAGTTTAGAAACCCTTGGATCAGAATAACTGGGTGCTAATTGGTGATGCTGATTGGAGTTGCAGTCACAGCCATTTCGAAGCATGATATGTGTTCCATAATTAGGTGTTCAGAAGCTGATGAAGCCGAAGTGTTCTGTGTCCTCTCTTGTCCACTTCCTTCCTCTTCAGTTATAACTGCAAGCTGAAGGTCACACCCTGGCTCTTCTAAGTCCTGCCACTCAGCAATTCTCATCAGAGAGAAGTAGAGTGAAGGCCATGGATCTTTTTGCCTGGAGGTAATGAGATGAAGGTCCCTGCCAGGCTGTTGGCGCACATTTTTCTGGATGTCCAGCAAGGACTGGGATAGTCAGATTCTGGGACCAGGATATTTGTTGCTTCCTTAGCCATGGGAGGTGGCTACTTTTGGAGGGATCATCAGCGGGGAAATAACGTGCCAAAGACGATGTCTCATTGGAGGGAAACTAGACAAAAATGATCCATATTCCACTTGGAAACAATCCTAAGAATAAGTGAAATATCTTCGAATGTGTGTTAATTCCCATTTTGGGCATATCAATGAGCAGTAATGAATATGCCGACTTATAATGTATATAAATAAAACAGCTCTGCTGGACATGTTGAACTACTCGTTATTTAAATCAGTGCTGCAGCTGCTGCAAGTTTGACATCACATATTCTAACTTTAGTCATAAGTGTGCTATGTCGTATCTATCAAAGGATTCTTGAAAATCCAAGAATATTCGATCTAATGAATTACTTTTCTACACTACTATTTCTTTAAAGAGTTCAAGCATCTTCTTTCCGTTTGAATTCTGTGCTGATTGCTCTTTATAATATATAAATTATAATATTATAAAATTATTATATTATAATATTTTCCGGTTCTATGCGTCTTTCTAATACATCTGCAAACGAGCTTGGACATGATTTTCAGTAAAAGTTGATCATTTTCAGGCTAGCCCATTTTGCATTCATTGCAATCGGCTTACAAAGTAAGGAAGGCATTTTACTTTGAACATTTAATTTCTGCATGATTCATCTCACATTTTGTGCCTTTTTAATTAACTATTACACTGAATTGATACCTTATTCTAGCCATGAAACAGATGATCATTTAATAATTGTTCCTTGATTAAGTTAATGCGAACCAACATCATTCGTGGTATACATGGAGTAAGAATCGGAGTCTTTAGTTTAAAATAACCACTGTAAAAGCTCAAACTGCTTCAGGCAGAATTGCTTCAGCCAAAGTAGCATTTCTAACTTTTGTTAAATATGTTCAAGAATACAGCTTATTGTTCACAATCATGAGCCACGGGCTTTCAGCAGGCTTTTCGCTGGGGGGCAATCTGTTGCAATCGTTTCTAAATTCAACGCGAATCTTCCATTCGTTTCATTGACATATTTCATAAGAAAATTTCGGATCACATACTGTGCTCTTCACCGTCACAGCCTGCGAGCACAAAACGCATGCACCCCAGCTGTTTTCCAAAAGAGCGAACTAGTTATTAGCAAAAAATGCATTTCCTCAGTTAGTACTGATTATATTTTCAGATTTCCAAGAAAATGTGAGAAATCTGCTTTCATGTTGAACACTGGTTTAGCGGTGCTTGTCAGGCGGTCACGAATTTTGAAATACGTCGATGGGTTCCAAAGCGCAGATAGAAGTTGTTGGGCCACATATTCGAGAAGGCGCGCTGTACAAACTAGCTGCAGGGGAAAAGCCACGCAGCAGTTGGTATGTGGTGCCGTGATCGTATAGTGGTTAGTACTCTGCGTTGTGGCCGCAGCAACCTCGGTTCGAATCCGAGTCACGGCAAAACTCACTTCTAACATTTTCACCCCTGTGACAGCTGCTAAAAGCTGAAAGTCTATCTGAGTTCCATGAAAACATGCTTTTTGGTAATGAAAACCTACTTATTACTTCAGAACCAAACCCCTTCTTTTGCCTGCGCTTGATCGTCCAATACTCAACCCGACATCTTCTCGGATATTCTTCTCCCTTCCAGAGTCACTAACTTCCTTTACTTCCCTCCTTCAATTACATTATAACTTTGCTGAGGCATTTCCTCCTCCAACACTGAATTTCAACAGTTCTGCCGTTTGGTTTGCTCTGCTACCTTCACTCTTGCTGGGAGTACATGCCAAAATCTCACTAAAACTGCCTTGAACACCATGGTTATAATTAAATCTGATTGGCCGCCTGGCGGCAATTGCTGGGAAAGTCGGATCGCATTGTGGAAGTGCAGCCATTCGATTGCACCCGACATTTTCATGCGAATCCAGGGACTCCCAAAGATGGCACCTCCAGCAGCACAGCTCTCGTTCATTCTGCCCCGAGTCGCAGCTTGGGTTTTTGCGCTCAAACTCCAGAGTGAGTCCTGGACCCTTGTGCCCCACACAGAACACCACGTGAGCCAATGCTGCTGTTACTTGATTTTGTGTACAACAATTTCTCAACCGCTTTACCTCATACATTGCACTAATACAACTGAAATTCATTCAGTTCTGTTTCTAGGTGAAGGCTGAGAGATGAACTGTTCGAAGCGTTCGAATTGTGAAAGCGAGTCGAATGGGGCGGTACAATTAATTCCTTCTGGTATATGAATCACTGGTGGCTGATCTGCTGTTTGTTCTCAGCAGTTTCTGCTTTTAATGTTTTTCTTTCTATATCACAGCTTTCCTGACAACACGCAACTTACCTCAGAGACACAGTTCAATCCCTGAACTATTATTTCACACATCCGTTTCACAATCTACCATTTCCGAACACTCTGGCATGAGCCATGGGCTTTCAAAAGACTTTTCGCTCGCGGCCAATCTGTTGCAATCGGTTCTTAATTCGATGCGAACTTTCCATTCGTTTCATTCACATATTTCAGAAGAAAAAATCGGAAGAAATACTGTGATCTTCACCGTCGCAGCCTGCTAGCATAACACGCAGGCATCCCAACTGTTTTGCAAAAAGGAGAACTAGTTACCAAGAAAAAAAAACATTTCCTCAGTTAGCACTGATTATATTTTTAGATTTCCAAGAAAATGGTTATGAACAATCTGCTTTCATGTTAAAAATTAGTTTCCGAGTGATTGTCAGGCTGTCGCACTTATTGATATGCATCCATAGGATTTATATCACGGACAGAAGTTGGTGGCCATATTTTAGAGAGGGTAAGCCTCACTTCAGGAAGGCATAACCGCGACTGTTGGTATGTGCCACCCTGATCGTATAGTGTTTAGTACTCGGCGTTGTGGTCGCAGCAACCGCGGTTCGAATCCGAGTCATGGCAAGGTTCCTTTCCTGTATTTTCATTCCTGTTACAGCTGCTGAAAATTGAAAGTCAAACTAAGTCCCATGAAGGCATGCTTCTTGGTAATTAAAACCTGTTTATTACTGCAGACCAGCCCTCCCGCTTTCCTGCGTTTGATCGTTCAGTTTTCAACCCCACCTCTTCTCGGCTATTCTTCTCCCTCTCAGGGTCATTAACCTCCTTTACTTCCCTCCGACAATTACATTGTAACTTTTTTACTTCGTTACTTACGTAATGCAAAGAAAAAAAAACGGAGGTTTGTGTGCCCAGCAGTTGAGCTGTGTGAGCGATGGGCTGACAAGCTGGTGAGGGCGGTGAAATGGTAAAAATAATCTGAATTCAACTTATGCGATAATATTATCTATTGGGGTAAATGGAACAAACTTGAAAAGGTCGCTATTTATGCAAAATGATTATTTTCGAGCTGGTTGCACTTGAGTGGAATCTCAGGGCGAAGAAAGCGGGAAGGGCGGACATCAAAATGCGAGTGTAGAATTGTGGAGAGGCCTTGTGTGTGAGAAGAGCTCAAGGAAGGAAACGTTCCCTTGAGTTAAGTTGCGTGTTGTCAGGGAGCTGTTGGCGTGAAAGCGCAATATTAAAAGCAAGCTGCTGGAGGCGCTCAGCAGAACAGGCAGCAGATGTTAATTCACCCACCAGAAGAAATTGAATTTATCGCACCTGTCGACCCCCTTCAACATTTATAACTCCTCGATTCGTTGAAACCTCAATTTTGCCCTGGGCTCAATCGAATTTGAGGTGAAGCAGTTAAATTGCTTTCGGAAAACTGGTAGTGGAATAGTGAAATGTCCTAGCAAGGTGCAGCAGATGTTGTTCATCTGGTAGCTCATGGTAGCGAACAAGATTTCAGGCCTCCCTTTCCTGCCACACGGCAGGGATGACTGAGTGCTGTACGGTTGGAGGCGCGGTCATTCAGATGAGACGTTAAACTTCGTGCTCGGCTGGGTGCAAAACATTCCCGGCACTATTTTCAAGCAGAGGAGGGGCGTTTCCCCTGCTGTCCTGTTAGCCTAAGCCACCATCACAAAAGCAGCTTTCCCGGCTGTCTGTGATAGCTTGTTGTGCGGAACGGTGACTGAACCCGCAGTACTTTGTACGGTTTATTGTCATTGTCGACGAGCACAGGACTTCTCAAAGCGTCATTATATTCAAATTTCCTTCTTTCAGAACCCCTGCGTAAGGAAGTGGAGGCGTATCAAAGAGATTCAGAGAAAATATTAAGTTGGAGGCCGCTAGTCTGGAATGAATTTTAAATTTAACTATAGTTAAAGGCTCTTTCCGTCCAATCCTTTGTCATTGAAGAGACTCACCCAGTTTGTCGAGTTAATTTAAACCGCCCACTTCCTCGACGAGACGACGAGTGAATAGAATTTCGCATTTATTAGGTTGAGAGCGTCCATGTGTAAATGGAACAAACATGGGAAATATGACACCTTGGTGGTCACAAGTTGAATGAAAAAATGCATGGCTGAGTAGGACATATCCTGGAAAGATTGTGAAGAGGGAGCGCTAGGACGGATGGAATTATTGGTGAAGAATGGGATTGCAGAGTTGGAGATAGAGGAGTGACATGTTGGGTCAATTATGGTCGTAAGCGAGGTTCATGATTTTCGTCTAAGTCAGGATGGTTCTTGGTTAGGAGGAGAGCATGCAGGTGATGATGTTTCCATGCACCTTTTGCCCTTGTGTTCCCAGTTGATGGAGCTCGCGGATTCTGCAGGTTTCATTACACTACGGATACATGATTGGGCCAACTAGGTCATTCTATCCGAAAGTTGCTGCAGGTACAATGGTCCCACTTACCTCAATCTGTGATCTACTATTATGCGCAGTTTGGGGATCCAGCCCACAGCCTGTCTGACTTAGAGACCGCAGAGGAAGAACAACCGCGATCAGCTGGATCCTCAAACACTGAGAACGTTGAGATCATTCGGGAGCTGCAGGATGCCCCGCATAGCTGGCCGTTCAGTTCCACCCGCCTGTCCTCTCCTCTCTTCCCTTGAACTTTTATAGGTTTTCCAGAAAAAGGGGGCTGCGGGATATGGAGCAAAGGCATGTAGATGGTGTTGGATCTAAGATCAGCCATGATCCCATTCAACGGCGGAACAAACACAAGAATGTGAATGCCCTTCTATTTTCCCAGTGTCCCTGCTGACGTCACTGCGTCAGCCACTGTGACCCCACAGAGCCCGAGGTCTCTGGTTTACCGCCGCCCTCGACGGGATCTGGAGTCGGACGAGTTGCCAGGCCGGCCGCCCTCCGTATCTGCCGACCGGGTGTTGAAACGCCATCGCCCGGTTTTAAATTGGTTCTAGGTTAGAGGGAAATCTCTGGATAGAGATAAAGGTTCGCCGGTAATGTGAATTATTTGAATTTGATTCATCACAGTGCAATGTGCTTGAATAGATATAAAGTAGACTCCTCCGAAATTCCGAAGTAGAAATGCAAAATGCTGGGATTCTGAAATAAGGACAAACGAAACTGAAGGAGCCAGAATCCTATGCATTATCTGTGGAGTCAAACAGAACCAACGTATCTGGTTGCTGACCTTGCATCAGAATCGAAGAAAGATAGAAGTGTAAGGTTTTTAACCCAGTTGAACGGTAGAGGGTGCGGGAAGAACAAAACGTATGGCTTGTGGTAGGTTGAAGGGCAGGGGAGATTAAATATCAAAAGATTAAATAACAAAAGAGTACAAGATGTAACAACCAAGGGGAATGTTAATGGATCCCCTTCCTGGACACTTGCTCTGAACTGAAACTAAGAATGGATATTGATGTTGTTTCTACCATTTTCACCTGGCAATAAAAAGATCCTTGGTCACTTGACAAACAAAAGGTGTGCAATAAATTATTGGTGATTTTTAATGGTGTGAAAGCAATTATCAGTCCTGGCAGATGATGTTTTTTTTGGTTCCCTGAACCAGAAAACGCCATGGGCCGCGGTGGTGAAAGGATTGAATGCTAACCACTCGATGCAGAAGTAACAGTAGCGATTGCTGTCCAAATTGAACTAACAATGTACATTGGGGTAGGGTTTTGACTTTCTGTGCTGCATGCAAATACATTTTGTAACTCTGCTGGTGATAGATCTATTCAGTCGGTTTTGCATTCTTTGTTCGTTTATTCGGCTGAATCCTTCGTCTTTATTTGAAACTTTGTATGCCTATTTATTTCTCTTCTTACTTTCCATTTACTCCTAAATATATTTATACACGACAGAGGAACACCCAAAGACATTGAGAAACAACATAGAGAAATAAACATTTAATCAGAACTAACACACTTATATACCCACAATCAGTTTGCAAGCATCAGCATTTCAATCATAAATGTTTATATATTTTGGCCCTCGCGCAATCTAACCCCAGGATCCCACAATAGCGACGTAAAAGGAGCGGTAGAAAAGCTAGTTATTGTCGTTAAAAACGCGAAGAGAACAAATTTCTATGACTCCAATATTTCCTATATCCATTCCGCAACATACATTTGCGAGACCACCTATAGATACGACTGTCTGGGAAGAGTGTCCTACAGCCAGCGTCGCGGTGAAGCAATCTGGGAAGAGAGTCCTGCAGCCAGCATCCCAGTGAAGCAGATGGGGAAGAGTGTCCTGCAGTCAGTTCTTGTTGAAAATAACGTGAGTGACATTACAAGGCAGCGCGGGAGAGCGTCGGAAAGTTCAAAACTTACGCCAGTGCGGGGAAGCTACAAAGAGTGACGTAAGCACAAAGCTGAGAGTTGATTGGTGAGTAGTGGTTGTGAGTTTTTCTCCACTTTCCCTCCAGTTTGAAATAGATTAAGCTAAGGAAAAGTTCTAGCTTTTATTTAAAGTACAGAAATACTTCAACTTTTTTTTTACTGTATTTAGCTTAAAACAGGTTTTGTTTTTAACTGGAGGCATGGAAGGGCTGCTCAGTTCCATGCTATGTACCGCCTGTAACATGCAGGAACCCCTAGGCGCCCCTTACGCTCTGACGGACTATATGTGCAGGAAGTGCCGCCAGCTACACGAGCTCCAAATTTCGGAGCTTGAGCGGCAGCTAGAGGCACTGAGGTGCATCCACAAGACTGAGAGTTTCATTTGTAGCACGCTTTTAGATGTCGTCACCCCACATTTTATGGAAGTGCAGACAGAGAGGGAATGGGTGAACATCAGTCAGAAGAAAGGTGTCAGACAGGTAGTCAGGAAATCCCCAGAGTGCATCTCGCACAAGAACCGTTTTTCTGTGTTGGAAAACGGTGAGAGTGACATTTCATCTGGGGAGTGCAACGACGCTCATGGCACTGTGAGTGGCTCAGCTGCACAGTGGGGAGGAAAAAGGGGGTAGAACAATAGTGACAGGAGACAGGCATTTCTGTGGCCATAGACATGACTCCAAGATGTTATGTTGCCTCCCTGGTGCCAGAGTCAAGGATGTCAATGAATGGCTGCAGGGCATTCTAAATGGGGAGAGCAAGCAGTAAGAGATTGTGGTCCATATTGGTACCAACGACATAGGTAGAAAGAGGGATGAGGTCCTGCAAGCATAATTTAGGGAGCTAGGAAGCAGATTAAAAAACAAAACCTCAAAGGTAGTCATCCCTGGATTACTTGTGGTGCCACACGTTAGTGACTATGGACATAAGAAGTTGGTCCAGATGAATGCGTGGCTGTAGAGATGGTGCAGAAGGGAGGACTTCAGGTATCTGGGACATTGGGGCCGTTGCTGGGAGCGGTGGAACGTATACAAGGCAGACGGGCTGCACCTGATCCGGAATGGGGCCAACATCCTTGCGCGGATGTTTGCTAGTGTTGTTGGGGAATGTTTAAACTAAGTTGGCAGGGGGTGGGATCCTGGGAAGAGGTTAAGCTGGGGGGTGTGCACAGCCAAAATTAGAAGAGAGAGTGAGTCTGAAAGACATAGAAATAATAGGCCAGTAAAGGCACAAGGGATTTTGTTAAGTTTGGATGGTACTTATTTTAATGCAAGGAGCCTGACGAATAAGGTGGATGAGTTGAGGGCACAAAGTAATAAATGGAGTAGACATGGAGATAAATTTCAGAGAACAGGAAGTATGATGTCATTGCTGTCACAGAGACATGGATGAGCGAGGGGCAGGATTGGCAGATCAATATTCCAGGATATAGGGACTTCAGGTGAGACAGGGAAGGAGATAAAAGACGGTTGGGAGCCAGGGCTTGTTATCGCAATATCGATCAAGGAATTAATTGCAGAAGTAAAGAAAGATGAAATTTTAGATGGCTCCTCAAATGAAGCGATATGGGTAGAGCTTAAAAACAAAAAAGGGGCAATCACATTGCTGCGAGTGTGCTATAGGCCCCCAAACATTCCGAGGGAAATTGAGGAGCAGACATTTAGGCAAAGTTCAGAGAACTGTATAAATAATAAGATAATAATTATTATAATTATAATTGGGGGATTTAATCTTCCCCAGCATTGATTGGGTTAGTCATGGTGTGATAGTTTTAGAGGGAGAGGAATTCTTGGAATGTATCCAGGAGAGCATTTTAAGCGAGTATGTAGAATGTCCTTCAAGAGGAGGGGCGGCTCTGAGTTTAATTTTAGGGAATGAAGCTGGACAAGTGGCAGCGGTATCAGTGCGGGAGCATTTTGCAGATCGTGTTCATAACTCCTTTAGTTTCAAGGTTGTTATGGAAAAGGACAAGAATTGGTCAGAAATCAGATGTTCTAAATTGGAGAAAGGCCGATTTTAATAAGATCAGATATGATTTGGCCAGAGTGGACTGGGGGCAGCTACTTTCAGGTAAATCTGCCCCAGTGAAGTGCGACTCTTTGCAAAAGGAAATAGGGAGAGTACAGAGCCAGCATATTCCAGACTGGGGCCAACAAATCCAGGGAAACCTCGATGTCGAGGGATATACAGGATTGTATAAATAGAAAAAGAGAGGCTTATGGCAGGTATCGAGGTCTCAAAACAGAGGAAGCCCTATAGGTGTATAGAATGTGTATGGGGGAAATTAAAAATGAATTTAGGAGAGCAAAAAGGGGGGCATGAAAAAATATTGGCAGGTAAATTAAAGGAAAATCCAAAGTTATTTTACAAGTACAATAAAAGTAAGAGGATAACTCGGTAAAGAGTAGGGCCCATTAAGGGCATTAGTGCCAATTTGTGTGTGGAGCCGGAAGATGTCGGTCGGGGTCTAAATGAATACTTTGTGTCCGTGTTCACAAATGAGAGAGGCGACGTGGCATAGAAATCAGGCAGAAGGACTATGATATAATTAAAGAAATTAGCATAGAAAGGGAGGAGGTTCTAAGTGGCCTGGTAGCTAAAAACTAGATTAATCTTCAGGCTCGGAAGAAATACATCCCAGGCTGTTGAGTGAGGCAAGGGAGGAGATAGCAGAGGCGTTGGCAATAATTTGCACTACCTCCCTGGCTACAGGAGAGGTGCCAGAGGACTGGAGGACAGCCAATACCGTTATTCAAGAAGGGAGGAAGGGACAACCCAGGGAATTACAGGCCAGTCAGTCTAAATTTAATGGCGGGGAAACTACTGGAAACAATTCCGAGGGACAGAATTAATCTACACTTCCAGCGGCAGGGATTAACCAAGGACAGTCAGCATGGTTTTGTTAAGGGGTGGTCATGTCTGACCAAATTGATTGATTTTTTTCGAGGAAGTGGCCAGGTCTGTACTTAAGGGCAATGCATTTGACGCCGTCAACTTGGCCTTCAGCAAGGCTTTTGATGAGGTACTGCATGGGAGGCCGGTAAATAAGGGAAGAGCCCATGGGATTCAAGGCAATTTGGGAAATTGGATCCAGAATTGGCTGATTGGCAGGAGGAAGAGGGTAATAGTCGAGGGGTGTGCATGTCCACCGGTCCCAGAAGGTAGCGGGACAGATAGATAAGGTGGTTAAGAAGGCTCATGGGATACCTGTCTTTATTAGCCGAGGCATAGAATATAAGAACAGGGAGGTTATGCTGGGACTGCATAAAACGCTGGTTAGGCCTCAGGTGAAGTATTGCGTGCAGGTCTGGAATCTGGCATTATAGAAAGGATGTAACTGCAGCAGAGAGAGTGCAGAGGAGATTTACCAGGGTGTTGCCTGGGATGGAGAGTCTTTGTTTTGAGGGGAGATGGATAAACTGGGATTATTTTCCTTGGAGCAGAGGAGATTTAGGGCGGACATGATTGGGGTGTTTAAAATTATGAGGGTCGTAGAAATGGTAAACAGGAAGGAATTTTCCCCTTGGTGGAGGGATGAATAGCCAGATTTCAGGTAAGCGGCAGGAGGTTTAGAGGAGGTTTGATGAAGAATTTCTTTTCACCCAGAGGGTGATGGGAATCTGGCACTCAATGCCTGAAAGGGTGGTGGAGGCAGATAACCTCATAACATTTAAGAAGTATTTGGATGTGCACTTGCGATGCTATGGCATACACGGCTATGGGCCTGGTGCTGGAAAATGGTATTAGAATTGTTAGATACTTGTTGACCGGTGCAGACACAATGTGATGAAGGGCCTTTTTCTGTGATGTAGACCTCTATGAATCAATAACTCGATGTTGGGTTCTATAGGACGGATCGGGAGGCACTATTTCTTGCCTAATAAGAACAAAACGTACTGGAAAAAACTCCGCAAGTAAAGCGGCATCTATGGAGAGTCACCGGGTTAAAGTTTCATGTCCATCACCCTATTACAGAACTGAAGAAAGACAGGAACCTAAGAGTTTTGAAGCCAGTGGAAAGGGAGAGGGGACAGGAAGGACAAAGGAGGAGGACTATGATTGGGTGGAACCAGGGCAGATTAAATAACAGAAGACTTAATGAGGCAGCAGCCAAAAACAGTGGTAATGCATATCGTAAGGAATTAAAGTTGCGTCAAAATGAGGCGTGAGTTGTTAGATCAAAACACCTGAGTGCAACATGAAGGGATAAAGGGAAGAGCCAGGCAATACCGACACAGAAAATAAGAAAAGCGAGAAGTAAAAAAGTCACACAGAACAAAATGGAGACATCGGCTGTATACTATATTTTTTAAACTGAATGTTGAGTGCAGAAGACTGTAGAGTGCCGAATCAAAAGACAAGGCGCTGTTCCTCGAGCTTCCTTCACCAGGCATTGTATCAGGCTATAGACAGCGTGATAAGCATGGAAGGGACGTGGAAAACGAAAATGAGAAGCAACCGGAAGCAAAACAATCATCGGTCTGCACCTTGAACAGCATGTGCTGTATGTTAAATTAAAAGCGGTTAAAATAAATCACTGTTTCTCTTGGAAGGAGTATTTCGGCCTTGTTTCTCGATTTTTAATTTTAAAAGCTGAAATAGTTTTCTGACCATGTACTGAAATTTGTATACATGGCGAACAGGACCTCTCGTCTCGTCTACACTTCTGAAAAACTTTCCGTTCACTGTGTACTGCCTTTCAATTTTAGTCCTGGCTAAATGCGTCATTTCGTACTTTCCCACAATGAATTTTATCTAATTATCAGCCCGCTGTTTAATTTATGATTTCCATCACCTTGAGCTCCGTGTTTGGGACGAGTAATGGAGCTCAGGACTGTTTACATTTCCCCTCAGTGTCTAAACTTCTCTCCACTTCGGCTTTAAACATACACAAATCCGGTGCGTCCGAGGTCCCTGCGATAGAGGATTTCAAGGGCTCAGAAATCTCAGAATGAATAAATTTTCTCCCACCCTCATCTTTCACCTTCTAACCTCCAGTGAAGAGGCTGTTTTTACTCAATCTCCCCTTGTAGTTCAGCCATGTCATCCCGGGAGTGAATCCAGGGAGCTTTCATTACACCACCACTGATGCAAGTATTTCCTTCTCAAGGGAAGATTACACTTGCGGTGAAGTTCATTTGTGTTCTTATCAAAGCCCAATGAAATTGCAACAACTTCTTCATAAATTCCGAGTTGTTTGCAATAAAGGCTGACACAACATTTGCCTTCAGAATTGCTTGTTATCGTTGGAAGGCGAGCTTGTCTGAATCTTGCACTCCGACATTAATTTCGTCTCAGATTTCCAGCATCCGCAGTATTTTGCTAATAACTATGACATTCAAAATCGTCGCAAAGCCGTAATTTATTATTCTCTCCTGACCATCGCGTTTTGCTTCTAAACACCATCCATTTCTTCAGTAAATCATTCAGGTTTCTTTCTCTCCTCTTCACCTATTTCGAACTGGCCGCCTCTCTGTTATCGGTTTATGGATCACTGTAATGTCGAGGAATCATAACGGTGCGAAGCATGTGGCGCGGTGGCCAAGTGGGAAGGCGTTGGTCTCGTAAACCAAAGATCGCGGGTTCAATCCCCGTCCGTGCCTGTAAACAGATTCTGGGCTGCGATTTCTGCTCTCGGCGTTTCCTCTACTGCACACGCTTGTTAAAGGTGCAATTTTGTATCCACAATGTTTGGCAGTGCCTCCGTTACAACTGCTCAATTGCCCTTCCTTTTAAATGGGAAGAAATAAATAAACTGAAATACATCACATTTAGTTCCTGGTTCTCATCTACCCATTTTGCATGTTTTACTCTTTCTTTGTTTCAGAGGTTTCTACAGTTCCAGACTTGATTGCAGGATGGTCTGCTCCCTCCCTGATGTCAAAAGTAACAACTGCAAACTGCCGATTAGATAGATAAAGTGCTGTTCGAAGACCGTACGGTAAGCTTTACCGGATATTACATGTTCAGAAGTATGTACGTTATTTGAGTCAAAGACACTATTGGAACAGCTGGGAGGTACTACTTACGCATCACACCGTGTGAAGCGACATTTACTTTGTGGCGATTTCACCGGTGGTATCAATGAAGGCAAAATAAATTATGATCACATTGAGCCATTTAATAGTGTCTCAGCTGTATCTAACATCTTAATTGCTGCTGATCCAAAGTTATAATATATATATATATATTCCCTCTATAGGTGTCCTTGTCCTTGAATATTGGCACCAGGCTGTGTTGTCCCGCCATTCTAGTTCCTGCTACAACAGACCATCTCCGCTTGCCAGAAGTAAAGCATGTTTAATTTGTCCATTAATATTGCTGAAAAAAGAGACACGTCGAAGCTTTTCATTTTTAACTCATCGGGACACTTGGCAAGAACATCAATAAAGTGGAAACAACAATTAACACTGTGTGCAGAAACAGTGCTCATTGGTTGGCAAGTGGAGTCTAATTCTAGAAGCGTTGCCATGGAGAATGCACTAATGATGGTGACTGACAATTAACTGCCAAGCATTGTTTGAATTTAATGCATGCGCGTATACTAGAAGCTACATATATTAATTCACAGGCCCTGTCCTTTGCAGACAGAAAGGACGTATGCACACATTGTTCCTCTTTCAGCTAAACAAAATAAGAGAAAGCATTCCATTCGCCTATTCATTCATCAGGGCAAAGCCTTGGCCAATCAGGGTCAAGCAGCCTGGTTTAAATTTCAAATGACGGTTTCTCTGTATCTAACCTATCAATTCCAGGACCTGTATTGCAGTACAGTGCTGGTGTTTATAGGACCTTGTATTTACAGTGCCCTGATGTAGATCCCACGTCTATTTTCATGCACAGCAGTGTTGGGAGTTGCGTACATCTATGTTCATGCAATATATTGCTGGCATTTCTTCAGGCCTGTGTCCTTACAGAGTTTGGGGTATTTACAAGTCCTCTCTCACCCCATACTCGCTCCAAGCTCATCCAGTCCATGAGACTCATCTCCTGCTCCCTTGACACGATCCCCAGAAAATTGTTGACCACAGAAGATCCTCTGATGGTCCACTTGATGGCTGTCTTCATGTCGGTAATGATCCCTTCTCTTTTGAAGTTTGTGTAAGCTCGTTCCTCAAAATCACCGAAATCTATCTCAATATCCTTGCAACTTGCTTATGCACCTCCAACCTCCTTTTTTCACTCCAAACCTCTTGAACATGTGTTCATCTCCAAATTGCTGGCCCATCTTTACTAGAACTCCATGTTTGAAACCCATCAATCAGGTTCCGGTCCCTGTCAAGCTCACAAATAACATTCCATATGACAGTGAGACAATTAATCCATCTTCAAGTCCTTTCCAACCTATTTGCAGTCTGTGTCATGGTCAGCCACACCATCCTCCTACCATGGCTTACAACCATCGATCAGATAGGGGGAGTACGCTGTTGGGGGCGTGGGTGATGCAGCGTTGTGTAGGGGAGCTGAACTTGCCAGGTTACATTTAACCTCTTTAACTATAGCCAGAGAATCACTTGCGATGTTTCACCAATTCCTGCACCTTGAATCTAGAGTCCCATGAGGATCTATCTACCCCCCACCCCTCTTATTCCTGAGCTACATGCGTCGCCTTGGCAACATCGTCTGAAAATACAGCATTAGATGTCATACTTAAGGTGACAAATTCCAGTTCTACTTCACCACCCAGTGGCATTCAGTCAATTCAATCGCATCAAGGAGGCAAGAAATGGATGTGGTATTGAAGGGACAAAACCTATCGTGACAGTAGCAAAATATCAGTGTGTTAAGGAGGGAAGGGGAAGGCACGCCTGAATGAAACTGGTGAAAGGGGCAAAAGGTGTCAGTATGAAAATGGAAGGTGGAAGGAGGTGTACCAGAGTGAAATTGGAGGGAGGGACAAGGCGTATCTGTGTGAAGTTGGAAGCATTTGTGACGGGTATCAGAAGGAAATTGGAGGGTGGAGGGAGGGCCCAAACTTGAACTGGGGACAGGAGGTGGGCGGTGGGAGGGGACGGTTGGGGAGAAAAGATCCACAAAAGGCTAAATGGTGGGAATAAAACAATGAATTTGAATGAAAATGAATTTAAAAATAAGAATGATAAAAAGAATGGAAAAAATAAGCTTTTATAAAAAGCTATTAGTCTGTTTCTGGTGGCGCAACCGGCGTGCACGTGGCGCTTACATAACAGTACAGTTTGCTGTGAAATGCCGAGGTTGTGAGTTCAAGCCTCACCTAGAGCATCGACTACCATTCCTTGCTGGTCTAGTGGTTAGGATTCGGCGCTCTCACCGGATTTGGTTCCCAGTCAGGAAAGCGTACTTTTAGACGACATAGAGTTAATCAAAGGCGGAGAGGTTTCGAGGGGATGTGAGCAAGATTTTTTTTCACTCAGAGAGTGGTTGGAGCTGGAACTCGCTGCCTGAAAAGGTGAGAGAGGTAGAAACCCTCATAACATTTAACAAGTATTTGGATGTGCACTTGCGATGCCACGGCATGCAAGGCTGTGGGCCTCGTGCTGGAAAATGGGAGTAGAATAGCTCGGTACTTATTTGAACGGCGCAGATTCGATGGGCCGAATGGCCCTTTTCTGTGCTGTAGACCTCTATGACTCTATGACTGAAACGTTAACTTTTTCTTTCTCTCCACAGGTGCTGTCAAACCTGCTGCGTTTTTTGCTGCATTTTTTGTTTTTGTTTCAGACCTCCAGCATCCGCAGTAATTTACCTTTATTATGCTGTTTGTTCTCAGCAGTTTCTGCTTTTAAGGTTTTGTTTTCTCTATCTAAATTCCCTGACAACACACAACTTACCTGAGGGGCACAATTCCTTTCCTGGAATTTTCTGGAATACAAGAGGTCTGTTTATATTTCCAAATACCCCTTTTAAAATCTGCCGTTTCCGAACACTCTGTCATGAACCAGTGACTCTCAAAAGACAATCCGCTCGGGGCCACAATCTGTTGCAGTCGTTTCTTCACACGGGGCGAATTTTCGGTTCGTTTCATTCACCAACTTCATAAGAAAAAAATCGGGAAAAACACTGTGTTCTTCACCGTCCAGATCATTCTGGGTTTCTGAATTGCCAATTCAGTGACAGCACCACTCTACCTCCGCCAAGTTGCATTAAACATGAGCTATGATCCCATTGAATAGTGAAGCAAACTCGAGCCAATAATGTCCTCCTCCTGTTTATCTGCCCCTGCTGGCAGCGCCCACCCCATCGCCTTCAGCCACTGCGAACTCACAGAGTCTGGGATCTCGGGGTCACCTGTCGGGATCACGAGGTCAGGGCCGCCGTCCGAACTGCCGCTCGAGCGCCCTCTGCCCCTGCCACCTGAAGCCGAGTCGCCAGATTCAAAACTGAGTCAAGGTTAGAGTGAAATCTTCAGGGTAGAACGAAAAGGACGGGGCTAATCTAGGCCAACCGTTCAGTCATACCAGAGAAATGTGACGGGATGGAAACAAAGAGAATGTCGGACTAGCGTCTCCAAGTTAATCTTATCTGTGACACTCTTGGAGCTCTCTCTGACCTTCCGCAGACTGCAGATCTTAAAAATAAATTTGAATATAGTGACGCTTTGTGACGGCCGATAGTCGTAATAAAGGATACTTCATCCAATAAAGCACCGCAATGCAGTCCCTGTTGCTCACAGCAAGCTTCCACAAAGAGCACTTGTGAATGACCGGAACAATCTTCTTCTGTGATGCTGGTTGAGGCGGTAAGTGTATCTGGCGAGGCGGGAGGGCTTTGAGGTGGCGGGGTTTGGAATTTAAAGGTCATTCCGGATTTGCGGTCTCCAACTTAAGCTTTCCCCTGTATATCTTTGATACCTCTCCCCTTTCTTACGCGGGGGTTTTAAAAGAGACTTGAAGCGAATGACGCTTTGAGAAGTCCTGTGGTTTTCAGTAATGGCAATACACCCAATGAAGCACTGCGGAAGTTCAGTCACTGTTCCGCAGAGCAAGCTCTCACAGACAACACCGGATCATAACAGCGAAAGCTGCTAGTGTGATGCTGGTTGAGGGCTAACAGGACAGCAGGGAGAACGCCCCTGATCTTCTTGAAAATAGTGGCCGGGAATCTTATGCATCTAAGCAGGTGTGCATTATAGTGTCTCAACCGACAGATGGCATCTCCAGCAGCACAACTATTTCATTCTGCACTGAGTTACAGCCTGGAGTTTTGTGTTCCAACTCGAAAGTGAGAGCTGAGCACTTGCGATGCGTCGGGAGCACCAAGTCAGCTAATGCGGCTGTTACTTGATCGTGTCACAGTACTTGATCACAGTTTCACAACCGGATTACCGCATACATTTTTCTGCTTCAACTGAAATTCCTTTACTTGTGTGTCCAGGTGAAGACTGAGAGATGAACTGATCGAATGTTTGAATTGTGAAAGCGATTCGAATGGGCCGATACAAATAATTCCTTCTGGTAGGTGAATCAACACTTGTGGCTACTCTGCTGCTTGTTCTCAGCAGTTTCTGTTATTAATGTTTCACTTTCTATATCGCAGCTTTCCTGACAACACGCACTTACCTCAGGTTAACAGTTAATTCCCTGAACTCTTCCCACACAGAATATGTGCATTTCCACACACCACTTTCACAATCTGCCTTTTCCGAACACTCTGCCATGAGCCAGGGACTTTGAAAAGACTTTTCGCTCGGGGCCAATCCGTTGCAATCGTTTCTTAAGTGGACGAGAAACTTCCATCCGTTTCATTCACAAATTTTTCAGAAAAATCGGAACAGGTACTGTTCGCTTCACCGCCGCAGCCTGCTGACACAATATGCAAGCACCACCACTGCTTTCCGGAAGAGCGAACCAGTTATCAAGAAAAAACGCAGTTTATAAGTTAGCACTGATCAAATTTCTCGATTTCCAATAAAATGTTGTGAGCAATCTCCTTTCATGTTGACCATAGGTTTCGCAGTGCTTGTCAGGCGGTCGCACATCGAATATATCTATAGGCTTCATAGCGCAGATATAAGTTGGCGGGTCATATTTTCGAAAGGCTGTGCCCTATAAATCAGCTGCAGCGAACAAAGCGTCCAGCGGTTGGTATGCGGCGCCGTGATCGTGTAGTGGTTAGTACCCTGCGTTGTGGCCGCAGTACCCTCGTTTCGAATTCGAGGCACGGCAGGGCTCGTTCCTTATGTTTGCATCCCTGTGACAGCTGCTAAAAACTCTGTGTCAAGTTGAGTTGCATGAGGACATGCTTATTGGTAATGAAAATCTATTTATTACTTCAGAACCCAGTCCTCTCTTTTGCCTGTGCTTGATGGCCCATGATTCGACCCCCACATCTTATCGGAGATTCTTCTCCCTGTCAAAATCACTAACCTCATTTACTTCCCTTCTTCATTAACATTGTAACTTTGCTGAAATATTTCCTCATCTAACACTCATTTTCAATAGTTCCGCCGTTAAGTTTGCTCTGCTGCTTTCACTGTTGCTGGAAGTACGTCAAAATCTCACTAAAGCTGCCTTGAACCCACGGCGACATTTAGACCTGATTGGCCGGCGGGGGGACAATTGTTGGGAATGGAGGATTACATTTCGGAAGTGCAGCCAATCGATTGCACGCGACATTTTCGTGTGAATCCGATGATTCCATCAACGCAAAATGGAGAAAAATCGGAGGTTTGCGTGCACAGCAGTTGACCTGTCCGAGAGAAGGGTTGACAAGCTAGTGCGGGCAGTGAATTGATTTTTAACAACACACCCGGATTCATCTTATCAGTTAATATTAGCGATTGGGAAAAAACTGTAATCAGCTTGAAAATGCAGCTAATTGTGCACAGGATCGATTCGAACTAGTTGCCGCTCAGAGGAATGCCCGTGGCTCAGGACGCCGAGAACGGGAATGGTAGACTTTAAAGCGGGTGTGTGGAAATGTAAAGATCTCTTGTGTGTGATAAGAGCTCAAGAAAGCAAATGTGTTATGGAGTTCAGTTGCGTGTTGTCAGGAAAGCTGTTCTAGTGAAAGCACAATATTCAAAACAATCTGCTGGAGGCACTCAGCAGAACAGACAACAGATGTTAATTCATCTACCAGAAAAAAACCCTTTTATCGCTCCTGCCGAATTCGTTTAACATGTTTAACTCCTCCATCCGTTGATAGATCAACCTTCATCTGGACTGCGCAATAAAATAATTTCAGGTGAAGCAGTAAAATCATATTTGGTAAACTGGTAAATTGCGAAATGCCCTAGCATGCAGCAGATGTGGCTCAGCTGGTAGCTCATTGTAGATTAGAAGATTTCTGGTCTTACTCCAGTGTTTTAACACAATAATCAAGTCTGGGTCTCAGGAGACGATGAGGGAGGGCTGTGCTGCACGGCTTTTCCTTGCTCAGAGGGCATTTTGAGAGTCAACCGCATTGGTCTGGAATCACATGGAGACCAGGCTAGGGAATGACCGCAATTCCCTTCTATATTCGTGAGCTTCATGGTTGTTGTAATAACCGGCAATAGTTTCACGCTCGTTATCATCAATTCCAGGTTTTAATTGAATTCAAATTTCGCCACCTGATACGGTGGGCTCAAGTCCCCAGAACATGATTCTGAATTACCAGTCCAGTGACAGCACCACTATGCCTCCCCCAAATTGCATTAAAGCTGAGCTATGATCCCTTTGAAAAATGGGACAAACTCGAGCGCTGAATCTCCTCCTCCTGTTACTCTGCCCCTGCTGGCAGCGCACAGCTCATCGCCCTCAGCCAATGCGAAGTCACAGAATCTGGGATCTCGGGGTCATCTGTCTGGTTCGCGAGGCCACAGCCGCCGTCAGAACTGCCGCTCGAGCGCCCCCTGTCCCTGCCACCTGAAGCCGAGTCGCCAGATTCAAAACTGAGTCAAAGTTAGAGTGAAATCTTCAGGGTAGAACGAAAAGGACGCGGCTAATCTAGGCCAACCGTTCATTCATTCCAGAGGCATGTGATGGGATGGAAACAAAGTGGATGTCGGACCAGCGTCTCCAAGTTAATCTTATCTGTGACATTCTTGGAGCTCTCCCTGTCCTTGCTCAAGCTGCAGGCCTTAAAGATGAATTTGAATATAGTGACGCGTTGTGACGGCCTATAGTCGTAATAAATGATGCTTCATCCAATAAAGCACCGCAATGCGGTCCCTGTTGCTCACAGCAAGCTTCCACAAAGAGCACTTGTGAATGACCGGAACAATCTTCTTCTGAGATGCTGGTTGAGTCGGTAAGTGTATCTGGCTACGCGGGCGGGCTTTGGGGTGGCGGGGGTTTGGCATTTAAAGGTCATTCCGGATTTGCGGTCTCCAACTTAATCTTTCCCCTGTATATCTTTGATACCTCTCCCCTTTCCTACGCGGGGGTTTTAAAACAGACTTGAAGCGAATGACGCTTTGAGAAGTCCTGTGGTTTTCAGTAATGGCAATGCACCCAAAGCAGCACTGCGGAAGTTCAGTCACTGTACCGCACAGCAAGCTCTCACAGGCAACACCGGATCATAACAGCGAAAGCTGCTTGTGTGATGCTGGTTGAGGGCTAACAGGACAGCAGGGAGAACGCCCCTGCTTTTCTTGAAAATAGTGGCCGGGAATCTTATGCATCTAAGTAGGTCTGCATTTTAGTGTCTCATCGGACAGATGGCATCTCCAGCAGCACAACTCTCCTTCATTCTGCACTGAGTTACAGCCTGGATTTTTGTGTTCCAACTCGAAAGTGAGACATTGGCACTTGTGATGCACAGGGAGCACTAAGTCAGCTAATGCTGCTGTTACTTCATCGTGTATTCCACAATTTCACAATCGGTTTACTGCATATATTTTTCTGCTTCAACTGAAATTCCTTTACTTGTTTCTGGATGAAGACTGAGAGATGCTTGAATTGTGAAAGCGATTCGAATGGGCCGATATAAATAATTCCTTCTGGTAGGTGAATTAACACTGGTGGCTGTTCTGCTGTTTGTTTTCAGTAGTTTCTGTTTTTACTGTTTTGCTTGCTATATAGCAGCTTCCTGACAACACGCAAGATACCCCAGGGGCACAATTGCTTCCCTGAACTCTTCTTGCGCTAAAGAGGTGCATTTCCACACACGTCTTTTACCATCTGCCATTTTACAACACTCTGGCATGAGCCACGGGCTTTCAATAGACTTTTCGCTCGGGGCCAATCTGTTGCAATTGTTTCTTAATTAGACGAGAAACTTCCATTCGTTTCATTCACGTATTTTATAAGAAAAATCGGAACAGGTACTGTTCGCTTCACCGTCGCAGCCTGCTGGCACAACATGCACGCACCCCCAATGCTTTCCAAAACAGCGAACCAGTTATCAAGAAAAACGGTTTCTCAGTTAGCACTGATCATATTTCTCGATTTCCAAAAAACTATTATGAGCAATCTCCTTTCATGTTGAACACAGGTTTCGCAGTGCTTGTCAGGCGGTCGCATGTATCGAATATATCGATCGGTTTCAAAGCGCAGAAAAAAATGTCGGGTCAGATTTTCGAAAGGGTGCGCCCTATACACTAGCTGCAGCGTGCAAACTATGCAGCAGCTGGTCTGTAGTGCCGTGGTTAATAGTGGTTAATAGTGGTTAATACTCTGCGTTGTGGCCGCAGTAACCTCGGTTCGAATCCGAGTTACGGCAGGGCTCATTCCTTATTTTTGCATCCCTGTGGCAGCTGCTAATAACTATGAGTCAATTGGAGTTGCATGAAGACATGCTTTTTGGTAATGAAATCCTATTTATTACTTCAGGACCCATCCCTCCGTTTTGCCTGTTCTTGATGGTGCAGAGTTCGACCCCACATCTCGGAGATTCTTCTTCCCATCAAAATCACTAACCTCATTTACTTCCCTCCTCCATTTACATTGTAACTTTGCTGAGACATTTCCTCATCTAACACTCATTTTCAATATTTCCGTCGTTAAGTTTGCTCTGCTACCTTCACTGTTGCTGGCTAATATTAACCGGTAAGATAAATTCGGATGTTTTTTTTAATCACTTCACTGGCCGCACTCGCTTGTCAACACTTCTCTCATACAGGTCAACTGCTGTACACACACACATCCGTTTTTTCCCCCCATTTTACGTTGACGGAATCATCGGATTCACACGAAAATGTCGCGTGCAATCGAGTGGCTCCACCTCCGAAATGTAATCCTACTTTTCCAGCAATTGTCCATCCGGCGGCCAATCAGGTCTAAATATCACAATAGGGTTCAAGGCAGCTTTGGTGAGATTTTGTTGCCGCTCAGGTGAATGCCCGTGGCTCAGGACGCCGAGATCGAGAATGGCAGACTATAAACTGGGTGTGTGGAAATGTAAAGGCGTCTTGTATTTGGCGACAGCTCAAGAAAGCAAATTTGTTATGGAGTTCAGTTGCGTGTTGTGGTGAAAGCGCAATGTTAAAGCTAAACTGCTGAAGGCACTCAGCAGAACAGGCACCATTTGTTAATTCACCTACAAAAATGCATTGATCGCTCCTGCCGAATCCCTTTAACATTTCTAACTCTTCGATCTGTTGATATCTCAATCTTCATTTGGACTGTGTAATAAACGATTTCATGGTGAAGCAGTAAAATCATATTCGGAAAACCGGTCGTGAAATTGTGAAATAAACCAGCAAGTTGCAGCAGGGGTGGCGCACCTGGTAGCTTATGGTAGATGGCAAGATTTCAGGTCTCACTCCAGTGTTTGAACTCAGAAATCAAGGCCTCAGGGCAGGAATGATTGAGTGTTGCGCTTTGGAGGTGCGGTTTTCAGATGAGGCTTTAAAATTCCTGCTCGGCTGAATGCAAAATATTCCCGAGCACTATTTTCAAAATGTGGGGGGCGTTTTCTCTGCTCTCCAGTTAGCCCTAAGCCAGCATCACAAAAGCAGCTTTCCCGGTTATGATTTTGTGTTGTCTGTGAGAGCTTGCTGTGCGGGACAGTGACCGAACTTCCGCAGTGCTTCATTGGGTGTATTGTCATTGTTGACAACCACAGCGCCTGTCAAATCGTCATTACATTCATATAAAAGCAATAAACTGCGGATGCTGGAAATCCAAAACAAAAATAAAAAATACCTGGAAAAACTCAGCAGGTCTGGCAGCATCTGCGGAGAGGAATACAGTTAACGTTTCGAGTCCGTATGACTCTTCAACAGAACGGTTCTGCCACTCAAGCTCCAATATTCGGAACTCATGTAGCTGCTGCTGGCGGCACTTCCTGCACACGTGGTCCGTCAGAGCGCAAGGGGCGTCTAGGGGTTCCCACATGTTACAGGCGGTACATAGCGCGGGACTGAGCAGCCCTGCCATGCCTCCAGTTAAAAAAAACCCCTTATTTTAAGTTAAATACAGTAAAAATTGTTGAAGTATTTCTATACTTTAATTAAAAGCTAGAACTTTTACCTTTCCTTAGCTTAAACTATTTCAAACTGGAGGAAAGGTGAAAAAAAACTCTTAACCACTACTCACCCATCAGCCCTCACCTTTGTGCTGACACCACTTTTTGAAGCTTCCCCGCACAAGCACTCGTTCTGATCTTTCCGACGCTCTCTCGCTCTGCCTTGTAAGGTCACTCGCGTTATTTTCAACAAGAACTGACTGCAGGACATTCTTCCCAGTCTGCTTCACCGTGATGCTGACTGCAGGACGCTCTTCCTAGATGATTCACCGCGACGCTGGCTGCAGGATATTCTTCCCAGGCAGTCGTATCTTTTGGTAGTCTCGCAAAGGTAAGTTGCGGAATGGATATCGGAAATATTGGAGTCATGGAAATGTGTTCTCTTAGCGTTTTTATCGACAACAACTTGCTTTTCTACCTCTCCTTTTACGTCGCTAATATGGCATCCTGGGATTAGATTGCGCGAGGGCCAAAATATATAAACATTTATCATTGAAATGGTGATGCTTGCAAACTGATTGTGGGTATATAAGTGTGTTAGTTCTGATTAAATGTGTATTACTCTATGTTGTTTCTCAATGTCTTTGGGTGTTCTTCTGTTGTTTATAGATGTATTTAGGAGTAATTGAAAAGTAAGAAGATAAATAAATAGGCCTAAAAAGTTTCAAGGAAACACGAAGGATTCAGCTGAATAAATGAACAAAGAATGCAACCCCAAGTAAATAGATCTGTCACCAGCAGAGACACAAAATGTATTTACATGCAGCACAGGAAGTCAAAACGCTACCCCATTGAACACTGTTAGTTGAATTAGGACAGCAATTGCTACTGTTGCCTTTGCATAGAGTGGTTAGCATTCCACACTTTCACCACCACGGCTTTATGGTTTATGGTTCAGGGAACTAAGATAACAAAACATACTCTGCCAGGTGAATGATAACTGCTTTCACACCATTAAAAATCGCCAATAATTTAGTGTACGCCTTTTGTTTTTCAAGTGACCAAGGTCCTTTTCCGTGTCAGGTGAAAATGGTAGAAACAACGTCAACATCTACTCTTGTTTTCAGATCAGAGCAAGTGTTCAGGAATGGGATCCATTAACATTCTCCTTGGCTGTTACATCATGCACTCTTTTTTTATTTAATCTCCCTTGCCCTCCAACCTGTCACAAGCCATACATTTTGTTCTTCCCGCACCCTCTACTGTTCAACTGGGTTGAAAAAAACTTACCTTTCTATCTTTCTTCAATTCTGATGAAAGGTCAACGTCCTGATACGTTTGTTATGTTTGTTTGAACAGGTGGTGCATGTAAATTCTGATTTCCTCCAGTTTTGTTTGTTCTTATTTCAGTTTCCCAGCATTTTGCATTTCTACTTACGAATTTCGGAGGAGTTGGATGCAGGAACATAGGAAATCATTTTCCTTTCATTTCATTTGAAAAGAATATTGATGAAATATCTAGACGCGAACGTACCAGAAACCAGCATGTAAAAGGGGACTCACATCGGAATGTCCAACAATGGGCTGAACAGTTTTCTCCTGGGTGGGATTGCAACAATAGCCTTTCGGATAATAACCAATTCCGCTAACTGATGGCGCCACGGAAACTACAGCAGCGACACTTTTCAAAGCCAAGTCCAAGAATTTGGTCTGATCCCACCCACTGCAGACAAATCCGTGTCACTATGTAGAAGCAGTTTACCCTTCACTCTCTTCTAATTCCGTTCAGCGAAATTCGGATATTGGGCGTATTATTATTCAAACAAAATTCAGTTCCTCAGTGAGGATGGACTAATTTTCCATGGAAATACCGTGAGCTTTCAGGTCGAAACCTACTTTCACAGTGCGTGTTAGGCAGTCGCACAGATGGAAATGTATGGACTGATTTCAAAGCACAAATATAGATTATTGGCCCATCTGTTCGAGTCATTGCTCTCAGAAGCCTAGATGCGGGAAGGAACGAATGTAGCAACTGATATATGGCGCCGGGATCGCAAAGCGGTTAGTCCTCTGCCTTGTGGCCTAGCAACTTCGTTTGAGCTCCGAGTAACGGCAGGGTGAATCTCATCATTTTGCTCCTTATGAAAGCTGCTGAAAGAACGTCAGCAATCAATGTTTATAATTGCTAGAGTTTCTGGTGACGCAACGCAATTTATTCCTTCAAAACTCAGGTGTCTGTGCTTGATGCTCCAGAAATCAAACCCCCTCGGAGATTTTTCTCCGTTCCATAATCACTAGCCCTCCTTTATTCTACCATCGATTTCATTGTCACTTTGATGCCGCATTGCCTAACCTAACACTTACTTTCAATATATTCGACGTTAAAATGTTTCTGCTGCCTCAGCTATTGCTGGGAGGACATGCCCTAATCTTAACATCGATGCTTCGAAGAGTGAAATAAGCTAGATCTAGGATTCAGTCTCACTCTCTGGTTTGCTTGGCTGTAACTCAGTGCTGCACTGTTACAAATGCGTTGCTTTGATTAGATAGTAAAATGCCTTTTCTATTTTTTTTCAAAAAGAGCAGAGGAGTTTTTCCTGCTGTCCTGATAGCCCAGAACCAACATCACAGAAACATATTTTCCGGCCATTGTCACGTGCTGTTTTTTGTGAGATTGCGCAATGGTGACTGAATTCAGCACTGATTTATTGACTGGATTAACATTTCTCATGACCACTGGTCGTCCCCAATCTCCGTTGCATTCAAGTCTTTTTTGCCCTGCAGCGGGACAGAAAGGGATCAACGAGAGTTAGTGTTAAGATTAACTTGAAGACACTGGTCCGAAATCTACTTTATACCCATTCAAGCATATTGCACTGCGATGAATCAAATTCAAATAATTCACATTACCGGAAGACTTTTATCTCTATCCAGCGATTTCCCTCTAACCTAGACCCAATTTAAAATTGGGCGATGGCTTTTCAACACCCGCCGGGCAGGTACGGAGGGCGGCCGCCCTGGCAGCTCGTCCGACGACAGATCCCGTCGAGGGCGGCGGTAAACCAGAGACCTCGGGCTCTGTGGGGTCACAGTGGCTGAGCGCGGTGACGTGAGCAGGGACACTGGAAAAATAGAAGGACATTCACATTCTCATGTTTGTTCCGCCGTTGAATGGAATCATGGCAGATCTTAGATCCGGCATCATCTTCATGCCTTTGCTCCATATCTCGCAGCACCCTTTTCTGGCAAACTTGTAAAAGTTCAAGGGGGGAGAGGAGAGGGCAGGCGGATGGAATGGACCGGCCAGCTATCCGGGGCCTCCTGCAGTTTCCGAATGATCTCAAAGCTCTCAGTTCTCAATGAGCCAGCTGATCACAGTTGTTCTTCCTCTGCCGCCTCTAAGTCAGACAGGCTGTGGGCTGGATCCCCAAACTGCACAAAATGGTAGATCACTGGTTGAGGTAAGTGGGACCATTGTACCTGCAGCAACTGTCGGAAAGAGCGACCTAGTTGACCCAATCCTGTGCCCGTAGCGTAATGCAACTTGCCGATTCCGCGAGCTCCACTAACTAGAAAAACAAGGGCAAATGATGCATGGGAACATCATCATCCGTATGCTCTCCTCCTAACCAACAACCATCCTGACTTAGACAAAAATCCTGAACCTCGCTTACGACTTTAATTGACCCAACATGTCACTTCCCCATCTCCAACTCTGCAATCTCATTCGTCATCAATAATTTCAACCCTCCTAGCTCTACCCCTTCACAATCTTCCCAGAAATATGTCCTACTCAGCCATGAATTTTTTCATCCAACTTTTTATTACCACCAAGGTGTCATAATTTCCATGTTTGGCCCATTTACAAATGGGGACTCTAAACCTAAAAATGTGGCAGTTCTGCGGCCATAGACATGACTCCAGGATGGTTTTTTGCCTCCCTGGTGCCTGAGTCAAGGATGTCAATGAATGGCTGAAGGGCATTCTAAAGGGCAAGAGCAAGCAATCAGAGATTGCGGTACATATTGGTACCAACGACATAGGTAGAAAGAGGGATAAGGTCCTGCAAGCAGAATTTAAAGAGCTAGGAAGCAGATTAATAAACAGAACCTCAAAGGTAGCAATCTCTGCATTGCTTGTGGTGCCACACGCTAGTGAGTATAGAATTAAGAAGTTAGTCCAGATGAATGCGTGGCTGGAGAGATGGCGCAGGAGGGAGGACTTCAGGTATCTGGGGAATTGGGACCATTTCTGGGAGTGGTGAAACGTGTATAAGGCAAATGGGCTGCACCTGAACCGCAATGGAACCAACATCCTTGCGGGGATGTTTGCTAGTGCTGTTGGGGAGGGTTCAAACTAAGTTGGCAGGAGGGGGGGCGGGGTGGGGGGATCCTGAGAAGAGGTTAAGATGGGGGGTGTGCACAGCCAAAATTAGAAGAGAGAGCCAGTGGGTCTGAAAGACATAGACATTATAAGCCAGTTAAGGCACAAGGGATTTGGCAAGGTTGGATGGAATTTATTTTAATACAAGGGGTCTGACGAATAAGCAGATGAGTTGAGGGCACAATTTAACATCAGGAAGTATGATGTCATTGCTGTCACAGAGATATGGATGAGGAGGGGCAGGATTGGCAAACCAATATTCCAAGTTATAGGGTCTTCAGATGAGACAGGGAAGGAGGTAAAAGACGGTTGGGGGGTGGGGTGGGGGGTGGGTAGGATTGGCGGTGTTATCGCAATATCGATCAAGGAATTAATTGCAGACATAAGGAAGAATGAAATCTTAGAAGGCTCCACAAATGAAGCTACATGGGTAGAACTTAAAAACAAAAAAGGAGCAATCACAATGCTGCGAGTGTGCTGTAGGCCCCCAAGCAATCAGAGAGAAATAGAAGAGCAGACATGTAGGCAAATTTCAGAGAACTGTAAAAATAACAAGGCAATAATAATTATAATTGGGGGATTTCAACTTCCTCAACATTGACTGGGTTAGTCATGGTGTGATTGGTTTAGAGGGAGTGGAATTCTTGGAATGCATCCAGGAGAACATTTTAAGCCAGTATGTGGAAGGCCCTAGAAGAGAGGCAGCGGCCCTGAGCATAATTTTAGGGAATGACGCTGGACAAGTGGCATCAATGGGGGAGCTTTTTGCAGATGGTTATCATAACTCCGTTAGTTTCAAGGTTATTATGGAAAAGAACAGGAATGGGTCAGAAATCTGAGTTTTAAATTGGAGAAGGGTCGATTTTAAGATCAAAGATGATTTGGCCGGAGTGGTCTGGGAGCAGTTACTTTTAGTTAACTCTGCCTCAGAGTAGTGCGACTCAGTCCAGAAGGAAATGGGGAGAGTACAGGGCCAACATATAAAAGGACGGGACAAAAAACTCCACGGAACCCTGGATATCGAGGGATATACAGGATTGGATAAATTGAAATAGCGAGGCTTATGGCAGGTATCGGGGTCTCAAAACAGAGGAAGCCCTCGAGGAGTATAGAATGTGTTGGGGGGAAATTTAAAATGAAATTAGGAGTGTAAAAGGGGGCATGAAATAACATTGGCAGGTAAAATAATGGAAAATCCAAAGTTATTTTACAAGTACATTTAAAGTAACAGGATAACTCGGTACAGAGTAGAGCCCATTAAGGAACATAATGCTAATTTGTGTGTGGAGCCGGAAGACGTCGGTAGGGCTCTAAATGAATACTTTGTGTTGGTGTTCACAAGTGGTATGGAAATCAGGCAGAAGGACTGAGATATAATTAAAGAAATTAGCATAGAAAGGGAGGAGGTTCTAAGTGGCCTTGCAGATAAAAGGTAGATTAATCTCCAGGCTCAGAAGAAAGGCATCCCAGGCATTTGAGTAAGGAAAGGGAAGAGATAGCAGGGGCGCTGGCAATCATTTTCAACACCTCTCTGGCCACAGGAGAGGTGCCAGAGGACCGAAGGACACCCAATGTGATACCGTTATTCAAGAAGGGAGGAACGAATAACCAAGGGAATTACAGGCCAGTCAGTCTAAATTCAGTGGTGGGGAAACTATTGGAAGCAGTTCTGGGGGACAGCATTAATCTACACTTGCCGAGGCAGGGATTAATCAAGGACAGTCAGCATGATTTTGTTAAGGGGAGGTCATGTCTGATCAATTTGATTGAATTTTTCGAGGAAGCGACCAGGTCTGTACATAAGGGCAATGCATTTGGCGCCTTCTACTTGGACATCAGCAAGTCTTTTGTTGAGGCCCGGCATGGGAGGCCGATAAGGAAGGGAAGAGCCCATGAGATTCAAGGCGATTTGGAAAATTGGATCCAGAATTGGCTGATTAACAGGCAGAAGCGGGTGATGGTCGAGGCGGTGTTTTTGTGACTGGATGCCTGTGTCCAGTGGGGTTCCACAGGGATCAGTGCTGGATCCCTTGGTGTTGTGGTATAAATAAATGATTTAGACTTGAATGCAGGAGGGTTGATCAGTAAGTTCGCGGATGACGTGAAAATTGGTGGTGAGGTAAATAGTGAGGAGGTCAGCCTTAGATTACAGGAGGATATAGACGGGCTGGTCAGAAGGGTTGATCAGTGGCAAATGGAATTTAATCCATATAAGTACTTGATGCACTTGTGCAGGACAACAAGGCACGGGAATAGACGATGAATGGTAGGACCTCTGGGAAGTACCAAAAATCAGAGGGACATTGGTGTGCATGTCCACCGGTCCCATAAGGTAGCGGGACAGATAGATAAGGAATCTATAAGAAGGCACATGGGATACCTGTCTTTATTAGCCGAAGCATAGGATATAACAGCAGGGAGGTTATGCTAGAACTGCATAAAACACTGGTTAGGCCACAGCTACAGTATTGCGTGCACCTCTGGAATCCACATTATAGGAAGGATGTGACTGCAGCAGAGAGAGTGCAGAGGAGATTTGCCAGGGGGTTGCCTGGGACGGAGAGTTTTAGTTTTGAGGAGAGATTGGATAGACTGGGGTTATTTTCCTTGGAGCAGAGGACATGATTGAGGTGCATAAAATTATGAGGGGCATAGATAGCATAGACAAGAAGGACTATTCCCCTTGGTGGAGGGATGAATAACCAGAGGGCATAGATTTAAGGTAAGGGGCAGGGGGTTTAGAGGAGGTTTGAGGAAGATTTTCTTTCACCCAGAGGGCGGTGGGAATCTGGAATTCAATGCATGAGATGGTGGTAGAGGCAGATAACCTCAGAGCATTGAAGAACTATTTGGATGTGCACTTCTGATGCCATGGCGTACAAGGCTATGGGCCTGCTGCTGGAAAATGGGATTAGAATAGTTAGGTACTTGTTTGACCGGTGCAGACTCAAAGGGCCAAAGGGCCTTTTTCTGTGATGTAGACATGTATGAATCTATAACTCTATGTTGCGTTCTATTGGGCCGGGAGGCACTATTTCTTGGCTAATAAGAACAAAAAAGTCATGGAAAAAACTCAGCAAGTAAAGCAGCGTCTGTGGGGAGTCATAGGGTTAAGATTTCATGTCCATAGCCTTATGACAGAACTGAAGAAAGACAGGAACCTTAGAGATTTGAAGCCAGTGGAAGGGCAGAGGGGACAAAGGAGGAGGACTTTGATTGGGTGGAACCAGGGCAGATTAAATAACAGAAGACTTAATGAGGCAACAGCCAAAAACAGTGGCAGTGCATATCGTAAAGAATTAAAGTTGCTTCAAAATGAGGCGTGAGATGTTAAGGCACACCACCCGAATGCAACATGAAGGGATAAAGAGAAGAGCCAGCCAATATCGACACAGAAAAAACAAATACGAGGAGCAAAAAAAAAATTACACGGAACAAGATGGTGACAGGGGCTGTATACTAAAGTTTTTAAAACTGAATGTTGAGTGCAGAAGACTGTAGAGTGCCGAATCTAAAGAAAAGGCGTTGTTCCTCGAGTTTGCTCCACCAGACATTGCATCAGGCTATCGACAGCGTGATAAGCATTGAAGGGACGCGGAAAACGAAAACGAGAAGCAACCGGAAGCAAAACAATCATCGGTCTGCACCTTGAGCAGCGTGTTAAATTGAAAGCTGTTCAAATAAATCACTGTTTCACTTGGAAGGAATGTTTGGGCTTTGTTTCTCCATTTCTAAGTCTAAATAGCTGAAATGGTTTTCTGACCATATTCTGAACTTTGTACATATGGAGACCAAGTCCTCGCGTCTCATCTAAACTTTTGAAAAACTTCCCATTAGTTGTGTACGTCTTTCAGTTTTAGTCCTGCCTAAATGCATCATTTCGTACTTTCCCACGATGAATTTTATCTAATTATCAACCCGCTGCTTAATTTATGATTTCCATCTCCTTGAGCTCCGTGTTTGCGACGACTGATGGAGCTCAGGACTGTTTCCATGTCTGTTCATCTCCTCAGGGTCTAAAATTCCGTCGAGTTCGGTTTTAAACATGTTAATATCCGGTGCACTCAGAGGTCCCTGCGATAGAGGATTTCAAGGGTTCAGAAATCTCAGAATGAGCAAAGTCCCCCCTCCCACGCCACCGCCGCCCACCAACGCCCCCCCCCCACCCCCACCCACCCAACAGCCCCCCACCCCCCCAACCCCACCCCCTCGATCATCTTTCATCTTCTAACCTCCAGTGAAGAGGCTGTTTTTACTCAATCTCCCCTTGTAGTTCAGCCATGTCATCCCGGGAGTGAATCCAGGGAGCTTTCATTACACCACCACTGATGCAAGTATTTCTTTCTCAAGGGAAGATTACACTTGCGGTGAACTTCATTTGTGTTCTTATCAAAGCCCAATGAAATTGCAACAAGGCTTCCTTCTTCATAAACTCCGAGTTACTTGCAATAAAGGCTGACACAACATTTGTCTTCAGCATCGCTTGTTATCCTTGGATGTTCAGCATGTCTGAATCTTGCACTCCGACATTCATTTCGTCTCAGATTTCCAGCATCCGCAGTACTTTGCTAACAACTATGACATTCGAAGTCGTCGCAAAACGGTAATTTACTATTCTCTCTCCTGACCATCGCGTTTTGCTTTTTAACACCATCCATTTCTTCAGTAAATCATTCAGGTTTCTTTCCCTCCTCTTCACCTATTTCGAACTGGCCGCCTCTCTGTTATCCGTTTATGGATCACTGTAATTTCGTGGAATCATAAACGAATTGCGGAGGTAGCGCGGTGGCCAAGTGGGAAGGCATTGGTCTCGTAAACCAAAGATCACGGTTTGGATCCCCACCCGTGCCTCTAAGCAAATTCTGGGCTGCGATTGCTACTCTCGGCGTTTACGCTACTAAGCAAACTAGTCAACGATATGCTTTTGTATCCACAATGTTTGGCAGTGCACCAGTTAAAACTGTTCAATTGCCGTTACTTTTAAGCTGGGCAGAAATGTATGAACTGAAATACATCACATTTAGTTCCAGGTTCTCATCTATCCAGTTTACGCTTTCTGCAACCCTTTCCTATTTTCAGGGGTACCTACAGGTCCAGACTTGGTTGCAGGATGGTCTGCTCCCTCTCTGATGTCAAAAGCAACAACTGCAAACTGCCGATTCGATAGATAAAGTGCTGTTCCGAAAGCGTACGGTGAGCTTCACCGGATATTACATATTCAGAAGTATATACGTTATTTGAGTCAAAGACACTAATGGAAAAGCTGGAGGACCCACTTGCGCATCACACCGTGTGAAGCGACATTTACTTTTTGGCCATTTCACCAGTGCTATCAATGAAGGCAAAATAAATAATGATTAATTTGAGCCATTTATTAGTGTCTCAGCTCCATCTAATATCTTAATTTCTGTTGATCGAATGTTTTAAAATATATATACTCTCTTTTTAGGTGTCCTTGCTCTTGAATATTGGCACCAGGCTGTGCTGTCCCTGATAGCGCTGTCCAGCCGTTCTCTTTCCTGCTACAACAGACCAGCTTCGCTTGCCAGAAGTAAAACAAGTTTACTTTGTCCATTAATATTACTGAAAAAAGAGAGACGTCGAAGCTTTTCGTCTTTAACTCGTCAGGACACTTGGCAAGAGCACCAATTAAGTGGAAACAACAACTACTATTGTGTGAAAAGAGAGTGCTCATTGGTTGGCAAGCGGAGTCTGATTTTAGAAGCGTTGCCATGGAGAATGCACTAATGATGGTGACTGAAAATTAACTGCCAAGCATAATTTGAATTTTATGCATTTGCGTATACCAGAAGCTACATATATTAATTCACAGGCCCTGTTCTTTGCTTACAGAAAGGATGTATGCGAACATTGTTCCTCTTCCAGCTGAACAAGATAAGAGATAACATTCGCCTATTCATTCATCAGGGCAATGCCTTGACCAATCAGGTTCAAGCTGCCTTGTTTAAATTTCAAATGACGGTTTCGCTGTATCTAACCTATCAATTCCATTAAATATATTGCAGTACAGTGCTGGGGTTGTATAGGACCTTGTACTCAGAGTGCCCTGCTGTGGCTCCCAGGTCTATTTCCATGCACAGCAGTGTTGGGAGTTGTGTACATCTATGTTCATGCAATATATTGTTAGCATTTCTTCTGGCGTGTGTCCTTACAGATCTTGTGCTATTTACAGGTCCTATCTCATCTCATGCTCGCCCCAACCTAATCCAGTCCGTGAGATTCAACTCCTGCTCCCTTGACACGTTTCACAGAAAAATGTTGACCACAGAAGCTCCTCTGCTGGTCCACCTGATGGCTGTCTTCCTTTCGGAAATGATACCCTCTCTTTTGAAGCTTGTATAATCACCTCGCTCCTCAAAATCACCAAAATCTACCTCAATATCCTTGAAACTTGCATATGCACCTCCAACCTCCTTTTTCACTCCAAACCTCTTGAACATGTCTTCATCTCCAAATTGCTTGCCCATCTTTACTGGAACTCCATCGTCGAAACCCTTCAATCAGGTTCCAGGCCCTGTCAAACTCACAAATAACATTCTATGTGACAGTGAGACAATTAATTACCCCCTCCTCTTTTCCAACCTGTTTGCCATCTGTGTCATGGTCAGCCACACCATCCCCCTCACATGGCTTTCAACCATCGATCTGGGAGGGGGACCAGGCTGTTGGGGGCGGGCGCGGTGGGGCGGGGTGTATGGGAGCTGAACTTGCCAGGTTACATTGTCACCTCTTTAACTTTAGCCAGAGAATAACCTGCGATGCTTCACCTATTCCTGTACCTTTGACTCCAGTGTCCCATAAGGATCTATCCTCCCCCCGCCCCCTCCCATTTCTGAGCTACATGCGTCGCCTTGGCAACATCGTCTGAAAATACAGCATTAGATGTCATACTTGTGGTGACAAATCCCAGTTCTACTTCACCACCCAGGGCATTTAGTCAATTGAAGCGCATCAAGGAGGCAAGAAATGGATGTGGCATTGAAGGGACAGAACCTATCGTGACAGCAGCAAAGTATCAGTGTGATAAGGAGGGAAGGGGAAGGCACGCCTGGATGAAACTGGTGGAAGGGGCAATAAGTGTCAGTATGAAAATGGAAGGGGGAGGGAGTTGCATCAGAGTGAAATTGGAGAGAGGGACAAGGCGTATCTGTATGAAGTTGGAAGCAGTTGTGACGGGTATCAGAATGAAATTGGAAGGTGGAGGGAGGGCGGAACTTTGAACTGGGGACAGAAGGTTAAGTAAAGTACCAAAACATTGGAAGCAGATGAGGAGCTTAGAAAACCTTGGCTCAGAATAACCGCACGTTGGTTGGTGGTGCGGAATGGACTTGCAGTTACAGTGTTTTACAAGCAGGCTATGGGTTCCATAATAAAGAGCTCAGAGGCTGATGAAGCCAAATTGTTTGTCCTCTCCACTTATCGACTTTCCTCCTCCAGATATAACTGCAAGCTGAAGATGTGCAGAAGCAACAGCATGCCACCTTGTGGAAGCGGACATGGTCACACCCTGGCTTTATTGGGCCCTGCAACTCAGCAATGTAGAAAAAGAATGAAGGCCATCGATCACTTTGCCTGGAGGTAATTACAAATCCAAAACAAAAACAAAAAAAGCTGGAAAACCTCATTCGGTCTGACAGCATCTGTGGAGAGAAAGATAAAGTTAACGTTTCGAGTCTTTATGGCTCTTCCGCAGAGCTAAGAGAAGTAAAAATGTGGTGAAAAATATGATGTTTAAGAGGGTTGGGCCAGGTGAAGCTGGATAGAAGGCCAGCGATAGGTTGGGGTAAAGGAGACATTGCCAAAGATGAGATAAACAAAAGGTCACAGCGGTATTGATGGCGGTGGCACTGGCCAGATGAGTTGCTAATGGGAACATTAAGGGTAGAAAGCACAATGTGATAATAGCCGCACCGGGGTTAGCACTCTGGAAAAAACAACATGAGCAAGTGACAGATGGGCTTTGGGAGGTGGGGAGGGGGGGTGGGTGGGGGGAAGCGGGGGAGAGTGCGGGGCGGGTGACGGTTGGGGGAGAAAATATCGAAAAAAGGCTAATTGGTGGGAATAAAACAATGAATAAAATGAAAATGAATTTTTAAAAAAGAATGATAAAAACAAGTGGAAAAAATAAATAAATACAATTGTTAAAATAAAAATGAATATTGAGCAAAGGGGGTAAAGAAAGGGTAAGGATGGAGAACAGAGTTCATGGCCTGAAGTTCTTGAACTCAATGTGAAGTCCGGAAGGATGTAAAGTGCCTAAACGGAAGATGCGGTGCTGTTCCCGTAGTTTGCTTTGGGCTTCACTGGAACATTGCATCAGAGCAGGATGGTGTGTTGAAACGGCATCATTACCAACACCCCTTTGACCTTTTGTTAAACGAAACTGTTAGCCTGTTTCTAGTGACGCAATCGGTTAGGGCGTGACACTTATATAACAGTAGTTTGGTGTGAAATGTCGAGGTTATCAGTTCAAACCTCACCTAGAGAACTGTTTAGCTTTCCCTAGTGGTTAGGATTCGGCGTTTTCACCACGACTGTCCGGGTTCCATTCCAGGTCTGGGAAGCGTACTTTTAGATACATAGATTTAAGCTAAGCGGAAGAGGTTGAGAGGGAATGTGAGCATGAAACTCGCTGGCTGAAAGGGTGATAGAGGTAGAAACCCTCATAACATTTAACAAGTATTTGGATGAGCACTTGCGATACCATGGCATACAAGGCTATGGGCCTAGTGCTGGAAAATGGGAGTAGAATATATAGGCACTTATTTGACCGGCGCAGACTCGATGGGCCGAAGGGCCTTTTTCTATGCCTCTATAACACCGAAACGTTAACGCTGTCTTTCTCTCCACAGGTGCTGTCAAGCCTTCTGAGTTTTTGCAGCATTTTTTATTTTTGTTTCAGACCTCCAGTATCCGCATTATTTTATCTTTATTATGCTGTTTGTCCTCAGCAGTTTCTGCTTTTAAGGTTTTGCTTTCTCTATCTAAATTCCCTGACAACACGCAACTTACCTGAGGGGCACAATCCCTTTCCTGAAATCCTCACGAATAAGAGGTCTGTTTATATTTCCACACAACCCCTTCAAAATCTACCATTTCCGAACAATCTGCCATGAGCCATTGCCTTTCAAAAGACGTTCCGCTCGGGGCCACAATCTGTTCCAATCGTTTCTTCACACGGGGCGAATTTTCGATTCGTTTCATTCGCCAATTTCATGGGGAAAAAAATCGGAAAAAGCACTGTGCTCTTCACCGTCGCAGCCTGCAAGTGCAACACGGATGCACACCAGCTGCTTTCCAAAAGAGCGAACTTCTCATCAAGAAGAAACGCAGTTCCTCAGTTAGCACTGAGTATATTTCCAGGTTTCCAAGAAAAAGTTGTGAGCTATCTCCATTCATGTTGAACCCTGGTTTCGCAGCGCTTGTCAGGCTGTCGCGAATGTTGAAATGCGTGGATAGGTTCCAAAGCGCAGATATAAGTTGGTGGGCCAAATATTCGAGAAGGTGTGCTCTACACACTAGCTCCAAGGCAGGAAGACTGCCGCAGTTGGTGTGTGATGCCGTAATTGTATAATGGTTAGTACTCTGCGTTGTGACCGCTGCAACCTCGGATCGAATGCGGTTCGCGGTAGGGATAATTTCTTACTTTTTCATCCCTGTGACAGCTGCTATGAGTCGATCTGAATTGCATGAAGACATGCTTTTTGGTAATCAAAACCTCAATCTTCCTCTGGACTCAATTGTAATCGAATTTGAGGTCGCGAAATCCTCGAGCATGCAGCACATGTGGATCACCTGGTAGCTGACAAGATTTGAGGTCTCACTCCAGTGTTTTAACGCAATAATCAAGGCTGGCACTCAGGGCACGATGAGGGACTGTTGTATTGCACGGTTGCACCTTGCTTAGAGGCCATTTTTAGAACCAACCGCATTAGTCTGGAACCACATGGAGGCCAGACTTGGTAACAACCGCAATTTCCTCGATATCAGCGAGCTTCACGGTTTTTGTATTAATCGGCAATGGTTCCATGGTTGTTATCATCAGACTTTCAATTCCAGGTTTTAATTGAATTCAAATTTCGCCACCTGCTATGGTGGGATTCGAACTCAGGTCCCCAGAACATTATCATGGATTTCTGAATGACCAGTCCAGTGGCAGCACCACTATGCCTCCCGCAAGTTGCATTAAAGATGAGCTACGATCCCATTGAATAGTGGCACAAACTCGAGCGGTGAATGTCCTCCTCCTGTTACTCTGCCCCTGCCGGCAGCGAACTGCTCAGCGCCCTCAGCCACTGGGAACTCACAGGGTTTGGGATCTCGGGGTCACCTGTCGGGTTCACAAGGTCAGAGCCGCCGCCCGAACTGCCGCCCGAACGCCCCCTGTCCCTGCCACCTGAAGCCGAGTCGCCAGATTCAAAACTGAGTCAAAGTAAGAGTGAAATCTTCAGGGTAGAACGAAAAGGACGGGGCTAATCTAAGCCAACCATTCAGTCATAGCAGAGAAATGTGATGGGATGGAAACAAAGTGGATTTCGGACCAGCGTCTCCAAGTTAATCTTATCTGTGACATTCTTGGAGCTCTCTCTGACCTTGCGCAAGCTGCAGGTCTTAAAAATGACTTTGAATATAGTGACGCTTTGTGACGGCCGATAGTCGTAATAAATGATGCTTCATCCAATAAAGCACCGCAATGCAGTCCCTGTTGCTCACAGCAAGCTTCCACAAAGAGCACTTGTGAATGACCGGAACAATCTTCTTCTGTGATGCCGGTTGAGTCTGTAAGTGTATTTGGCGAGGCAGGCGGACTTTGGGGTGGCGCGGGTTTGGCATTTAAAGGTCATTTCGGATTTGCGGTCTCCAAAATAATCTTTCCTCTGAATATCTTTGATACCTCTCCCCTTCCTTACGCGGGGGTTTTAAAAGAGACTTGAAGCGAATGACGCTTTGAGAAGTCCTGTGGTTTTCAGTAATGCCAATGCACCCAATGAAGCACTGCGGAAGTTCAGTCACTGTTCCGCAGAGCAAGCTCTCACAGACAACACCGGATCATAACAGCGAAAGATGCTTTTGTGATACTGGTTGAGGGCTAAAAGGGCAGCAGGGCTCTTCTTGAAAATAGTGCCCGAGAATCTTATGCATCTAAGCAGGTGTGTATTTTAGTCTCTCATCCGACAGATGGCATCTCCAGCAGCACAACTCTCTTTATTTCTGCACTGAGTTACAGCCTAGATTTTTGTGCTCAAATTCCAAAGTGAAACCTGGACACAGCTAATGCTGCTGTTACTTGATCGTGTATTCCACAGTTTCACAACAGGTTTGTCGCATGCATTTTTCTGCTTCAACTGAAATTCCTTTACGTGTGTGTCTTGGTGAAGACTGAGAGATGAACTGATGGAATATTTGAATTGAGATAGCGATTCGAATGGATCGATATAAATAATTCCTCCTGGTAGGTGAATCAATAACAGGTGGCTGTCCTGCTGTTTGTTTTCAGTAGTTTCTGTTTTTAATGTTTTGCTTTCTATATAGCAGCTTCCTGACAACATGCAAGTTACCTCAGGGGCACAATTGCTTCCCTGAACTCTTCTTGCGCTAAAGAGGTGCATTTCCACACACCCCTTTTACAAAGTGCCATTTCTGAACACTCTGTCATGAGCCAGGGGCTTTCAAAAGACTTTTCGCTCGCGGCCAATCTGTCGCAATCGTTTCTTAATTGGACGAGAAACTTCCATTCGTTTCATTCAGATAATTTATGAGAAAAATCGGAACAGGTGCTGTTCGCTTCACCCTCGCAGCCTGCTGGCACAACATGCACGCACCCCCAATGCTTTCCAAAAGAGCGAACCAGTTCTCAAGAAAAAATGCAGTTTCTCAGTTAGCACTGATCATATTTCTCGATTTCCGATAAAATGTTGTGAGCAATGTCCTTTCACGTTGAACACAGGTTTCGCAGTGCTTGTCAGGCGGTTGCACGTATCGAACATATCGATAGGTTTCAAAGCTCAGAGAGAGTTGGCGGGTCATACTTTCGAAAGGGTGCGCCCTATAAGCTAGCTGCAGCGAGCGAGGCATACGAGTATGTAGTGCCGTGATCGTATAGTGGTTAGTACTCTGCGTTGTGGCCGCAGCAACCTCGGTTCGAATCCGAGTCACGGCAGGGCATAATGCTTATTTTTGCATCCCTGTGACAGCTGCTATAAACTATGAGTCAATTTCAATTGCATGAAGACATGCTTTTTGTAATAAGTTTTGAAAATGTATTAAGTACTTCAGAACCCAGTCCTCTCTTTTGCCTGTTCTTGATGGTCCAGAATTCGACCCCACATCTTTTCAGAGATTCTTCTCCCCATCAAAATCACTAACCTCATTTATTCCACCCCCCCCCCCCTTCCCCACCCCCCCCGTCACTTACATTGTAACTTTGCTGAGGCATTTCCTCATTTTACACTCATTGTCAATATTTCCGCCGTTAGGTTTGCTCTGCTACCTTCACTGTTGCTGGGAGCACATGTCAAAATCTCACTAAAACTGCCTAGAACCCTATGGCAATATTTAGACCTGGTTGGCCGCCGGACGGACAATTGCTGGGAAAGTAGGATTACATATCGGAAGTGCAGCGACTCGATTGCACGCGGCATTTTCGTGTGAATCCGATGATTCCGTCAAAGGAAAATGGGTTAAAGAAAAAGAGCCGGAGGTTTATGTGCACAGCTGTTGACCTGTGTAAGAGAAGGGTTGACAAGCTAGTGCGGGCAATGAAATTATATATTTTTTAAAAACATCCCGAATTCATCTTACCAGTTAATATTAACGATTGGAAAAAAATGTTACCAGTTTGAAAATACAGCTAACTGTGCAAAGGATCGAATCGAACTGGTTGCTCCTCAGGGGAATCCCCGTGGCTCACAACGCCGAGATCGGGAATGGGAGACTTTAAAGCGGGTGTGTGGAAATGTAACGAAAGCAATTGTGTTGTGGAGTTCAGTTGCGTGTTGTCAGGGAAGCTGTTGTAGATGAAGAGCAATATTCATAACAGTCTTCTGGAGGCACTCAGCAGAACAGACAGCAGATGTTAATTCACCTACTAGAAAATATTCCTTTTATCGCTCCTGACTAATTCTTTAACATGTTTAACTCCTCGATCCGTTGATAGCTCAACCTTCATCTGGACTGTGCAGTAAAAGAATTTGAGGTTAAGCAGTAACATCATATTCGGAAAACCGGTCACGGAATTGCGAAATGCCCTAGCAAGGTGCAGTAGATGTGGCTCACCTGGAAACTCATCGTACATGACAAGATTTCAGGTCTCACTCCAGTGTTTTAACACAATAATCAAGGTTGGGCCTCAGGGCATGATGAGGGAGGGCTGTGCTGCACGGTTGCTCCTTACTCAGAGGGCATTTTGAGAGTCAACCGCATTGGTCTGGAATCACATGGAGGAGTGCTGATGGTGGTGGTGCTGGCCAAATGAGGTAACATCAAGGGTAGAAAGCAGAATGTGATAATAGCCGCGCAAGGGTAAGCACTCTGGAGAGAACAACATGAGCAAATGACAGATGGGTCTGAGGTAGGGGAGTGAGGCGGGGGGAGGGGACGGTTGGGGGAGAAAAGATTGAAAAAAGGCTAAATGGTGGGAATAAAACAATGAATAAAAATGAAAATCAATTTGAAAATATTAAGAACAAAAATAAGTGGGAAAATAAACAAATAAAATTTTTAAAATAAAAATGAATATTAAACAAAGGTGATTAAAAAATGGGTGAGGATGGAGGACAGAGTTGATGGTCTGAAGTTGTTGAAATCAGTATTAAGTCCGGAAGGCTGTTACGTGCCTAAACGGAAAATGCGGTGCTGCTCCTCCAATTTGCGTTGAGATTCACTGGAACATTGCAGCAGGGCAAGGGCAGACATGTGGGCCTGAGAGGAGGATGATGTGTTGAAATGGCACCACCATCAACACTCCTTTGAACTTTTGTTAAACGAAGTGATTTGTGTGTCGCTCTAGTCGCGCAATCGGTTAGCATCTAGTCCTGAAATAACAGTACATTTTCGTGTGAAATGCCGAGGTCGTGAGTTCAAGCATCGCTTTAACCGTTCTCTAGTGGTTAGGGTACGCTTGCGATGTCGCGACCCGGGTTCCATTCCCGGTTTAAAAAGCGTGTTTTTAGCCGCCGTAGATTTAAGGTAAGGGGAGGGGATGTGAGCAACATTTTTTTTTCACTCAGAGTGTGGTTGGAGTCTGGAACTCGCTACTGAAAGGTCCTAGAGGCAGAAACCCTCATTACATTTAAGAAGTGTTTGGATGTGCACTTGCGATGCCATGACCTAGTGCTGGAAAATGGTAGGAGAATAATTAGGTACTTGTTTGGCTGGCGCAGACTCGCTGAGCCGAAGGGCCTTTTTCTGTGCTGTAAACCTCTATGACTTTAGGACTATGAATCGTTAACCCTGTCTTTCTCTCCACAGATGCTGACAGACCTGCTGAGTTTTTGCTGTATTTTTTGTTTTTGAATGCGAGTCGCGGTAGGGATAATTTCTCACTTTTTCACCCCCGTGACAGCTGCTATGAGTCGATCTGAAGTGCATGAAGACATGCTTTTTGGTAATCAAAACCTATTTATTACTTCAGAGCTCAACCCCCTCTTTTGTCTGTGCTTGATGGTATTAATCCCACATCTTCTCGAAGATTCTTCTCCCTTTCAGTCTCACTAACCTCCTTTACTTCCCTCCTTCAGTTTCATTGTAACTTTGTTGAGGCATTGTTTCATCTAACACTCATTTTCAAATTCACCGATGTTAAGTTTGCTCTGCTACATTCACTGTTAATGGAAGTGCATCAGATGGAAGTTAATATTATCGACTGAAAAAAGTGAAACAAACTTGGAAAGACCGATAGTTGTGTAAAAGGATCGATTTCGAGCTGGTTGCCCCTGGCTGCCCGTGACTCCGGACGCAGGCATCGGGAACAGCAGGTACATGGAAATCTGGGGAGGTCTTGTGTTCGAGAAAGGGAATGTCCTCTTGAGTTAAGCTGCGTGTTGTCAGGGACGCTGTTGTAGTGAAAGCGCAATAATAAAAAACAAACTGCTAGAGGCACTCAGCAGAACAGGCACAATTAGTTAATTCACCTACCAGAAGAAATTGCTTTTATCGTCTCTGTCGAATTCATTCAACATTTCTACGTCTTCGATTCGTTCATACCGCAATCTTCCTCTGGAATCAGTCCTAATCGAATTTGAGGTGAAGCAGTAAAATGATATATGGAAAACCGGTCGCGAAATCGTGAAATGCCCAAGCATGCAGCACATGTGGCTCACCTGGTAGCTCATGGCAGATGTTAAGATTTCAGGTCTCACTCCAGTGTTTTAACGCAATAATCAAGGCAGGGCTTCAGGGCACGATGAGGGAGTGCTGTGTTGCACGGTTGCACCGAGAGCATTTTGAGAGTCAACCGCATTAGTCTGGAATCACACGGAGGTCAGACTCGGATAATGATCGCAATTTCCTTCCCTATTAGTGAGCTTCATGGTTGTTGCAATAACCAGCAATGGTTGCATGGTCTTCAGACTTTCAATTCCAGGTTTCAATTGAATTCAAATTTCGCCACATGCCATGGTGGGATTCGAACTCAAGTCCCCAGATGATCATCCTGGGTTTTCTAAATTACTAGTCCAGTGACAGTACCACTATGCCTCCGCAAAAATTGCATTAAAAATGAGCGATGGCCTCATTGAAGGGTGGAACAAAGACAAGCGCTGAATGTCCTCCTCCTGTTGCTCTGCCCCTGCTGGCAGCGCAGGCACCATCGCCCTCAGCCACTGCGAACTCGCAGAGTCTGAGGTCTCGGGGTCACCTGTCGGGTTCACAATGTCAGAGCCGCCGTCGGAACTGCTGCTCGAGCGCCTTGTGTCCCTGCCACCTGAAGCCGAGTCGCTAGATTCAAAACTGAGTCAAGGTTAGAAGAAATCTTCAGGGTAGAACGAAAAAGACGGGGCCAATCTGGGCGAACCGTTCATTCATGCCAGAGAAATGTGATGGATTGGAAACAAAGTGGATTTCGGACCAGCGTCTCCAAGCTAATCTCATCTGTGACACTCTTGGAGCTCTCTCTGACTTTGCGCAGGTTGCAGGTCTTAAAAATGAATTTGAATATAGTCACGCTTTGTGACGGCCGATAGTCGTAAGAAATGATACTTCATCCAATAAAGCACTGCAGTGCAGTCCCTGTTGCTCACAGCAAGCTTCCACAAAGAACACTTGTGAATGACCGAACAGTCTTGTACTGTGATGCTGGTTGAGTCTGTGAGTGTATTTGGCTACGCGGGCGGGTTTTAGGGTGGCGGGGGTTTGGAATTTAAAGGTCATTCCGGATTTGCGGTCTCCAAATTAATCTTTCCTCTGAATATTTAGATACCACTCCCCCTTCTTACGCGGGGCTTTTAAAAGAGACTTGAAGCGAATGACGCTTTGAGAAGTCCTGTGGTTGTCAGTAATGCCAATGCACCCAATGAAGCACTGCGGAGCTTCAGTTACTGTTCCGCAGAGCAAGCTCTCACAGACAACACCGGATCATATCAGGGAAAGCTGCTTTTGTGATGCTGATTGAGGGCTAACAGGAAAGCAGTGCCCCTGCTCTTCTTGAAAATAGTGCCCGGGAATCTTATGCATCTAAGCAGGTGTGCATTATAGTGTCTCATCCGAAAGATGGCATCTCCAGCAGCATAACTCTCTTTCATTCTGCACTGAGTTACAGCCTAGATTTTTGTGCTCAAATTCCAAAGTGAGACCTGAGCACTTGTGATCCACAGGGGGCGCTAAGTCAGCTAATGCGGCTGTTACTTGATCGTGTATTTCACAGTTTCACAACCGGTTTATCGCATGCATTTTTGTGCTTCATTTACGTGTGTGTCTAGATGAAGACTGAGAGATGAACTGATGGAACATTTGAATTGAGAAAGCGATTCGAATGGATCGATATAAATAATTCCTCCTGGTAGGTGAATCAACAGCTGGTGGCTGCTCTGGGGTACGTTTTCAGTAGTTTCTGTTTTTAATGTTTTGCTTTCTATATAGCAGCTTCTTGACAACACGCAAGTTACCTCAGGGGCATAATTGCTTCCCTGAACTCTTCTTGCGCTAAAGAGGTGTATTTCCACACACCCCTTTTACAATCTGCCATTTTTGAACACTCTGGCATGAGCCAGGGGCTTTCAAAAGACATTTCGCTCGGGGCCAATCTGTCGCAATCGTTTCTTAATTGGACGACAAACTTCCATCCGTTTCATTCACATATTTTATAAGAAAAATCGGAACAAGTCGCTTCACCATGCACCCCCACTGCTTTCCAAAAGAGCGAACCACCAGTTATCAAGAAAAAACGCAGTTTCTCAGTTAGCACTCATCATATTTCTCGATTTCCAATACAATGTTGTGTGCAATCTCTTTTCAAGTTGAACATTGGTTTCGCAGTGCTTGTCAGGAGGTCGCACGTATCGAATATATCGATAAGTTTCAAAGCGCAGATCTCAACTGGTGGGTCATATTTTCGAATGGGTGCGCCCTATAAACTAGCTGCAGCGCAAGGCACACGCAGCAGTTGGCGTGTGGTGCCGTGATCGTATAGTGGTTAGTACTCTGCGTTGTGGCCGCAGCAACCTCGGTTCGAATCCGAGTCACGGCAGGCTTTAATATTTGTCTTTGCATCCCTGTGACAGCTGCTAAAAACTATGAGTCAATTTCAGTTGCATGAAGGCGTGCTTTTTGGTAATGAAAACTTTATTACTTCAGAACCCAGCCCTCTCTTTAGCCTGTTCTTGATGGTCCAGAATTCGACCCCACATCCTTTCAGAGATTCTTCTCCCCATCAAAATCACTAACCTCATTTACTTCCCTCCTTCATTAACATTGTAACTTTGCTGAGACATTTCCTCATTTAACACTCATTTTCAATATTTCCGTCGTTAAGTTTGCTCTGATACCTTCACTGTTGCTAGGAGCACATGTCAAAATCTCACCAAAGCTGCCTTGAACCCTATGGTGATATTTAGACCTGATTGACCGCCGGACGGACAATTGCTGGTCAAAAGTAGGATTACATTTCGGAGGTGCAGCCACTCGATTGCACGCGACATTTTCGTGTGAATCCGATGATTCCGTCAACGTAAAATTGGGGGGGGAAACGGAGGTGTGCGTGTACAGCAGTTGACCTGTGTGAGAGAAGTTTTGACAAGCGAGTGAGGCCAGTGAAGTGATAAAAAAAAACATCCGAAATCATCTTAGCAGTTAATATTCGCGATTGGAAAAAAATGTAACAAGCTTGAAAATACAGCTAATTGTGCAAAGGATCGATTACAACTGGTTGCCCCTCAGGTGAATGCCCGTGGCTCAGGACGCCGAGATCGGGAATGGCAGACTATAAAGTGGGTGTGTGGAAATGTAAAGACGCCTTGTGTGTGAGCACAGCTCAAGAAAGCAGATCTGTTGTGGAGTTCATTTGCGTGTTATCAGGGAAGTTGTTGTCGTGAAAGCGCAATACTAAAAACAAACTGCTGGAGGCACTCAGCATAACAGGCCACATTTGTTAATTCACCTAGCAGGAATAAAAATGCTTTTATCGCTCATGCTGAATCCCTTTAACATTTCTAACTCTTCGATCTGTTGATATCTCAATCTTCATTTGGACTGCGTAATAAACGATTTTGTGGTGAAGCAGTAAAATGATATTCGGAAAACCGGCCGTGAAATTGTGAAATAAACCAGCAAGTTGCAGCAGGGGTGGCGCACCTGGTAGCTCATGGTAAATGGCAAGATTTCAGGTCTCACTCCAGTGTTTGAACGAAAAAATCTAGACTGGGGCTCAGGGCAGGTATGACTGAGTGCTGTACTGTTGGAGGCGCGGTTTTCAGATGAGGCTTTAAAATTCCTGCTCGTCTGGATGCAAAATATTCCCGAGCACTATTTTCAAAATGTGGGGGGCGTTTTCTCTGCTGTCCAGTTAGGCCTAAGCCAACATCACAAAAGCAGCTTGCCCGGTTATGATCCTGTGTTGTCTGTGAGAGCTTGCTGTGCGGGACAGTGACCGAACTTCCTCAGTGCTTGATTAGGTGTATTGTCATTGCTGACAACCACAGGACCCCTCAAATCGTCATTACATTCACGTCTTTCTTTTATAATCCCAGCGCAAGAAAGGAGAGGCGTCAAATAGATTCAGAGGAAATAATAACTTGGAGACCGCTGGTCCGGAATGAACTTTAAATTCCAAACCCCCACCACCCCAAACTCCCGCCCACACCGTCAAATATACGACAGACTTCGATTGACCACTTCACATATTCATGTTTTTCAAAGGCCAAAGTTGGAGCCTTAACTGTAGAATAAATTATCTGCTCTGTGATTGAGTTTAATCGCGGCCTTTAATCTCTATTGCTGAATGCTCAAATCTAATGTGTTCAGAACATCTGAAAGACCGGATGGTTTAGATTACTTTAATGATGGCTGCGACTTTTGTTTCGATCTTAGAAATTAGCAGCAAATTGAACAACATGAAAGGATCTAAAAAGACATTACACTCCACAATGCAGGATCAGCACTTTCAGAAAGACCCAAACCATTTCAAGTTCCTCTATACTGTCAAACATCTATCACGCGCTAACTAACATCGCCCCTAGAGCTGGACAACTGGAGGTAATTCAGCTGGTTTCATAGTGACAGTGGAACTAAATTTACTTTGATTGTGTGGGTGCGAACAGGGGTTACACGGCAGTGTGCAGCAGTAATTATTTTAGTGAGCAACCAATGCTGAAATCGATTCCTTGGTGAAGGTGCTTTGCATTGTTCGTTGAATGTTTGCATTTCCCTTTTGGAAGAAACCATGGAATCTACTTTCGCCGCCCTGTTTCAGATCCTAACACCTTGCTGACGAAATAAAGGAATCTCCTTGGCCCTGCGTTTAATTATTTTTCATTTTTTTTACCAGCGGTTCAAGAATGCAGATTACCACCTCCTCCTCAAGCAGGTGCAATAAATGCTGACGTATCCAGCGACGTTCACATCCTGTAAATGATTGGAATAAATTTCTTCAATGATGGTTGTCTGCTTTTGCTCGTCTTGTCACTGAAAACAGTTGTTTCCCTGGTCGCCGAGTCAATTTAATCCACCCACTTCCTCGACGTGTCGGCGAGCGAATAGAATTTCGTCTTTATTAGGGTTAGGGTGCCCATGAGCAAATAGACCAAACAGAACGATGAAAGAAAAATGCATGTCTGGAATGAAGATTTTCAAGAAATATTGTGAATAGGGGGAAAACAGTAGGATTGGCAGCATTGATGCAGAATGATATTACAGAGTTGGACTTGGAGAATTGGCTTGTTGGGCCGATAATGTTAGCAAAGAAGATTCAGGATTTTCGCCCAAGTCAGGTTGGTTGTTGTTAGGATGGAAGCTTACAGGTGGTGATGCTCCCAGGCATATGTTGCCCTTGTATTTCTCGTTGATAGAGCTCGCGATTTCGGTAGGTGGCATGGACACAGGATTGAGCCAATTAGATCGCTCTTTCAGAGAGTTAGTACAAGCACAATTGGCCCACTGGTCTCTACCTGTACTCTATCATTCTATAATCCTGTACAGTTTGGAGATCCAGCCCACAGCCTGACTGACTTGGTGGCGGCAGGGGAAGTGCAACTGAGCTCAGCTCGCTCGCCAGGCATAGAGAGGGGGGCAATCCTGCAGGAGGCCCCAGGTAGCTGGTCTCTGTTCTCCCCTCTCGTCCTGAATCTGTACAAGTTTGCCAGCAAAAGGGGGTAAGGAGCAAAGGCATTTAGATGGAGTTGGATCAAAGGTCAACCATGATCCCATTCAAAGGTAGAACAAACACGAGGATCTGAATGTCCTCCAACTTTTCCAGCGCCCCTGCTCACGTCACCGCTCTCAACCACTGTGAGTCCACAGAGCCCGAGGTCACTGGGTTAACGCCGCCCCCGTCGGGACGTGCAGTGGGACGAGGTGCCACTCCGGCCGCCCTCTGCACCTGCCCGCCGATTGCTTGAACGCTACCACCGATTCTCAACTGGGTCTAGGTTAAAGACAAATCTTCTGGACAGAGATAAAAGATCGCCGGTAATCTGAATTATTTGAATTTGATTCATTACAGAACAATGTGCTGGGATGGATATAAAGTAGATTCTGCCCCAGTGTCTCCAAGTTAATCTTAACTCAAACTCTCTTCGATACCTTTCTGTCCCGCTGCAGGTCGGAAAAGAAGGATTTGAATGTAATGGCGCTTGGGTTCCTCTGGTGTTCACGATAAATGTTAATACAGCCAATAAATTAGTGCTGAATTCAGTCACCATTGCGCAGAGCAATCTCCCAAAAACAGTACGTGACAATGACCGGATAATATTCCTTGGCGATGCCGGTTGAGGGCTATCAGGAGAGCACGGAAATCTCCCCTGGTCTTTTTTTTCATAGTAGTGCAGACATTTTAAAATAGAACGCATTTCCAATAGTAGGACACTCACTCATCACTGCGTCCCAGCCTTGGTTTCTGTGTTCAAACCCGAGAGTGAGACGTGAACCCGAGATCTAGTATATATTGCTAGTTTCGAAGAGCCGATGTTGAGATGCGACATGTATTCCCAACAACAGCTAAGGCAGCATAACAAGCATAATGGCGGAAATATTGAATGTAAGCGTTAGGTTAGACAATGCAGCAGCAAAGTGACAATGAAATTGCTGGAGGAATAAAGGAAGGTTAGTGACTGTGGGACGGAGAATAATCTCCGAGAGTGTTTGAATACTGGAACATCAAGCACAGGCGCGTGAGTTTCACAGGATTAAGTAGGGTTTCATCACCAAAAAAACTAGCTTTCATGTAATAAAGATTGATTGCTGACGTTTTTCAGCAGGTTTCACAGGGAGTAAAATGTTGAGGTTCATCTTGCTGTGACTCGGAGCTCAAACGAGGTTACTGGGCCAAAATATAAGACTACTAACCACTGTGCGATCACGGTGCCGCGCATCGGCTGCTGCATTCGTTCTTTCCTGCAGCTAGGTTCCTGAGACCACTGCCTCGAAGAGATGGGCCACCAATCTATATTTGTGCTTTGAAACCAGCCTATGCTTCTGTGAGACCACCTGACAAGCACTGCGAAAGCAGGCTTCGACCTGTAAGCAGATTGTTTAAGGCATTTCGTTGGAAATATAGTGATTCAAGCCCATCCTGACTGAGGAACTATGTTTTGTTTCGATAACAGTTCGGGCCGAAAGGACCAACTTCGATAAACAGAATTAGAAGAGAATGAAGGGTAAACTGCTTATCCATAGTGACATGGATTTGCCTGCAGTGGGTGGGATCAGGCCAATTCCGTGTAGCCACCAGAAATGTTTCATATTTAGCTTTCAGGTATTTGGCCGTTGTAATTTCTGTGGCGCAATCGGTTAGCGCGTTCAGCTATTAATTAATTGGCTGGTGTTTCAGTCCCACCCACTGACCAATCTGTTTATGCTCCCGGTAGGACTTTGGGATATGTCACCCCTTAGCTAAGTTGTTTACTGATAAGGTCACGCCTCGATATGTTATTAATATTCTTTTCAAATGCAATCAGAAGAAAATGATTTGCCATGTATCTGCGTCCAACTTGTCCGAATTGCGTAAGTAGAAATGCAAAATGCTGGAAATCTGAAATAAGAAAAAGCAAATATAGAGAAAATCAGCATGTGCGCCTGTGGAGAGAAACAGAGCTAACGTTTCAGGTCAGTGACCTGTCGTCAGAACTGAAGAAAGATAGGAATATAAGGGATTTTAAACCAGCTGTACGCTGGAAGGTGCAGGAATGACAAAAGGCAAGGTCTGTGATACGGTGGAGTGTAGGGGAGATTAAATAACAAAAGAGTGCCAAGGTGCAGCAGCCAAGGAGAATGTTAATGGATTTTCTTCCTGAACACTTGCCCTGACATGAAACCGACTAGGTGTTGACGTCGTGTCTACCATTTTCACCTGACGCTGAAAAGAGCCCTGGTCACTTGACATACAAAACGAACGCAATGAATTATTGTTTTTTTTTTAATGGCGTGAACGCAATTATTATTTGTCTGGCAGATTATGTTTAGTTATATTAATTCCCTGAACCAGAACACACCGTGGTCCGTGGTGGTGAAAGGGTGGAATACTAACCACTCGACTCACAAGCAACGGTAGCGATTGCTGTTCTAATTCAACTAACAATGTTCATTTGGATATGATTTTCACTTCTTGTGCTGCATATAAACGCATGTTGTGACTTGTTGGTTTACTCGGATTTGCATTCTTTATTCGTTTATTCGGCTGAATTCTTCGACTTTATTTAGAACTTTTTTTTTGGCATATTTATTTCTCTCTTATTTTCAATTACTCCTAAATACAATTATACACAACACAGGTACACCTAAATACATTGAAAAACAGACAGAAATGCATATTTACTCATAACTAACATACTTATACACCCATAATCCGTTTTAAAGAATCATAATTTAAATCATAAATACTTCTATATTTTTGAACCTGGCGCAATTCAATCCCAAGATGCCACAATAGAGACGCTAAAGGTGCGATAGAAAAACAAGTTTTTGTCGTTAAAAACGCTAAAAGAACTCATTTGTGTACCTCCAGTATTCCCGTATCCATTCTGTAACTTACATTTGCGAGACTACCAATAGATAAGAATGTTGTGTTCTATAGAGTGGATCAAGAGATACTATTTCTTAGATAAGAAGAACAAAAAGCGCTGGAATAACTCAGCAGGAAAAGCTGCATCTGTGGACAGACCCAGGGTTAACGTTTCAGGTCCATAAACTTTCAACAGCACTGAAGAAAGTCAGGAACCTAAGAGTTTTGAAGGCAGTGGAAGGGAAGAGGAGACAAGAAGAACGAATTTGAAGGACAGTGACGGGGTGGAGGCCAGGGGAAAGTAAATTACAAAAGACATTATGATGCAACACCCAAAATGAGTGGCAATGGAGATCATAAAGAAACAAAAGTTGTGTCAAAATGAGGTGTGACTTGTTACATTAAACCACCTGAATGCAACATGAAGGGGTGAAGAAGGATGCCAGGCAAGATCGACGGAGAAGAAACAAAAAAAAAACCACATAGAATAAGATGAAGGCAGAGGCTGTGAACTAACGTTTTTGAGTGCAGAATGTTGAGTGCAGAACGCTGTAGAGTGTCGAGCATGAAGATAAATCACTGCTCATTGAGCTTCCTTTACAGGACACCGTAGCAGGCTATAGACAGCAAGATAAGCATGGAAGGAAGGTGGAGAATTAAAATGACTTGCAATCCGAAGCAAAACAATCACTCATTCTGCATTTGTGCTCTCCTGTGTAGACTAGACCACATCTTGGGCAGCATGTACAGTATAATAAATTGAAAGGAGTGCAAATAAATCACTGTTTACCTTGGAAGGAGTGTTTGGGCCTTGTTTCCCGATTTCTAATCCTAAATAACTGAAATGATTTTCTGGCCATATTCCGAGATTTTTACAAATGGAGAACAAGACCTCTCGTCTCACCTACACTTTTGAAAAACTTCCCATTTATTGTGCACTCTTTCCACTTTAGTCCTGCCTAAGTGCATCATTTCATACTTACCCACATTGAATTTTAGCTAATTCTCAACATGCTGCTTAGTTTGTGATTTCCACCTCCTTGAGCTCTTGCTTGGGGCTGGTGATTGAGGTCAGGACTGTTTCCATGTCGCTTCATCTCCTCAGTGCCCAAAATTCTAACAACCTCAGCTTTAAATAAACTCATGCCCTGTGTACTCAGAGCTCTCTACGATAGAGAATTTCAAGAGTTCAGAAATCTCTGAATGAAGAAATTCCCCCTCATCTTTCATTATCCTAAATTCCAGTGAAGAGGCCCTTTTTGCTCAATTTGTTGCTTGTAGATCCGCCTTATCATCCCGAGAATGAATCCACGGAGCTTTCAATACACCACCTCTGATGCAAGCATTTCCTTCACCGGGTAAGACCATTATTGCGGTGAACCGGAAAAAATTGCAACAATTCGTTAATCATAAATTCCAACTTGCTTGCAATGAAGTCTGACACAATATTTGCCTTCTGAATTGCTTTCTATCCTTGGATTAGGAGTTTGTCTGAATTCTGCACCATTAGATTCAAATTCGTTTCAACACAGTCGGTTATTATTCTCTCTCCTGACCATTGTTTTTTTTGTTTTCAACACCATCCTTTACTTCAGTAAATTATTCAGTTTTCTTTCTCGCGCTCTTCATCTGCCAAGCTCGCTGCTATCCGCTGACGATTACTGTAATTTCGAGGACTCATAATGATTGCTCGTCCGCGGTGCGGTGGCCAAGTGGTAAGGCGTTGGTCTCGTAAACCAAAGATCGCGGGTTCGACTCCCGTCCGTACCTTCTACAAATATGTAGAAATCCTCTTTCAAAATTCCCTAGGTCTCTTTCGAAAGATGTGTTGTAAGCAAGTTTTCCTTTAGACAAAGTAAGATTTCTAACTTTTGATGAAATACAGAACATCACGAACTGCCAAGTCCTGGCTCAAGAATACAGCTCATTTTTCACAATCTGATCAAGGTTAGCAAAACAAGGAACTATCATTTTCCATTAACTGTCCTTTTGAACCAAGCGGTTATCTTTAAATATGGAATTTAAGACCAAATAAATTAGCCTAACAATGGCCGGAATCAATTAATGAACTAACGAAGCCTCACCTGACAATATTGTGATATTCATGTAAAGGATAAAACCAGGGTCTTAGAGAAGAGCTACTGCTCGCCATATTCTGGTCAAGAATACCTATCAACAAAGAGATACCAAGATTATTATGATTCTGCAGCCTGACCAACCATCGGAAGTTGTAAAGTCTGTTTTTGGATTTGATAAGTATACTTCTTATATTTTAACTCTGTATTGATTAATATACTTTTGAACAAACTTATTTTTAATTTGCCTCCTGAGAACATTGTCCCACCTCGAGTTTTTAATTGATGTTTCGAGTCCTCATGACCTTCAACAGAACTGAGTAATATTAGGAGAGGGGTAAAATATAAGCTGGTTTAAGGTGGGGGTGGGGGGTGGGGGAGGAGAGATAAGTTGGGGGGATGGTTGTAGGGACAAGCAAGCAGTGATAGGAGCAGATAATCAAAAGATGTCAAAGACAAAGGAACGAAGAGGTGTTAAAGGTGGTGATATTATCTAAGAGAATGTGCTAATTAAGAATGGATGGCAGGACACTCAAGGTACAGCTCTAGTGGGCGTGGGGTGGAAAGACTGACAGGGCATTACAGGTATAGATTTAAAAATAATGGAAATAGGTGGGAAAAGAAAAATCTATATAAATTATTGGAAAATACAAAAGGGAGGGGGAAGAAACGGAAAGGGGGTGGGGATGCAGGAGGGAGTTCAAGGTCTAAAGTTGTTGAATTCAATATTCAATAAAATTCAACAACTTTAGATCTTGAACTCCCTCCTCCATCCCCACCCCCTTTCCGTTTATTCCCCCTCCCTTTTGTTTTTTTCCAATAATTTATATAGATTTTTCTTTTCCCACCTATTTCCATTATTTTTAAATCTATACCTGTAATGCCCTGTCAGTCTTTCCACCCCACCCCCACTAGAGCTGTACCTTGAGTGTCCTGCCGTCCATTCTTAATTAGCTCATTCTCTTAGATAATATCACCACCTTCAACACCTCTTTGTTCCTTTGTCTGTGACATATTTTGATTATCTGCTCCTATCACTGCTTACTTGTCCCTACAACCACCACCACCCCCAACTTCTCTCCCCCCACCCCCACCTCCCCACCACCCCCCCACCCCCCCAACCTTAAACCAGCTTATATTTTACCCCTTTCCTAATATTACTCAGTTCTGTTGAAGAGTCATGAGGACTCGAAACGGCAATTCTTTTCTTCTCCGCCAATGCTGCCAGACCTGCTGAGTTTTTCCAGGTAATCCTGTTTTTGTTTTGGATTTCCAGCATCCGCAGTAGTTTTTTGTTTTTATCTCGAGTTTTTAATTCTTGTTCAGACCTCAAAGAGTTAAAATTAATTATTGATAGTTTGGGTTGATTCGGCTTTGAATATTTTATATTCACTGGTCGTGAAGTTGTGAAATACACGAGCAAGGTGCAGCAGATGTGTCTCCCTTTGATGCTCTCGGATGGATGAGAAGTCTATAGGTCTCACTCCAGTGTTTGAACGCAAAAATCAAGGCTGGGCCTCAGGGCAGGAATGAGCGATTTCTGTGCCGTTTGAGGCGCGATTTTCAGGTGAGGCGTTAAACCTCCTTCTCGGCTGGATTCAAAAGTTTCCCCCGCACAATTTTCAAATACACCAGGAGAGCGTTCCCTGCTGCCCTGTTCACCATCAAGCAGCATCACAAAAGCAAACTATGCGGTCATGATCCGGTGTTGGCTGTGAGAGTTTGCTGTGCGGAACAGTGACTGAACTTCAGCAGTGCTTTACTGACTGAATTGACATTGTTGACTACGAGAGGGCCTCTTAAAGAGTCATTACATTCATATCTTTCTTTTATAGACTCCCGAGTACAGAAGCGGAGGGGTATCAAAGAGAGCCAGGGTAAGAGAACGCGAGTCAGGGCTGAACTTTAAATACCACTCCCACTCCCCCAACTCCTGCCCACGCCGCCAAGTACAGAGATTACTCTCCACAGTACAGGGTCAGGCCTATGAGAAAGATCAACGACATAAGGCATTTCATGTACCTCTGCTGTTGTATATGCATTACGCGCTAATGCGCAACTAGAGTCAGACAACTGGCGGCAACCCTCATTTGCGCCCATGCTTTAGGTGGTGTCATACTGTCAGTGACACTAAGTTAATATTGATTGAGTCGTTTCCGACTGGGGTTACATGATAGTGTGGTAGTGTGCAGCGATATTTGCTTTAGCCCATGAGCAAGCAAAGCTGAGTAGATTACTTGGTGACGGTGCTCTGCATTGTTTCTAATAATTTTACACTTCCCTTTTGAAAGTGGCCACGGAATCTGCTTTCACCGTCCTGTCACGCACTTTTTCCAGATCACTCAAAGTCGCTGGCGAATGAAAGGAATCTGCTTCGCCCAGCTCCCAGCCCCTTCGTTTTATTTTTATTCGTTTTATTTGCCAATTATTGTGAACGATATTTGTCCACTTCTTTATCATTGAAAAGCCTTCCCCTGTTTTGAGTACCAATTTACTCCGCCTACTTCAACCACTAGACGACGATGGAATATAATTTCGCTCATATTACTTTTAAAGTTTCCATTTTTAAACGGAGCAAACATTGGAATCATGATGTGTTATTGGTAACAGGAACGTGGCTGACAAATACATGGCTTGGTATTACAAGTTCCTGGGATGATGTTTTTCAAGAAAGATTGTTTAGGGGATAAAAAGAGGAGAGTTGGCCGTATTCCTTGAGAATTATATTGCATTGTTGGAGAGCGAAAATTGCCTGGATGGGTCAATGCTGTTAGAGAGGGAGATCCAGAATTTTCACTCAGCCACCGTGAAGAAACTGTGATATCATTCCATGTCCGAATGGTAGCTGGACTGAAGGGACGCTTGCAAGCGGTTGTGTTCAAATACCTTCATTGCGTTTGTAATTCTAGATAATAAGATCGAGGGTTCGGAAGGCACTATTACATTATAGGTACAGGATTTGGACTAATAGATCGCACTGTCAGAGATCCAGCACAGGTACAATGTGCTGAATGGCCTCTTACAGTGTTTATCAATCTGTATTTTTGGGCGTCAGCACACAGACTTTTTGAGTTGAAGGCGGCAGAGGGCTCGCTCACTGGGCATTGAAAGGATAGAAATAGACAGGGAAATGCAGGAGGCTCCAGGAACACTGCCGTCCCGTTCTCTCCTTCTGCCAGAATTTGACATTTTCAGATGTTACACAGCAAAGGAGGTTAAGGGATTTATAGCAAAGGCAGGTGGTTGTAGATGGATCAAAGACTAGCTATGATCCCATTGAATAATGGAACAAACTCGAGCGCTGAATGCCCTCCCCCTGTTCCCCTGACCCTGTTGGCGCGCACGTCATCGCCCTCAGCCACTGTGGCCTCACAGAGTATGAGGTCTCGGGGTCACTGGTCGGGTTCACGGGGTCAAAGCCGGCGTCAGGGCCTGAAGTCGGTCCAGCTGCCGCTTGGGCGCCCTCTTCTGCTGAAGCAGTGTCGCCAGATTTAAAACTGAGTCAAGGTTGCAGTGAAATCTTCAAGATAGAGCGAAAAGGCAACGGGTGATCTGAAAGAGTTCAAAAGTTATTTCATACCAGAGAAATGTGGTAGGGTGGATACAATGTGGATTCCGGACTGGTGTCTCCAATTTAACCTTATCGGAGACACTCTTGGAGCTCACTTTCACCTTCCGCACGCTGCAGCTCTTTAAAATTGATTTGAATATAGTGACGCTTTGTGACGCTGGATAGTCGTTAGAAATGCTAATTCACTCAATAAAGCACTGCCCCGTTGCTCACAGCAAGCTGCCACAAAGGTCACTTGTGAATGACCGAACAGTTTGTTTATGTGATGTTGGTTGGGAGAACACAGGACGAAGGGGAAAATTTTCCTGCTCCTCTTGAAAATAGTGACCGGGAATCTAACTAGGTAGGCATTTTAATGTCTCAACCAAAACATGATACCTCCAGCTGCACAGCTCTCGTTCATTCTGCACTGACCACAGCCTGAAATGCTGTGTTTAAAACCAAAGCGAGACCTGGGCCCTTGTGAACCACAGAGAGCACCAAGTGAGCGAATGAGACTGTCACTTGATCGTATATTCCACAGTTACACAACCAGTTTACCGCATATATTTTCCTGCTTCAACTGAAATTCCTTTAGTTTTGTGCCCAGATGAAGACTGGGAGATGAACTGATCGAAGTGTTGAATTGTGAAAGCGATTCGAATGGGGCAATACAAATAATTCCTTCTACACAGCAGCTTTCCTGACAACACCAAGCTTACCTCAGGGGCACAATTCCTTTCCTGAACACAAGAGGTCTCTTTATATTTCCACCCACACCTTTTACGCTCTGCCATTTCCCAACACTGTCATGCGCCACGGACTTCCAAAAGGCTTTTCCCGCAGGAATTGCGGCCAATTTGTTGCAATCGTTTCTTAATTCGAAGCGGCTCTTCCATTCGATCCATTTTCATACTTCATAAGATAAACTCGGAAACAAGCACTGCTCGCTTCAGCGCCGCAGCCTGCCAGCTCAACACGCACACATCCCAACTGCTTTCCAAAAGAGCGAACTACTTATCAAAAAAATAATCGCAGTTCCTCAGTTTGCAATGATTATATTTCAAGATTTCCAAGAAACTGTTTTGAACTATCTGCTTTCATGTTGAACAATGGCTTCGCAGCGCTTTCTCAGGCTATCGCAAATATCAAAATGTATCGATAGGTTCAAAGCACAGGTATAAGTTGGGGGCAAGATATTCGAGAGGGTGTGCTCTACAAGCTGGTTGCAGGGAAAGATAATGCAGCAGTTGGTATGTGGTGCCATGATCGTATGATGGTTGCCGCTCTGCGTTGTGGCCCCAGCAATCTCGGTTAGAATCGGGGTCACGGCAATGATTCTTTCCTTCATTTTCATCCCTACGACAGCTGCTAAAAACAATGAGTCAACCTGAGTTGCATGAAGACATGCTTTTTGGAAATGAAAACCTATTAATTAATCCTGAACCCAGCCCTCTCTTTTGCCTGTGCTTAATTGTCCAGAATTCGACCACATCGTCTCAGATTCTTCTCCCTTTCAGAATCACTAACTCCCTTTACTTTCCTCCTTCATTCCCATTGCAACTTTACTGAGACATTGCCTCATCTGACACTCGTTCTCAATATTTCCGCCGTTAAGTTTGCTCTGCTACCTCCACTGCTGCGGGAAGCACAAGCCCCAATCTCACCAAAGCTGCCTCGAACCCTACGGCTTTGTTTAGATGTTTCCGCCCCCACCCCAACCCCCCCCCCCCCCCCCACCGGGAGGACAAGTGCAGGGAAAGTAAGATTGTCTTTCGGAAGTGCAGCCATTCGATTGCACGCGACATTTTCTGGTAAAACACAAAATGAAAAAAAAATGAAGATTGTGTGCGCAGCATTTGAGCTGTGTGAGCGATGGGCTGACAAGCGGGCGGTGAAATGGTAAAAGAAAGCCGAATTCATCGTATTCGTTAATATTAGCGATGGAAAAAATGGAACAAACTGGTAACAATGGTTAAACTAATTTGGCAGGGGGATGGGGTACAGAGTCGAGGTACCGTAGGGAGTGACGCGCAGCCAGATTTGGAAGAGAAACTAAGTCAGTCGGGAAAGCTAAGCAAATATAGACCTGTTAAGGCACAAGGGAATAATACAAGGCTGGATTGCATCGATTTTAACACAAGTAGTCCTAGAAGTGACATGGGTGAACTGAGGGCATTGATTAATACATGGGGATATGATATTGTTGCTATCACAGAGACACGGTTGAGGGAAGGGCAGAGCAGGCAGCTCAATATTCCAGGATATAGAATCTGCAGGCCTAACAAGAGAATGTAAAAGAGGAGGTGGCATTGCACTATTGATCAAGGAGTCAATTACTGCAGTAAAGAGGGATGATATCTGAGAAAGTTCCTCAAATGAAGCCAAATGGGTTGAACTGAAGAACAAAAAGGAGGCAATCACGTTGTTGGGAGTGTACTATAGGCCTCCAAACAGTCAGGGGGAGATAGAGTAGCAGATATATAGGCAAATCTCAGAGAAGTGTAAAAATACTAGGTTAATAATTGTAAGCCGTTTCAACTTTCCCCATATTAACTGGGATAGTCTTAGAATTAGAGGGGACGGAATTTTTATAGTGCATCCAGGAGAGATTTTTTGGTCCAGCAGTTAGAAAGTCCTACAGGAGAAGGGGCGGCACTGCAGCTAATATTAGGGAATGAAGCCGGGCAAGTGGTAGAAGTGTCAATGGGGGAGCATTTCGGGTATAGAGCCATTATTTTGGTTGATTTATGGTAGTTATGGTAAAGCACAAAAATGATCCAGAAATATTAGGAGAAAGACAATTTCAATATGATAAGACAGGATCTGGCCCACGTGCACTGTTAGCACCTATTTGTAGGAAAGTCTACATCAGACCTGTGGGAGTCATTCAAAAATGAAATAGTGAGAGTTCAGGGACAACATGTGTCACTAAACGTGAAGCGTAAGCCCAAAATGTCCAGGGACCTCTGTATGTCATGTGATATAGAGGATTGAATAAGGAAACACAAGCGGATCATAGCAGAAACAGGGGGCTGAAAACAGCGGAGGCCCCAGACGAGTATAGATAATGTAGGGCGGTGTGTAAAAATGTAATTATAAGAGCAAAGAAAAGCATGAATAAGCATTTGGCGGGCAATATAAAGGAAATTCCCAACGCATTTTATAAATATATTAAGGGCAAGAGGGTAACCAGGGAAAGAGTGGGGCCCATTCGGAGTCAAAGCAGCAATCTGTGTGTGGAACCGGAGGACGTAGGTGCCGTTTTAAATGATTACTTTTCATCTGTGTTCACTATGGAGAAGGACGATGTAGGTGTAGAAATCAGGGAGGGGGATTGTGATATACTTGAACAAATTAACGTTGAAAGGGAGGTATTAGCGGCTTTAGCTGGTTTAAAAGTGGATTAATCCCTAGGCACAGATGTTAAGATGTATCCCGGTCTGCTTTTTGGGCAAGGGAGGAGATTTCAGGGGCTCTGACACGAAATTTCAAATCTTCTCTGGCCACAGGAGAATTGCCAGAGCACTGGATGACAGCGAATGTGGTATTATCATTGAAGAAGGGTAGCAGCGTTAAACCAGGTAATTACAGGCCAGTGAGTCTAACATCCGTGGTAGGGAAACTATTGGAAAAACTTCGGAGGGACATGATTAATCTCCAATTGGAGAGGCAGCGATTAATCAGGAATAGTCTGCATGGCTTTGTCAGGGGGAGATCATGTCCAACAAATTTAATTGAATTTTTGGAGGAAGTGACTCGTTGTGTCCATGAGGGTAGTGTAGTTGATGTAGACTACATGGGCTCAGTAAGGGTTTTGACAAGCTCCCCCCTGGGAGAATGGTCAAGAACATAAGAGCCCATGGAACCCAGGCAATTTGGAAAATTGGGTCCAAAATTGGCTTAGTGGCAGGAGGCAGAGGATGATGGCCCAAGATTGTTTTCGCGATTGGAAACCTGTGATGAGTGGTGTACCACACGGATCGGTGCTGGGGCCTTTGCTGTTTGTGGTGTACGTTAATGATTTAGGTCTGAATGTATGAGTTATGATCAGTAAGTTCGCAGATGACATCAAAATTGGTGGTGTTGTAATTAGTGAGGAGGAAAGCAGTAGATTGTAGGACGGTATAGATGGGCTGGTGGGATGGGCAGAGCAGTGGCAAATTGAATTTAATCCTGAGAAGTGTGAGGTGTTGCATTTTGGGAGGGCTAAGACGGCAAGGGATTAGACAGTGTACTAGGAAGTACAGAGGGTCAGAGGGACCTTGGTGTGCATGTCCATAGATCCCTGAAGTCAGCAGCACAGGTAGATAAGGTGGTTGAGAAGGCATATGGGATGCTTGCCTTTATTAGCCAAGACATAGAATATAAGAGCAGGGAAGTTATGCTGGAGCTACACAAAACACTATTTAGGCCACAGGAGGAGAACTGGGTGCAGTTCTAGTCGCCACACCATAAGAAGTTTGTGATTGCACTGGAGAGGGTGCAGAGAAGGTTTACCAGGGTTTTGCCTGGGCTGGATCGTTTCAGCTATGAAGAGAGACTGAATAGGCTAAGGTTGTTTTTCTTAGAGGAGGGAAGACGGAGGGGGGCCTCATAGAGGTATACAAAATGATGAGTGACATAGATAACGTAGATAGGAAGAAACGTATCCCTTAGCGTAGTTGTCAATAACCTGGGCAATAGATTTAAGATAAGTGGCAGGACGTTTAGAGGGGGTTTGAGGGGAGAAAAGTCATCCAGAGGGTGGTTGGAATCTGGAACACACAGCTAAATGGGGTGGTAGAGGCAGGAACCCTCACAACATCTAATAAGTATTTAGATGAGCACTTGAAACGCTATAGCATACATGGCTACAGGCCAATTGCTGGAAAATGGGGTTAGAATAGATAGGTGCTTGATGGCCGACACGAGCAAGATGGGCCGAAGTCCCCGTTTCTGTGCTGTATAACTCTAGGTTACTATGACTCCTAATTCCCATTCGCAGTGTTTGCAGTTCGGCCTCCAGCTCATCAATTCTGACCCAAATCTCGTTAATCCGCGGGCACTAATTGCAGACGTGATTGACATGGATTGCAGCGGCACCCAAGAGCTCCGAAGTGCTGCAACCGTATCACATCCACTGTCCAGCCATCTTTATTGTGCTAATTATTTGCATTTACCCTAACCAGTTTATCGTTCCCCTTTTCGCCTAGCTCGCTCACTCACCAATCCCTGGCTTCAAATTCTGTGCGCTCAAGCAGCACTCAGTGCAGCCCAGCAGCACCAAGATGCCCATGTATTTTTACGTCCTGAAACACAATAATGAGTCAAGCTCTGCTAAAGCTCAGAAATTTAACCCTTAAAACTCCCTTACTCGTCAAGCTCCTGGATTCAAACCATGTGCTTTGTCAGTGGAGACACTCTCTCGCTATTTTCTGCACAAAATCATCCGCCCAATCTCCTGTATAAATTTCACCGCCTATATTAAATCTCTCCCTAACATTCTTTGTTCTAAAGAGAACAATTCTGGCCCCCGTACTGTATGAACGTAAATTATCATCTCACCCCTGGACATGAGGAAAGGCGAAAGAGTACACAAAGTTTTGGAAGAAATCCAATCTCCAGCTTGGTGAATGTTGAGAAACGCTTTGAAAACCTAATCAGAGGAGAATTAAGAGCGAAGACGCCGACAGGTCAGAGGCAGTTAAAGGTACCTTTCCCTTCTTTAAGACGCTGAAACATTTAAGCTGAGCTAACTGGTGAATTTAACTACAAATAAGTGACAGGATTGTCGATGCTGCACATCAGGAAATAAACATTGTTTGGTTTCAGAATATTTGAATACTTGGAATTAGAAAATGCAGTTAAAGGCTCGAATATAGAAGGCTCCTGGAGACTCATTCATGTTTTGGCCTTGGGCAAGGTCAGCCTTTACCATGTAATCGCCATCAATGTCTCATGCTTTATCTTGGAGATGAGCAGTTCTGTGGTTTGTGTGGCGCAATAGGATCCTGTTTGCTTATTAACCGATGGTTTAGTAGTTCAGTTCCACTCCGGGCATTTGCAATTTCGATATGGGTCCTTCAGTTGCAATCAAATATTCGCCACCCGTTGTCTGTTCTGCTGAGAAGCAGTGAGCTCTCACCGCGATGCTGACATAGAAGCAGTGAGTTCCCACCGCGATACTGTACGAGTATATATTTGAAATTAGTTATCGATATCCACTTCATTACAAATATACTGTTATTGCGCTGAAATAAACTAATTGATAATATACCTACGGGCATGTTCCAAACACAGAGCGAGCCTTGGTCACCAGACCGTGTTCCCAATTTATTTTAGGCCAGTAGAAACCTGACTAAATCTTCAGAAAATATCTCCATGGTAATTGGCAAGATTCGTACTGAAGCGGGGAGATGGCCATGGATTTTTACTTCATCACGTGAAACATTCCGCAACGACGACTAATCACAGTTCCTGGAAATGTTGATCTATTGAAATCACATTGATCTCCGTTTAAGCGAATTCTCGGAAGCAGTATCTCCTTTTCCTATATATATATACATTGCTGTTTTGGCCTTCCCGAAAGCTTTTCCGAAATGAAGCTGCTCAGGAAATGCAAAATGGCTACCTTCCCGTCACCACTATGCTAACAAGGAACAAGCCGCCCTTTGCTGCTATGCATTTCCGACAGTTACGGCAGCTCCACAATCACGCAATCAATACATCTTATTGCATTTACCAACCCCAGGGGGAGTAGTGCGATTCCTGTACGGAAAGAAGGTGGATGGACAATGAGACAAAGAAGTGCAGACGGACAAAGAGAAAACGAGCCAGACGGATAGAGTTTGAAAGGTATAGATATATTTCACAGCGTCCAGCGCTATGATATTTCAGAAAGCAACACGAAAGAGTTTTTCTGCCAGTGACATGCTTCAGCGGTATAGTGAATTTTGTACTGACAAAGATGGAGAAAAAAATAAAGATTCTGTGTCTAAAAAGTTGCTAAAATTAGGACTATTAAAATCCTGCTATTTATAAAGTTTGACACTCGATCCAACAGCTTTAATCTGGCACTTCATACTGTTCGGCCAAGCTACCAAAGAGAGCGAATGTCAGTTTTGAAGCTGGTGACTGCTAACTGAAAGAAGCGTTACTCGTGTACTGCCCCTCACCGCGCTCCCCCCACCCAATACCCTTCCGGTGCTCTACGCCAACCGACTTTGCAATGAGCCGCGGGGCTAAATTCTTTCTTTCTATCCTTTGCCCTTGTGGGTCATTTGGTTGGTAGGCATTTAAAATTTGTGTATGTCGTTTGGTTCGAGGTCACGTCGAGCGCTGAGGCTTTCATTCAACTGAGTGACTAAACGTTTCTTTCATGATGGCTATTCTCCTTGTGGAGCAATTAAGAGGGCGTTGGGTCAGCATTTAGGATTGTTTAAAGACAGTTGCTTCGAGATCATACCAAGCGTCATTGAAAATCATCGGCGATATTCCTCAGCGTTATGGAAAAAACTATGTTAGATGCTGGAAATGCACATTAGCAGCGGCATCATGGAAAGGAAAAGAGAATGAATATTTCAAATTCGTGGCCTTTCATCACAGTTGAAGGTTTTACCCGACCTGCAGCGTATTCAAGAAAACTCATTCCCCGCCACCAACCCCCCCCCCCCACCCCCCCCCCCCCCCACCCCAGCTTGACAGCGGTAATGTGAATCCGATTCGCGTGCACATAGAGTCACAGAGATCTACAGCACAGAAAAAGGTCATTCGGCGCATCGGCCCCGCGCCGATCAAACAAGTGCCTAACTATTCTAAACCCATTTCCAGCTCTAGGCCCATAGCCTTGTATGCCATGGCATCGCAAGTGCACACCCAAATGTTTCTTCAACATGATGATTGTTTCTACCTCTACCACTCTTTCAGGCAGTGAGTTCCAGATTCCTACCACTCTCTGGGTGAAAAGATTCTTCCTCATATCACCTCTAAACCTCCTGCCCCTTACCTTAAAGCTATGCCCCCTGGTTATTGATCCCCCCACCATCTTATACGATTAACAGTGTAGACGTTGTGCAGAAAGGTAAGTGCAGGAAATTCTCTGAGATGTATCCAACAATAGGTGACAGTAGAACAGTAGAATTGTCTACAGTAGAACTGGGGTCACTGTAGATTGCAGCTGGTGACGAAACTTACACATGCAGGTTTGGTTGATTCACTTAACTGGTGTGTGGCGCAAATAATGTCAGGGTTAAAAAGGTGATGAATTTGGAACGTAATCGGCGTAGAAATTCATCTGAGTCATTCTGAAAAGAACAAGGAGCAGAGCGTGCGATAAAAAGTTGAGAACTGCATGCAGAGAGGTACGTGCAGGAAATTCTCTGATAATCGCTGTGTTTGAATATCTATCTACGTTACATTGCTGGATCTCGTCTCGATACATCTCATTTGCCCCATTCCTCTTTCAGAGACTCAACCTGGGCAGGACGGACCGAATGGGCTCATTCTGTGCTGCAATCATTCTTTGCTTCTCTGTTTAGCACTCCCTTCGGTCATCACATGACAAACTCTTTTGCTATTTTATCTTTCATGGCTTTCCCTTCATCACAGACGTTTCATTTTGTTCATTCTTCACCCTGCCCGCTTTCACTTGATTGATATCAATTACATTTCTAATTTTACCATTTCTTATTAAAGCTCATTGACCTGAAACATGAACTCTATTTACCTTTCCAAAGATGCTGCCTTACTAATTTGCAGCATTCTCTGCTTTTATCGCTGCCTGGGTTCACCAATGTCCAGAACTTGAACTCGACCAGCCTTACAGAAACTCTAGCTACAAGAGCAGGTCAGAGGCTAGGGATCCTGCGATGAGTAACTCACCTCATAGCCCCACAAAGCCGGTCCACCACCTACAAGGCAGAAATCAGGAGTGTGATTTGAATAAGTGCAGCTCCAACAACACTGAAGAAGCTCCACACCATCCAGGACAAAGCAACCAGCTTGACTGGCATCCCTTCCACAAATATTCACTCCCTTCACCACCGGCGAACATTGGCAGTACTGTGTAACATCTACAAGATGCACTGATGAACCTCAGCAAGGCTCCTTAGGCAGCACCTTCTATACATGCGAGCATTACCATCTACAGGGACAAGGGCAGCAGACAAATGGGAAAGCCACCACGTGGATGTTCCTCTCCAAGTTAGTCACAGTCCTGACTGGGAAATAAATTGCCATTTCTCCTCTGTCGCTTGGTCAAAATCCTGGAACTCCCTCCCAGCAGCACTGTGGGCTTTCCTACACCTCTGGGGCTGCAGAGGTTCACCACGCAGCTCAATGGCAATTAGGTATTGGCAATAAATGCTGGCCGAACCAGCGACGCCCACATCCCGTAAATTATTTTTAAAAGTAGGTCTGAAAGCATGGCTGGTCGACTTTACGTGGCAATCTAAGTATACGTTAGCGCAAATACGGTGTTATTGTTAGCTGCCTTGTCGACAGGTATGATTCTTGTTAAGACAGCTCATAAGCTCTTTACCCTTGTTTCCTGAATTAATGAAATGTTAACCGAGCAACCTTTTTAAAATTAAACAGTTTATGTTTATATCTGCATCAAACAAATAATGGGTTGATTATAGATATAGAAACACAGATTCTTTACTACATGAAATTCTTAAGATGCTCTTTTTGGCACCTGCTGCATGTTTTTTAGGGTTTTTTTCTCTCCAACTCTGTCATTATAAAACTGGCTATGCGTCAAAAGTATTTCACTGGCTATGAAGCGTTTTGGGACACCTGGTATTCGTAAAAGGTCAACGTCTGTTTACTTTCAGAATTAACAAACGGCTGGGGTTGTGAAATGTATCTCTGCCTTTCAAGCTCTACCTGTCTCCCTGTTTCTGCCGAGACTACTTTATAGCTTTCCCTCTGTATTCCTGTGTCTCTGCCCATTCCTCTGTTTTCCTGACATGAATCGCGCTCTGTAATAAAACGACTCCCTCTAGGGTCAGTAAATATAGGCGGACCTGTTGGCTGCGTGATTGATGAGCTGACGAGTCTATCGGAAATGCGAAGCAGCAAGGGCGGCCAGTTCCCTGTTTGTAGATCCCCACCTGTCACGCGGGAGACCGGGCCGACGCGAGGGTGTTCATTTTAAGCTGAAGAAATGTATTAACAGTTCCTGCGCAGCTTCATGTTGGATAAACCGTGGATAAGACCAAAAGAGCAAAGATGAAAACGCCAAAGGAGATGCTTGAGCTGAGAATGGGCTTAAACAGAGATACTAGCGATTGCAATGAATCGACATTTTCAGAAAATAAGATCCGCTGCCGTGCCCGAATAGTTAGGGCGGTGGACCAAGAATTTAACGGTTCGAATTCTACCGGTTACGAGTGCAGTTTCTCGCAGTTGTTTGTAAGATTTAACTCTTAGACTCGAAGAAAAGCAAAGCATTGCTGATGTTCGAAATCTGAAATAAAAACGGGAACTGATGTGGAAAAACTCAGCAGTGCTTTTGCACAAATAGCGGTCTTTTCAAGTTAGTTGCAAATTTCCATCGCTAATATTAACTGATAACTTGAATTCGGATTTTTTTAACAATTTCACCGCCCGCTTGTCAGCCCATCGCTCACTCATCTCAACTACTGCGCAAACAAACTTCATTTTCTTTTACATTTTGCGTTGACAGAATCACTGGATTCGCAAGAAAATGTCGCGTGCAATTGAGTGGTTGCACTTCCGAAATGCAGCTCTTGTCCTCCCGGCGGTCAAACATCTAAATATAACCATATGGTTCGAGGCACCTTTAGTGAGATTTGGACATGTACTCCCCGCAACAGTGAAGGTAGCAGAGCAAACGTAACGGCGGACATATTGAAAATGAGTGCCAGAGAGGCGCAATGCCTCAGCAAAGTCTCAATGTAATTAAAGGAAGGAAGTAAAGGGGGTTAGTGATTCTGAAAGGGAGAAGAATCTCCGTGAAAAAGTGGGGTCAAAATGTGGACAATCAAGCACAGACAAAAGTTCTGAAGTAATTAATAGGTTTTCATTACCAAAAAGGAAATTCATATTGTCTCATTGTTTTCAGCAGCTATCACAGGAATGAAAACGTAGGAAGGAATGCCTGCCGTGACTCGGATTCTAACCGAGGTTGCTGCGGGCGCAACGCAGAGTACAAACTACTGTACGATCACGGCACTTAATGCCAACGGCTACATATGCTTTTCCTTATAACGCGCAAGTATATGGCCCATCTACTTATATCTGCGCTTTAAACCAATCGATACATTTCAAGATGTAAGAAGGCCCCACAATACACTGCGAAACCAGTATTCAATCTGAAAGCAGATTGCTCACAACACTTCCTTGGAAATCTAGGAACAAAAACAGTCCTAAATAAAGAATGGCGATTTTTTTTTTGATAAATAGTTCGCTCTTTTGGAAAACAGCTGGGGTGCCTGCGAGTTGTTCTGACAGGCTGCGATGGTGAAACAAGCAGCACGTATTTCCGAATTTGCCTTATGAAATATGCGAATGGAAGGAATGGAAGATTCGCATCGAATTAATTAACGATTGCAACAGGTTGGCCGCAATTCCCCAGGGAAAAGTCTTTTGAAAGCCCATGGTGCACTACAGTGTTCCAAAGTGGCAGAGCGTAAAATGGGTGTGTGGAATTGTGTTCAGGGAAGGAATTGTGCCCCTGAGGTATGCTTCCTGCTGTCAGGAAAGCTGCTGTATAGAAGTAATTATTTGTATTGCCACATTCGGATCGCTTTCACAATTCAACACTTCCATCACTTAATCTCCCAGTCTTCATCTGGACACAGAACCAAAGGAATTTCAGTTAAAGCAGGAAAATATATGCGGTAAATCGGTTGTGTAATTGTGGAGCATACGATCAAGTGACAGTATCATGGGCTCACTCGGTGCTCTCTGTGGATCACAAGCGTCCAGGACTCAGTTTGGTTTTGAGCACAAAATATCAAGCCTGTGGTTCCGTGCAGAATGAACGAGAGCTGCGCTGCTGGAGGTGCCAAGTTTTGGATGAGGCGTTAAAATGGTTCGATGCAAAAGATTCCTGGGCACTATTTTCAAGAGGAGCAGGAAAGTTTTCCCTGTCGTCCTGCATTCCCCAATCAGCATCACAGCAGCAAACTGTCGCTTATTCACAAGTTTTTTTGCAGTTGTAGTTGTGTGTTGTAGTTACCGCAACCTCGGCTCATATCTGCGTCACAGCAAAGGTTACTTCACATATTTCCTAAAATGTGACATTTCCTAAAAGAACGGATTGAGGAATCAAAGGTCTGCCAATGTAAAGGTTTATTTTTTCCTCCCAAACTGAGCGCATCCACATTTCTGTGTAACCGGCAACATAAAAGACGGAATGTGCTGGAAACAGCAGACTCAAAACCAACTGAGTTTGAATTGAAACTGTAAAATGACATTTGCAAGCGGGGTTGTGAAACTTTGGAATACATTAACACGGAACAGCGGCTATTGTTGACTTGACAGCACTGTGGATTACAAAGATTCAAATCCCGCTCCAGCGTTTGGGCATAAAACTCAAGGCTGCGTTGCAGGGCAGTACTAAGTGAGTGGTGCGGTCTTTCAGTCGACATGTCAAACTGCCTACAAGCCCCCCAGCACTTAATTCAAGAAAAGCGGTGGAGCTCATTCCAGATCGCAACTGGCTGAGTGAAAATTACAACCTGGTTAGCTCATCTCACCGCTTCGGTTTTATTTTTTTAACCATTTGCTGAAATCGAATTCCCTATTCTTTTGTCAGTGAAAGCAGCCTCTCCCTACTTGCTCTGTCACCTTCTCCGCCTATCCCCCTGTATAAGATTGAACGTCTCCATAAAATCTCCGCTTTCCCTTCTTTACTCTAAAGAGAAAAATCCCGGCCTCTATAATCTCACCGCAGAAATCAATTTCCACATCCCTGGGCATGGGGCAAGGCGGAAGCCTGCATAAAGATTTGGAAAATATTGTCAGTTGGAAGTGGGAAGAATGGAAACGGAACAACGCAGAAAACCCGGACTCCAGCTTTGTGAAACTTGAGAAAAGAACCCGGGAAACCTAATCAGAGAAGGACGGGCGAGCAGCCCGACTGATCAGAGACAGTCAAAGTAACTTTCCCTCCATCATGACATTAAAACATTTAATCTGAACTGATTGGTGAAATTAAATGATATCTGTCATCGACAGAATCGTTGTTGTTGGTCATCAGGAAATAAAGCTGAATACTGGTTTCAGGACAATGCGAAAAGTTGAAACAGGAAAATCAATGAAAGGCTCGGATATAAACGGCTGGAGGAGAGCTATTCATATCATAAAGGCAAAATACAGCGGATGCTGGAAATCTGAAACAAAGAGAAAAAATGCTGAAAAAGCTCAGCAGGCCTGATAGCATCTATGGGGAGAAAAACAGACTTAACGTTTCGAGCCTGTATGACTCTGAAGAAGCATTTTTTGTTTTTGTCGGAGAGTGAGTCATGTTGACTTGGTTTATGCAATTGAGGTCAGACTGTTCCCATGTAGCTGCTAAAAATCTTGCATGATTTGTTTTGCTCAATACTGCCAATAGAGTCTCTGTGGCGCAATCGGTTAGCGCGTTCGGCTGTTAACCGAAAGGTTGGTGGTTCAAGCCCACCCAGGGACGGAGCTGTTTACTTTTTTCTCGCGTTAATGACTCATGACACATAGCTGTTGCATGTTTCCTTCATTTTCAATTAAACATTCGCCAATCATTGTCAACTTTGATACCGGTGAATTCCGACCGAGATACCTCATGAGTATTCATTTCAAATAAATGATACTGACGTCCACCTCATTAGGAATATACATTTTCTGTGCAGCTTCACATTCGAAAAGATGTGGGGAAGACAAAAGTGCAACAAAAAACAAACAGAAGGATATGTTCCATCTCAGAATTCGCTTCAGTGTTTTTTTACGTGATTTTCAAGCTCAACCATTCAATTGTCTAAAGGTGGTACTCGTGGCCAGACGGATCAGGCAATGGGCTGGTAATCGGTTGATTTTTTTTTGTTCGCCTCGCGCAGCTTGAAATCCTGCTGACAGTGCTTGCAACCCCTCTCAATGATTTAGAAAAATTATCCAAATTTCCTTGGGCCCATTTATGGCATACACGGACTAATATTCAGCATATTTGAACGCTATGAATAATTTCTTCTGATTTTTATTGACAGCCCTTCTTGTTTTGTTTGAAATGAATGCAATATATTGGTCGTTTTGAAGTACATAACTTGAGCACTGATGAAAAGAGACATTTCGTGGAGGTTTTTCTTCTTGCACTCGTCAGGACAATTAGAAAGAATACCAATGTCATGAGAAACAATAACTTTATACTGTATGAGAAGAAAGCATTGATTGGTTGGCAAGGGGAAACTGATTGGTAGATACGTTGCCATGGAGAAGGCACCAGTTAATGGTGACTGACAGCTAACTGCCAAGTATTGTTTGAAATTTAAACCAAGCAGCTTGACTCCGTTTGCCCAAGCATTTCCCAGATGAAAGAGCCAGCGAATGGCTATCACTGAATTTGTTTAGCTCAAACAGACGCATTTTGTGTGTAAATATAACCAGTAATTGTAATTGTGTCTAGGCTCCTCAGATTACCATGGTACTCCACTCAAAGACATCGAATTGAATTGCACTTCATGCAATGTCATATTCAAAATGTTATGTACTTATATACTTGCATGAATAAAATACAGTTTTAGCTGCAAGATTGCGAAATTGCTTTGGCGCGATGTGTGTAGTCATATCAGAACATCAGGATTTATCGGATGCAAGGGGAGATAGAAATCTCTTTCACACAATTATTCAATCTCCCGAATATAAAGGAAATCAGAACAAGAGTCTCAAATCCCTTTGACTTTTTGTGGCGTGCTGCGAGTCAACTGCCGGAGAGAGAGAGAGCTGTCAACCATAGGAGCCACAGTCATATTGCAACAGATTTTGGAACTTACTGCAAATGGACCAGGTTACAGGTGGAGAAAAAATGGGTCTGATATCGGTCGGCGAACTTTACTGGACGCTGCTCATTGGATAATAAGATTTAGGTTGGCTATGGAAAAGGACAAATAACGATCTGAGTAAGAACGGGGGAAAACCAACCTGTGTCTGCTACATCTAATGTTTTATTCTATTATTTTAAATATATATTTATAAAGTATCTCGGTGGGATGTTTACTCGTTAACATCACAGCTGACAATGTTTGGGGAATATCCTATCATAGCCGAAGGACACAATAAAACGCAAAACCAAAATAAAAGCAAAACACCGCAGATTCTGGAATTCTTAAATAGAAAAACCCAGAAAATACTGGAAAATCCCAGCAGGCCTCGCAGCCTCTATGGAGAGAAACAGAGTTAATGTTCCGAGTCTAATGTTATTCTTCTTCCGAACTGGAGAAAGGTTTTATGGTGTTATGGTGTGTTTTATGGTTTTTGAAAGGGGGGTGGGGTGTTGGCATGTTGAGCAAAATATAATGTCAAGGACAAGTTGGAGGGCTGGAGAGATTAAATAAAAAACATCTCATGAAACACAAAGGAAAGGGACTTTCCAAAGAAGGCTGTGGAGGCCAGGTCATTGAGTGTATTTAAGACCGATAGATAGGTTCTTGATTGGTAAGGGGATCAAAGGTTACGGGGAGAAGGCGGGAGAATGGGGTTGAGAAACTTATCAGCCATGATTGAATGGCGGAGCAGACTGGATGGGCCGAAGGGCCTAATTTCTGCTCCTATGTCTTATGGTCTTATGGACTTGCAATGATAGTTTAAAGACAAAAGCTTTGGTACAGTGTAAGTGCTCACAGCAAAATGAAGGTGTTCTTCTTCGGCAGGCACTCGGGGTTGAGGATAATTTGATTCCACAGTAAAAATGAGTTCTCAGTTGACTAAAGAGTGCAATGCATGACGTATGGTCTCTGTCATACGTGGGGCAGACAGCAGTGGGGGAAACGAGCGATTGGGGTTTCCGGATTGCCAGACGCTCGTTTTGCTATCGAAGTTTGGCTTCAGCTAGGCCTTGCCAATGAGACTCGAGATGTTTTTTTCTTTCCCGGATGCTTTCCCTCCGCTTTTGGTGGTGTTGGTGCAGAGCTTCAGAGTGTCCTTGAAGCGTTTTATCTCTTGGGGCTCGCTTGCCATGTCAAAGCGCCGAGTAGAGCGCTTGAATCGGGAGTCTAGTGTCAGGTATGTGGACGATGTGGCCCGCCCAGTGGAACTGATCGAGCGTGGTCAATGCTTCGATGCTGGGGGTGTTGGCCTGAGTGCGAACACTGATGTTGGTGCGCCGATCCTGCCAATGCACTTACAAAATATTGACGAAGCAGCGCTGGTGGTACTTCTCCAGAGGTTTCAGGTACCTGCTGTCGAAACCCCAGAACAGGTTTCAACACTGCCCTGTAGACCATGAGACTGGTGCAGTGTTTGTGGCCCTGGTCTACAAACACTCTCTCACTCAGCGGCCGAAGGCTGCGCAGGCACACTGAAGGTGGTGTTGATCCTTGTCATTGATGTCCACCTTTGTTGACAGCAGGTTCCTCAGGCAAAGTGGTCCACGTTGTCCAAGGCCTTGCCGTCGATTTTGGTAATAGCGGGGCAGTGCGGCGTAGGTTCGTAGACGACCTTTTTCTTACGGACATTTAGTGTGAGGTCCATGCCCTCGTCTGCCTCGATGAAGGTTTAATCTTGGCTTGGTGCTCGGCCTCTGGTTGCACGCAGTCGCAAGCATACTCTGCACACTGTAGTTCAATGACAGAGGATGGGACGGCCTTGGATCTGGCCTGCAAACTGCGTAGATTGAACAGGTTCCCATTTGTTCTCTAGTTTAGGTCCAATCCAACAGGGAGCTTTCTGAGGGGGAGGTAGGGCATTGCAGCAAGTAAAATCAAGAAGATCTTCCGTGCGATGACAAAATCTTGCTCCGGCCCCTTTTTGAATATGGATTGAGTCTCTGGTGGATCCACCAGTTAGAATCACGGCTTGCATGCCATCATGGAACAGCTGGAGGATGGTGATCAACTTTTGGTAGCAGCCATAACAGAGGAGGATGCTCCATAATGCTTCTCGGTTGAGAGTGTCGAAGGCTTTTGTGAGATGTCTTGTTTGTGATCTCTTCTCACACACAAGATATCTCCACATTTTCACAGACCCGCTTTAAAGTCAGCCGCTGCCGATCTCTGCGTCATGAGCCACAGGCATTCCTCTCAGGGGAAGCAGCTGGAACCTGTCGTTGTACACAACTAGCGCTCTTTTCAAGCTTGTTGCATTTTTTCCAATCGCTAGTATTAACCGATTAGATGAATCCGGATTTTTTTTTCCATTTCCCCGCCCACATGCCATCGCTCACACAGCTGCTGCGCTCACAAACTTTTTTTTTTCATTTGGCGTTGACGGAATCACCAGATTCACAAGAAAATGTCGCGTGCAAGCGAGTGGCTGTCCCAACAATCCTGCTGTCCCAGCACTTGTTCTCCCGGCGGTCAAACATCTAAATATAACCATTGGATTCGAGGCAGCATTGGTGAGATTGGGAAATTTACTCCCAGCAACAATGAAGGTAGCAGAGCAAACTTAACGGGGGAAGCATTGAAAATGAGTGTTCGATGAAGCAATGCCTCAGCAACGTGACAATGTAATTGAAGGAGGGAAGTAAAGGAGGTTAGTGATTCTGAAAGAGAGATGTACGGTCGAATTCTGGGCCATCAAATACAGGCAAAAGAGAGGGATGGGTTCTGAAGTAATGAATAAGTTTTCATTGCCTAAAACACGTCATCATACACCTTAGATCGACTGATAGCTTTTAAGCGCTGTCACGCAAGTAATTTCTGCCGTGACTTGGATTTGAACCGAGGTTGCTGCGGCCACGCCGCAGAGTACTAACCACTATACGATCACGGCACCTCACACCAATTGTTGCATGCCCCCTTCTCTGCAACCAGCAAGTATATGGCCCATCAACTTATATCTGCGCTTTGAACCTATCGATACATTTCACAAAACACTGCGAAACCGGTGTTCAATCTGAAAGCAAGTTGCTCACAACACTTCCTTGGGAATCTAGAAATACATTCAGTGTCAACTGAGGAACTGCGATTTTTTTGGTAAGTAGTTCACTCTTTTGTAAAGCAGTTGTGGTGTGTGCGTGTTGTGCTGGCAGGCCGGGACGGTGAAGCGAGCAGCACTTGTTTCCGAATTTGCCTTATGAAATATGCGAATGGAAGGAATGGAAGATTCACTAAGAAACGATTGCAACAGATTAGCCGCAATTCCAGAGGGACAAGTCTTTTGAAAGCCCGTGGTGCACGACAGTGTTTGGAAATGGCAGAATGCATAAGGGGTTTGTGGAAATGTAAAGAGACCTGTTGTATTCAGGGAAGGACTTGTGTCCCTGAGGTAAGCTTCATGTTGTCAGGAAAGCAGTTATATAGAATAAATTATTTGTATCGCTCCATTGGAATCGCTTTCACAATTCAACACTTCCATCAATTCATCTGCCAATCTTTATCTGGACACGGAACCAAAGGAATTTCCGTTGAAGCAGGAAAATATATGCGGTAAGCTGATTGCGTAACTGTTGAATATACGATCAAGCGGCAGTATCATTCGCTCACTTGGTGCTCCCTGTGGTTCACAAGGGCCCAGGTCTCGCTTTGGTTTTAAACGCAGCATTTTAGGCTGTGGCTCAGTGCAGAATGAACAAGAGCTGTGCTGCTACAGGTGCCATGTTTTGTTTGAGACATTAAAATGCCTACCTGGTTCGATGCAAAAAGTTCCCGGGCACTATTTTCAAGAGGAGCAGGAGAGTTTTCCCTACCGTCCTGTGCTCTCGCAACCACCATCACAGAAGCAAACTGCTCTGTTGTTCACAAGTTCGTTCGATGCGTTGTTCTCATAGCAACCTCCGTTCAAATCTGCTTCCTAGCAAACATTATTTCATATATTTTCCTGTGACCTTTCCGAAAAGAACGGATTGAAGATAAATATCTTATTTATTGCTCCCAAACTGAGCGCATGCATGCACATTTCTGTGTTTGATGCTCCAGAATTCAAATCGGAAACATTAAAAACAGAATCTGCTGGAAACAACAGACCAATACTAATTGAATTTTGAATTGAAACTGTAAAATGACATTCATAACCGGGGCTGTGAAACTGGAATACATTAATACGGAACCACGGCTATTGTTAACTTGGTAGCGCTGTGGATTACAAAGATTCACATCCCACTCAAGCGTTTGAGTATAAAAATAGAGGCTGGGATGCAGGGCAGTGCTAAGTGAATGAAAGAAAAATACTGCGGTTGCTGGAAATCTGAAAGAAAAATAGAAAATGCTGGAAAGACTAACAGGTCTGACAGCACCTGTGCAGAGAAAAACAGAGTTAAAGTATCGAGTCCGTTTGAAGAAGAGTCATACCGACTCGAACCGTTAATTGTGTTGTTTTTTCTGCACAGATGCTGAGTTTTTCCAGCAAGTTCAGCTTTTGCTTAGGTGCTAACTAAACGGCGCGGTTTTTCAATCGATGCGTTATGCTGCCTGCAGTTCCTCCAGGACTTTATTCAAGAAAAGCGACGGAGCTCATTCCGGATCATAACTCACTGAGTAAAAACTAGAACCTGGTCTGCTCATCTCCCCGCTTCCGTTTTTTTTTTAACCATTACCTGAAATCGAGTTCCCTACTCTTTTGTCAGTTACACAGTCTCTCCCTATTTGCTCTGCCAGCTTCTCCACTTATTCCCCTGTATAAGGTTGAACGCCTCCATCAAATCTTCGCTTAACCTTCTTTACTCTCAAGAGAACAACCCCGGTCTCTATAGTTTCACAGCAGAAGTGAATTTCCACATCCCTGGACATAGGGCAAGGCGGGAGCCTGCGCAATGTTTTGGAAAATATTGCCAGTTGGGAGTTGGAAAAATGGAAACGGAACAAAACAGAAAACCCGACTTCCAGCTTTGTGAACCTTCAGAAAGGCTGTGGGAAACGGGGTCAGGGGAGAATGAAGGGTGAACTGATCAGAGACAGTCAAATCAACTTTCCCTCCATCAAGACGGTGAGATATTTAACCTGAACTGATTGGTGAAATTAAATGATATTTGTAATCGACAGGATCGTTGTTGTTTCTCATCAGGAAATAAATCCTAATATTGGTTTTAGGACAATGGAAATAGTTGGGAACAGTAAACCTAATGAAAGTCTCGGGTATAAAAAGCTGGCGGAGAGTTATTCATGGTGACTTGGTTTTTCCGATTGAGATCCTTCTCCTCCTCCTCCATTGTCATTGCCAGACTTTGAATTGAACTGCGAATACACACTTATGGCGACCAATGAAGAGCACGTTGTGTTAGCATTTAGACTTCTTAGTAGGCAGTTGGTTCGACAATTCTTCTGGGTGTTTCTCAAACCACTACAGGAGAAGAATGTGTGGTTAAGCGTTTAGAGCCTCCTGGATAGAGAGAAGTGCAGGAAATTCTTCGATATTCCCGGAATCTGAAGACGTAGACACAGTATATGCCCAGAAGTAGTGTCGACAAACCTTTCGTTACCCCATTTACTCTTACGGAGAGTCAGGACGGACAGAATGGGCTCATTCTGTGCTGTAACCATTTATGATATCCTGTTGAGCACTCCCTTCGGTCAGGCATGGCAAACTATTTTGTCAATTCATTTTTCCTGACATTCCCTTTATCACAGGCATTCCATTTTGTTGATTTCCCACGCTGCCGCTTTTCTCTTGCTTCCTATCAATTACATTTCTAGTTTTTCCTGGTTTTAATGAAAGGCCATCGACCTGAAACATGAACGCCGATTCTCTTTCCACAGATGTTGCCTGACTAATTGTGTATTTGCAGCTTTTTCTGCTTTTATTCCAGCGGAGAAAATGTATAGCAGCAAAGGCGGTCAGTTCGCTTTTAGTGTAGTGATGAATATCCCCGCCCTTCACGTGGATGATGGGTTGACGCTAAGGTAGCGATTTTAAGCTGAAGAATGTTATTCACATTTTCTGTGAGGCTTTATGTTCGAAAAAATGTGGGGAAAAGCAAAAGTGCTCCAAAAAGAAAGCAAAGGGATATGTTGCATCTCAGAATTCGCATCCGTGTTTTTGAACGTGATTTTAATAGATCAGCCTTTTAGTTATGCGAAGGCGGTACTCGTGGCCTAGCGGATCAGGCGATGGGCTAGGAAGCTGTTGATGTTTTTTTTTTTTGTTTCTCGTCCGAGCAGCTTTAAATCCTGCTGACAGCGCTTGCAATTTCTCTCAGTGATTTAGAAAATTTATCCAAGTTTACTTGGGCCCATTCATGGCAAACGTGGAATAATACTCAGTACATTTGAACACTATGAATAATTTCTTCTGATTTTAATTTGCAGTCCTTATTGCTTTATTTGAAACGAATGCAAAATAATAGTCGTTTTGTAGCACAGGATTTGAATATTGATGAAAAGTGACATTTCGTGGAAGCTTTTCGTCTTGCACTTTTCAGGACAATTAGAAATAATACCAATGTCATGAGAAACAACAACTTTATACTGTATGAGAAGAGAGCACTGATTGGTTGACAAGCGGAAACTGATTGGTCGAGACGTTACCATGCCGAATGCACCAGTTAATAGTGACTGTCAGCTAACTGCCAAGCATTGTTTGAAATTTAAACAAAACAGCTTGACGCTGTTTGGTAAAGCTATTTCCCCGAGGAAAGAGCCAGCGAATGGCTATCGCTGATATTGTTTAGCTGAGACAAAGGCAATGTGTTTATAAATATAACCAGTAATTGTAAGTGTGTCGAGGCTGCTCAGATTGCCATGTGCTCCACTGTAAGACATCGGATTGTGTTGCATTTCATGCAATGTCATATTCAAAATGTTATGTACTTTCACAATTTCATGAAAAAAGTACAGCTTTAGCTATAATTTTGCGAAATTGCTTTTTTGCGCGATTTGTGGTCACATTAGAACATCAGGATTTATAGGGTTCACGGGGAGATAGAAAACTCTTCTGCACAATTATTCAATCTCCCGAATATAAAGAAAATCAGAACAAAAGTCACCAATCCCTTTGGCTTCTTTGACCTGCTGCCAGTTCAGCTGCCCGGGAGAGAGAGAGAGAGAGAGAGAGCTGTCAATCAAAGGAGCCATAGTCACCGTGCACCGGATTTTAGAACTTTCTGCAAATGGGCCAGGTATCAGTCGGAGAAAAAGTGGATCAGATTTCGGTAGGTGAGCTTTACGGGACGCTGATCATTGTAACATAAGGTTTATGTTGGCTATGGAAAGTGACGAAGAACAATCTAGAGTAAGAATGGGGAAAAGCCAACTTCAATAGGATCAGGAATCAGTTTCTGGTATAACTAATACTTTCGCCTTTTATTTCAAATGTATACTCATAAAATATTTCGGTGGGAACTTTACTAGTTAACATCCGAGCTGACAACGTTTGTGGAATATTTTATCACAACTGAAGGACACAATGCAAAACCTAAATAAATGGTGAATGTCGAGAAACGCTTTCAAAACCTAATCAGAGGATAATTAAGAGCGAAGATACTGACAGATCAGAGACAGTCAAAGGCACCTCTCCCTTCTATAAGACGCTGAAACATTTAACCTGAGCTGCTGGCGAATTTAACTACTAATAAGTGACAAAATTGTCATTGCTGCACATCAGGAAATAAACACTAATTTGGTTTCAGAACAATCTGAATATTTAGAATCAGCAAATGCAAAGTCTCGAATATTGAAGGCTCCAGGAGAGTTAATCATTGTGGCATGAATGTTTTCGCCTTGGGCAAAATCAGTTTGTTGCCATGTACTCGCCGCCCGCCATTAATGTCTCATGCTTTATCTTGACATACAGCATTTCCGTGGATTTGTGCAGTGCAATCAGTTATCGCGTTCGCTTATTAGCCCCTGGTTTGGTGGTTCAAACCACCCCAGGCCTTCGCACTTTTGGCTTCCGTGTTCAGCTGCAATGAAATGCTCGCCACGCGTTGTCTGCTCTGATGAGAAGTAGTGAGTTCCCACCGCGATACTGCATGAGTTTGTATTTGAAATTAAAGAAGAAATAGGCGTGCCAGTTACCGATATCCACTTCATTCCAAATATGTTAATTTATTGTGCTGAAATAAACTAATTGATAATATATCTACGGACATATGCCAAACAGAGTGCCAGCCTTGGTCAGCTGGCGATACTCCCAATTTAATTTAGTCCAGTAGCAACCTGGTTAAAGCTGGTTAAATTCTCCCTGGTGATTGGCAAGATAGAACTGGAGGGGAGAGACGGCCTTGGATTTTTAGTTCTTCAAGTGAAGCATTCGGCAAAGACGACTAATCACAGTTTCTGAAAATGTTGATCTATTGAAATCACATTGATTTCTATTTAAGCGAATTCTCGACAGCTTTTCCAAAAAGAAGCTACTCAGGAAATGCGAAATGACTTTCTTCTCGTCACCACTATACGAACAAGGAACAAGCCGCACTTGCTGCTATGCATTTCCGACATACGTCAGCTCCACAATCACGCAGTCAATGCATCTTCTTATATTTACCAACCCCAGAGGGAGTAGTTCAATTCCACAGAGTGTTTCATGTGAGGAAAGAAGGAGGATGGACAATGAGACAAAGAAGTGCAGAGGGACAAAGAGAAAATTAGCTTGACAGATAGAGTCAGAAATCTGCAGATATATTTCACAACTCCAACACTTAGTTATTTCAGAAAGTAAAACCAGGCGTCCTAAAGAGCTTTTTAGCCAGTGATACACTTTTGCGGTATTGTCAACTTTGCCCTGAAAAAGATGGATAAAAAAATATAGATTCTGTGTCTAAATCGTTGCTAAAATAAGGACTAATAAATGTCCTGCTATTTTGACACACGACCTAGCAGCTTTAAACTTGCACTTTGTACTGCTTGGCCAGGCTACCAAAGAGAGCAAATGTCAGTTCTGAAGCTGTCGACTGCTAACTGAAAGCTGCGTGTCCGGTTTACTGCCCCCCAATGCCCATCCGGCGCCTCATCCCCCCCCACCCAACGTTGCAATGAACCGAGGTGCTAAATACTTCATTCGTACTATCCTTTGCCCTTGTGGGTCATTGAATGGCGCGTTGGGTAGACATTTAACATTGCTCTATGCCAGTTCGTTCGAGATCATGTCGAGCGTTGAGGCTTTCATTCAACTGAGAGACTAAACGAATCTTTAGTTGTGGAGTTTCTCCTTGTGGAGCAATTAAGAGGGCGTTGGGTTGGTATTTTAGATTGTTTAAAGACAGTTGCTTCGAAGTCACAACGAGCGTCATTGAAAATCGTCGCCAGATATTCCTCAACCTTACGCGGAAATGAACTATGATGGATGCCAGAAATGCGCATTAGCTGCGGCAGCATCACTGAAGGTAAAAGAACGAACGTTTCAAATTCGTGGCCTTTCATCACATTTGAAGGTTTTTCACGACCTGCTGATTATTTAAGAAAACGCCATGTTTCCTTCCTTCAGTTTAAGAGCGGTAATCTGAATCCGATTCGGGAGCAGATTTTGTACAGGCTGTATGTAGAAGGGTAAGTGCAGGCAATTATCTGAGAGTTTTCGAGCAATTGGAGGCGTATCTACAGTGGAAATGGAGGGGTCACCGGAGATTGCAGCTGATAACGAATCTTATAGATGCAGATTTTGTTGAGTCACTTAACTGGTGTGTGGCGCAAATAATATCAGTGTTAAAAAAGTGATGAATCTGGAACGTAATCGGCGTAGAAATTCACCTGGGTCATTCTGAAACCAACACAGGAGGAGAACGTGCGATAGAAAATTGAGAACCGTATGCAGAGAGGTACGTGCAGGAAATTCTCTGGCAATCCCTGGATTTGAATATTTATCTCCGTTACATGCCTGAATCCCGTCTCGATACATCTCAGTTGCCCCATTCCTCCACAGAGACTCAGCCCCGGCAGGACACACCGAATGGGCTCATTCTGTACCACAATCATTCTCTGCTTCCCTGTTTAGCACTCCCTTCAGCCATCACATGACAAACGCATTTGCCATTTTATCTCTCCTGGCTTTGTCTCTGTAACAGGCGTTTCAGGTTGTTAATTCTTCGCCCTGCCCGCTTTCACTTGATTGATATTAATTACATTTCTAATTTTCCCATTCCTAACTAAAGCCCATCGACCTGAAGCATGAACTCTGTTTCTCTCTCCACAGATGTTGCCTTACTGATTGCGTATTTGCAGAATTTTCTGCCTTTTATTACTTCCTGGGGGTTACCATTGTCCAGAAACTGAACTAGACTAGCCATATAAAAACTATTGTTACAAGAGCAGGTCAGAGACTAGGGACCCTACGGCGACTAACTCACCTCATAACTCCGCAAAGCCACTCCGCCATCTACAAGGCAGAATTCAGGATTGTGATTTGACACTCCCCGCTTGCTTGAATGAGAGCAGCTCCAACAACAGTGAAGAAGCTTCACACCATCGAGGACAATGCAACCCGCTTGATTGGCAGCCCTTCCACAAACATTGACCCCACCCATCACCGACGAATAGTGGCAGCAGTGTGCACCATCTACACGATACACTGCTGAATCTCACCAAGGCTCCTTAGGCAGCACGTTCTAAACATACGAACATTACCAACTAGAAAGACAAGGGCAGCAGACACATGGGAACACCACCGCCTGCAAGTTCTCCTCCAAGTCACTCACCATCCTGACTTGGAAATACATTGCCATTTCTTCTCTGTCGCTTGGTCAAAATCCTGGAACTCCCTCCCTAACAACACTGTCGGCGTACCCACACTACAGGGGCTGCAGAGGTTCAATACGACAGCTTACCAGCACCTTCTCAAGGGCAATTGTGTATTGGCAATAAATGCTGGCCGAACCAGCGGCGCCCTCATCTCGTAAATGAATAAAAACTGAGGACTGAAAGCATAGCTGATCGATTCTACGTGGCAATGTAAATATATGCTAGTTCAAATATGGCGTGATTGGTAGTTGCTTTGTCAATCCCTGGGTGTGATTGAAAAACCAATCCTTCAGTTAATGTCCAAACGCGCTAAACGTTTGCGACACAAGAATTGCAAAGGCTGGTAACCGTTAATTAAACCATGGAACATTTATGTTGGATACATGGGAACAGACTGATATTGCCAGTTTCATAAACATCCAAGTCACCGTGAATAACTCTTCTCCAGCCATTCGTTTCCTTTTGTGTTTCTAAGTATTCGAATTGCCCTGAAACTAATATTAGTCTTTATTTCCTGATGTGCAGAAACGACGATCCCGCCTTCCGCCTTACCTCATGTCCAGGGTGGTGGAAATTCAGTTTTGCGGAGAGACTATAGAGGCCGGAAATGTTCTCTTCAAAGTAAAGAAAGTTAAGCGGAGATCTGATGGAGACGTTCAGACTTATAAGCGGAAGTGGGCGGAAGAGCTGATGGAGCAAATGGAGGAAACTGATTTCACTGAAAAACAGTCGGGGACGAGAAAAAGATGATTTAAGATAATGGTGAAATTAGTAAAACCGGAGCGGCGGAGGTGAGCTGAGGAGGTTCCCGTTTTAACTCAGCAAGTTGCAATGATCTGGAATAAACCCCCATGCTTTTCTTCAGTATACTGCTGGGGGATCGATTGTATCCAGCCCAGCAGGCAGCCCAATGTGTCTTCTGAAAGGCCGCACCACCCACTTCCCACTGCGCTGAGGCCCAGCCTTGATTCTTGTGCTCAAACACCGGATTGGGGCCTGAATCCTTGTGATCCACAGTGCTGCCAAGTAGGCCCTAGCTGCTGCTCTGTGCTCATGTATTCCACACTTTCACAGCCCCGTTTCCAAACATCATATTACCTTTTCAGATCAAATTCCATAAGTACTCAGTCTGCTGACTCTTTCTAACAGATACTGTTTTATGAAGGCACGGACATAAGAAATAGGAACAGGAGAAGGCTATTCGGACCTTCGAGCCTGCTCCGCCATTTAATAAGATCATGGCGATCTGTTTGCGTTTTGAATTTCACATTCCTATCTACCTCCGATAACCTTTGGTTCCCTTGCTAACAAGAATCGATCTACTTTCGCCTTTAAAAGATTCAATGACTCCCACCTCCACTGCCTTCTGAGGAAGAGTTCCAAAGTCGCACAACCCTCTGAGAGAAAAGGAATGTCACTCCATCTCTGTCCCAAAAGAGCAACCCCTAATTTTATAACATTGTCCCCTAGATCTGGACTGACCCACAAGGGGAAGCATCCTTCGACTTATAACTTATCAATATCGTTCAGGATCGTATACACATCAATCAAGTCACCCCTCCAGTCTTCTAAACTCCAGTGGAAACAAGCCCAGCCTCATAAGGCAAATCGCTCGTTTCAGGTAACAATCTCGTAAGCCTCGTCTGAACCTCCTCCAATGTATTTACGTTCTTCCTTAAATAAGGAGACCAAAGTTGCGCAGTATTACAGACTTGGTCTCACCAACGCCCTACATAACTGTAACATAGCACCCTTTCTTTTATGTTCAGTTCTTCTCGTAATGAAGGATAGCATTTCATTAGCCTTCTTACTTAATTGCTGTACCTGCATACTAACCTTTTGCGCTTCAAGCAGTGGAGAACCTGCATCCCTCTGAACATTTTAAGGTTGACTGTTTGAATTCTGGAGCATCAGATACGGACATGTGAAGATGATCAGTTTGTAAACAATAAGAAGATTTTGTCATGAAAGCTATGTCTTACATGTGTAAATGTTTGCTTTCTAACTGTTATCAGGTCTGAGATGTTACAGCAAAATATCTGAACACAATCTGTGCCATGACTCCGATTCGAAAGGCTGTTGCTGCGGCCACAACGCAGAGTACTAATCACTGTAAAATCACGGCGCCGTGCAACAAATGCCTCGGCGTTTTTAACTGCAATCGCCTCTCCTTCACGGACATTGCAATGAGTGCAGGCCCAATCTGCTCAACGATTCGTCCTCAGTCAATCCCTTCCTTCCAGGAATCAACCCAGTGAGCCTTCTCAGAACTGCTTTCAATGCCAGCATATTCCTCTTTAAGTAAGTAGAATAAACCTAAACTGCTCACAACAACGTCGTAAGGCTTCCCAACTTTAATACTCCATTCCCTTTGTAATGAAGACCGTTTTTTTTTCTATTCATTCAGGGTATATGGGCATCACTGGCTAGGCCAGCATTAATTGTCCATCCCTAATTGCCCTTGAGATGGTGGTAGTGAGCTGCCTTCTTGAACCGTTGCAGTCCACATGGTGAAGGTACACCACAATGCCGTTTGGGAGGGAGTTCCAGGGTTTTGATCCAGCGACAGTGAAGGAGCGGCGATATATTTCCAAGTCAGGATGTTGAGGGACTTGGAGTGGAACTTCCAGGTGGTGGTGTTCTCAACTAGCTGCGGTCGTGTGTTTAGAAGGTGCTGTCTAAGGAGCCTTGCAAAATTCCTGCAGTGCATCTGAAGTGTTCCTTCCAATTACTTGTCCGACTTGCATGCTGACTTCCTGTGACAGATGTACGAAGACACCCAGGCCCTTCCCTCCCACAACAACCTGCATTTTCCCTTCACGTAAAATATACACTGTTTTCCCTGTTCTAAAGTAATAAAAACAGGAAATCCTGGGGGAAAAAACTCAGCATGTCTGAATCTTGTTCTAATGTTCTTGCTTGGAGAAAGCGCTGACCCGTTTCTCGCTATTAGCACATTCTGTTATTTGGCTTTGGGACATTGCTCAGCTTCATTCGAGGATTCGGGAAATAAATCACCGAGAGTTCGGGGGATAAAAAAGAGAGTTATGGGGAAAAGAGCAAGGGTTCGGGAGGATAAATAGCGACAGTTCGGGGCATAAATCAGTGAGAAGATATGGCATAAATCATCGAAAGGTCAGGGGATAAAACAGCGAGAGTTCAGGAGAACAAACAGCGAGAGTTCAGGAGATAAAACAGCCAGAGCTCAGGGAATAAATCAACGAGATGTCAGGGGATAAATCAGTGAGAGGTCAGGGAATAAATCAGCGGGAGGTCAGGGGATAAATCAGCGAAAGTTCAGGGGATAAAACAGCGAGAGGTCAGAGCATAAATCAGCGGGAAGACAGGGGATAGAATAGCGAGAGCTCAGAAGATAAAATAGCGAGAGCTCAGGAGAAAATAAACGACGAGAATTCCGGAGATAAAACACCGATAACTGAGGGGGCTGCCTCTCAGTCGGCAGAGGCAGTCGGCAGTGGAGAGCCAGAGCAGGTGAGCACACGGAGATAGGAACCACCACCCAGAAGAGCGGGTGAGGCCTGGAGCGGCGCAGAACGGGCCAACAGTGAAATCGCGAGGCCGTTACTGCTCCTTCTGAATCCCATGGAGAGAGATCCTGTGGGAAGGAGGAAAGAGGACAGTTGGAGTATGTGTGTCTTTATGTCCTAGGCCCAGATAGGGGAGCCTGGTCTCTGCTTGTCTCGGACCGCCTTGCCACTTGTCCGTTTTGTCCGCTAGTCCCGTGTGGTTGCTGGTGTGCAAGGGCCACCCCACATTAAAAGAACGCACGTACAGGCATCTTCCACCCCGTGAAAATGAAGTTCGGGGCCTGGAACCTGAGAGACCCTCATGGACAGCTCCAACAGCGGCAGACCGGAACAGCCGACTGCTATCGTTCACTGAGAGCTGAGAAGTTTCGACATTGACATCGCCGTATTAAGTGAAACCGAGTGGGCAGGGGAACGCCAGCTGAAGGAACAAGGTCTTCTGGAAAAGTACCTCCACGGTGCCTCTACGGGTTAGCTTCGCCATTAACACCGAACTAGTTGGCTGCCTCAAAGTCAGTCCAAGTGGGATACACGAACGCCTTATGACCCTTCGGTTCATCCTAGCTCAAAACGAATGCGGTGCAGTCCTCAGCGCGTATGGCCTAACACTGGGTGCTACAGACGAGTCCAAAGAGGAATTATACTCCAGCCGCAAATAATCCCTGTCCAGAGTCCCAACGGACAACAAGCACATCCTTCTTGGCGACTTCAAAACCAGAGTTGAGAAGGACACAGGGCCCGAGGGAAATGTAGCCGGCAGAGAGGGTGAAAGGAAGTCCAACACCAACAGTACCCTGTTCCTGACAACATGCCTAGAACACGACCTTGTCTTAAGCAACACCTTATTCCATCAGAGAGGCAAGTGAAAGGCCTCATGGCAACACCCTCGCTCCAACCACTGCCATCTGCTCGACTACGTCATTGCCCGAGTGAGGGACCGCAAGGGCGTGCGTAACACCCGCGCCATGACAGGAGGCGATGACTGCTGGACGGACCATGTCCTAATTCGCCTTTTCATCAACACTAATGTAGCCCCAAAGCAGCGACGGCAGCAGAAACAATGCCGCAGGAAAATCAACACTGAGGCACGCAAGGGCCCTGATAAGAGGCCCCTATTCAGCCAACGCCTCACTGATAACTTTGCAATTCCCGGTGACCCAGTGAAGCAGAGTGTCCACAGTGACTTGTCTGCCCTCAAGGCCTCCATCATCAGCACCTGCGAAGAGACGCTTGGTCACTCGTTCAGGGAACGCTAAGGCTGCTTCGTTGAGAGCGATCAGGAGCTGATATGATGCAAGTGCTTGGCATTTCTGAACCAGAAACAGCAACCCACTTGGGAGCAAGGCGGCTGAAGTCTGAGGCACAGCAAAAAACCCGCGACATAAAGAACAGGTGGTAGGTGGAGGAAGTGCAGGAGGTCCAACAGTTGGCCAACAATCATTGCATGCTTGGTTTCCTTAGTAAAGTCAAGACTACCTACCAACAAAGCACCAAAGGCACCGCTCTACTGCTGGCCAAGAATGGACGGGTGATGATCAAGGACAGAGAGTCAGTCAACGCCCACTGGAAGGAGCACTTTGAAGAACATCTTAAGAGGGACTCTGTCTTCAACATAAGTCTCCTCGACTCCAACCTGCAGCATGATGTCTACCAACATCTCAGCACAACCCCAAAGTAGCACAAGGAGAGAATGCCTGGAGGTCTCAAAGACGCCGTAATCATTGCCATCTTCAAGAAAGGTGACACTTCTGACTGTGGTAACTACAGAGGAATCTCCCTGTTGTTGGCCACGGGGAAGGTCATCACAAGAATCCTCATCTATTGCCTACTCAATGTGGCTTAAGAGCCCCTCCCAGAGTTGCAATGAGGATTCCGGCCACTAAGGGGCACAATGGACATGCTCTTCACCACGTGGCAACTGCAAGAGAAATGCAGGGAACAGCACCAACCCTTGTACATGGCCGTCTTTAACCTCACAAAAGCCTTCTACACTGTCAACCGAGAAGCATTATGGAGCATCCGTCTCCGTTATGGCTGCTCCCAAAAGTTGATCACCATCCTCCAACAGCTCCATAATGACCTGCAAGCCGTGATTCTAACTAATGGGTCCACCAGAGACTCAATTCATGTTCAGAAAGGGGCTGGAGCAAGATTGTGTGGTCGCACAGAAGCTCCTCTTGATCTTACTTGCCGCAATGCTTCACCTCCACCTCAGAAAGCTCCCTGTTGGATTGGACCTAAACTACAGAACAAATGGGAACCTGTTCAATCCATGCAGCCTGCAGGCCAGATCCAAGGCCGTCCCATCCTCTGTTATGGAACGACATTATGCAGAGTATGCTTGCGACTGCGTGCAACCAGAAGCCGAGCTCCAAGCCAACATTAAACCTTCATCGAGGCATACGAGGGCATGGGCATTATACTAAATATCCATAAGAAAAACGTCCTCTATGAACCTGGCCCCTCCACACCGCACTGCCCCGCTATTATCAAAATCGATGACCAGGCCTTGGACAACGTGGACCACTTTGCATACCTTGGGAACCTACTGTCAACAAAGGCGGACATCAACGACAAGGTTCAACGCTAACTTCAGTGTGCCAGCGCAGCCTTCGGCGGCCTGAGGAGGAGAGTGTTTGAAGACCAGGACCACAAACACGGCATCAGCCTCACAGTCTACAGAGCAGTGGTGAAACCTGCTCTTCGGTTTCGGAAGCAGGTACCTTAAAACTCTGGTGAAGTACCACCAGCACTGCCTCTGCAAGATCTTGCAAATCCATTCGCAGGATAGGCGCACCAACGTCAGTTTTCTCACTCAGGCCAACATTCCCAGCATCGAAGCATTGACCACCATCGATCAGCTCCGCTGGGCGGGCCACATCGTCCACATATCTGACACTAAACACCCGATTCAAGCGCTCTACTCGGAGCTTTGACATGGCGATCGAGCCCCAGGAGGGCAGAGAAAACGCTTCAATGACACCCTCAAACCCTGCCCCAACAAAACAATAATGGAGGGAAAGCATCCGGGAAGGATCTGAATAGCTCAAGTTTCAGCGGCGAGGGATAGCTGAAGCCAAGCGCCGACAGCACAGAGAGCGTCTGGCAACCCGGGAACCGCACAAAGAGAGCCTGGCAATCCGGGAACCCCACCCAGACGTGTACCCTACTGCTGTCTGCCCCACATGTGACAGAGACCATACGTCATGCATTGCACTCTTCAGTCACCTGAGAATAATTTTTTACTGTGGAATCAAGTCCTCCTCAATCCCGAGTGCCTGCCCAAGAAGAACACCTTTTTGCTATAAGCACTTACACTACCAAAACTTTCATCGTCAAACTATAATTACAAGTCCCTTTCCTTTGTGTTCCGTGAGATATTTTTGATTTAATCTCTACTGCCCTCTAATTTGTCCCTGACATTATATTTTGCTCAACATCCCACCACCCCCTTTTCAAATACCATAAAACGCATCATAAAACAATAAAACCTTTCTCCAGTTCAGAAAAAGACTAATATTGGATTCGGAACATTAACTCTGTTTCTCTGCATAGAGGCTGCCAGGCCTGCTGGAATTTTCTAGTATGTTCTGCGGTTTTTCTATTTCAGAATTCCAGAACCAGCGGTATTTTGCTTTTACTTTGGTTTCGCGTTTTATTGTGTCCTTAAGCTATGATAAGATATTCTCCAAACATTTTCAGCTCTGATGTTAACAAGTAAAGTTCCCACAAAGATACTTTATAAATATATGTTTGAAATGAAAGAAGAAACTACTAGATGTAGCAGACACTGACCCTGATCCATCCTTACCCCATTGAAGTTGGCTTTCTCCCATTCTTACTCAGGTTGTTCTTTGTCCTTTTCCATAGCCAACGTAAACCTTATGATACAACGATCAGCGTCCCGAAAAGCTCTTCTACCGATATATGATCCCCCTTTTCTGCTACTGATACCTGGTCTATTCGCAGTAAGTTGTAAAACCTGGTGCACGGTGACTGTGGCTCCTTTGGTTGACAGCTCTCTCTCACAGGCATCTGACTCGCAGCACGTCAAAGGAATTGGAGGCTCTTGTTCTGATTCCCCTTATATTCGGGAGATTGAATAATTGTGCGAAAGAGATTTCTATCTCCCCTTGAATCCGATAAATCCTTATGTTCTGATGTGACTGCATCGCGCCAAAGCAATTTCTCAATCTTATCTTTAAAACTGTATCTTATTCTTGCAAGTGTAAAAGTACATAATATTTTGAATATGACATTGCATTAGGTGCAATACAATTAGATGTCTTTGAGTGGAGTACCATGGCAATCTGAGGAGCCTCGACACACTTACAATTACTGGTTATATTTATACAGACATTGCGCCTGTTTCAACTAAACAAATTCAGTGATAGCCGTTCGCTGGCTCTTTCCTCTGGGAAATGCCTGGGCCAAACGGAGTCATGCTGCCTGGTTTAAATTTCAAACAAGGCTTGGCAGTTAGCTGTCAGTCGCCATTAACTCTTCATGACAACGCCCCTACCAATCAGTTTCCACTTGCGTAAGAATCAGTGCCCTCTTTTCATACAGTATAAAGTTATTGTTTCTCATGACATTGGTGTTCTTTCTTATTGTCCTGACGAGTGCAAGAAGAAAAACTTCCACGAAACATCTCTCTTCATCAGTGCCCAATTTCTGTACTGAAAAACGACCAATATATTGCAGTCATTTCAAACAAAGCAAGGACTGTCACTAAAAATCAGAATAAATTATTAATAGCGTTCAAATGTGCTGAATATTATCACGCGTATGCCATGAATGCCATGAAGGAAACTTGGATAAGTCTCTCAAATCATTGAGAGAAGTTGCAAGCACTGTCAGCGGAATTTAAAGCTCGCGGGAGGAACAAAAAAATAATCAACCGATCCCCAGCCCATTGCCTGATTTTCTTGACCACGAGTACCACTTTTACATAATTAAAAGGATGATCTATTAAAATCACACACAAAACCACTCAAGCGAATTCTGAGATGGAACATATCTTTTTGTTTTTTTATTGTTGCGCTTATTCTCTTCCCCACAAAGTTTCGAACATGAAGCTGCACAGAAAATGTGAATAACATTCTTCAGCTTAAAATCACTAGTTCAGCATCAACACCCTCATCCACATGACGGGCGGGGATATTCGCCACTATACTAAAAGGGAACTGGCTGCTATGCATTTTCTGGAGACGCGTCAGATGAACAATCACGTGGTAAACAGATCTGTTTATGTTTACCAACCCCAGAAGGAATAGTTTTCCTGGAGAAAGCGATTCCTGTGAGGGAAACAGAGGGTTTGACAGATGAAATACAGAGGGACACCGAGAAAGTGAGCTACGCAGAAACAAGGAAACAGACAAAGGCTGAAAAGTAAGGACACGTTTCACAACTTCAGCTCTTTGTTAATTCAGAGAATAAAGTAATGTTTTCCTTTCAAGAATCGGAGATGTGACAAAGCGGGTTCCCGCATTTGAAATACTTCTTGAAGTGGTCGCTGTTCTAATGACAGAGTTAGAGAATAAAATACAGATTCAGCACATTCCGAAAATAACATCTTAAGAATTTTTAATAAATATGGGATCTTTCCTTCTGAAAATCACTGAAAGTTTAAAATTTTGCTCTTTACTTTTCCATGGAGAATTTTAAATTACCCAGTGGATTGGTATCAATTCAGGGTCCACTTGCAAGGGCGAACTTTCCAGAAAAAATGTCTTTATTTTATCCAGGCACGTTGCATCGACAAACTTGTTTCGTTTCCTCTTATCCAAAAAATACCTCCCCGTGATGGGAGTCAATCCCACCTTAGACAACGCAGGAGATCTTTGAAATCACAATTCGTGGCTTGAACAGAAAGTTCACGAAACAATCAGGGCTAGTCCGAGACTTCGATTCAGTGAGGGGGGTGTGAAGAGAAAGGGGCGGGCGGGGGGCAGGGGGACAAGGCAGTGGTGGGAAGTTAATAGGAAAGTCACCAGCTTCAAAGCTGGCTTTTGAGGTCTGGGGTGATTTGGCCGAGCAGCATAAAGTGCTGAATTAAAGCTGTTGGACGTGTATCAAAATTTAGCATCATCGGAATAGTTACGATTGTTTATTATTGCGATTTATCTATGCAGGCAAAAGATAAGCAGCAAAGAGCTTTGCTTGGAGCCTGCCTGTAGATACAGTATCAATTAGTTTATTATTAGCTCAATATCTTGGTATATTCCTGATGAGGTGAGCGCCATTATCATTTATTTATTAAATAAAATACCTCGGTGGGAATTCACTGGTGAACATCAAAGCTGATAATGTTTGGCGAATATTCCATTGCAAATGAAGGAAACAACCGACAACTGTGTATCATAAATAGATAAAGGAGTAAACAGCCCCGTCCATGGGCGGGATTGAACCGCCAAACTTTCGATTAACAGCAGAAACCGCTAACTGATTGCGCCACAGAGACTCAATTGCTACCAGTGTGCAAAACATTTATGGCAGTTATAGAGGAACAGCCTGATCTAAATTGCATAAACCAAGTCACCATGAATAACTCTCCAACAAAAACAAAAAATGCTTCTTCAGAGTCATACAGTCTCGAAACGTTAAGACTGTTTTTCTTTCCACAGATGCTATCAGACATGCTGAGTTTTTCCAGCAGTTTTTGCTTTTGTTTCAGATTTCTAGCATCCGTAGTATTTTGCCATTCTTATATGAATAACTCTCCTCCAGCTGCTTATATCCGAGCCTTTCATTGTGTTTCCTGTTTCAAATATTCGCATTGTCCTGAAACCAATATTAGGCTTTATTTCCTGATGAGCAACAGCAGCGATCCTGTCGATTACAAATATAATTTAATTTCAGCAATCAATTCAGATTAAATGTTTCAATGTCTTGATGGAGGGAAAGTTGATTTGACTGTCTCTGATCAGTCGGGCTGATCGCCCTTCATTTTCCTCTGATTCCGTTTCCCGGAGCCTTCCTCGAGGTTCACAAAGCTGGAGTCCCGGTTTTCTGTGTTGTTCCGTTTCCATTTTCCCCACTCCCACTGACAATATTTCCCAAACCTTTACGCAGGCTTCCGCCTTGCCTCATGCCCAGGGATGTGGAAATTAAGTTCTGCGGTGAGATTATAGAGGCTGGGATTTTTCTCTTAAGAGTAAAAAAGGTTAAGCGGAGAGTTGATGGAGACGTTCAATCTTATACAGGGGAATAGGTGGAGAAGCTGACAGAGCATGTAGGGAGAGACTGTGTAACTGACAAAAGAGTATGGAACTCGATTTCAGTAAATGGTTAAAAAAAATAAAACCGAAGCGGGGAGATGAGATGTCCAGGTTCTAGTTTTTAATCAGCGAGTTATGATCTGGAATGAGCTCTGCCGCTTTTAATGAATGAAGTGCTGGGGAATTGTAGGCAAGTAAAGTGTCGACTGAAAAACCGCACCATTCACTTAGCACTGTCCTGCATCCCAACCTTGATTTTTATGCTCAAACGCTGGAGTGGGATTTGAATCTTTGTGATCCACATTGCTACCAAGTCAACAATAGCCGCTGTCCCGTGGTAACGTATTCCACAGTTTCACAACCACGTTTACAAATTCATTTTACAGTTTCAATTCAATATTCAATTAGTACTGAGTCTGTTGTTTCCAGCAGATTCCGTTTTCAATGTTGCCGGTTTGAATTCTGGAGCATCAAAGACAGAAATGAGCATGCGCCCAATATGAGAGCAAAAAATAAGCCTTTACATTGGCAAACGTTTGATTCTTCACTCCGTTCTTTTGGGAAATATCACACGAAAATATATGAAATAACGCTTGCCGTGACGCAGATTTGGACCGAGCTTACTGTGACAACAACGCACAGAACTAACTTGGGAATAACCGAACAGTTTGCTTCTGTGATGCAGGTTGCGAGAACACAGGACGGAGGAGAAAACTTACCTGCTCCTCTTGAAAATAGTGCCCGGGAGTCTATTGCATCTAACCAGGTAGGCATTTTAATGTCTCAACATGGCACCTGTAGCAGCACAGCTCTCGTTCATTCTGCATTGAGCCAAAAATGCTGTGTTTAAAACCAAAGAGAGCCCTGGGCCCTTGTGAACCACAGAGAGCATCAAGTGAACGAATGATATTGTCACTTGATCGTATATTCCACAGTTACACAACCAGTTTACCGCATATATTTTCCTGCTTCAACGGAAATTCCTTTGGTTCCTTTGAAGATTGGGAGATGAACTGATCGAAGTGTTGAATTGTTAAAGCGAATCGAATGGGCCGATACAACTAACTTATTCTACACAGCAGCTTTCCTGACAACACGAAGCTTACCTCAGGGGCAGAATTCCTTCCCTGAACACAACAGGTCTATTTACATTTCCACACACCTCTTTTGCACTCTGCAACTTCCGAACACTGTCATGCACCACGGGCTTTCAAAAGACTTGTCCCTCTGGAATTGCGGCCGATCTGTTGCAATCGTTTCTTAGTGAATCTTCCATTTGTTCCAATCGCACATCTCATAAGACAAAGTCGGAAACAAGTACTGCTCCCTTCACCGTCGCGGCCTGCCAGCACAACACGCACGCACCACAACTGCTTTACAAAAGAGCGAACGACTTATCAAAAAAATCGCATTTCCTCAGTTGGCACTGAATGTATTTCAAGATTTCCACGGAAGTGTTATGAGCAACTTGCTTTCAGATTGAACACTGGTTTCGCAGTGCTTTGCCGGGCGATCTCACATATTGAAATGTATCGATAGATTCCAAGCACAGATATAAGTTGATGGGCCATATGCTTGCTGGTTGCAGCGAAGCAATCATGCAGCAGTTGTTGGTGAGGTGCCGTGATCGTATAGTGGTTAGTACTCTGCGTTGTGGCCGCAGCAACCTCGGTTCGAATCCGAGTCACAGCAGAGCTTACTTGCTGCATTCGCATCCTTGTGGCAGATATCAGTCGATCTAATGTATATGAGGACGTATTTTAAGCAATGAAAACCTATTTATCACTTCAGAACCCACCCTTCTCTTTTGCCTGTATTTCATGGTCCAGAATTCGACCGCACACCTTCTCCCTTTCAGAATCACTAACCTCCTATACTTCCCTCCTTCAATTATATTGTCACGTTGCTGAGGCATCGCTTCATCGAACACTCATGTTCGATATTTCCCCCGTTAAGTTTGCTCTGCTACCTTCATTGTTGCTGGGAGTAAATGTCCCAATCTCACCAATGCTGCCTCGAACCCAGTGGTTATATTTACATGTTTGACCGCCGGGGGAACAAGTGCTGGGACCGTTGGATTGCATTTAGGAAGTGCAGCCACTCGATTGCACGCGACATTATCTTGTGAATCTGGTGATTCCGTCAATGCCAAATGAAAAAAAAAATGAAGTTTGTGTGCGCAGCAGTTGTGTGAGCGATGGTATGTGGGCGGTGAAATTGTATAAAAAAAACATCCGAATTCATCTAATCGGTTAATATTAGCGATTGGAAAAAATGGAACTAACTTGAAAAGAGTGCTAGTTGTGTAAAAGTGTAGATTCGAGCTGGTTACCCCTGAGAGGAATGCCTGTGCCTCATGACGCAGAGATGGGCAGTGGCTGACTTTAAAGCGGGTGTGTGAAGATGTGGAGATGTCTTGTGTGTGAGAAGAGTCACACTCAAGACATCTCACAAAAGCCTTCGACACTGTCAACAGAGAAGCACTATGGAGCATCCTCTTCCGTTATGGCTGCTCCGAAAAGTTGATCACCATCCTCCATCTGCTCCATCATGAATGCAAGCCGTGATTCGAACTAATGGACCCACCAGAGACACAAACCATGTTCAGAAAGGGGTCGGAGCAAGATTTCGTCATCGCACTGAAGCTCTTCTTGATCGTACTTGCTGCAATGCTCCACCCCCAAACACCACCACCCACACCCCTAACCCTCAGTAAGCTCCCTGCCGGATTGGACCCAAACTAGAGAACAAATGGCAACCTGTTCAATCTACGCAGTTTGCAGGCCAGATCCAAGGCCGTCCCATCCTCTGTCATTGAACTACAGTGTGCAGAGTATGCTTCCGACTGCGTGCAACTGGAGACCGAGCTCCAAGCCAGCATTAAGCCTTCATCGAGGCAGACGAGGGCATGGACCTCACGCTAAATGTCCGTAAGAAAAAGGTCGTCTACGAACCTACGCCGCACTGCCCCGCTATTATCAAAATCGACGGCAAGGCCTTGGACAACGTGGACCACTTTGCATACATGAGGAACCTGCTGTCAACAAAGGCGGGCATCAACGACAAGGTTCAACATCACCTTCAGTGTGCCAGCGCAGCCTTCGGCCGCTGAGTGAGAGAGTGTTTGAAGACCAGGGCCACAAACACGGCACCAGTCTCATAGTCTACAGGGCAGTGGTGAAACCTGTTCTGGAGTTTCGGCAGCAGGTACCTCAGACCTCTGGAGAATTACCACCAGCGCTGCTTCGGCCATATCTTGCAAGTCCATTGGCAAGATCTGCGCACCAACGTCAGTGTTCGTACTCAGGCCAACACCCCCAGCATCGAAGCATTGACCACGCTCGATCAGCTCCGTTGGGCGGGGCACATAGTCCACATACCTGACACTAGACTCCCGATTCAAGCGCTCTGCTCAGAGCTTTAACATGGCAAGCGAGCACCAAGAGGGCAGAGAAAACTCTTCAAGGACACCCGGAAACTGCACCAATACCACCAAAAGTGGAGGGAAAGCATCCAGGAAAGAGCTGAACACCTCGAGTCTCATTGGCAACGCCTAGCTGAAGCCAAACGTCGATTGCAAAACGAGCGTCTGGCAAACCGGAAACCCCACTCACCCGTTTCCCCCACTGCTGTCTGCCCCACATTTCACAGAGACCATACGTCATGCATTGCACTCTTCAGTCAACTGAGAACTCATTTTTACTGTGGAATCAAGTCCTCCTCAATCCCGAGTGCCTGCCCAAGAAGAACACCTTCGTTTTGCTGTGAGCACTTACACTGTACCAAAGCTTTCGTCATTAAACTATCATTACAAGCCCATTTCCTTTGTGTTCCATGAGATATTTTTCATTTAATCTCTCCAGCCCTCTAACTTGTCCTTGACATTATATTTTGCTCAACATGCCACCACCACCCTTTCAAAAACCATAAAACACATCATAAAACCATAAAACCTTTCTCCAGTTCAGAAGAAGAATAACATTAGACTAAGAACATTAACTCTGTTTCTCTGCATAGAGGCTGCCAGGCCTGCTGGGATTTTCAAGTATTTTCTGGGGTTTTCTATTTAAGAATTCCAGAATCTGCGATATTTTGCTTTTATTTTGGCTTTGCGTTTTATTATGTCCTTCAGCTATGATAGGATATTCCCAAAACATTGTCAGCTCCGATGTCAACAAGTAAAGTTCCCACCGAGATACTGTATAAACACTTATTTCAAATAAAAGAACAAAACATTCGATATATCAGACACTCGCCCTGATCCATCCTTATCCTATTGAAGTTGGTTTTCCCCCGTTCTTACTCAGATTGTTCATTGTCCTTTTCCATAGCCAACGTAAATCTTATTATCCGATGACCAGCGTCCAGTAATGTTCGGCGACCGATACCAGACCCAGTTTTTTCTCCTACTGTTACTTGGTCCATTTGCAGTAGGTTGTAAAATCCGGGGCAAGGTGACTGTGGCTCCTTTGGTTGACAGCTCTTTCTCCCCGGCAGCTGACTCGCAAAACGTCAAAAAAGTCAAAGGGATTGGAGACTCTTGTTCTGATTTCCTTTATATTCGGGAGATTGAATAATTGTGTGAAAGAGATTTCTATCCCCCCTTGAATCCGATAAATCCTGATGTTCTGGTGTGTCTACATACAGCGCACCAAAGCAATTTTGCAATTTTGCAACTAAAACTGTATTTTATTCAAGTATAAAAGTACATAACATTTCGAATATGACATTGCATGAAGTGCAATACAATTCGATGTCTTTGAGTGGAGTACCATGGCAATCTAATGAGCCTCGACACAATTACAATTACTGCTTATATTTACACACAGATTGCGTCTGTTTCTGCTAAACAAATTCAGTTATAGCCATTTTTTTGGATCTTTCCTCTGGGAAATGCCTGGGCCAAACGGAGTCAAGCTGCTTGATTTAAATTTCGAACAATACTTGGCAGTTAGCTATCAGTCACCATTAACTGGTGCATTCTCTACTAATCAGTTTCCACTTGCCAACCAATCAGTGTTCTCTTCTCATACAGTACAAAGTTATTGTTTCTCATGACATTGGTGTTCTTTCTAATTGTCCTGACGAGTGCAAGGCGAAAATCTTCTATGAAATGTCTCTTTTCATCAATGCTCAAGTTCTGTACTGAAAAACGACCAATATATTGCATTAATTTCAAACAAAACAAGAAGGGCTGTCAATAAAAATCAGAAGAAATTATTCATAGTGTTCAAATGTGCTGAACATTATTCCGCGTATGCTATGAATAGGCCCAAGGAAACTTGGATAATTTTTCTAAATCATTGAGAGGGGTTGCAAGCGCTGTCAGCAGGATTTCAAGCTGCGCGAGGCGAACAAAAAAAAAATCAACCGATTACCAGCCGATTGCCTGATCCGTCTGGCCACGAGTACCACCTTTACATAATTGAATGGTTGCTCTATTAAAATCACGTAAAAAAAAACAAAAGCGAATTCTGAGATGGAACATATCCTTTTGTTTATTTTTTTGTTGCACTTATGCCTTCCCCACAACCTTTCGAACATGAAGCTGCATAGAAAATGTTAATAACATTCTTCAATTTAAATTCACTAGTTTAGCATCAACACCCTCATCCACGTGACGGGCGGGGATATTCACCACTATACTAAAATGGAACTGACCACCTTTGCTGATATGCATTTTCTCCAGAAGCGACCGCTCAACAATTACGCAGTGAACAGATCTGCTTCTGTTTACCAACCTTACAAGGAAAAGTTTTCTTGGAGAAAGCGATTCCTGTCAGGGAAACAGAGGGATTGACAAAGACGCAATGACATACAGACGGACACCGAGGAAGTGAGCTACGCAGAAATAGGGAGAGAGATAAAGGCACGTTTCACAACTCCAGCTCTTTGTTAGTTCAGAGAATAAAGTAATGTTTACCTTTCAAGAATGCGAGATGTGCCAAATCGGGTTACTGCATTTGAAATAGTTCTTGAAGTAGTCGCTGTTCTAATGACAGAGTTAGAGAATAAAATACAGATTCAGCAGATTGCAAAATAACATCTTAAGAATTATGAATATCTCTATGGGATCTTTCTTTCTGAAAATCTCTGAAAGTTTAAAATTTAGTTCTTTACTTTTCCATTGAGAATTTGAAGTTACCCAGTGGATTGGTATCAATTCAGGGTCCGCTTGCAAGGGCGAACCTTCCAGAAAAAATGCCTTCATTTTATCCAGGCACGTTGCATCAACAAACCTGCTTCGTTTGCATTTATTCAAAAAATACCTACTCCTGATGGAAGTCAATCCCACCTTCTACAACGCGGAAGGTCTTGGAAATCACAATTCGTGGCTGGAACAGAAAGTTCATGAAACAAGCAGGGCTCGTCCGAGACTTCGATTTAGTGAGGGTGATGTAAAGGGCAGAGGGGTGGGGTGGGAAACTAACAGGAAAGTCAGCTTTCAGTTAGTAGTCACCAGCTTCAAAACTGGCATTTGCGGTCAGCGGTAGCTTGGCCGAGAAGCATTAAGTGCTGCATTAAAGCTGTTGGACGCGTATCAAAATTTAGCATAATCGGAATTGTTAAGATTACTTATTATTGAGATTTATCTATGCAGCCTTTTAGGCAAAAGATAAGCGGGAAAGGCTGTGTTAGGACCCTGTCTGTAGATACAGTAACAATTACTTTATTTTAGCTCAATAGCTTAGTATATTCCTAATGAGTGGACGTCAGTATCATTTATTTGAAATGAAAACTTATAAAGTATCTCGGTAAGAATTAACGGGTAAACAATGTTTGGCGAATATTTCATTGAAAATGAAAGAAACAAGCCACAGCTATGTGTCATGAGTCATTAAAGCAAGATAACAGTAAACAGCTACGTCCCTGGGTGGGATTGAACCACCAACCTTTCGGTTAACAGCCGAACGCGCTAACCGATTGCGCCACAGAGACTCGGCTTACAGTGCTTTGCAAAACAAAGCATGGAACATTTATGGCAGCTACATGGGAACAGTCTGACCTCAATTGCATAAACCAAGTTACCATGACTGACTCTGCAACAAAAACAAAAGATGCTTCTTCAGAGCCATACAGGCTCGAAACGTTAAGCCTGTGCTTTCTCTCCACAGAAGCTATCAGAGCTGCTGAGCTTTTTCAGCATTTTTTGTTTTTGTTTCAGTTTTCCAGCATCCGCATTATTTTGCCTTTATTATATGAATAACTCTCCTCCAGCTGCTTATATCCGAGCCTTTCATTGTGTTTCCTGTTTCAAATATTCGCATTGTCCTGAAACGATTAGGCTTTACTTCCTGATGAGCATCAAACAACGATCCTGTCGATTACAAATATAATTTAATTACACCAATCAGTTCAGATTAAATGTTTCAATGTCTTGATGGAGGGAAAGTTGATCTGACTGTGCCTGATGAGTCGGGCTGATCGCCCTTCATTTTCCACTGATTCCGTTTCCCGGAGCCTTCCTCAAAGTTCACAAAGCTGGAGTCCGGGTTTTCTGTGTTGTTCCATTTCCATTTTCTCCACTCCCAACTGGTAATGTTTTCCAAACCTTCACGCAGACTTCCGCCTTGCCTCATGTCCAGGGATGTGGAAATTAAGTTCTGCGGTGAGACGATAGAGGCCGGGGCTTTTCTCTTTAGAGTAAGGAAGGTTAAGCGGAGATTTGATGGAGGCGTTCAATCATATACCGCCGAATAGGCGAAGAAGCTGACAGAACAAGTGAGGAGAAGCTGCTTTCACTGGCAAAATTCGATTTCCGTAAATTGTTAAAAAAAAATAAAAAACTAAGCGGGTAGATGAGCTGACCAGGCTCTTGTTTTTACTCAGTGAGTTATGATCTGGAATGAACTCCGCCGCTTTTCTTAAATAAAGTGCTGGGGGAATTGTAGGCAGCTTAACATGTCAACTGAAAGACCGCGCCACTCACTTGGCACTGCCCTGCATCCCAGCCTTGATGCTTATGCTCAAACGCTGGAGTGGGGTTTGAATCTTTCTGATCCACAGTTCTACCAAGTCAACAATAGTCGCTCTTCCGTGTTAATCTATGCCATAGTTTCACAACCCCGTTTACAAATGGCATTTTTTTGTTTCAATTCAAGCTCAGTTGGTGTTGAGTCTGTTGTTTCCAGCAGATCCCGTTTTCAATGTTTGAATTCTGGAGCATCAAAGACATAAAAATGCATGCGCTCAGTTTGTGAGTAAAAAGTAAGCCTTTACATTGGCAAACGTTCAATCCGTTCTTTTTGGAAATGTCGCATTATAGGAAATACGTGAAATAACCTTTGCTGTGATGCAGATTTGAACCGAGGTTGTGGTAACTACAACTGCAACGAACTTGCAAACTACCGAGCAGTTTGGTTCTGTGATGCTGGTTGGGGAAGGCAGGACGGCAGGGAAAACTTTCCTGCTTTTCTTGTAAATAGTGACCGGGAATCTTTTGCATCGAACTAGGTAGGCATTTTAATATCTCAACCAAAACATGACACCTCCAGCAGCACAGCTCTCGTTCATTCTGCACTCTCACACAGACTTGATGTTTTGTGGTCAAAACCAACGTGAGTCCTGGACCCTTGTGATCCACAGAGAACACCAAGTGAGCGTAAGATACTAACACTTGATCGTATACTCCACAATTACACAACCGATTTACCGCATATATTTTCCTGCTTCAACTGAAATTCCTTCGGTTCTGTGTCCAGGTGAAGACTGGGAGATGAACTGATCGAAGTGTTGAATTGCGAAAGCGATACGAATAATTCCTTCTACACAGCAGTTTTCCTGACAACACGAAGCTTACTTCAGGGGTACAATTCCTACTCTGAACAAAACAGGTCCCTTTACAATTCCACACACCCGTTTTACCCTCTGCCACTTCCAAACACTGTCGTGCACCACGGACTTTCAAAAGAATTTTCCCTGGGGAATTGCGGCCAATCTGTTGCAATCGTTATTGAATTCGATGCGATTCTTCCATTCCTTTCATTAGCATATTTGATAAGGCAAATTCAGCTCGCTTCACAGTCGAGCCTGCCAGAACAACTCGCAGACACCCCAGCTGTTTTCCAAAAGAGCGAACTAGTTATCAAAAAAATCGCCATTCTTTATTTATGACTGTTTTTGTTCCTAGGTTTCCAAGAAAGTGTTGTGAGCAATCTGCTTTCAGATTGAACACTGGTTTCGCAGTGTTTTGTGGGGCGTTCTCACATCTTGAAATGTATCGATAGGTTTAAAGCGCAGATATAAGTTGATGAGTTGTATACCTGCTGGTCGCAGGGAGGGGAGTATGTAGCAGTTGGTGTAGGGTGCCGTGATCGTATAGTGGTTACTACTCTGCGTTGTGGCCGCAGCAATCTCGGTTCGAATCCGAGTCACGGCACAGCTTCTTAGATGCATGCTTATCTTGTGACAGCTATTAAAAGCTGCCAGTCGGTCTGAGAGCATGTTTTTGTCAATGAAAATATATTTATTACTTCAGAGCTGGTTACCACTGAGAGGAATGCCCGTGGCTCAGGACAAAGAGATCGGCTGACATTAAAGCGGGTGTGTGGAAATGTAGCGAGGTCTTGTGTGTGAGATGAGCTCAAGAAAGGAAATGTCCCCTTGAGTTAAGTTGCGTGTTGTCAGGGAAGCTGTTGTAGTGAAAGCGCAACATTAAAAACAAACTGCTGGAGGCGCTCAGCAGAACACGCAGCAGATGTTAATTCACCTACCAGAAGAAATTGCTTTAATTTTCTCTGGCGAATCGCTTTAACATTTCTAACTCCTCGATCGTTCATACCTCAATCTTCCTCTGGGCTAAGTATTAATCGGATCTCAGGTGACGCAATACAGCGAGACTTCGAGCAGAACGGGGCTGTAAAGGGCGAGACTTCAATGTGCAGAACGCGGCTTAAAGTTAAGGGCTTAAAGTTAAGGAAATGGACTTTTAATCAAAAACAAACAATAAGTATGGCAAGCAAGCTCAGTCCCATGTGTTGTACGGCCTGCAGCACGTGGGAATTCTTAGACACTCCTTGCATCCTGGATGACCGCATGCGCAAGAAGTGCCACCGGCTTGACTAGCTTGAGCAATGGGTTTCAGACTTGAGCGTCAGCTGGAGACACAGCGGTGCATCCGAGAGGCTGAGGGTTACGTGGATAGCACTTTTTTACATCAGGTCACTCCGCAGCTTAAGGAAGTGCAGTCAGAGAAGGAATGGATGTCCGCCAGTCAGGAGAAAGGAGGCAGGCAGGCAGGAAAGCCCCAACGTGCATCTCACTCAAGAACGGCTTTTTTGCAGTGGAAAACGGTAAGTGTGAAGGTTGCTCTGGAGAGTGCAACCAGAGCCAAGCTCACGGCACTGTGGGAGGCTCTGTTGCACTACGGGAGAAGAGTAAGAGTGCAAGAGCAACAGTGGTAAGAGACTCAATAGTGAGGGTGCAGACAGGCGCTTCTGCAGCTGTAGACGTGACTGCTGGATAGTGTGTTGTCTCCCTGCTGCCGGGGTGAAGGACGTCACAGAACGGCTGCAGTGCATTCTGAAGGGGGAGGGCGAACAGTCAGAGGTCGTTGTTACCAACGACATAGCTCGAAAGAGGGATGAGGTCCTGCAACAAAAATTTAGGGAGCTAGGTAGTAGATTAAAACACAGAGCCTCAAAAGTTATAATCTTTCGATTACTCCCTGCGCCACGTGCTAGTGAGTATAGGAATAGGAGGATAGAGCGGGTGAATGCATGGCTGAACAAATGGTGCAGGAGGGAGGGCTTTAGATTCCTGGATCACTGGTGCTGTTTCTGGCGAAGGTGGGGCCTGTACAAATCGGACAGGTGCACCTGAAGCAGAACGGGACCAACATCATTGCGGGGGCGGGGGGTTTCTAGTGCTGTTATGGGGCGCGAGGCGGGGTTAAAATAATTGGCAGGGCGATGGGATACAGAGTGAAGGTACAGTAGGGGGTGACGCGCAGCCAAATATAGAAGAGAAACTAAGTCAGTCTGGAAGACAAAGCAAATATAGGTCTGTTAAGGCACAAGGGAATAATGAAAGGCTGGATTGCATGTTTTTTTTTAACGCAAGGAGTCCTACAAGTAAGGTAGAGAAATTTAGGGTGTTGATTAAGGCATGGGAATATGATATTGTTGCTATCACAGAGACCATGGTTGAGGGAAGGACAGAGCAGGCAGCTCAATATTCCAGGGTGTAGAATCTTCAGACGTGACAAGGGAGTGTAAAAGAGAAGGTGGGATTGCACTATTGATCAATGAGTCAATTACTGCAGTAAGGGGGGATGGTATCTTAGATGGTTCTTCAGGTGAGGCCATATGGGTTGAACTTAAAAACAAAAAGGGGACAATCACTTTGCTGGGACTGCACTATAGATCTTCAAACAGTCAGGGGGAGGTAGAGGAGCAGGTATGTAGGCAAATCGTAGAGAAGTGTAAAAAAGTAGGGTAATAATAGTGGGGGATTTCAACTTCGCCGATATTAACTTGGAGAGTCTTAGTGTGAAAGGCTTAGACGGGGCGGAATATTCAAAGTACGTTGAGGAGATTTTTGAGCCAGCACATAGAAAGTCCTACACGAAAAGAGGTCGGACTGTACCTAATCTTAGAGAATGAAGCCGGGCAAGTTGTAGAAGTGTCAGTGGGGGAACATTTCGGGGATAGTGACCATAACTCTGTAAGATTTATGGTAGTTATGGAAAAGGAGAAAATGGGCCAGAAATAAAGGTCCTGAATTAGGGGAGGGCCAATTTCAATGTGATAAGACAGGATCTGGCCAATGTGGACTGGGAGCAGCTATTTGCAGGAAAGTCGACATCAGACCAGTGCGAGTCAGCCAAAAAGGAAATAGTGAAAGTTTGTGGCCAACATGTTCCCGAAAAGGTGAACGGTAGTACCAACATGTCCAGGGAACACCGGATGTCAAGGGATAAAGAGGATTGATTAAGAATAAAAAGCAGACTTATGGCAGATACAGAGGGCTGAAAGCAGTAGAAGCCCCAATGGAGTGTAGAAATTGTCGGGGGGTACTTAAAACAGTATTTCGGACACTGAAGAGGGGTCATGAAAAAGCATTGGTGGGAAAGATAAAGGTAAGTCCCAAGGCATTTTATAAATATATAAAAGGCAAGAGGATAACCAGGGGAAGAGTAGGGCCCATTAGGGACCAAAGGAGCAATTTGTGCATGGAGCCGCAGGGCGTTGGTGAGGTGTTAAATGATTACTTTTCATCTGTGTTCACAATGGAGAAGGACGATGTCGGTGTAGAAATTAGGGAAGGGGACTGTGATATACTTGAACAAACTAGCATTGAAAGGGAGGTATCAGCGGTTTTTATCAGGCTCTGACATTAATTTTCAAATCCTCTCTAGCCACAAGAGAGGAGCCAGACCACAGGAGGACAGCGAATGTGATACCATTATTCAAGAAAGGTAGTACGGTTAAACCAAGTAATTACAGGCCAGTGAATCTAACATCAGTAGTAAGGAAACTATTAGAAGAAACTCTGAGGGACATGATTAGTCTCCACTTGGAGAGGCAAGTTTAAGGAGGAATAGTCAGCATAGCTTTGTCACGGGGAGATCGTGACTAACAAATTGGATTGAATTTTTTGAGGCGGTGACTCATTGTGTCCATGAGAGTAGTGCAGTTGATGTAGTCTACATGGACTTCAGTAAGGCTGTTGACAAGGTCCCCCATGGGAGGATGGTCAAGAAAGTAAGAGCATATCCAGAGGATCTAGGGCCATTTGGCAAATTGGGTCCAGAATTGGCTTAGTGGCAGGAGGCAGAGGATGATGGTCCAAGGTTGTTTTTGCGATTGGAAGTCTGTGAATTGCCTACCGCAGGGTTCGGTGCTGGGACCCTTGCTGTTTGTGGTGTACATTCATCATTTAGATGTAAATATAGGATCAGTAAATTCGCAGATGACATGAAAATTGGTGGTGTCGTAAATAGTGAGGAGGAAAGCGTGAGATCACAGGACAATATAGATGGGCTGGTAAGATGGACAGAGCAGTGGCAAATGGAAATTAAACCTTAGAGGTGTGAGGTAATGTATTTTGGGAGGACTAACACAGCAAGGGAATACACAACGAATGGTCATACTCTCGGACGTACCGAGGATAACAGGGTCTTTAGTGTACATATCCATTGATCCCTGAAGGCTGCAGCACGGGTAGATAAGCTGGTTTAGAAGGCATATGGGATACTTGCCTTACTTTGCCGAGGCATAGGATATAAGAGCAGGGAAATTATGTTGGAGCTGTATAGAATGCTAGTTAGACCACAGCTGGAGAACTCTGTGTATTTCTGGTCGCCACATTACTGGAAGGATGTGATTGCACTGGAGAGGGTGCAGAGGAAATTCACCAGGATGTTGCCTGGGCTAAAGTGCTTCATCTATGAAGAGAGACTGGATAGGCTAGGGCTGTTTTCCTTAGAGCATTGAAGACAGAAGGGGGACCTAATAAAGGTATACAAAATTATGAGGGGCACAGATGGAGTATATGGGAATAAACGTTCCCCTTAACGACGCAGTCAATGACCAGCGGCAATGGTAAGGAGGTTTCGAGGTGATTTGTGGAAAAAGGTTTTCAGCCGAGGGTGGTTGGAATCTGGAATACACTGCCAGAGGGCGTGGTGGAATCAGGAACCCTCGAAATATTTAAGAAATATTTAAAAGGGCACTTCAAACGCCGTAGTATACAGGGCTACGGTTCAAGTGCTAGAAAATTAGATTAGAATAGATCTGTGTTTCTTGGCTGAGAGGGACACGATGGGCTGCATAAGTATAATTCTACGACTCTAAATTCCAGATCGCTCTTCAGCTCATCAATTCTCGCCCGAAATTCCTTAACCCGCAGGCACTAACCTGACTAACCTGTGATTGAAATGGATTGCAATGGCATCCAGGAGCTACGAAGTGCTGCAGCCATATCACATCCACTGTCCAGCTATCTTTATTGTGCTAATTATTTGTATTTTACTTAATCAGTTTATCGTTCCCCTTTTCACCTAACTCGCGCACTCACTAAGCCTCTGGCTTCAAATTCTGTGTGCTCAAGCAGCACTCAGTGCAGCCCAGCAGCACCTAGATGCCCATGTATTTTTATTTCCTGAAACACGATGATGAGTTAAGCTCTGCTAAAGCTCAGAAACCAGTTTAAGCTACCTGCCTAATTTACTAGCTACACCTGGTCTCAGAGAGATTTTATATCCCTGTTTAAGACTGGAATTAACTTAAATGAGCTCTTAACTTCAACTGTAATTTTAGTTAATTCCTAAATTAAAGAAAGACTCGACTTCAGAGAGGAATTTAACCCTTAAAACTCCCATACTCGTCAAGCTCCTGGATTCATGCTATGTGCTTCGGCAGTGAAAACACTCTCTCACTATTTCCTGCATCACAATTACCCGCCCAATCTCCTGTATAAATTTCACCGCCTCCCTTAAGTCTCACCCTAACCTTCTCTGTTCTTAAGAACAATCCCCGGCTCTAAATCTATCAGCGTAAAGTAACATCTCATCTCTGGACATGAGGAATGGCGGAAGAGTATACAATTCTTTGGAAAATATTCCTCGTTGGAATTGGGGAAAATGGTAACGAAACAACACAGAAAACCCAGTATTCAACTTGGTGGATGTTGAGAAACGCATTGAAAGCCTAATCAGAGAATTAAGGGCGAAGAGACGGGCTGATCAGAGACAGTCAAAGTCGCCTCTCCCTTTTTAAAGACGCTGAAACATTTAAACTGAGCTGATGGTGAATTTAGCTACTAGGAAGTGACAAGATTGTCGTTGCTGCACATCAAGAAATAAACTGTTATTTGGTTTCAGAACAATCTGAATATTTGGAATCAGAAAATGCAGTTAAAGTTTCGAATGTGGAAGCTCAAAGAGAGTTAATCATGGTGGGGTGAATGTTTTCTCTTTGAACAAGAGCAGACTGTTGCCATGTACCCGCCATTAATGTTTCAAGCTTTATCTTGGCTAGCCAATTTGCTGAGGTTTCCGTGGTGCAATCGGTTATTGTGTTCGCTTATTAACCGACAGGTTGGCAGTTTAATCCCATGACCGGTTTGTGTTCTTCAGCTGCAATAACATATTAACGTTATCTGCTCTGATGTGAATCTGTGAATTCCCACTGCGATACTTAATGAGCGTTTATTTGAAATTAGAGAAGAAATAGGTGTACCAGATACCGATATCCACCTCATTAGAAATATAGTAAATCGTTGTGCTGAAATAAACTAATTGATAATGTATCTACGGGCACTTTCCAAATACAGCGCCAGCCTTGGTCAGCTGGCGGCATTCCCAATTTGGTTAAATCTTCTGAAAAATTCTCGATTGTAATTGACAAGATTCGAACTGGAGCGGGAAGACGGCCATGGATTTTAACTTCATCACGTGAACCATTCGGCAACGACGACTAATCGATGTTCATGAGAATGTTGATCTACTGAAATAACATTGATGTCCGTTTAAGCGAATTCTCGGAAGCAGTATTTCCTTTTCCAGTATCTTTTTATTTGCTGTTTTGGTCTTCTTGACAACTTGTCCAAAATGAAGCTGCTCAGGAAATGCGAAATGACTACCTTCCCGTCACCACTGTACTAACAAGGAACAAACCGCCCTTGCTGCTATGCATTCCAGAAAGATTATCCAGCTCCATAATCACGCAGTCAATACATCTTATATTTACCAATCCCAGCGGGAGTAGTTTAATTGCAAGAGCGTTTCATGTGAGGGATGAAGAGGGATGGGCAATGAGACAGAGAAGTGCAGAGGGACGACGAGAAAGTGAGAGAGGCAGAGACAGAGAGACAGGTAGAGTCTGAAAGGTGTAGTTATATTTCACAACTCCAGCACTTTGATATTTCAGAAAGTAAAACCAGGCGCCCGAAAGAGCTTTTTAGCCAGTGACACACTTTTGCGGCATTGTCAATTTTGTACTGACAAAGGTGGAGAAAAAAAATACAGATTCTGTGTCTAAAAAGTTACGAAAATAAGGACCTTAAAAATACTGCTATTTATAAAATTTGACGCACCCCTAACAGCTTGAATCTAGCGCTTTATACTGCTTGGCCAGGCTACCAAATGGAACCAATGTCAATTTTGAAGCTGCGTGCCTGGTTCACTGCCCCGCAATATCCATGCGGCGCTACACCTCATCCGGCTTTGCAATGAACCGAGAGACGAAATTCTCCTTTCGTTTTATCCTTTGCCCTGTGGATCATTGAATGGCGCGTTGGTTAGGCATTTAACATTGCTCTTTGTCGGTAGGTTCGATGTCATGTCGAGCGCTGAGGCTTTCATTCAACTGAGGGATGGAATGTTTCTTTAGTTGTGGAGTTTCTCCTTGTGGAGCAATTAAGAGGGCGTTGGGTCAGTATTTTAGATTGTTTAAAGACTGTTGCTTCGAAGTCATACTGAGCGTCATTGAAAGTCATCGTCAGATATTTCTCAGCGTTAAGCAAAAATGAACTATGATAGATGCTGGAAATGCACATTTGCTGCGGCAGCATCACGGAAAGGAAAAGAGAACGAACGTTTCAAATTCGTAGCCTTTCATCACAGTGGAAGGTTTTACCCGACCTGCTGAGTATTTAAGAAAATTCCATTTTTTCCTCCCTCAGCTTGACAAAGGTAACGTAAATCCGATTCTGGAGCAGGTCTTATACGACTAACAGTGCAAGTTGTATGACGAAAGGTAAGTACGGGAAATTCTCTTGAGTTTTCGAGCAATTGGAGACGTAACTACCGTGGAACTGGAAAGGTCACCGTAGGTTGCAGCTGATGACGAAATTTACAAGTGCAAATTTGGTTGAGTCATGTAACTGGTATGTGGCGCAAATAATATCAGGGTTAAATAGGGATGAATTTGGAAGGTAATCGGTGTGGAAATTCATCTGGGTGATTCTTAACCCAACACAGGAGGAGAGCGTGCGATAGAAAGTTGAGAACCGCATGTAGGGAGGTACGTGCAGGAAATTCTCTGACAATCCCTGGATTTGAATATGTAACTACGTTACATGTCTGGGTCTAATCTCAATACATCATAGGTGCCCCATTCCTCTTACTGAGGCTCAGCCCGATGTGACGGGCCGAATGGGCTCATTCTGTGCTGCAATCTTCCTGTGTTTCCCTGTTTAGCACTCCCTTCGGACATCACATGTCAAATTATTTTGCCATTTTATCTCTCCTGGCTTACCCTCTATAACAGACGTTTCATTTTGTTAATTCTTCACTCTGCCCGCTTTCACTTGATTGATATTAATTACATTTCTAACTTTCCCATTTCTAATTAAAGCCCATCGACCTGAAACATGAACTCTGTTTCTCTCTCCACAGTTGCTAGGTTACTGATTGCGTATTTGCAGCAGCTTCCACTCTTATTACTGCCTAGGGATTACCATTGTCCAGAAACTGAACTGGACTAGCCATATGAAAACGGTGGCTACAAGAGTAGGTCAGACGCTAGGATTCCTGCGGCGGCCAACTCACCTCATAACTCCACAAAGCCTCTCCACCATCTACAAGGCACAATTCAGGATACTTCCCGCTTGCTTGAATGAGAGCAGCTCCAACAACACTGAAGAAGCTTCACACCATCCAAGACAAAGCAACCCATTTGATTGGCAGCCCTTCCACAAACATTCACTCCATCCACCACCGACGAACACTGGCAGCACTGTGTACCATTTACAAGATGCACTGTTGAATCTCACCAATGCTCCTAAGGCAGCACGTTCTAACCATACGATCACTACCATCTATAAGGACAAGGGCAGCAGGCACAAGAGAACACCACCAGCTGGAGGTTCCCCTCACCATCCTGACTTAGAAATGCATTGCCAATCCTTCATTGTCTCTTGGTCAAAATCCTGGGACTCCCTCCTTAACAGCACTGTGAGCAAACCTACACTACAGCGACTGCAGAGGTTCAATACGGCAGCTCACCGCCACCTGCTCAGGGGCAATTAGGTATTGGCAATAAATGTTGGTCGAGCCAGCGACGCCCAAGTCCCAGAAATGCATAAAAAAGAAGCCTGAAAGCATGGCTGATGGACTTTACTGCGCTATTGGTAACTACTTTCTCCACAGGTATGATTCTCGGTAAGACATCTCATTGAATGAGTGTGTAGAAGATCCAGAATTCAAGGCTCGGACGAGACCTGCATGTTTAAATAACTTTCATTTCAAGTCACAAATTAAGTTTTCAAAGATCCCCTTTATTGCAGAATGTAGGATTGACTGGTGCCAGCAGCAAGCTTTTGAACCAATGGAAACAAAGCAGAAAGTTTGCCAAGGCAATGCCCTTCGTTGAAACCAGGCAATTTCTCTTGAAGCTTTGACCATCTAATCGGACCATGAATACATCCCAATTCATCATTGCGTAATATCTCAACATTCTCTTTGGAAAAGTGGAACAAAAATATTCACATTTTGCAATATTATTAATTCGAGATGGTTTGGAGAGCTTATTAATGTTTCTTGAATGAATGAAATTTTAACCAAGCAGGCTTCTCAAAATTCAACTGTTTATTGTGCATCCGCTCAATGTGCATCAAACAAGTAATGAGTTGATTAAAGACGTAGAAAAAAAGAAAGATTATTTATTTACATGAATTCATAAGAGGCTCTTTTGGCACGTGCTGCATGATTTTTCCGCAACTCTGTCATTATAAAACAGACTTTGCGTCAAGAGTATTTCACGGGCTATAAAGCATTTTGGGGCATCTGGTATTCGTAAAAGGTGAACGTTTCTTTACTTTCAGAATTAACATACAGCTGGAGTTGTGAAACACGGGCTCTAACTGTTTCTCTGTTTCTGCCGAGGTCACTTTATCGCTTTCCCTCTATATTTCTGTATCTTTTTGCCCATCCCCCCGTTTTCCTGACATGACTACTCCCTCTGGGGTCAGTAAATATAAGCGGATCTGTTGACTGCGTGATTGATGAGCTGACGATTCTGTCGCAAATGCGTAGCAGCAAGGGCGGTCAGTTCCCTGTTTGTAGATCCAGACCTGTCACGCGGTGACCGGGCCGACGCGAGGGTGTTCACATTAATCTGAAGAAATATATTCACAGTTCCTGCGCAGCTTCATGTTGGAAAAACCGTGGATAAAACCAACAGAGCAAAGGAGAAAACGCCAAAGGAGATGCTCGAGCAGAGAACTGGCTTAAACTGACATACTTGCCAATGCAATTAATCGGCATTTTCAGAAAATATGACCCGCTGTCGTGCCCGAATAGTTAGGGCGGTGGGCCAAGAATCTAACAGTTCAAATCCCACCGGTTACGATTGCAGTTTCTTGCAGTTTAGAAGATTGAAGAGGGTCCCTTTCAGGCTCTAAGAAAAGCAAAGCATTGCTGATGCTCGATATCTGAAATAAAAACAGGAACTACTGTGGAAAAGCTCAGCACGTGTGCCAGCATCTATGGAGGGATGAACAGGGTTCACGCTAACTGTTTCTCTTAGCACAGATGCTGCCAGAACTGTTGAGTTTTTGCAGTTCTTTCTATTTTTATTTCCTTTCGGACGATTCACATTCCATACCTTTCGGCATTATGAATTAGTTTTCTGATTCTTATTCACTGTTATGGTTGTTCCCAATCAATGTCTCATCAGTAATTGATTCCATTAACTTTCCACAACAGACGTCAAACTCATCGGCATTTCAGTTCCTAGTGGTCAGGTGCTGGAATTCACCACTGTGCTGAGAATTTCACCATGTGAAGGCAGGTGCCGCCGTTTTGGAGGATGTGATCGGTGCCAGTAAATGTAGCACTACTGGCAATGTAGCCAGGTGCATAAATTGGATCTGTATTGGGAATGTTCCAGGTGACCAAAACTGAATATATATTGGGAATTTTTCCAGGTGCCCAATGCTCGCGCTCTAATTCGAGTGTGTCTGTAGATGCAATATCACTTATTAAGTTTCAGCTCAATATCTTCGTATGTTTCTAACGGGGTGGATGTCAGTGTCATTCGTTTGAAATGAATACTCTTAAATTAACTCGCTGGGACCTCACTGATTGGCATCAGAGCAGACAATATTCGGCCAATATGTTACTGTAGCTGAAGGACACAACCCAAAACTACGTGGCATGAATAATTTAGGAGATGAAAGAGCGATAAGCTTTGACACTGGGTGGAATTGCAACGCCAATCCTTCAGTTAATATCCGAAACCCCTAACCGATTGCGGCTCAAGGGCTGCAATGGCCGGTAGTTGTTAATTAATCCATGAAACATTTATGTTGGATACATGGGGACAGCCTGACATTGCCAGTTTTGCAAACATCTATGTCACCATGAATAACTCTCCTCTAGGCTTCTGCATTCGAACCATTCATTTCATTTTCTGTTTCTAAATATTCGAATTGCCCTGAAACTAATATTAGTCTTCATTTCCCGATGTCCAGTAACGACGATCTCGTCTTTCTCTGTGCCTCATGTCCAGGGTGGCTGAAATTCAATTCTGCGGAGGGACGAAAAAGGCCGTAATGGTTCTCTTCAGAGTAAAGATGGATAAGCGAAGATCTGATGAAACGTTCAACATTTTAAGCGGGAGTGGGCGGAAAAGCTGATAGAGCAAATGGGGGAGACTGATTTCACTGACAAAACAATCGGGAACGAGAGAAAGAATCACAGAATTTTTAACGGCACAGAAGGATGCCATTCGGCCCATCGTGTCTGCACGGCTCTCCAAATCAGCATTATGTGTGCCATTGCCCTGCCTTTTCCCCTGTGCCCCTGCACATTGTTTCTATTCAAATAATCATCTAATGTCCTTTTGAATGCCTCCATTGAGCCTGCCTCCACCACACTTCCAGGCAATGCATTTCAGACCCGAACCGCTCGTTGTATGAAAAAGTTTTTTCTCACGTCACATTTGCTTCTTTTGCAAATCATTTTAAATATGTGCCTCTCATTCTTGATCCTTTTACAAGCAGGAACAGCTTCTCCCGATCTACTCTGTCCAGCCTACTCTTGATCTTGAAAATCTCTATCAAATCTCCTCTTAGCCTTCTTCTCTCCAAGTAGAACAGTCCCAACCTCTCCAATCTATCTTCGTAACTGAAGTTTCTCATCCTTGGAACTATTCTTGTACACATTCTCTGCACTCTCTCCAGTGTATTCACATTCTTCCTATAAAGTGGCGCCCAGAATCGTACACAAGTGTCATATAAATACAGCATAACCTCTTTGCTCTTGCACTCTACGCCCCTATTAATAAAGCCCAAGATGCTATATGCTTTATTAACTGCTCTCGCCACCTGGCCTGCCACCTTCAATGACCTATGCACATATACACCCAGGTCTTTCTGCTCCTGCACCCCCTTCAAAATTTCACCCCTTATTTTATATTGTCTGTCCGTGTTCCTCCTACCAAAATGCATCATCTCATACTTCCCCGCATCGAACTTCATCTGTCACATATCTGACCACTCTACCAACTTGTCTATGTGTTTTTGAAGTTCTACATTTACTCCTCACAGTTTACAACACTCCCAAGCTTCGTATCATCTGCAAACTTTGAAATTGTCCCCATGTAAACCAAGATCTAGATCATTAATGTATGCCAGGAAAAGCAAGGGTCCCAATACCGACCCCTGGGGAATTCCACTACCAACCTTCCTCCAGCCGGAAAAATATCCATTGACAATTACTCTCGTATTTTTCAGCCAATTTGGTATCCACGTTGCTACTGTCCCTTTTATTCCATTAGCAACAAGTTTTCTCATAAATCTGTTGAAGATTTAAGATAATGGTGAAGTTAATAAAACTGCAACTGTGGAGGTGAGGTGAGGAGATTGCCGCTTTAATTCAGCGAGTTCTTATGAGCTGGAATAAACCCTCATGCTTTTCTTCAGTTTACTGCTGGGGGATCGATTATTTCCAGCCCAGCAGGCAGCCCAACGCTGTCCTCTAAAAGGCCCACTTGTCACTGCCCTGAGGCCCAGCCTTGATTTTTGTGCTCAAACACTGGGGTGGGGTCTGAATCCTTGAGATCCACAGTACTGCCAAGTCAGCCATAGCTGCTGTTCTGCGTTAATTTATTCCACTCTTTCACAGCCCGTTTCCAAACATAATTTTACCTTTTCAGTTCAAATTCAACAAGTACTCAGTCTGCTGACTCTTTCCAACAGATACAGGTTTACGAACACAGGAACATAAGAAATAGGAACAGGAGAAGACTATTCAGGGAGGTCGGTAAATCAGCGAGAGTTTGGGCAGGTAAATCAGCAAGTGTCGGGGATGGGGTAAAACAGCGAAAGTTCGGAAGATAAATCAGCGAGAGTTCGGGGAATAAAACAGCGACAGTTCAGGGCATAAATCAGCGAGAGTTCAGGAAATAAAACAGCCAGAATTCAGGGAACTGTCTCTCAGTCGGCAGAGGCAGTCGGCAGTGTAAAGCCAGGGCAGGTGAGCACCCGAAGACAGCAACGACCACCCAGAAGAGCGGCGAAATCGCGAGACCGCCAGTGCTCTTTCTGAATCCCAGGGAGTAAGGTCCTGTGGGAAGGAGAGCAGAGGACTGTTGGCGTATGTGTGTCCTAGGCCCACACAGCGGAGCCTGGCCTCTGCTCGTCTCGAATCCCCTGAAACTGGACCAAGGCCTTACTCGTCAGTCCCGTGTAATTGCTGGTGTGCAACGGCCGCCCCAGGTTAAAATAACTCACGGGGAGGCATATTCCAGCCCCTTAAAATGAAGTCCGACGCCGGGAACGTAAGGACCCTCATGGACAACCCCAACAGTAATAAGCCGAAACGGCATACAGCGATCGTTCTGTGGGATTTCAGACGTTTCGACATTGACATCACCGCATTAAGTGAGGCCGGCGGGCAGGGGAATGCCAGCTCAATAAAAAAGGTGGCGGTTACATCTTTTTCTCGAAAAGTACCTCCACGGAATTGGCTTCACCATTAAAACTGAACTAGTTGGCCGCCTCAAAGACACCCCTTGCGGGTTAAACGAGCGCCTCATGACCCTCCGGCTCACCTTGGCTCAGAAAGAATGAGCTGCAGTCCTCAGCGCGTACGCACCAACACAGGGTACTACAGATGAGCCCAAAGAGGAATTTTACTCCAGCCGTGAGCTACCCCTGGCCGGAACCCCAGCGGGCATTAAGTTGGTTCTCCTTTGCGAAATCAAGGCCTAGGGAGATATCATCGGCAGAGAGGGTGAAGCAAAGTCCAATACAAACGGTACCCGGCTCTTGACAGAATGCCGAGAATACGGCCTTGTCATAAGCAACGCCTTATTCCGTCAGGGAGGCAAGCACAAGGCCTTATGGCGACACACTCCCTCGAAGCACTGGTACCTGCTCGACTACGTCATTGCCAGGGCGAGGGACCGCATGGACGTGCATATCATTCGCGCCATGACAGGATCCGATGACTGCTGGACGGACCAACACCTAACTCAATCTTTCGTCAACATCAAGGTAGACCCAAAGCAGCGACGGCGACATAAACAATGCTACAGCAAAATTAACACTGAGGTGCTCAAGGACCGTGGTGACGCCTCACTGCCAACCTCGCAACTCCCCGTGACCCAGAGACGGAGAGTGTCCACAGTGACTGGTCTGCCATCAAGGTCTCCATCATCAGCACCTGCGAAGAGACACATGGTCACTCGACCAGGAAACAGCAAGACCAGTTCTATGAGAATGATAAGGAGCTGTTATGCTGCAAGTGCAAGGCATTTCTGAACCTGAAACTGCAACCCACTTGAGAGCAAGAAAGCAACTCTACAGAAGGCTGAGGCGTGGCAAAAATCCCGTGACATAAAGAACAGATGGTGGATGGAGATAGAGCAGGAGATGTAATAGTTAGCTAACAACACGGCATGGTTGGTTTCTTTAGCACAGCCAAGACCATCCACGGCCTGAGCACCCAAGGCCCCTCTCCACTGTTGGCCAAGAACAGACTGGTTTCATCAAGGACAGAGAGGCAGTCAATGCCCACTGGAAGGAGCAGTTCAAATATTTTTTAAACAGAGACTCTGTCTTCAACACGAGTGCCCTCAACTCCATCCTATGCATGCTACCGACAACCGTCTCAGCACAATCAAAACCAGCACGAGGTAGAAAAATCCATTCAACAGCTAAAGAGCAACAAGGCATCAGGAGTATAAAAACACAATACTGCAGATGCTGGAAATCTGAAACAAAAACAAAAATAGCTGGAAAAATTTAGCAGGTCTGACAGCATCTGCGGAGAGAAACACAGTTGACGTTTTGAGTACGTATGACTCTTCATCAGAACTAAGGAAATAGAGAAATGAGGTGAAATAAAAGCTGGTAGAGGAGGGTGGGACAGGTAGAGCTGATTAGAGGACCAGTGATAGGTGGGGACAAAGAAGAGATTGCCAAAGATGTCATAGACAAAAGAGCAAAGGGGTGTTGACGGTGGTGATATTATCTCTATCCAGCTCTACCTGTCCCATCCCCCTCTGTCAGCTTATATTTCACCTCATTTCTCTATTTCCTTAGTTCTGATGAAGAGTCATATGGACTCGAAACGTCAACTGTCTTCCTCTCTGCAGATGCTGTCAGACCTGCTGAGTTTTTCCAGCTATTTTTGTTTAAGGCATCAGGAGTAGACAGAATCCCCACTGAAGAATGGTGGAGATGCACTGTTGGCGTGGCCTTATATCCCTTATTGGGAAGGAATAGAGCATGCCTGGAGATCTCAGAGACTCCGTAATCGTGGCCATCTTCAAGAAAGGTGACACGTCTGACTGTGGCAACTATAGAGGAATCTCCATGCTGGTGGCCAGGGGAAGGTCATCGCAAGAAGCCTCCTCAATCGCCTTCTCCCTGCGGCTGAAGAGCTCCTCCCAGAGTTGCAATGCGGATTCAGTCTGCTAAGGGGCACAACTGACACGCTCTTTACCATGTGGCAACTGCAAGAGAAATGCAGGGAACAGCACCAACCCTTGTACATGGCCTTCTTCGACGTCACAAAAACCGTCCATATTGTCAACCGAGAAGCATTATGGAGCATCCGCCTCCATTACTGCTGCCCCTAAAAGTTGATCACCATTCTCCACCTGCTCCATGATGACATGCAAGCCGTGGTTCCATTGGATCCACCACAGGCTCAATTCCCGATAGGAAAGGGGACGAGCAAGACTGTGTCAAGGCACCGATGTTCTTCTTGATCTTACTTGCTGCAGTGCTCCATCTCACCTCAGCAGGCTCCCTGCTGGATTGGAGCTAAACTACAGAACAAATGGGAACCTGTCCAATCTATGTAGCCTGCAAGCCAGGTCCAAGATTGCCCCATCCCCTTTCATTGAACTACGGTATGCAGAGAATGCTTGCATCTGTGTCCATACCTTGGGAACCTACTAACAACAATGGCAGACATTGGCGACAAGTGTCAACGCCACTTTCAGTGTGCCAGTGCAGCCTTCAGCCACCTGAGGAAGAGTGCATTTTAAGGTCAGGGTCTCAGACACGGCAGCAAGTTCATGGCCTACAGAGCAGTAGTGATACCTGCCCTCCTATATGACTCTGAGATGTGGGGTTTCTACACCAGGCGCCTCAAAACTCTGGAGAAATACCACCAGTGCTGCCTCCAAAAGATCTTGCAAATCCTTTCGGAGGATAGGTGCACCAACGTCAGTGTCCAGGTAACTCTCCCCCTCCCGGATGTGCCACAGCGTCCGGAGCTCGGACTCCAGCTCATCAATTCTGAGCCAGAGTCCGTCCAGCAACCAGCACTTGCTGCAGATGTGGTCACTGTGGCTTGCAATGGGTTCTGCCAGCTCCCACATCATACAGCTACAGCACATCACCTGCCCAGCCATCTCGACTTAGATAATTAATTTACTAATTAGCTTTGCAGTGTTTTTTTAAAATCAAATTTGGTGCAGATTTCCTACCAACCAATCAGGTCACAGCTTTCCTGTGATGTCACTTTTTCAGTTTTGGCTTCAGTTACTCTGTGCCCCGAGGTCACCGCTCCGGTGCTCCTCCCTCCGAGTCTGCTCCCTGGAGACAAGGTTGCGAATCCCTGATGTAAGCTAATTTATACTCACCACTCTGGTGCTCCTCACTCCGAGTCTATGCCCTGGAGACAAGGCCGCGAATCCCAGAGGTAAGCTAGATTTATACTCACCATTCCGGTGTTCCTCCCTCCGAGTCTGCTCCCAGGATTTACTCACCAATCAGCTGCTTTTTCTTTAAAATCCACTTTCAGAAGAGTGTCCCTCGCAGGTATGGTGCACTCCTGAAGGCACTGCCTCTTCCTCTCTCCTTTTTTTTTAGGTTTGAGGAGGAGGGAGGGATGGAAACACTATAGCAATGTAATGTTTGGGGTTATTCCGTTCTTTGACAGTGGGTCCTCCTCAATTCCCTCCTGAGTCGTGGTGTCTGCGGTGACTTCTCCCAGAATGCTTCAGTCACTTCTCACCAGCGCCCTCTGTTGTTATATTTTCCTGTTTCAACTGAAATTACATTAGTTCTCCGTCCAAATGAAGATTGGGAGGTGAACTGATCCAAGTGTTGAATTGTGAAAGCGATTCGAATGGGGCAATACAAATAATTTATTCTATACTACAGCTTTCCTAAAGACACGAAGCTTACCTCAGGGGCACAGTTCCTTCTCTGAACACAAGAGGTCTCTTTACAATTCCACACACCTGTTTTACGCTCTACCATTTCCGAACACAGTCATGCACCACGAGCTTTCAAAAGACTTTTCCCTGCGGAATTGCGGCCAATTTGCGGCCAATCGTTACTTAATTCAATGCGAATTTTCCATTCCTTCCATTCGCATAATTCAGAGCATAACTTCGGAAACAATTGCTGTTCGCTTCACCGTAGCAACCTGCCAGAACAACTCGCACCCCAACACTTTTCCAAAAGAGCGAACTAGCTATCAAAAAAAATCCCACTTCCTCAGTTAAATTGAATGTTATTTTGAATATAGAGTGAGGGTGGAAGTGAGAAGACCTGGAACAATTGAGGGCCAGAGAGTGGAGGGCATATGCCCTGGCCTCCATCGTCTTAACAGTTTGCGGTAATTGATACAGTTTGAAGGTCTTGCCCAGGGAGCCTCGGGGCCCTGGAAGAACAATTGAAATCTGATTAAATTTGATATTGAGAGAATTGTAAATTGACATTATACGAAGTGAATCATTTTTTAAACTGATTATATTTCTAGATTTCTAAGTAAGTGTTGTGAGCAATCTGCTTTCAGATTGAACACAGGTTTCGCAGTGCTTGTCAGGCGTTGGCACATAGCGGAATGTATCGATAGGCTCAAAACACAGATATAAGTTGGTGAGCCATATATTCGAGAGGTTGCATTCTATAAACTAGCTGCAGGGAAGAACTGGTCGAGCAATTGGCATGTGTTGCCGTGATCGTATAGTGGTTAGTACTCTGCGTTGTGGCCGCAGCAACCTCGGTTCGAATCCGAGTCACGGCATGCCTTTCCTTCTGCAATTTTATCCATGTGATAGCTACTAAAAACTATAGGACAATTTGAGTTGCATGAGGACATGCTTTTTGGTAATGAAAACCTATTCATTACTTCAGAACCGAGCACTCTCTTTTGCCTGCGCTTAATTGTCCAGAATTCAACCCCATATCTTCTCGGAGATTCGTCTCCCTTTTAGAATCAATAACCTCCTTTACTTCCCTCTTTCATTTACATTGAAACTTTGCTGAGGCATTGCCTCATCTAACTCTCATGTTCAATATTTCCACCGTTAAGTTTGCTCTGCTACCTTAACTGTTACGGGAAGTACTGTCGCAAACTCACCAAAGCTGCCTCGAACCCTACGGTTTTATTTAGATGTTTGACCGCCGGGAGGACAAGAGCTGGGAAAGTCGGATTGCATTTAGGAAGTGCAGCCACTCGATTGGACGCGACATTTTCTCGTGAATCCGGTGATTCCGTCAACGCAAAATGAAAAAAAAAATGAAGTTTGTGTGCGCAGCAGTTGAGCTGAGTGAGCGATGGGCTGACAATCGGGCGGTGAACTGGTAAAAGAAAATCCGAATTCATTTTATCCGTTAATATCAGCGATGGAAAAAATGGAACAAACTTGAAAAGACCGCTCGTTGTGCAAAAGTATCGGTTCGAGCTGGTTGCCCTGAGAGGAATGCCGCTTGGCCAAGGACGCAGAGATCGGGAATGGCTGACTTTAAAGCGGGTGTGTGGAAATGTGTAGAGGGCTTGTGTGTGAGTAGAGCTCAAGAAAGGAAATGCCCCCTTCAGTTAAGTTGCGTTTTGTCAGGGAAGATGTTGTAGTGAAAGCGCAATATTAAAAACAAACTGCTGGAGGCACTCAGCAGAACAGGCAGCAGATGATAATTCACCCGCCAAAGGAAATTGCTTTTATGGTCTCTGTCGAATCCCTTTAACATTTCTAACTCCTCGATTCGTTCATACCTCAATCTTCCTCTGTACTCAGTACTAATCGAATTTGAGGTGAGGCAGTAAAATGATATTCGGAAAACTGGTCGTGAAATTGTGAAATACACCAGAAACTTGCAGCAAATGTGGCTCACCGCAGAGTGAGACTTCGAGCAGGGCGGAGCTGTCAACAGGAAGATAGCAGTAAGCAGACCACTGCTTAAATTTAAGGAAATAGCCTTTTAATTAAAACCGAACAAAAAGTATGGCAATTTAACTCAGTCCCGTGTGTTCTACGGCCTGCAGCGTGTGTGAATTCTTAGACACTCCTTGCAGCCTGGATGACCACATGTGCAGCAAGTGCCACCGGCTTGACCAGTTTGAGCAACGGGTTTCGGAGCTTGTGTGCATCCGCAAGGCTCATGGTTATGTGTACAGAACGGTTTTAGATGTGGTCACTCCACAGCCGATCAACCGATTACGACCCCATTGCCTGATCCGCTAGGCCACGAGTACCACGTTTACATAATTAAAAGGTCCATCCATTAAAATCACGTTTTAAAAAAAACATTTAAGCGAATTCTGAGATGGAACATATCCTTTTCCCTTTTTTTTTGTTGTACTTATGCTCTTTCCCTCATCTTTTCGAACATGAAGCTGTACAGAAAATGTTAATAACATTCTTCATCTGAAAATCACTGGTTTAGCGTCAAATCCATCATCCACGTGACGGGCGGGGATATTCACCATGATACTAAAAGGGAACTTTTGCTGCTATGCATTTTCTCCAGACCCGTCCGCTTAGCGATCACGCAGTGAACAGATTTGCTTTTGTTAACCAACCCAAGTAGTCGTAGTTTTCCTGCAGAAAGCGATTCATGTGAGGAAAATAGAGGGATTAACTAAGACACAATGAAATACAGAAGAACACCGAGGAAGTGAGCTACACAGAAACAGAGGGACAGATAAAGGCTGAAAGGTACAGACACGTTTCACAACTGCATCGGAATATGTTTACCTTTCAAGAATGCGAGATGTGCCAAAGCGGGTTACCGCCTTTGAAATACTTTTTGAAGTAGTCACTTGTGTAATGACAGAGTTAAAGAATAAAATACAGATTCAGCAGATTCCAAAAGAACATCTTACGAATTATGAATAAATGTGGGATCTTTCTTTCTGTAAATCTCTGAAAATTTAAAAGTTATTGTTTTACTTTTCCAAGGAGAGTTTCAAGTTGTTTCTCAATGGATTGGCATCAATTCAGAGTCCGCTTAAACAGGTGAACCTTCCAGAAAAAATGCCTTAATTTTGTCCAGGCACGTTGCATCATCGAACCTGCTTCGTTTCTTTTTATTCAACAAAGACCTACTCCTATACTCCGAATGGAAATTAACCCCACCTCCTTCAGCGCAAAAGGTCTTTGAAAACACAATTTATGTCTTGAATTGAAAGTTCATGAAACATGCAGGGCTTGTCCGAGATTTCAATTCCAAACTTTTGACGCCTCGTTCAATGACAACTCTTGAATGGCAATAATACCTGTACATAAAGCAGCGGCCAATAATGCAATATTTCATCGAACATATACTTGCATTGCTACGTAGAGCCGATCAGCCATGCTTTCAGGCCGCTGGAATAAAAACAACAAAAGTTGCAAATACACAATCAGTCAGATTGTGGAGACAGAATCAGCGCTCATGTTTCAGGCCCATGGCCTTTCATTAAAACCCGGGGGAAAAATAGAAATGCAATTGATAGGAAGTAAGGAGAAGCAGCAGCGTGGGAAATCAACAAAATGAAACGTCTGTGACAGAGGGAAAGTCAGGAAAAATGAATTGACAAAAGAGTTTGCCATACCTGGCCGAAGAGACTGCTCAACAGGGAATCGGAATTAGCCCATTCTGTCCGTCTTGACTCTCCGTAAGAGTAAATGGGGCAATGAGATGTTTGTCGAAGCAGTTCTGGGTATATACTGTGGCTACATCTTCAAATCTGGGGATCGTCAGAGAATTTCCTGCATTTCTCTCTCTCCATGAGGCTCTAAACGGTTAACCACGCATTCTTCTCCTGTGGTGGTTTCAGAAACATCCAGATGAATTGTTAAAACAACTGCCTTCTAAGAAGTCAAAGTGGTGACCCAACGCGCTCTCCATTGCTCGACAAGGAGAAGCGCCATAACGAAATAAGTGTTTATTCCCTCAGTTTCATTCAAAATCTCGCAATGGAGCTGGGGGTGGCGTGGCGTGGGGTGGGGCGGGGGGTGGGGCAGTGGGGAAAGAGGGTGTATCATAAAGCTATTAATGTACATAATATTTTGGAAAATATTTTTCTTTTAAAATAGAGGTTTAGTCTGCAGCTGTGTCCTAACTGGATTAAAGCCAGCTAGTCTGGGTGCTTTGATGGGTACTATGTAAGGGAGATAGCGTGCATATGCATTTTTTGAATACAGCGTTCAAGTGGGGTGAAAACTGACGCCTTTCTAGCAGCTACCAAGCAACATGTTTATATTACTAATAAAGTTGGTGCAATAAAAGGGGTTTTATTGTTAGAGAGGTTTAGTTCAGAGGTTGTTGGTATAATGAGAATGAACATTCAATGGGGCTGTTAGGAATAACTTCAGTTGTTTTCGGCTGTGCAGAGCAGAGACAATGTGAGATCAAAAGGCAGCTGCCAGCCTCTAACTGGCTCCACAGAAACCAAAGTGAAAGAACCTCATTTTGGATTTGTAAGGTGAAAATGCTTTGCCTGGTGTTTGGTTAAGTCTATGGGTGCTGTTGCCTTAATGGAGATTAGTTTGGGAATTTGTTAAAAGTTATGATAGTAGTAATCTGTAGCCATGTGTACATATATATTAACCTGTGCAAATTAATAAGATGTTTCATTTAGTTTAATATAAAACATCGAGAACTGGGGCTCCGATTCCTGAACTTAGAGTCGCATCTCAAACATAGCAATTAATTATAGGATGTGACAGTTGTTTAAAGGTTACTTTTGGGACTTTTAAACAACTCCGCTTTACCAACTGCATCGGTCACAACAGAGGGGCGGGAGTGGGAGTAGGCAGTGGTGGGAAGTTAACAGGAAAGCCAGCTTCAAAACTGGCGTTTGCGATCTGCGATTGCCTGGGCGAGCAGCGTTAAATGCTGGATTAAAGCTGTTGGGCACGCATCAAAATTCAGCATCATCTGGATTGTTGAGATAATTTATTATTGGGATTTTTTTAGTCAAAAGATAAACAGGAAAGAGCTGTGTTTGGAGTGTGTCTGCAGTAGTTTCTTTTAGCTCAATATCTTAGTATATTCCGAATGGGGTGGATGTCAGTATCATTTATTTGAAATGAATATTCATTAAGTATCTCGATGGGAACTCACTGGTAAACGTCAAAGCTGACAATGTTTGGCGAATATTTCATAGCAAATGAAGGAAACAACCCACAACTGTGTCATGAACCATGAAAGCGATAAAATAAGCTTCGTCCCTGGGTGGGCTTGAACCACCAACCTTTCGGTTAACAGCCGAACGCGCTAACCGGTTGCGCCACAGAGACTGTACTAGCTTGTTCACGTAAGATAAAATATGGAACATTTATAGAGACTACGTGGAAATGGTCTGATTTCAATTGCCTACATTCAGTCACCATGAATAACTCTCCTCTAGCCTTTTATATCCGAGCCTTTCATTGCGTTTTCTGTTTCCAAATATTTCCTGAAACCAATATTCGGCTTTATTTCCTGATGAGCAACAACAGCGATACTGTCGATTAAAATATAATTTAATTTCACCAATCAGTTCAGATTAAGTGTTTCAACGTCTTGATGGAGGGAAAGTTGATTTGACTGTCTCTGATCAGTCGGGTTGTTCGCCCTTCATTTTCCTCTGATTCCGTTTCCCGGATCCTTTCTCAAGGTTCACAAAGCTGGAGTCCAGGTTTTCTGTGTTGTTCCATTTCCATTTTTCCCACTCCCAACTGGCAATATTTTCGAAACCTTTACGCAGGCTTCCGCCTTGCCCCATGCCCAGGGATGTGAAATTCAGTTCTGCGGCGAGACTATAAAGACCGGGATTGTTCTCTTTAGGGTAAAGAAGGTTAAGCGGAGATTTGATGGAGGTGGTCATTCTTATACAGGGGAATAGGCGGAGAAGCTGGCAGAGCAAGTAGGGAGAGACTGTTTTCACTGACAGAAGTAGGGAACTCGATTTCAGATAACGGTTAAAAAAAAGTAAAACCAAAGCGAAAAGATAAGCTGACCAGGTTCCAGTTTTTACTCAGCGAGTTATGGTCTGGAATGAGGTCCGCCGCTTTTCTCGAATAAAGTGCTGGGATCATTGTCGGCAGTTTAACGTGTCGACTGAAAGACCGCACACTCACTTAGCATTGCCCTGCATCCCAGCCTTGATTTTTACGCTCAAACGCTGGAGTGGCATTTGAGTCTTTGTAATCCAAGTCAATAATAGCCGCTATTTCGTGTAAATATATTTCACAGTTTTACCGTTTAAAATATTTTACTGTTTCAGTTCAAATTCAATTAGTATTGAGTCTGTTGTTTCCAGCAGATTCCGTTTTTAAAGTTGCGGGTTTGAATTCTGGACCATTAAACACGGAAATGTGCATGCGCTCAGTTTGGGGTCAAAAAATAAATATTTACACTGGCAAA